>NC_064599.1:49276642-50476642 GCF_943734845.2 Anopheles funestus
GCTTCGGTAGGTGCACAATTTACCCCGTTGCTGTCTTTTGTATCCATGCAAATATTGTGCAACAAACATACCGTTTTCACTACAATAGTATCAATCTTTATACACAAACGGAATTTTGACAAGACAAGTGAGCCAAGACAAACGGAATTTAGATTTGGATCATGAAACCATTCTTGTTAAACACAAGATTCGTCAAATTTTTTCTTTCGTTAAAACAGAATCAAAGCAACCCAGCGGTCAAGCTTTCATGCGTTTCACCTCGTTTCATCCCCTTACAACCCTCGTTGGCCTATACTTTTGCGTGTCAACACAAGCTATCTCTGTTTTTTCGTTCGTCAAGCATGTTCTTGTCTCGCTCTTTTCACACTTTGCTGAAGTTCGACGTGCTCCGCGTTGTGTATTTACACACCGAGCTCATGGAATATCTTTGTGTGTGTAGAAAACCATTTTGACAGCACCGTCATTCTTCGGCCGTCATATTTTGTGTTGCTTTCGAAGTGCAAGGTTTGTTTAGTTTATTGCATAGAACAGAGAGATACAATGGTTATAAAAGGGTAAAAATGGCTTCGAATCAAATGAGCACGCGTTTTTCAAGTGACTGGATAGTTTAGTTAGGGATATGGAGTGAAAAAACACTTGGAATTAGGGAGGATACTTGACCTGCGTGCCTCCGGAACAAAGTGGTGCTGAAACTGTTTCATGGCTGCTGAGAGTCTGGTAAGGCGTTTAATGCAACGAATTATATCAATTACATGTTATTTACATTACGCTTTTACAATTGCAGTTACATCCGAAACAATTTATTGGCACGGACCGCAGAAAACCACGCAAACAAAGTGTACAAAGTACCATGCAGAGAGGACAAAATTTTACACCACATAAGTAAGTACTTAGAAATATTACAGAAAACTTATTGAAATAACTGCTAATTTCAACTATTTTCTGTTTACAGACCAACACATTTGCCCGCATTTTCCAGCAAGTGAAGTTTTGAAGTTTTTGAAGAAATTTGTGAATAAAATTATAATAATAAAAAAAAACATTTCATTTTATGTCCTTTTTAATTAATGACAACTTTCCACTATGCATAGCCAATAACGCACCCATACCTATGCGGCACTACACACTAACACATACGCAAAAAAGATCTTCGTTAAGCCCCTAAGAAGCCCGCTTAACGAAGAATTTGACCGCTGGGAACCATCGATGTGTCAAACTGTTCAAAATCAAAACAAAAAACCTAAACACTTCCGTTACCTCCACCAGTTACTGTTAGCTTAAAAAAAGATTGTGGTTTAAATAAAAAATTTAAACATTAAAAATGATTTTCTCGTGCTACGTAAGTGACAATAGTAGCAGTGAAGAAGAAGCAACGGAAGATCTGGCAAAACAACGCCGACTCCTTCGAAGTGTTTTCGACCCCTTACAGCTTACTAGCCAAGCGTGAGTTACACAAGCCCATCACTTGTGCAAATCGTATTAAACATGTTTCATTTCGTGGTTGTTATTTTTAGATTTAAAAAAAATTTTCGTGTGTCGAAGCAAATTTTCCTCGACATTCTTTCGGAGATCGAGCCAAAGTTTCCACCGGTTAAGGGAAAAGGGCTTACGCCAAAAGAAATGTTGGTTGCTACTCTGCGATTTCTAGCTGAAGGCAGCTATCAAAATGGAACTTCAACAAAGCTATTGCTCAGTCTACTTTCTCCGTGGCCTCTGCAAAATGCTTGTAATGGAAGAAACCCTTCGGAACAAATGGATCTCTTTAGTGATGGAGCCAAATGAGCAACAAGATGCGCGACGATACTTTTTCTCCAAAAGTGGCATCCCTGGTGTTGTGATGTGTGTTGATGGTACACACATCAAAATTATTGCACCAGCGGACGATTACGACCAGCATTTTAACCGAAAGGGTTATTACAGTTTAAATGCGATGATTGTAAGTAAAGGTAACGTTTTGTGTCTTTTGATGTGTACTTCATTTTTTTTTTGGTACCGGTAGATTTGCGACCATCTCATGAAAATTCGTTTGCGTGAATGCCAAATTCGAAGGAGCCAATCACGATTCACATATTTGGAATGTGACCAGAGTTGATGCTTTTTTCGAAAGCAAGTATCGAAGTCGAGAAACTACATTCAAGCTACTAGGTAATACATTAAATTATCCTGTAAATAATCTTTTATGTGAACAATCTTTTAAAAGTTCTCAGGTGATGCTGGATACCCATCAAAACCGTGGTTGATTACCCCCAAACGTAATCCTGCTCCAAACACACCAGATGCTGCATTTAATAAAAACCATTCTCTAGGTAGGGAAATAGTAGAGCGCACCATTGGATTGCTTAAAAATAGATTTAGATGTTTGTTAGGTGTTCGACAGTTGCACTACACTCCAGTGAAAGCAACTCAAATAACAAACGTATGTTGCATCTTACACAACATGTGTATTGCGTATGGAATGAAAGAGCCAAGTTCTGATTAAAAAAAGGCAGATGGCAAACAGTTAAATTCATGGTTTTCTTTGTTAAATATATCACATACTAGTTCATCACAAAATTCCTGTAATTATTTTAATTAGACTAACTAAAACTAGAGCAACTAAACTATACTAAGTAAAACTAAACTAATAAATTCATGGAAGCAGTTCATTTGATTTCAATAAATTATACTAACTAAACTAAACTAACTAACAAACTAAAAAACTAATACTACTTAGAAATATTTTTAAATAATTCGGTTGCTCTTTCTATGGCGCTTGTGGCATTCCTCAGGGCCTCTGTTTGTTGCTTTTGGACCCCAATGCTCTGCCGCATGAGGTCTATCATTTGTTGATTTTGCCGCAACACCTCCTCCGTGTTTTTACGCTTAACGCGTCTTTTTCGCCCCGGTGGAGGTGCTGCGGCCCGCTCTTCAGACACATCTTCGTCTGGCTGGTGGTTGTTGTTGCTTTCGATGTAGCAGTCGTTGTTGTTGCTGTCGTTTTTGTTGCTATCGTTGTTGTTACTGATAGCTGTTGCTTTTGGCATGCCGTAAGAATGACCCGAGTTGCCCGCTATTGTAGCCTTCAGGTTGGTGAGACTGGCTACCCTTTCCTCGATGTCGTTCAATGGCTTTTGATGGAAAGGACCGCCACCAGTCGCCAACAACGATGCCCGATTCTGGCGCAGCTTTTTTTTTTACGGCGCATTTGTAGTCGAACCACACCTGTAAAACAAAAAGGGAATATTTAAAAAAAAATGAAGAAAATTATGTTGCACTAGTAAACTTGCCCTCTTCCACGTTGCACCCGTTCTAATTGACGGTCCAAGGGCGTTGAGATGTTGGACCACTTCCTCCCAGAATGCGGTCTGGTCTCCCTTATACATTCCCCGCGCTATGTCCGGGACATCTTCCCGCTTTTCTACCAAGTGCTGGTATTGCACCTTGGCTGTGCGAGGCTCCTTGTTAGTCCCAAAAAATATGATGTGTTATGAGTGACAACATACAATAAATATTACATAAATATACTTATACTTACATAAATATACATAAATATATAATAATTACATATGAATAATTATATGCTTTTGAATGTCGAAGAAGTTACTGGCGTTCGGTGCTATTGAACGTTAACCTGATGCCCCTTCCTGTGCGCCGGGCCATTCTGCGGTTACCATTCAACAACAGTACTTTCTTGAGCAGAAACAACAGTACGATATATTGGAATCTCGCCAGCCACCAGCAAACATATATAAATTTTATGTTATATATGTACATGCATAGCGTCAATCATACTTTGAAATTTTTACTTATTTATTTTTTTCGATAGTTTCCGAAGTAAAATACTTACATTTTGGCGCCTTTCCGTGACGAAAAGCTAACGGAAACCTGTTTGACAGTTTCGGCTTTCCGTTTGTGTATAATGATCCAAATCTTGGCAGTTTGTTTGTAAGCTTGCCTTTCGTTAAATTTTATTTTTCCAACAGATCACAAACACGACTGTCATGATCCAAACCATCCGTTTTTGACAACTTGTCTAGACAATTTGTGTATGAAGATTGATACTAATATCAATGTTTTTGGGTCTTACTTGTAGTTCGGTTTTCAAGCGTCTGTATTTCGTTACTAAAATCCCGAATGCCCGTTCTACCGTCATTCTTACACTACTCAATCGGTAATTAAAGTTTTCTTTAGCAGCATCCATGTTGCTGCT
The DNA here is from genome assembly GCF_943734845.2 of Anopheles funestus. Taxonomy (NCBI): domain Eukaryota; kingdom Metazoa; phylum Arthropoda; class Insecta; order Diptera; family Culicidae; genus Anopheles; species Anopheles funestus. The sequence continues at coordinate 49,280,832 of NC_064599.1, forward strand.
GTCAGGCCTCATCAAATAGGGTTTTAACGGATATCCTTGATCCCCAAGTAAAACGTATGACATATTACAATTTATGCCTGGTAATGATTCTGGTGGAGGAGTGTTGAAACTATTGTTCTCAAGGTGGTGGTATGCCGAAGTATTTACGAACACTCCACTATCGTTCCTTCTGCCATCATCACCAACATCCATAGTTATAAATTTACAGTTTGCATCTGCAACTGCTTGTAGGTGAACAGAAAAAAAAATTATAATTGAAGAATTGCGACCCAGTGTTAGAAGGTCGCTTCATGCGAATATGTTTTCGGTCGATGGTTCTGATGCAATGTGGAAAATTACATTTCAATTCAAATTCAGCTGCTACGTTTAGTAATGATTCAATAGTAGGAACGGGCATATGTGTTGATTGTAGTGAAGACCATTGTATAATTTCGGACTGGCGGTGACGTATTCGAAAATTGTGATATTTTTGGTGGATTAAAAATGATGTTACACCGATGGCTTTCCCTTTGCTACTGTTTATCCCCTTGTCCTAATAGTTCATTACAAAGTTCATTTGGAGTTCATTTTAATTCGTGTAACTATAATTGTTACAAAGTAACGTTCTGTTCAAATAAGTCGACGCACTTTTTTAACTTTCACTACCTTCTTTATTAAGCGTTTTTCGGCGAACGCGGGTATAGCCAGGATTAAAAAAAATCACGTTTTATTTTGCTTCTGGTTCTGCGTCGTTTTTGCGTCTGCTCGTCCCCAAAAAAAATGGTACCTACGCGATGGCCGTTTCTTCGCGCGTTCAATGCACCGTCCACCCCTTGGGTAACGTCACGCTCGTCTACTGTCAGTTACGTTACGTCAGGGGTGAACAACTAGCGACTCCGTTGTCATTCTATAACAATAATCCTATAATTCATTTGTCCTGTTGTCTACATATACATATAGTCCTATAATTGTCAAGTGTTGTACATATAAACAAACAAAACAAAAACAAACCAAATTCGTGAAACATTAAACTAATCCATGAAATCTAACATTCAGGCCACCAAAAGAGAATTCTTTTAACATTGTACTAACTGTAATTGCACTTGACTTCCTGTAACTGATTTCACTGAGTGTTTATATTCCTACGTTTATAAAGTGATTTCCTATTCTCCAGTATTTGAACATTCTGTCAGGTTTATTGTTGACTATGATCGTTTTGATCGTTTCTCGTTTCACTACACGTGGTGAGGCTGTTTGTTGAATTGGGCAATATCGTCAGTCTGTTGACTGCTCTAACAATCTCTCTTCCTGATCCAGTGCGCAATGTTACCACTCTTACTACTCCGTCCTTACCCGGATGTAATTTAACAATTCGACCCTTTGGCCATACGGTCGGTGGTGCGTTATCTTCCTTGACGATCAATAGCTGATTTACTTCTAGCTGAACTGGTGCCGCGTTTGAATATTTTGCCCTAGCCTGCAGTTGTTGTAAATATTCGGGATACCATCGTGCCCAAATCGATTGAACATGCTTTTGCACGAGCTGGTATTCGTTCAGTCGATTGCCAGTAATATCCCTAAAGTCAACCTCCGCTACCGCTTGCATGTTAGAAACGATTAGAAAATGTGCCGGCGTTAACGCTTCTAAATCTGCCGGTTCGTTCGACATGGCCACTAAGGGCCGCGTATTGAGGCATTGTTCAATCTGCGCAAGAAGGGTAAGCATATTTTCCTGCGTAAAACTACTAACTCCTATCGTTTTAGTTATATGCCTTTTTGCTGACTTCACTGCTGCCTCCCAAAGTCCTCCAAAATGAGGCGCGCACGGAGGAATGAATTTCCACCGCATTTCGTTATTGCACACCAATCAAATCTTTATCTCCTATCAATTTCGTCGGTTTTCAACATCTTATAAATGCGATTCAATTCATGCGCTGCTCCCTTAAACGTAGTCGCATTATCAGAGTGTAGTTCGCAGATCTTGCCTCTGCGAGCGACGAATCGACTTAAGGCTGCTAAGAAGGCTGTCGAGGTGAGATCGCTCACCAACTCAATGTGTACTGCCCGCGTCGCGAAGCACACAAATATCGCGATGTACGCCTTCGTTGGGCTTCGATTGCCATTCGATTCATTGATCGTGGATTTCAGTAGAAACGGTCCGCAATAATCCACTCCGCTGACTGCAAACGGTCTGGTTGGCGTCACTCGAGATTCTGGTAAGTCAGCTACCGCCTGTTTTACTAGCACCGGCTTGTGCCTGAAACAGGTGTGACAACGATGATACATGCTCCGTGCCAGATTTCGACCTCCAATTAACCAGAAACGTTGTCGAATCGTTGCTAACATTAATTGTGTCCCGGCGCGTAACAGCTGCAGATGATATGATTCTACTAAGAGTGAGGACATTGTATGTGACGCTGAAAGAATGATGGGATGCTTGACGTCTTTGGAAACGTTCGCGTTTCCCAGTCGGCTACCGATGCGTAACATACCCCTTTCATCAAAGTATGGTGACAACCAATTGAGCTTCGAACGATCGCATACACGTTTTCCTCGTTTTAGGTCGTTCAGCTCTTCCGCAAAAGAATCGTGTTGCGCTAGCTGGCACAACCGTAGTTCCCCATGTTGCAATTCCACTGCTGTAAGCGGTGGAACAGAACTCACTGATGCCGTCATATTACGTTCACGCTGTTTCGCTGTTGCTACATTGATGTCCTTCATGTTTGCGATAAATCGGCAACAATATCCCATTACTCGTTTTAATCGTGCGTAGCTAGAAAAACGAGCAAATAATGCACTGCGGAAGTCACTTTGCGTAGCACTCGCGACGACCCGTGGCACTATTCGTTCCTCGATATCACCTTGATGATCCTTCGTTGCTGGTGGATCTTGCGCCCAACTCTCTTGTCCGTAGGACAACCAATCAGGACCATACCACCAACGTTTGCGCTGCAACAACTCCTCCGGTGTTAGCCCACGGGATATATCATCCGCTGGATTGTCATTTCCAGGAACATGACACCAGTGTGATATACGGGTTTCTTCCTGAATTTGAGCCACCCTATTGGCTACAAATGGCTTCCAACGACGCATTGATTGTTTCAGCCAATACATGACGGTCATCGAATCTGTCCAACATACAACGGTCGATGCTATTGTAAATGCTCTGCTAACTTTCTGGAACAGACGTACTGCTAAACGTACTGCGCACAGTTCTAATCGGGCAATCGAGTGAGTATTTGCCAGCGATACCACTTTGGATTTAGCAGTTAGTAGTTTGACCGTCGTCCCCCTTGATGATACTGCTCGTACGTAGCAGCATGCTCCGTAAGCCCTTTGTGAAGCATCAGCGAATAGATGCAGTTGGATGTGTTCTGCATCTGGTTGGGCTACAAATCGTGGTATACGTAAATCGCGTAGCGAATACAACGTTTGTTGGAAAATCCTCCACTCCTCTTGCAGCTCCATTGGTAGTGCACGATTCCAATCTTCTTCTTCTTCTTCTTGGCTTAACGACCTTACAGGTCACGCCGGCCATTTCTGGCTCACTAGACTTATTTTACCACGTAGCCGGATAGTCGGTCATTGCTACGGGGGGACGGTCCGGATGGGATTTGAACCCGGTCCAGCCGGTGTGGACTGGTGTGGACTGGCGCCGTTTATCACATTCCAATTCCAATCATACGGCTTATTATCGTGTTTAAGACTCCAAAGTCTTTGCAGGAACATTTTTGCCAGTATGACAGTCGATCCCAGTAACCCAAGTGGATCGAAGATCCTTGCCGTTTACGATAGTACCAGACTTCTCATGAGCTCGTCGGCAGGTAGTGGCAAGTCAAACCTGTAGCAAAACATGTCGTTAGATGGTTCCCAAACCAATCCCAGCGTTGAAACTGCACGATCCTCTTGCCATTCGTGGGTCGATTTGATGGCTAAATCGTCGATCTTCACAGCATCAAGCGCTGCTGTGTGGTTTGAAACCCACTTTTTCAACGAAAACCCTGCCGAATCAAGCATTTGCGATACTTGTGTTCGCACTTCGATGGCCTCTGTCAGGTCGGGTGCACCGGTCAGCAGGTCATCAACATAGAAATCCTGTAGAACAGGATCAACCGCTTTTGGAAATTGCAGCTTGTAGTCATGTGCAATCTATTGCAACGTGCGTGTGGCCAAGAATGGTGCTGATGCAGTACCGTAGGTGACTGTTTGTAGCTCGTACGTTGCAATTGGGTCAGTTGAGCGTTCTCGATAACGAATGCGTAGCAATTTGTGATCGCTCTCACAATGACGAATTTGTCGATACATCTTCTCGACATCAGCTACTAAGGCAATGGTGTTCTTCCTGAACCTAAGGATGATCGTAAACAGGTCATCTTGCACCGTAGGATCTATCAACAGCGTATCGTTTAACGAGTACCCAGATGTCGTCTTGCAGGATGCGTCGAAGACCACACGTACCTTCGTCGTCGTACTGGTCTCCTTCACCACCGCATGGTGAGGGATGTAGTAATGCGGTTTGCTATCATCAACAGGTTCAACTAGTTTTCTCATATGGCCCAAACTTTCATACTCCGACATAAACCTTTTGTACTCTGACTCCATTTCAGGATTGTTCATCAAATGACGTTCAACGCCCAACAGACGTCGATCTGCTATCGACTTTGATGAACCAAGCACAATTCCTGACTCGACCTTACGAGGCAGACTTACGACGTATCGACCTTGTTCATCTCGCGTTGTAGTAGCAGCATAATGCATCTCGCATAGGTCCTCTTCTATTGATAACGCGGGACCTTCTAGATTGCACTCTGTTTCCTAGAAACGTTGCAGCATCCCTATCGACAAAGTGTTCATCAATGGATGAATTTTTTGAAAGGGGGGTGAAAATTTTGCTCGAATCACCCCAAAATGAGAGTGTGTGCGTGGCTCGCTGTATCGCAATAGCGTTCGGCGTGTGTCGAATGAATGTTCAAAAAGGTCGTAATAGGCTAAAAACTTGTCTGCCTGTTTTCGCTCGGTCGCTGTACATTTTCATACGGGAATAGTTAGTGAATTGTGGATTGCGTCAGTTCGTGGACTGTGTATTCGATTGTGGAATAGTGTTTGCCAAGTTGTTCCAGTTCTAGTTCTAAAAGAATGTTCCTGTGCCGGCACTGGTAAGTTGTACCGCCAGCGTGATGACCTGCTGGCGCAGACTTCAGCTGAATACGACGATGCAGAGGCAGGACAAACTGTTTCAAGACATTTGGAAAGCAACGCGTGGGGACATATGGCCACAGTTAACGGTCCTCATATCTAAAGGTTTGGTGTACACAAATCAAGAAGCAGGAAGGATTCAAGTGCCGTAGTGTGAAATACTTCGTCAACAGAGAAAAACGCGTGTTTTCTTACAACTGCGCCCACGCGTCCCTTTGGCCTACTGCTTCAAAGGTAGGCTACCCTGTACAATCAATGCCATGGCGTCTAACGCAATCGGTTGAACGTGAAACTTTTTCTTCTTATTTCAGTTGACATTCATACTTCTTGATGGTTGCTCTTGGATAGAGCGTACGAATCGTTAGAAACATCTTTTCCGCGTCATTTGAAAGGAAGAAATTCTTGGACATGCTCGTGATTATCCAGTTCTATGATGCACCTGCCAATGGAAGTGAAAGACAAGCCAACCTTAGGCATTGGTTGTTTTGCTGCTGATCGGTTCTAAATCGGTTTGTATCGCAGATAACGATTCTCGAAGAAGTGTCAGTGTCCTAATCTTCCTTATTTTCATTGCTCAACAAACAGGATAGTGGAAACCGCTTTTGTTAGCACTCTACATAGGCGCTGGATTGGATTTTTCTTCGCTCTGCTCACAATGTTTTATCGCCTTCTCTGAGACAATGTTCTATCGCCACCTAGCACCTCTACAAACCGTGACCGATAAAGCTTGTCGTTGATGCTCCGTCCAGGATAACATACTCCGCCAAAGCTGAAGGTCGGTAGAATCATAAACTAACTCAAGTAAGTAACATGTTATACTTTTAGCAGATTGTAGAGAAATTAATTAATAATCTTGTTTTTTCTTGTATCATGTACAGGAATCACCGTTCGATACGAGTTTCCTGTTGATTTGAACTTTGTATTTGTTGGTAAGCATATCTAAAAACAACGCTTGTTAATACTTAACTAACATACGTATTTTTATCTCTTCCATATCGGTCTTAGATTCCATTTGCAGATACAAAATGGAGTGAAAGATGCAAAAAATCGCGTGTTAATGCGGTCAAAATGAAAAATTTCCCCTGGACCGATTTGATTGATACAGGATATGAATATCTTCGAAACTTGACCTTGGAAGGGGGAAAATGTCCACGTTTATGATTTGTTTACGCTGCACCGATCGAAATTGGCCGCGTGATTATGAAAAACGGTAACAAATCGTGGTCGGAATAATATGGACCAGGATTAGAAACCCCTGGCTAAGCTGGCGCAGAGTACGAGCGTTGAAAGTTGTATGCTGCCTAAGTGGAAGCTGGATTTCTTTGGGTATGGTCTTTCTAAACTGTCCAAACTATGTGGATGATGGGAACAGAAAAAAATTGGTGCGAAGCGTAAGATGAAGGATATTTTTATGGGTTTAAATCAGCACATTAAGGGATTAATTGTTACCTTTTTACGCTGGCCATAAAACCAGGAAAAATAAAAAAATAATATAACATTTGTTAAAAACAAAAAATGTTTTCATTACTCCGTTGAAAATCAACGGTGCGGAAAGAACGATTGAAAATGAACGTTACAGCGCAAAAATGAACCTTACGAAAACGCGCTCATGAAATAATGAATCTCACGCACACACTCTCAAAAAACGGCTTCACAAGATCTGCTGTGAAGCTTTTGTGAAGCCGCTTGTGAAGCCGTGAATTTTACTCGAAATTCACTCTCAGGCGAGCAGTTTGTCGATAGGGATTGTTTCAAACGAAGCTTGACTAGTGGTGGTGAGGCAAGACCGTTGGCTGGAAGCCGAGATGAGGGATGTATTCCCGGACACTGTCCATCCGAAGGATGTCTCTACTAAAAACGGTTTGCCTTTACCTAGTGCTCGTTTTCTTCCGGTGTGGATCTCCCAATATACATCACTATCTATGACAATATCGCCATTGCCTGGGATATGAAATGTAGAGTCTGCCAGCGTGGAGGTGGGCAGCTTCCATGTTGATATGTTGATCGGTGTTGTTTCTATGTCAGCGGAAGGTCTTTGTAAAATCAGAAATTCCATCGAGGTCGAATACTGCTCTGATTTGGACTTCACTATAGCTTCTGATGTGTTTGAGGAATGTCTTTTGTGTGTAAAATGTCTTTTAAGAGAACTATGCGGATAATCAAAAACACTTCTAGATCTGTTAGTTAGGACCACGCGTCTAATCGCCTTTATTTCCTACGTTGTGTGTGCTACAATTTTGACAATTCAAATTCAGTTCAGTGCCTTCGGGACAGTGTGTAAAGAGCGCATATTTTGGCCACAAACATACCGGCCACCTTGAAAAGCCCTTTTTCAATTAGCTACTATTTTCCCGCGCACATTCCTAAAGGCATATCTTAGATACCGCTCGTTTCACTGTGCCCGTTGGAGTTCGCAGCGTTGCCACGCGGTTAATGCCGTCAGGTCCAGTATGCAGCTCAATAATCCGTGATAGCGGCCATCTAGAGGGAGGTAGCAGCTCATCCTTCATTATAACCAAGTCGCCTATCGCTAATTGGTTGCTTTTCGGGTTCATGCGGTACTGTTGATTCAACTGCTTCAGATATTCATTGTTCCAGCGATGCCAAAAGTCTTGAAGTAGTCCTTGAATCCTTTGATATTGATCAAGACGGTTCAAAGGTAAATTTAGAACGTCTGCTTCAGGCGGAGGACGCAGCATTCCCTTTATCAGAAAGTGTGCAGTGGTCAGCGGATTAAAGTCGTTTGGGTCATCCGACATAGGTAGTACTGGGCGGGAATTCATACAGCCTTCGATTTTAACAAGCACAGTTCCTAATTCCTCGTAAGTCAACATCGATGATCCTAGTTGTCTCACCAATTGAGTCTTTGCTACCTTCACAGCTGCTTCCCACAGGCCTCCAAAATTTGGAGCCCGTGTTGGTATAAGATGCCACTGTATACCGTCCTTTGCCAAATGGGAGCCGATCTGGTTACTATCGGGTGCGTAGTTTAGCATACGATATACTTGATGCAATGCGTTCTTTGCACCAACAAAGTTAGTCCCGTTTTCGGAATATATATGCTGCGGTTTGTTTCTTCTGTATATGAATCGGTCCAACGCCATCAAGAATGCACCTGTGCTTAGATCACTAGCCAGTTCATTGGTGGGATCAGTTCGGAAACATATGACAACTGTGCAGATGTCCCACAAGGGAGTGTATTGGGCCCTCTGCTATACAATCTGTATACATCGGACCTTCCCACACTAAGTAAAAACTCCTACATCTCGTTATACGCGGATGACACAGCCATACTCCACACCGCGCGTCAATACCGTTATCTTTCTGGTGGTTTGCAAAGAAGTTTAGATGTTTACACCAAGTATCTAAATGACTGGAAGATCAAGGTCAACACACCCAAGACGCAAGCAATAGTTTTTCCATATGAAACGAACATGCAAGACAGCACAATCCAGCGTAAAATAGCAGCTGTAAAACTTAACTCTACAATAATCCCTTGGACTCCAGTAGTGAGGTACTTAGGTGTCAACATAGATAGAAAACTCAATTTTAACCAGCATGTACCCTTTGATTGCAAGGTCCTCTAAACACTTGATAACAAAATGCTCATATACAACCAAATCATTGTACCAGCCATTTTATGCGGGTCGCACATCTGGAAAAAGTGCTCTGCAACTAATATGAAGAGAATACAGCGTATTCAAAATCGATTTGTCAAAATCCCTGCGGTCGTATAGCTAATAAGCTCAAACTCAGTATCACTGAAAGTATACAAGCAAACTTAAATAGGCTCCCGTTAAATCAATGCGTAAACACTCTTAAGAGTAGGAAACCAACAAATGCGTACACTGAAAAATAACGCTATCAAATGTATTGAAACAATTTTATACTGCCTTGGTGCTGAGACACACAAAGATGCAGATATACACCTTGCGAGCAGGAGCCTTATGGTGGATCGGCTTCAGCATTATTGGCCCACAATAGTCGATGCCCGTACATACAAACACTCCGCTGGAGGTGACTCTTGAAACCGGCAGCTGACCAATGGGTTGCTCAATGGGATGCGGATTAGGCCGATTGAATCGATAGCATCTGCGTATAATGTTCCTAATAGCTCGTCTGCAGCTTAGAGGCCAAAACTCTTCTCGTACTGCTGCTAAGGCCATGGATATGCCACCATGAACCTATCTCTCGTGTTCGTACTTCAACAGTAGCTGAGTGAATGGATGATTGCTGGGAATGAGTATGGGATGCTTGACGGCAAATGATGCCTTAGATAAATTCAACCGGCCACCAACGCGTACTATCCCGTCAGAATCAAGGAACGGATTCAGCAATCGTAAATATGATTTGTTCGAAACTCGATTGTCCTTTTGCAGCTGCTTGATTTTGTCGGGAAATTCTTCTAACTGTAATAGCTTCACCTAAGCTCGTTTGACGTGTTGTAGTTCAGCAACAGAAACATATTCACTTATGTTTCGTTGATTCCTATTGCGTGCATTCTGGATAAATCGGAAACAATAAGCAATTACTCGAAGTAAACGTTGATAAGATGAGTAACGCCTCGAATAACTCGTGACGCGTACGTGTTTTAACTAACGTTAATATGACAGCTTCCTTTTTCTCCGTTTCAGTGGTAGATTGAATGTTTTCAATATCATTAGCCCTCGGCCAAGATGATTTCGGTTCTTGGTGGTTCAAATTTCCATAGCTTGCTGCTCACTAGCGTTGAAGCTGATACCCCTCGGGATACCATATCAGCGGGATTTTCCTTCCCAAGCGCATGCTGCCAAACGCATCGTTTGGAAAGCGACTGAATTTCAGCACCACGATTAGCTACAAATGTTTTCCAAGTGCGTGGAGGAGCCTTTAACCATTGTAGAGTAACTGTAGAATCGGACCAGAAATAGGATGCATCCAATCGTATGTTTAAAGCCGAGACAACCTTTTCGTATAACCGTGCTGCAAGAAGAGCTGCGCACAACTCTAACCTTGGAATGGTTAGTAGCTTTAACGGAGCTACTCGTGATTTGGATGCTAGCAAATTGACATAAATGGATCCATCGTCTGTTTCCGATCTTACGTAGATGCATGTTCCATATGCATACTCTGAGGCGTCGGCAAAACAATGCAATTCAGCATGTTGGTAGTTTTCAGCAAAAGCAAATATTGGAATCGTAAACTGAGCCAAGCTGGGAAGTTCAGTACAAAACTCATTCCACTTGCTGCTCAATTGCCGCGGCAATTCTTCATCCCAAGCAAGATTCTTAGCCCAAAGTTCCTGCAACAGTATTTTTGCTTGCACCACGATTGGTGATATCAATCCAAGCGGATCGTATAGTTGAGCGATAGTAGAGAGCACAGAACGCTTTGTGCATTGTCGAATATCAGGAATCATTACTGTAAATCGGAACAAATCACATGGTGGCACCCAACATATGCCAAGCTTCTTGATACTTGTCCCTGCCTCAAATTCATGTGATGACTTAATTCCAAGCAGATCAGGTGCTAGCCCGTCCAGCACACCCAACTCGTTTGAGCACCATTTGCGCAACCGGAAGCCACCCTTGCTCATAAGACAAATCAGCTCGTCACGAAGTTGAACAGCCTGCTCGAGGCTTTCTGCTCCAGAAACCAGGTCATCCACATAAAGATTCTTCTTCACAGCTTCAGTTGCTAACGGATATAAAACTCCTTCAAGATCGGTTTCCTTAAAGCGCCCAAAAATACATTGCAGTTTACGATCGTCAGGGTGCATACTCACCTGCCGATACATCTTCTCGATCTCAGCGATAAACGCTACCTTGTACTTACGGAATCGCACGATGAGGGATAATAGTTCGTCTTGGACAACAGGTCCGACGAGCAATACGTCATTCAAAGAATGCCCTGTGGTTGTCTTTGCGGAGCCATCGAACACCACTCGTACCTTGGTTGTTGTGCTTGCTTCTTTGACCACTGGATGATGTGGAAGATAGTGCATGCTGTCAGCTTCCATGGGCACTGCAAACATGTGACCCAATGACAAGTACTCCTGCATGAAATCGTCGTAATGTTGCTTCAGCTGCTTGTCCTTAGACAACCTTTGCTCCAACAATCGAAATCGCTTCTGCGCTGCAGCTCTAGAATCACCGAGCATCTTAGTAGCACCTTGTTGTTTCGGCATTCGAACAATGTATCGACCAGCTTCATTTCGGCTTGTCGTGTCTTTGAAGTACTGCTCGCACTGCTGCTCGTCTGGAGACATGGGCGAAATACTGATCTTTTCTACGTTCCAGAATCGTTCCAGTTGCGTCTGTACATCATCGGTCACTTCCATCATATGGCAGCTCAACGTTGTTTCTACTTGCGATTCAGACACGGTCGGTGTATCTCATGTGACGATCCATCCAAACACCGTATCGATCAGAATGTTCCGTTGATTAGGTAAATACACTTGTCCACCGCGCAAGAATGAGTACAAATATGCTGCGCCAATGATTATATCTACACGACGTGCTGTACCGAAATCTGGATCAGCCAAAATATCACTTGATGGAACACCAACGGACGTAGTGGAAAATGAGGCTGAAGGAATATTCGCCGATACTTTTCTTAATACAAGAAAGTCCATGTTTGACTGTAATTGTGGATTCGAGATCGTACTTCCGTAGATATGACATGTTTTGCGCTAGTGGTAGTGCTATCCACACCACTAATCGAAACTCTTGCCGGCTTTCGTTGTAGTCGTAACAACTGATAAAGATGTTCGCTAATCGCGTTAGGTTGCGATCCGTTGTCCAGCAAGGCTCGCGCTACGTGCTCCTTTCCGTATGCATCAAGTACAACCAATACCACTGTAGAAAGTAATGCATTGATGGGAGATTTCTTGGATGATGCCAACGCCATCGTTGATATGCTAGCTGCCGGTGAACTCACCACTACATCATCGCTTTTACACTTCGTGTGTAGTAATGTATGAAGCCTCTCAGAACACTGCAGACAACTGTACTTGGATGAACAAGTATGAGCCATATGTCCAACTTTCAAACAATTTCCGCATAACCTTTTCTCATTTACCACTTTCAAACGTTCCTCTATATTAGTGTTCTTGAACACCATACACGATGCTACGCTGTGACCGTTCTTGTTACACATAAGACATATTGGTACGTATTATTAGTAGTAGCCGCATGCAGCGATACTTTCGCTTTCGCTGGTTTTTTGGGTGTAGAACCGAATTTATCAATCGACAATGTTTCCAGAACACGAACACGTTTTTCCGAAAATTCCATCATATCTGTAAATACCGGATCTTTATCGGCTTGGGATTCTTCCCACACACGTAGAGATTCTTCGTCCAGCTTATCAGCCATTAGCTCGATGAATATCGAGCTGAACGACTTCACTGGTTGCTCCAGCTGTTCTAACACACTAACAATTAAACGATTAAGTGCCACAGCTCCTGTGTCCTTCATCTTCGGAAGCGAAATCAGCGAACGAATATGCTTCTTCCGCAATATTATTTTGTTAGAATAACGCTTAACGATTGTGTTCCATGCCAACTCGTAATTTCCACTTGTTACGGAAATTGCCTGTATTAGATGCGCAGCTTCTTCTTTCAACGACGCACGAAGATAATGAAACTTTGCTACTGCTGACATGTCTGTAGATGAGGGTATTAGTGACACAAAGGTGTCATGAAAGGTTAACCACTCATCGAAATTTCCTCCGAACTCCGGTATTGTGATCGTTGGAAGCTTCACTTTCGAACGGGAAGAAGAAGCACTCTCTGCAACAGACTTCACTGCAACAGGCTTGGGTTCAACTGGCCGCATGGCCTGTAGTTGCGCCTTCGCATATACAGTGTCGGACAAAATAATAAGGCCGCCTGTTGTTCGATTGTTAAAATGTCATGAATGGTTACTTAAACTAGTTTAAATATTATCAAATTTTGAGAAAAGCATGAACAAAGTGTCTTTGTTATGCCCTCTGAACCGTTTTTGCTTTAAGCGTCAAGTATGAAAGTTATGAGAAGAAGTAGTCAAAAAGTCAGAAATTCGTTCGTCATAATAATAAGGCCAGTTAAAGTTTTTGTAGTAAAAAGTTTTTTTACTGTCATTTTGGGCATTTCCTCTCACTTTATAGCCATATCCCGGGCTTGCTCGGTAGTGTTAATACTTGGTAGCATGCCCATCGTTCCGAAGAACATCTCTAACTCTTCGGGGCATGGATTCAACCAACGTTTGACAGATTTCTGGAGGAATTGCGTACCATGCTCGCTGGATATCCTCTCAAAGCTCCTCCTTGCTTCGAGCACCTGCGGCTGGAAGCTGCGACTTCACTATCGCCCACAGGTTCTCTATCGGATTCAGATCCGGCGATTGTGCAGGCCACTCCATCACGTCAACTTTTTGATCCGCAAGCCATTTCTTCACCATTTTAGCGGTATGCTTGGGATCGTTGTCGTGCTGGAACTGTCACTTCAGCGGCATCTCCCACTCGGCATGAGGCAACATCACGGTTCGTAGTATTTCTGCGTAGAAGTGCTGGTCCATAATACCTTTAATCAAAAAGATGGGACCAACACCGTGCCACGAGAAGCAACCCCAAACCATGATGTTGCCCCCGTGCTTAACGGTCTTTACTGTGTACTGCGGTTTATACGCAGTGTTAACTGGCCGACGCACCCAGCGTTTACCGTCCGAAGCAAACAAATTTACCTTGATTTCGTCGGACCACAGTACATTCCGCCACTTGTCGCTGGCCCAATCAACGCGCTTTTGCGCAAAGTTGATTCGCGCCTGCAAGTGGCACCGCTTCAGCAACGGAACCTTGCGGGGACACCGGCCGACCAGGTTGTTCTCAACCAGGCGACGCTGGACCGTTCTATCGCTTACCGATAGCTTCAGCTCGTCCCTTATCGCTCTGGCCGACTTAAAAGGATCGGCCTTACACAACCGCGTCATCCTTGCATCGTCTCTCACAGTAGTTTTGCGCGGACGACCGGTGGATACCTTTCTTCCCGTGCTATGAATAGCATTCATAATAAAGGTTTTTGAGCGCCCAAGCTTGGCAGCAATCGCGCGCTGCGACTCGCCAGCGATACCCGTCCGCTCAACAATCTGAGAGAGCCGAATGCACCCGAACATCGTTCGGCACTACTTCGTGTGCGAGAGCGAACGCGCGTACTAAACTACTAAGGTACTAAACCACACAGCGGAGCGATACTAAGCGCTTCGCTCTCACGAATAATGCGTTCGCTACCGCCTCCCCACCCAAACGAGAGAGCGCTTAGCACACTCGAAGCGATAGTGCGGTCGGTTGCTCGCTGTACACCACGTCATCCAAACACGTCTGTACACGAAACAAGATACTGCATCACTTGCTATGCCTGTTGCTATGAGCGGCGCTCGTACTACGAGATAATCACCTGATCTGTTTGCGCTGCATAGTAACCCATACTCGTACACGAGAGCACGTGCGGCTACGCTCGCTAGGCAACTACGGTGTGTTGCTATGCGCTGCGCTAGGATTGCAATTTTAACAGTGCGTTTGCTCGCACATGTAAGCAAAGTATTGCAACTGTAATGTAGCAACAAATATGATTTTAACTGTAGTACGTCCAAACGGAAAAAGAGGCCCGCCGGATTTTATTATCTACTTTTATACACAGCTTAACACTAACACTTAGAAAGTAATGTGTATGTAACTATGTAACCGTAACGCACGTAATTGTAACGCATGTAACTTAACGAACAAACTTAACGATTAAAGGTGCGTCTACACTACACAACTATTGAAGCACTAAATGTTGTGAAATTTTATACACTTATTGCTAAGTATGTTAACAATTTATTAAGCTGACCTTATTTTATTGACGAGCGTTTTTTTACCTTTTTTACGTTTTCTGTTCATAACTTTTTAGTTAAATGATCTATCCACTTACTATTTGCAGGAATGAAGCTAACATGCTTCTTATGCTTTCCTGAAAATATAGTTAAGTTTAAAGCACTATAACTAAAAAATAGTACATTCGTGTAAGCGATAACCGAGTGGTTTTATTCCTTTGTCGGACACTGTAAGTGCAACTCTTCTGTCTCCAATCTAATGCGTTGATTTGTGACGCTACCCTCTTCAGAGGTGTCCAAATCATCTATGTCGTCCTGGACTCTCTCGAATGATTGCCAAATCTTTTCGAGATGTTCTAATCGCGTGGACACTTCATGCTGCTGATCCTCCGTATAGCCCTTAATAAAGCCACACACGCACTGCATTGAATCCATGTGCTGGTTTCGCCTCAGCTCCTTGCACCGCAACTTTTCTTACTTCGCCATTTTTGACTAAAACACTCACACAACCAAACACCAATCCTCGGAATACAGCAGTAGCTTAACAAAGACTACACGCTTGCGTAAGGCAGTTTTACCAAAAACTGAAGGATTTAACAAAATCCTGGTCACGGCACCAAATTATGATGTGTTTGAGTAAAATTAATGTTTGTAAAATGTCTTTTAAGAGAACTATGCGGATAATAAAAAACACTTCTGGATCTGTTAGTTAGAACCACGCGTCTAATCGCCTTTATTTCCTACGTTGTGTGTGCTACAATGTTGACAACTCAAATTCAGTTCAGTGCCATCGGCACAGTGTGAGACAGCGCTCTCCTGGCGAAAGGAGTTCCGATCAGTCTGCAGCGCATCATCCGCAGCTACTTCGAGGATCGTCAGCTGTTTTACGACACTAGTAAGGGTCCCGTCGTACGGCTTGTCACTGCTGGAGTCCCGCAGGGGTCTATTCTGCGCCCCATATTGTGGAACATAATGTACAACGGGGTACTTGACGTTGTCTACGCCGACGACTTGGTGCTGCTGGTTCCGGGCGTTACAACCGAAGCGGTAACAGCGGAGATGGTAGTCGAGCGGATTCGCTGCTGGCGATGCTATGTTATGATAGCATGCAAGTTTTCCGTACCTTAAGAGCTAGCGTCATATCGAATTGCCATTGCTTAAGCCGCTTAAGAGCTTCTAAGGGACGGTATTAAGCGGCGCCCTTTGGTCGATTT
Organism: Anopheles funestus; assembly: GCF_943734845.2. NCBI lineage: Eukaryota > Metazoa > Arthropoda > Insecta > Diptera > Culicidae > Anopheles > Anopheles funestus. The sequence goes on from NC_064599.1 coordinate 49,297,051, forward strand.
TTTGCTACGGGGGTATTGTCATGTAACAAGCTATGATGTTTCGCGTTGAACGTTATGCAACGATTTACGGACTCACATGACTTCACTTGATGGTTGGGGTTTAGGCAGTTGTAGCATAGCCGCTCTTTTGCCACGACTTCTCGACGATGTTGAATATCCGCCTTCCCGAACTCTGCACAGCTGCGGAGATTATGGTTCTCGACACATCCCAACTGACAAGCAGGCTGGTGTGAGTAGCCATGAAACGAATTCCGAGGCGCTGCTGCATTTACGGCGCTTCTCGGCTTGACTGCAACGTTTTGCTCGTTAGCGTCCACCATTCTCTGGTTCACCTCCAAGTCTTGCGCAAACGTTCGAGTTGACCTGAGAATGATTATACGATCTTGTAAAAAATCTATAAGATCCATATACATATCTCTGGGATGGTGCGACGAATGCTTTTCCCAAGCTAACATGGTCGAAGGGTGCAGCTTGAAAAACATCATGGTGGTAAGCGGCGAGTCCCAATTGTCGACCGGTTCGTTCAGCTTCTTCAGCCCGTTTACATGACACGTAAACTCGTCTACTAATTGTGCCAATTCATCCACTGATTCCGTTTTCACAGCCGGAAGATGATGAATTTTACGTAAATAATCCCGAATCAGCATGCGCGGGTTATCGTACCGTTTGAGTAGTGCGGACCATGTAACGGCGTAATTGTCGGCTGTCAGCGTGGTGTGCTCGAAGAGCAGCGATGCATCCCCCTTCAGCGATGACAGCAAGTATTGTAGCTTCATGATCGACGGAATCTCTGACGACGAGTCGATCATTGCTACAAAACGGTCCCGGAACGTAAGCCACTTCGTTGGCAATTCAATTTGCGGCAGTCGTAGATTGATCGGTCCCGAATGACCAGAAGCATTAACGGTCGTGTTCGCATACAGGACTGAGGCGTTGAGTGGGTTAGTCTCCGTTGGCTGTTGCTGTAGAAAAAAACCCCTTTAGGCGTCGGTAACGCGAATCCATATCACAACGCTCTTGGATGTAACCGTCAATGGCGTCGGGATGATCGTCCAACTCCTCAAGCTTAGATAACGCATCCATGAATTCCGCTTTATGGCATTCCAACAGCTCGATACACACTGGGATTTCGCTACTATCCATTGCCGTGTAAGAATCTTTAAACTGCTCAAGATTCTGAACTAATGCTTACGCCTGACGCTTTTTCAAATGGGCGGCTTTGATTTTCTTTTCCATTTTTATAGTACTTCACTAATACTTTGACGAACCGTGAAATCGCTTACAACTTACAAACTTGTATGCAAGTACTGCAAAGTGATGGCGGAAACTACCCTCGTAGCAAAAAATCGATAAAAGGGCGCCGCTTAATACCGTCCGTTAGAAGCTCTTAAGCGGCTGAAGCGTAGCAAAGACTTTTTGCTACGGGAGTAGTTCTTTAAAAATGGAATCACGTTTTGCAATGGCGCTTTTCCCGAGTTGGAATGACGCTTGGACGCTAAGCTTGGAACGTAGTTAGTGCGGAACAGCAACTCACAATTTTCACTAAACGTAACAATTAAACACAGCTCAGAACAGGAACAGTTCGTGCCTCTAACTGACGAGTACGTAGTACAAGTTTTACCAAATTTCGCGGCTGTGATGCAAGGCGGCGACCGTTGCTGGTGCAGGCGAAAACGGCCAAGCGGGTATCGCGTTCGTTCCGGACGACGCGATACGAGACAGCGGTGATGCTGTCGGGCTTGTTGCCGATCTGCCTCCTGGTGGACGAGGACTATCGTGTCTACCAGTGCCTTCAAGCAGCCGGCAGGACAACAACCAGCAGCGAAGTGCGACAGGAGGAGCGCGAACGGACGCTGCAGTTTTGGCAGGAGCAGTGGGACGCAGACGCAGCGAGCGACGACGCCAGCCGCTTCACCAGGTGGGCCCACCGCACCATCCCGGACAGGTGTTGTCGGGACACGGATTCTTCCGCGACTATCTGTGCAGAATGGGTTTCACGGCGTCCCCGGACTGCCAGCGCTGTCCTGGTGTTGCGGAGACCGCAGAACATGTCATGTTCGATTGTCCGCGGTTTGCCGCAGTTCGAGAGGAGCTGCTCGACGAGGGCGGGACGGATCCCGTGACTGCTGACACCATCCTAAGCTGTCTTTTGGAGAGCCCCGAGCGCTGGAGCCGCATCTGTGAGGCTGCTGCACGGATCACAGATAGGCTTCAGGTTGATTGGGACGCAGAGCGTGAGAGGCTGGCTGCACAGGATAGAGCGTCGCTGGGACAGCAGCGAGACAACTCTGTGGCCATCACACGAAATCAGCGAAGGAATGCGGCTCGACGTGCTGCCACGGTGGCACGGCAAGAGGCGAGGCGAGGTGGGCGGCCACCATCACCACCTCCATCGCCCACAACAGCCGCTCGCCGTGCGGCCAACCGTGAACGTGTCGCCAGGTGGAGGGAGCGTCGACGGACTGCTGTTTCACTGGCGAGGCTATATGGCGAGAACTCGTCTAGTGACGAAGATGATTACCCGGCAAGTAACGAGGCACTTGCCAGAAGTGTCAGGGAATCGGGAGGCCTCTCTGCCGCAGAAGAAACCGCGGCAACAGAGGCAGACACATCGTCGCGCTAATCAGTGAGGTCCGAGACCACCAAGGGTACTTAGGTAATTTTGGAGTGCCCGACGTGGGCAAGATCATGCGAATTTAACAATGACTAGCGAGCTTGATACGATTATATAAATAAAATGGAAGGTGCGCTCAGCACGGTGACAAGAAGAGCCTATAGCGGCAATAGAGAACTACTTCACAAAAAGGAACCCTCACGGGAACAAGTGAAGAAGTCAAGCGTAGTGAAGTAGACGAGAACAATAATGTTTGATCACGAATGTTTAAATATGAATGTCTAATAATCTAATAAACTTCACGAATATTAAAAAAAAAGGCGGCGACCGTTGTGTAATGCGGAACAAACACAACTATAGCAAAGCCACTATCACTTTAATCGCAATTCACGTAGTGAAACTCTCGTATATCACAATTAAGATGACTATCACGCGCATCCAGTTCGAAGGACCAAAAATGTATAATTTCGGACTGGCGGTGACGTATTCGAAAATTGTGATATTTTTGGTGGATTGAAAACGATGTTACACCGATGGCTTTCCCTTTGCTACTGTTTATTCTCTTGTCCTAATAGTTCATTACAAAGTTCATTTGGAGGTCATTTTAATTCGTGTAACTATAATTATATAATTCATTTATCCTGTTGTCTACATATATAGTCCTATAATTGTCAAGTGTTGTACATATAAACAAACAAAACAAAAACAAACCAAATTAGTGAATTTATTTATTTTATATATTTGTCTGAGTAGTAATATTGTTTTTACTATTGTTTTGACACAATACCTTGCTTTGTCGGACAACGAAGATGTTCCACCAGCTTCAGTGTCCGATTATCCAAATACGTCCACCCCAAACTCGATAACAGCAAACCGGCAAGACAATTCAAATCCGTCGAAGCAAAGCGATCTTTCCAACATTGCTTTGCAAATATTGCGAACGGAGAAGTAGAAACTACAACAGCTGAACAAGCAAAGTAGCAATTACTTGTTCGCTTCTAGTTTTGCAGAGCCGTTGGACAAACTGCCACAAGAGTGGCAAATGGGAGCAAGGCTTGCAATTGGCTCTAACGTCTTTGATACAAATTGCACTAGTTTTCCCTAATGCTTTTGTTATTCGGCTGATATCAACTTCTAAACCCGAAATGCTAGCAATCGCCTTAGCTTATAATTTCCAAAACCCACAGCTCCGCAGCGTCAGCAGCCAGCAATGCCGAATAAAATTAAAAAGTTTGAAATAATCAATTCTATTAGAATTCAGTCTGTTATATACCATCTACATAAAATAATTCATAATTATATTTATAGTTAGGTTAAGTTAGGAAGTTACATAAATGAAAAGTGTAATACATAAATATCAGTATGTGGCGACTCTGGCGACCCCTAGTAGGTGAGAATTGTGGGACCAGGACAGAAAGATCCTGAGAGGATTAGATACAGGTTCGGCACGCTGCACCGACGTTATATAAGCCGAGGATTTATCACAAATGTTGTTCTTGCGTGAGGGCTCGTCTCCTTGTTGTGTTGTACCAGCTCGTAATACCCCGTCGTGTGGCGAGCAGGGAAATAAAATAGCACGTTACGCACTAGACGGGATCCCAAAGTAAAAAATTTAGCCTCGTCCTTGTATCCTAACAACGACAAAGCGCTATAAGTACATACCTTAAAGTAATCATCAGTCGCACTTCTGGAGGAATATATGAATGATTGTTATAATCCTTGTTTATTTTCGATCTTATTCTTCCCAATATGTAGAAGAATGTCCCCTTTCGCATTCTCATATATTCCATAAACTTCACATTGTCTTTTAACAGCTGGAGAAATAATGTAACGAACTCGCCCAATTCCTCTCGTTCTTCCAGTAATTGTGTTTTTCGTGGTCTTTTATTTCGTGCTAATGCCTCCAAACACACAAGACCAACAGCAGAACTGCTCCCCAACAACCAAAACGTATTGTAAACTGATGATGCAGACTCCCTTTTCTTCTACGACTGTTTTGAATCTGAATGAACCACCACCAAAAACAGCCTCTGTCAATTTGACAGGAGCTCGTTAGCTTGCTCGTTGTTCAATGAGCGCCTAGACCAGGTCCAGTTTTGCTCGTTGAATGTTTGTTGAATTTTCAGTGACCAAAAATATGAGAAATTCTCACGGAATGCTGGCTGTGAATTTATGGAGTTTTTTGTCACCAAGCCGAGAAAGCCGTAATCCTTGCGCGCCGTTCTGTTTGTAACTGTATATTCATGTGTCAAGTTCATAACAAAGCTCATTTTGCTTATTCTAAAAGTTCCCTTATTGCCCTAGATGAGTAGTCCAATTAACTTATCTAGTATGATGCCTTTCTGTTCGTCTTTGCAATATTTCATGAAAGATTTCCTATAATTCCTGTAAACTAATTCATGTAACTTCTAATCTATTTTCAACAGAGAATAATATTAAAAAGCACGAATTCCTAGTCGGATTATTTGTTGCACTGTTGCGTGTGCAACACTACTTAAACTAAAATGATTACTGCAGTACGATGGAAAGTAATAACGCCACTCGTTCGATTTCTTCCATGGAGGCCGAAATAGATCTTATGGTTGAGAATAACAGCAACAATTACGCAGCACAGTCGTCTGTTAAACCACCCTCACGTAAAATAATCATCAGACCACCCATCGCATAACCACAAGCAACGCATCCAAATTTCACATCAAAACTGGTTCGAAGTGATGAAAATAAAAACCCAGCAATACATCAATCCCGTCAAAAAACATAGTGACATTGGAGTTAAGCAATGTCTCGGCAAACAACAAAACATCTATGCAGCGCCGTACATTAACATAACCTCTTCTTAAAATCCCTAATCCAACATCACATGACAATCAAACCCGGTCTGGTAGTTTACAGCCAAAAACCTGCCAATGCAAAAGTAATATTCTGAAAAGTCTACAAAACATAGAAATTACTTTGAAAACTGTGATTGAAAATCAAAACAAACAAGTCATGAAAATAGCAGCAGTGGACACTATCCTAATGCATTTGTTAGATAACAGAAACACGGAACAAAACCAAACTGTGTCAGCATCATTCAACTTTTCTAAAATTTCTACTGCAGACGAACTGAAGGACTTTAATCAAACGTTAGGCTCTAGTGTAGACTATTATGACCAACTAAGCAGTTGGCTCAACAACCAAGTGTCCAGGGAAGACATAGATAATCGTCTACACCAAATTTTGGCGAACGATTAGGCGAACGATCGATCGGAATGATGGAAGGAGGATGATGGATTTTTTTCTGGTGTGGGCATAGCATGCGTGTAGAGGGATCCCAGTAAAAGTAATAAAAGTAAAGTTGTGTAGTGTCCTATGCACTATTTATGCGAATAGGAAGTTCGAATTTGATAAGGTGTACTGAAAAAAAGATTAAACAATTTATGTTGCAGAAATTGAATTCTAAGAATCGAGTGAATTTGGTAGGCAATAGAGAAACGTCTATACATCGTCGTTATGCATATTAAAATTTTTTTTTACTTTAATAAAAATTATTCATAATACGTCCAACGTAAAGTATCTCTAACAACTTGAATTATGTGATTAACAGAATTTATAATAAATTAATTGAATTGAAAAAACATATTTTTTCACGTTATCCGCATTGTTTATTTTTGGTAAATTAACAAATGAAAATCGTCAAGCAGGAATTCGCATAATTTGAAATAGGTTTCATGTTTTCAAAAACGTATTATGTACAGGAATAACCTTATATGAGATGTTATCCATTATGTTAGTAATTGTTTTCGGTATGGCAGCTAGTTTGCATTTCACATCCGAAACGGGGATTGTAATAAAAACATTAGAAAGATCTACCATATTTGGATCATAAATATTTAAATAGGATGAAGGACATGGTTGGGAGAAACTAATACTTTTAGAATCAACTTTTTTTGCTTGAATAAGTATGCCCGTGGAAGTTTCTATCGCTGAACTATATAGAAAAATAGAATTATCTTTCGTCATAAACCATTGGTTTCTCTGATCATTTCTGAGTATAAAATTGCTATATTATATGCACCACGGTATTATTGCCTTTTATCTTGATAAAAGGAAATTTTGAGTTTGGTTTTTTCTTTGCTGAATTTAAATAACATAGTTCCTTGATTCTATTTCTTATTTGTTCTAAACATTTTTTTTTACTGCGCGTAACTCGTTTCATGTTTTGTAGATGACCTTCATAAATGTAAGATGACATTGTAGGCAAAGGTCCTGTTGAAAATAGATTCGGAATTATAGGAAATCTTTCATGAAATGTTTCACGGACGAACTGAAAGGGAATTAGTTAATTGGACTATTCATCTAGGGCAGTAAGTGAACTTTAGGATTAGCAAAATGAACTATGTAATAATGAACTTGACAGACGAATACACAGTCACAAACAGAACGGCGCGCGACGATTACGGCTTTCTCGGCTTGGTGGAAAAAACTCCGAAAATTTACAGCCAGCACTCCGTGAGAATTTCTCACAGGTCCAAATTCACGAACATCTTCATACACATGATGCAGGTTATGTATATTACTAGATAAAAGCGTTTTATCACATACTTCCGGAAAATCTTCTACAAACAGATCTAAGAGTCTTCCTGAATATTCCCAATATTTTTCGTAGACTTCAGATGAAAAAAAAGTTGCGGCACAAAACAGTAACATAAAATGATTATAAGCTCTGTCAGTTATTCGTACTTTAAGAACTTCCACACTAGCGTAGAGAAGAAAGCTTTGAAATTCAGAAGCTTTCCATATTTTTAACGAATTTAGGCCTCGTATTTTGCGAGGAATCTCATATGGTAATTTTAGCATTCATAAAAATGAAGAAATCTCTTTACGATGTTTGAAAGTAAGCTTAGGCTCATTTCCAAAATTACCCTGCGTAAAACCTTTCATTAGTTTTCTTAGAGCTCCGTAATGAAATAGATATAGATCGTCAGTGTAATTCGCTGACACCGTCGCGAATAGAATATATTCCGCGAAGGTTCTTAACCGAGAACTCTCGCGCAGTTCCTTAGAAGTGAAGGCCTTTTTGTCAATTTAGCGGGTCGGGCTGCTAGCCTTTTAACGAATAAATTCGAAAGAAGTTTCTAGCGGCGGACCTCCGTTCAATTTGACTACCAACTCAACTAATGACTCGAAGCCGGTTAGATTGCAAGTGAAGTTTATTGAAAATTCTCGTTTCTTATATACTAAAAATTAGTTGTAGAAAATGAAGGTAAGAGCGAGAAGGGTAATTAGAAAGAGATATTTTTTCCTTTTGGATATCGTTGTCCTGGATGCCTTGGCCAGGCATATGTTTACATTAATTCTGGGTAGGCATTCTAAGGCTGTACCAATATTTCCCACGCATTTCGGTACATGTGGTACCACTTAAGTTGTGTACCCTTTTCTTGTTTTACTTTCCTCGGTTATAGTTGACCGTATGCAGTTATGCTGCCTTTGCCTATTGCCGGGTAATGTGTTTAGTTCGATTGTCAAGTGCTTCGTCCTTTTTAGACGTTTTATGATTTTGCCTGAAACTATGATCATGTTACGTAACGTATGAAGCGGGTAAGGATTTGGGTTAATGTTTTACATATGGTCCTTGAGATGCACCGATATGTTATTGCGCTTACGCCCTTTTTGGTAGAACATTATTTTAACCTGAAAGCTGAGATTAACCACATGGCTTTTCTAGGATGTTTACAAGTTTATGTTGGCGTAGCTATTTCAAATTCCCTTTTTTCGATCTTTCCGTTATGCTCGCGTTTGTTACCTAAACCTAAGGTCGCAGATACCGATTGGTTTAAAATGTTTAATGGTTCATATTTTTAATCCTTTTTTGGTCGCGTTCGCAACATTCCACCCCTAGTAAAACAATCAGTTTTACAAACTAACGCGATCCTATTATCAATTAATTTCTCTCTCATTGAACTGATCCTAGCTTGATTTCAACCATTGATGACTGAAGAATGGGTCGTTGTCGATGAAGCTTGTAGAGTCACGCTGAATTGAAGTCAGTATGTTGAACTTGCAATTTGTGCATCTCGTTCGATGTGTTGGGGTATAGGTGTGTTCTGGTGTTTGGAAGACGAGGTGCTGTTGGTTGGTCATCGTGTGGTTCTAACATTATATCTGCTTCGGGTTGAGTGTATGCGTTCTGGCCCATTGTCATGTGGTTTCGATGCGATAGCAGATTCGTGAGCGAATCCCAAAATGAAGCTAGGAGTTGCCAGCCAAGGCCATAGATGTCGTACAGTATTCTGCCGTGTATTATGGTGTCAATGATGAATTGTCAATGATGATCCAGGGTCCAAAAATGCATAAGTATTAATGGATTTATTTCCATTAATCAATCTTACCGGTAATATTTGATAGTAAGTTTCACATGTTACTTCCACCTCGTGGTGGTTATTTATTTGTTCTGGTTGGATTGGAACAACTTGTCTTACATGAAGCATCTTGTGATGCTTATCCTTGCACCCTGCGATTCCACATGGCTCAGCGAATATACAATCCTTGATTGTGTGTGTGTTTGATCTCAAACATCCAAAACACAATTGTTTTTCATTTGCTATTTTCACTCGCTCTGAAGGAATTCGCTTTACCAGTGCGAAGCATTTCACCGTCTCATGCGGCTTGCTACATATCAGACAACTTCTAGTTATCTTTTTAGCTTGTTTGGCAACTTTTCCTCTTTGAATTGGGGTTTGCTTCTGCGAAGTACCCTGACCATGTATATTAACATGCCCCTTTTGAGTATGAACATTAATCAAGCTCATCATTTCCGCCGTCTTGGCGTAGGGTTTGAGCCACCGACATAATTCTTCTAAGTTCTGCACGTCTAGTGATGACGATGCAGCCGCCATATGTTCCGCTCTTTTCACTTGAAAGTGATGCGGTAACTTAGCCGTTAAATCCATAACTAATCTATGGTCATTTAGGTATGTCGGTCTTTCCATCAGGTGTACAATTTTGACGAGGTTCTCCAAAGCACTCGTCATTTCCGAGATCACGTTTCTGGATTCCTTTCGTATTTTTTGAAGATCATTTAGCAACTCCAGGTATACTAAATCGGGTCTCCCGAAAGTCTCATTTAAACGTTTTATTATCTCGGGAACATTTTCGGCCTCCATCATCAATTGTTGAACACTTTTATAAGCTGTTCCTTGTAAAACTTGTTTGAGACGATTCAAGTTTTCTAGGTTAGAAAATTGTCCTTCTTTGGACGTGTCGTCAAACGTTTTCTTGAAGTTAGGCCATTGTTTAGGGTTGCCATCGAATTTGGGTAATTGCATCAAGGCCTGTCTCTTGATCAGGATCCCTATCTGGGTGGATTCACCACCGTTAGTTGCCAGTAGCTTAACGAACTCCTTCGTTTGCTGTTGTTGGCTAACTATTAATTGAGAAATCATTTTCCCAAGGGATGGTTCCTTTTCTGGACTTCCTACTACCTCCGTTGATTCCTGTTCGGCTATTTCAACCTTATTTGCGCCTTCTGTTAAGGCCCTGAGTTCATCCCTATTTCTTGCTTCTATTTCCTGAAGAATTCTTATTTATTCCTTATTCTTAGCCTCTCTTTCTAGAGAGGCCTTAAGCTCGTCCTTTTGCCGATTAAGTTCATACTTAATCTGTTGGCATTTGCGGCATAACCAGCACTCCGCTGGTGATGGTTTCCGCGTCAGGTTGGCACATTTCAAGTGAAACCATCGGTCACACTCTGTGCACGCAATCATACTCTCCTCAGCGGTATCCTCCGCTGTACAGAGTCGGCAACTGCCCTTCTCATTCGAAACAAATGGATAAGGCATCTTGGACGAATCAAAGATTTCCAGCCTTGCTTACAAGAATATAATTTCACTTACCTTTTTCCTGGGTTTGAATTTCTTTCCTAAAGCACCGACTGGACTCTTAATGGCGAAGCACAAACAATGATTCCTTGCAATCGTTGTTTTCGGATGACTCACTATAATTTTTCTTTCAAAGTTTTTCAAAATTTTCTTTCGTAAATGTTTCTTTTAGTTCTTTACACATTCACCAAACTTCATAAAAACTTCGATTAATATTCCTTTATTATTTCGTACATTAATTCCAACAGTATGGGATACGCCTGGCGCGGTAAAATCCGAATATTTCGGAAATCATTGGCTATCCCTTCAAAATCGTCCAAGACAGCTTCGTTAATTGTGCGACCTTGTTGGAAGGCCCGCAAGATTTCTTCTCCTATCTCCAAGATTAAAACTTCCGTATTTTCCCAGTTAGGCATAAACGGCAGCCTAGCTTCCCACTCTTCTTGTTCCGTTTCGTATGGCGATAGATTGACGTCCCAATCTTATTCTGTTGATAGATTGGCTTCCCAATCCTCTATGAATGGTGATTCCTCTAGCGCTGACCAATAATTTACTGGGAGCGGGTCTCGCTCGTCCCAGTTTTCCTCGTCGGTCGGGTTGTGGAACGGTTCCTCCGGAAGTTCCACCTCTTGTACGACGTAATTAAAAGGAGGGCACATTTAATTCACTAGGATTTCCTTTTCCACACAACTGCCGAAACTGCACTTGGACCGACTTGGTTACTTCGGATTTGTACTGCTGTTCTTATGGCGACAGCACACCTTGAACGCGAGTTCGTTCTACTGAAGTTACAACCGCGCGCGAGACTTTTGTAACTTCCTCTCTGGAGCCACCATGTAATTCGCTGACACCGTCGCGAATAGAATATATTCCGCGAAGGTTCTTAACCGAGAACTCTCGCGCAGTTCCTTAGAAGTGAAGGCCTTTTTGTCAATTTAGCGGGTCGGGCTGCTAGCCTTTTAACGAATAAATTCGAAAGAAGTTTCTAGCGGCGGACCTCCGTTCAATTTGACTACCAACTCAACTAATGACTCGAAGCCGGTTAGATTGCAAGTGAAGTTTATTGAAAATTCTCGTTTCTTATATACTAAAAATTAGTTGTAGAAAATGAAGGTAAGAGCGAGAAGGGTAATTAGAAAGAGATATTTTTTCCTTTTGGATATCGTTGTCCTGGATGCCTTGGCCAGGCATATGTTTACATTAATTCTGGGTAGGCATTCTAAGGCTGTACCAATATTTCCCACGCATTTCGGTACATGTGGTACCACTTAAGTTGTGTACCCTTTTCTTGTTTTACTTTCCTCGGTTATAGTTGACCGTATGCAGTTATGCTGCCTTTGCCTATTGCCGGGTAATGTGTTTAGTTCGATTGTCAAGTGCTTCGTCCTTTTTAGACGTTTTATGATTTTGCCTGAAACTATGATCATGTTACGTAACGTATGAAGCGGGTAAGGATTTGGGTTAATGTTTTACATATGGTCCTTGAGATGCACCGATATGTTATTGCGCTTACGCCCTTTTTGGTAGAACATTATTTTAACCTGAAAGCTGAGATTAACCACATGGCTTTTCTAGGATGTTTACAAGTTTATGTTGGCGTAGCTATTTCAAATTCCCTTTTTTCGATCTTTCCGTTATGCTCGCGTTTGTTACCTAAACCTAAGGTCGCAGATACCGATTGGTTTAAAATGTTTAATGGTTCATATTTTTAATCCTTTTTTGGTCGCGTTCTTAACAGTCAGCAATAATTATACTTTTGATTATATCACAGTTATGCAGATCGGTAAGTGGTGTGTCATTTTTTATGTGAGTTTTACAGTGCTTCGCTTTGATTAGCTCATCTGTTCGAGGCTGTCCGTTAATTCCATTCCATTCCATAGTAGGATCGTTTTAGGATCGATCGAAACAACTACTAGTCGAATGATTTGACACCTAAAAATAAATAATAATATCAGTAGTATGTTTAAATAGAATGTCATAGTTATATCTTACCTTTAATAAATACACAAGCCGGAGTATCTGCAATGATTGCTCGCAACATTATTTCATATCTGCGGCCGTTAACCATTATGCCGTTCTCCTTCCTAAGTTGTATAGCTCAATTACAAATGTTCTTAGGTACTCCTCCACGGACTGTGGTTTCGTATCTCCACAATATACTGCAACGACCAGCACATCTTCACTAGATTCACCAAATACTTTCATGAGTATTGGCCAAAACTCAGTTGGCCTAGATTAAACCTAGGTTAAAAAATTAATTAATTTTCCATTACAAAAAACACCATCAATATCTCATCCATTTCAAATAGCCGAAGGCCGAAGGACGCGCCTTCGGCCTCTTTTAATTGCGACAGCAGAGAACAAATTAATTTGTGATCCCTCTATCTAAACGCGAGTAGTACGTGTGGCCAGTAAAACGGTATGGTCAACGATACGCGCGCGAAATTCCGCATGTAAATCTTGCCTCCGGGAGTAGTGTTAATTCGCGAGTGAAGTAAAGTGTTAGTAGTGAGATGGAAAGAGCAACGTTGGACAATAGTTGCGAGGAAGTTGCAGAGCTGCAGGAGCAGCAAGCGACAACGTCGGGCGCATTCCCTGAAAGGCGCGTGAGCGTCTTGGAAGAACCACCAAAGGACGGGGAAGTGTTACCGATATTGCCTCGGAGGTTGCCTTCCTACCAGGAAGTAAGAAGGAAGCGTATCGAGCTTCAAAAGAAGGAGCTCAAGCTGGAAAACTCTGGGAAGGAGTATGAGCTTGAAAGGGCTCGGAAGGAGCTGGAGATCGAGCTGCGTGAGATCGAGCTCGAACAGGATATTTCCGACGCAAGCAGCCAGGTGGGTGCTTACGTAGCAAAGTCCGAAGCTTGGTTGCGAGATACGAGTCGCTTCGGAACGACGCCACCGGCTCGTTACCATGGCGACAATCATCGAAATGGCGGTGCGGGTCATCCACCTTCGACCCCAACCGCGACCGCGGGTGCGTGGGCATCACGCATTGCCCCAGCGCCGCTGCGGTACGATAGCAGGATGGCGGAAGACGCTAAAGGTCATCAACCCTTGACCCCTGCAACAACCCGATGTCCACCGGCGTACGATCGGACATGGGCTGCGGACCAAGCAGCCGCACAAGAACGTGAGTATGCGGAGTGGAGGCGTGCGGTGGAGGATTCCATAAGGATCCACTGCGAAAACAAGCTTGAAGAGAAAATGGCTGCAAATTCGACAATGGAGTCGAAACCACTGATGAAGGGCCGCGTGATCCCGTTGACACCAAGTCAAGAAGCAGCGCGCAAGGCTATCCCGAAGGAGCTTCCGGTGTTTTCCGGAAACGTTGAGCAGTGGCCATTGTTTATCGCGACGTACGAGTGATCTACGATCCTGTGTGGGTTTAGCGACGATGAGAACCTCATACGTCTTCAACGGGCGCTTCGGAGACCAGCGTTAGAATCGGTGGACCATCTCATATTGTTACCGGAAGGATTGACCGCTGTAATCGAGATTCTGCGAACAGAATATGGTCGGCCGGTTCTCATAGTGGATAGTTTAGTGGAGAAAGTTAGGAGGCTACCACAAGTTCGTAGCGATCGTTTGGAGACACTTGCCACGTTCGGCAAAATGGTGAGAAAAATGTGTGCAACGATAGAGACCCGGAAGGGTTGCATGACTGCAACGTGACGCTACTAAGAGAGTTGGTAGCAAAGCTTCCAGCCGAACGGAGTTTGGAATGGGCTCGTTACAAAATCAAACTGTCGCGGGAAACGATTAAAGAGTTCGACAAATGGTTTTATGAGATTGCGGTGGCTGCGAGTGCCGCCTCGAAAACCATTGAGCGAGCGACACGACCCGACGTGTCACGATCACTACCGTTTGTAAATGGAGTAAGGAAGACTCCCGCGTACGTAAACGTGCACCGCACTACGAAAAGAACGCCCTGTGCCTTGTGCCACGACATCTGCCGCACGTTGGCTGATCGCGCGCGGTTTATGAAACTGTCGGTGCCGGAGAGGCGATCGCACGTTCAGGGGCGTAAGTTATGCGTTACGTGTCTAGGAACGCATAAGGGCACGTGTTTCGTGAGTACGCGTTGTGGAACTGACGGTTGCCGCGAAACTCATCACAAGTTACTTCACTGCGTAGAAGAAACAACACCACCACACCGGAACATACAACACTCACTAAATTCGCATATTATCACCGACACTAATTCATTTTTCCGATACGTTCCCATTGTAGTACACGGCATGAACAAAAACCACTCTGGGTGGGACAGTGCCCACCATCATTATAGCAGCGGTTAGGATGGCGACAAAGGAAAACCCGATAAAAAGGGTCGAAGGACGCGCCTTCGGCCTCTTTTAAGTGCGACAGCAGAGAACAAACTAATTTGTGATCCCTTTTTTCTTACTACACCGGAAATAGATAGATAGAATAGATCTACATTTTATACTCTCTCTCTGTGGCTGCAACCATTCACAACAATTAGTGTAATGGTATACCTAACTAAACACCTTGTTCACCTGACAGTAATGTAAAGGTCAGGTAGAACAGAGAGCAAGGCTCGTCCTATTTGATCTCTTCACCTCCAGAACGCATGGAATAAAAACGTGTTTTATAAAAAGGGAGAACCACGACTTATTATTGGCGCAGCCGGTAGTCGTTGAATAAAAACAGTGCTAGTGAGTGATAAAAATCTCACACAGTTTGCCCGAGTTTGCAGTTACTACCAGATAGGACTGCATATTCATCTCCATACGATATTAAAAGTGCGGACGATTTGTGGTAACGCCGTTTCCAACTCAGCGACAGGACCATCCTCTCCCTCTCTCTTTATCCAGCAGCGGATTGAGGTTAGGCACCACACGTGTTTTTACACGCGTACACACAGGTAAGCAAATTTAGTTTTTTAATCTTTTGTGTGTCACAGAGTGACAAAGAAAAAAAAAACGTTTGCAAATGTGTAACGAATAAAGTTTTTTTTATTCGTATTCGTAAATTAAGTTACTCTAAAGGTGCTTAATTTTGACAAAATACCCACGCGTTCCTAGAGAAACGTGGTTATCCCCGATTTTTTTTCATGTGGAGAAATACTGCTGTAGACGATTTTGCATCAGATTCAGATACTTTATCTCGTGAATCGGACAGCCTCTCTCACATACCAATAAAAGTATATATCCCATTTGGCAATTTACAGATTGAAGAGACCAGTAACATGGAACAAATACAATCACAACTCGAACAGCTAACGGTGCTGGTTCAAAATCTTACTCTAACACAAGAGCAGCAATCGCAACAGATTGTATCATTAGTGTTGAGACAGTCACGCGGAAGTTTTGTAATTCCTTATAAACTTAACTTTATTTCACAGTAGTAGAAAATAAGAAGAACAGTAATGAAAATAAGAAAAGAAGAAATTCAAAATTTGGTCCGCTGCTGACCTTACTGCCCAATCAGCAAAAGACAGCCGAACGGGCTAACATTACCAATTTATACTATCCAGTGCAAGAGTTCACGCGAATTTAACGGATTTTTACTGCCTTATTATCAGAAATTCTATCGGAAATGTCTTTTAAAATATTTATCCTAATTTTAAACGCATTTTTTATTAACATTCAGGCGATATTTCAACAATTTATAAATTTAGCCCTCCACCGTGACCATTGCTGTTGTTGATGTTGGTGCTTTTGGCGGAATATTGTTGTTGTTTGGCTGTCACACCGAAAAATACGCGTAAACAAAACCAGAAGTGTTAAAAATCAAAAGTGTGTATTTCAGTGTTTTTTCAAGCGGTTTTCGATTAATTGTGTTTTCCGCAAAGAACACACCATGGAAAAGTCTTTCAAGAAAGCGAATTCGATACAACTCTCATCTGTATCGCAATTGTGATAATCTAGAATGTGATAATGCAATTGCAAGTGGAAGTGCTCATGGTATGGAAAAAGTTTTAACATTTGTTTTCAATATTCTTTTAACAGAAGTGTGTTCGAATTGCAGGTACACAAGACGAACAAATCGTTGATAATAATGTATCTTTTGATGCTGAACTAGCCGATTTATCGCAGGATGCTTCATGAAATGAAATAGCAGAAACAACGGAAAGCGATGAAAATGGAACCGACGATAATCATAATGATGACGACGATGTAATCGATTGTCTCGTTGAAAGTTCAGACGAAGAGCAGGAATCGAAACAATGCAACGAAGTATTTTCGGTGAGGGATGCTTCACGTCGTTGGGCCATATCAAAAAATCAAACCTACGAATCAATCGAGGAAGTTATGGACATAATACGGAAAGTAAGTAACTGCAAGTTGCCGAAAGATGCCAGAACCCTGCTGAAGACCGACTGCAACCCTTTAACGGAAATAGTAACGGTACAGGGAGGACAATATTGGTATCATGGTGTTCAAAAATGTTTACTAAACGAATTAAGGTAATTGACTTTGCTTGGATTTTTTAAGCTCTATCTGTATTTGTACATATATTAGTACTATATTTTACTTTCTCAAACAGGTGTTGCCAATTATAACGCTCGACACGGCTGTTTGTAGTGTACAACTGTTGGAAAAAGTATACGCAGAAGAGTTGCGTTTCCGGATCGAATTGCTCCAAGTCGTGCCACCTGTTTGCCTAAAATATGCATTAAATACGAAAACATTATCGTTGCAGTAGTGCGGTATTACAAAACAACTTCGCACCTTTTGCTGACATCTGCTGAACAGCAACAGAAGTGCTTTGGATGGATTGCGAAGTTATATTAGGTGCAATCTGTTGAAATAATTGTTGGTGCAAAACTACGTTTGTAGCACGAATCTGAAAATATACAAAAACTCGTAATATGAAGTATATGTTCATACAAATCACACAGCAATCAGTGCAATATATTAACACGATCAAAGCCGAAATATTGAAATGTTGTTGTGGGACTCCACTTAATGTTAATATGCATAACTTCATCCTTAATGCGTAGATGAACGTTATAATATTGCGAAACAAGTATTATTATATGATGACAAAAACAAAATGCCCCGTAGCATGGACTACGTGGTAAAATAAGTCTTGATACGGCCAGGCCGTTCTAACCGAGCAAAAGAAAAAAAAGGCTCACCATTATTTTGGGGAACCAATATATACTTCCCATCGATAATCTTTACTGTAATATGGATGAAAATGGGTTCAATCGGTGTTTACATTACTGTTAAAACCATTCACGTATTCGTACATACTTTTCCATTTTGGGCTATACAGATGAACGATTCTTATAACGTAAATACAGATATGAACTCGTAGGACCGCGTAGCTCTACAGGCTGAAGAGCGAATTTTGTGATGCTGAGCGACCGAGTTCAACACCGTTGTCGAAGGGCGAACACCATAGGAAGAAACATTAAGAAAAAAGATTAGTCCGCAACTCAACAACAACAAAACAACATATACGTACTGCCGCGCCGAGAAGAGAAACAGATATACGAGAACGAATGAGCAAAGGAAAAGGAACAGAGTAGAGAGCGCACACACACAGGGAGAATACAACGGCTCTTTTTTTCTCTTTTTTTTAAATATATAAATTAAGGTGACCAGGTCGCTGTCAAAAACCAGCCTAAACCATCGTTATTCGGGCGCCTTTTGGTAGCCCGTCGGGCGCCCCTCGGGCTACCGAAGGGCGCCCTTTCATGTGACGTTTGCAGGTTGGGTGAAGAGAGTTCTTGACGAGAAAAAGCCCCCACTGTACCTACCGAGGCGAATATACCCGGTGTGCAGAGAGCGAGAAGAACGGACCATTTTGGTCCGTTGACGTGTAGTTTCGGAAAGAGTTTAGGAAAAAAATGATCGCTACGGTTTTTTTCTCCGAAACTTGACCATTTTGAGAGCGGATCTGTGTAAAAAGAAGGGTTCTTTGATTGTATGTGTAAACCGACAGAGTTTGCTCAAGGTAGAATTATTTGCATCTCGTCTTGAACTGTTCATCCTGTCTCTTTCCTCTAGCGTAAAACCCACATAGTGAAAGGCTCAGTTTGCTGTGCGCTAAGTCCAGGGCGGACGTGTTGTGGGACTTAGAAAATTTTGAATCTGTCCGTGTATGCTGCGCGGAGGATTGAAAATGTGCGCTTTAGCTTTGTGCAGTGCAGTATTTAAACAAGTGTTGCGATTTAATTAGAATTTGTATGTCTTTTCAAGCCATTAACGTGTGGTGTTAGTTTTTTCCCTTCACTCCGTGCTTGCTTCGGCAAGCGCATTGAATTGAAGTGAGGAAAAAAACTTTCGGTACATGTTGTGGAAATTTCTTCGCTTTTTTTGCACGCCGATGAATACAGTTGGTGTTGTGTGTTGTGTGTGAAATAGTGATTATTGTTCTGGTTGATCTTGTGCCGTACGATCAACAAGCCGCAAATTAGTTTTCGCATTTGATTTGGTGAAAAATGATGTCAAATATCCTGTACGCGCAGGCACTGCGATTCTATGCAGTACATGCTCGTGTTTTTGTCTTCCTTTTGTGCTTCTTGCTGGCGTCGTTCGCCGTTCGCTCACCCCATTCGTACATGCAGTGAAGGATTGTGTCTTCTTCTTCTTGTGGGTTTTGCCCGTATCGTATGCACTGTATTCCTATGTGCAGCGAAGGATCGTGTTTTCGTCATCCTCTTCGGCATCATTCGTACGTGGAACCGAAGATCACTGCTTGAACCTACACGCACACAACGACAGAAATACGGAGAGCGCGCTCTGCAATGGAATGCTAGGAATGGTCCGTTTCTCTTTTTTGCCCTATGCTAGCACATAGGAAATGGTCCGACCATGTCTTCCTTCGGACCATTTTTTACATGGCGCTTCGGACCATTTCTCCCACCATTTTTTGGTGCGTTTCTCTCGCTCTCTGCACACCGGGTATAGCCTACCCGGCTATAAAAAAGAGAAACGGACCATTCCTAGCATTCCATTGCAGAGCGCGCTCTCCGTATTTCTGTCGTTGTGTGCGTGTAGGTTCAAGCAGTGATCTTCGGTTCCACGTACGAATGATGCCGAAGAGGATGACGAAAACACGATCCTTCGCTGCACATAGGAATACAGTGCATACGATACGGGCAAAACCCACAAGAAGAAGAAGACACAATCCTTCACTGCATGTACGAATGGGGTGAGCGAACGGCGAACGACGCCAGCAAGAAGCACAAAAGGAAGACAAAAACACGAGCATGTACTGCATAGAATCGCAGTGCCTGCGCGTACAGGATATTTGACATCATTTTTCACCAAATCAAATGCGAAAACTAATTTGCGGCTTGTTGATCGTACGGCACAAGATCAACCAGAACAATAATCACTATTTCACACACAACACACAACACCAACTGTATTCATCGGCGTGCAAAAAAAGCGAAGAAATTTCCACAACATGTACCGAAAGTTTTTTTCCTCACTTCAATTCAATGCGCTTGCCGAAGCAAGCACGGAGTGAAGGGAAAAAACTAACACCACACGTTAATGGCTTGAAAAGACATACAAATTCTAATTAAATCGCAACACTTGTTTAAATACTGCACTGCACAAAGCTAAAGCGCACATTTTCAATCCTCCGCGCAGCATACACGGACAGATTCAAAATTTTCTAAGTCCCACAACACGTCCGCCCTGGACTTAGCGCACAGCAAACTGAGCCTTTCCCTGCGGGCAAAATAGCTCAGTTTTAGCATGCTGCCTCTGTTACTCCTACACGAATACAAATTTTTTTCGTGTAGGAGTAACAGAGGCAACATGCTAAAACCGAGCTATTTTGCCCGCAGGGTTCACTATGTGGGTTTTACGCTAGAGGAAAGAGACAGGATGAACAGTTCAGGACGAGATGCAAATAATTCTACCTTGAGCAAACTCTGTCGGTTTACACATACAATCAAAGAACCCTTCTTTTTACACAGATCCGCTCTCAAAATAGTCAAGTTTCGGAGAAAAAAACCGTAGCGATCATTTTTTTCCTAAACTCTTTCCGAAACTACACGTCAACGGACCAAAATGGTCCGTTCTTCTCGCTCTCTGCACACCGGGTAGTTTTCGCCTCACAGTGGTCCGTTTACGGACCCCGGCCCGTGACACATTTCACCCGAACGGTTTCGCCCTTCCAGGGGTCCTGAACACCTCAACAATTAGCTTTGAACAAAAATTGTTCAAGCTGTTATATCTTACTGTACCAACCTTGGTATTGGTTGAGAGTTGACAGATGTCATTATTATGATTCAGTGAATTGCGGGAAAACAGAACGGACGCGCAAGCGAGGAGAAAAACGGGAAATAAAGGATTGGCTAGTGTAAGAAGAAATCTGAGTTGCACTTCTAGGATACAACACAAGCAATGATACCACCGCAGCCGTTGACCCTAGCGTGTCGATAAGTGCTTTCTATAAAATACCGGACACGATAAAAGCAGTACCGATATTTGAAGGGAATAAAAAACATTTATTCTCATGGATAAAGCTGAAAATGCTCTTAACATTTTTAAAGATAACGTGCATCTTACTATCTTCAGAATGTATGAGGAAGCTGTTATTAATAAAGTGAAGGGCCGTGCAAGAGACATAATTTGTCTCGAGCAAACAAAATTGTGCAAACAAAAATATTCTAAGAAAAGGGATTCTTTCTTCAATACAACCAACTAATACTGTTATAAAAATTATTATTGGAAATCATTTCATCATATCATCTAGATTCGAGAGATACATACACAAGCGATGAGATAGAATACCATTTTCATAAAACCACTCATTTAACTCAGGATGGTAGATTTGTAGTACGCATCCCCTTGCTAAAAGATCCAAACACGTTAGGAGAATCCTATCAGCGGGCAGTGAAACGGTTTCATACATTAGAGAGTCGGCTAGCATATTCACCAGATACGTACATGGAGTACAAAAGATTCATGGAAGAGTACCTGAATCTAGGCCATATGGTTTTGATTGAGCCAAGTGATATGTACAAGGTAAAATATTTCTAAGGCCTCATGTCTTGCCTCTAATTCCGCAATGGATGGTAACGCGTCTTCCTGGACACCATTTGCATATTTTACTATGTACGCCATCGACTTTTCAATGGCTTGCAGCTGACGTCCCCATGAGGCCGCATGATCCTCTTCTACGGGAGCGCTGTCCGCTTTAGTTGCTTTCTTCATTGCGAATTTATTCGCACTTAATAGTGTTCACACTACAGTTTTAACACTCTTTTAACAATCACGTCGGGGTCACCAAAAAATGTTTATAGTTCGTATTTAGTTCACAATTCTTTATTTAACGTTTACGTGGGTTACGGTTACGTGGTGTTTGCGCGGAGGTATCTTAAGAGCAAATAACGTTCGTGTAATGAGATATGAGTTCTGGTGAGTTCCTGTAGATCACAGTGTACCCTGCTTCGGACATTCTGTTACACCACCACATCATCAAATTATTGGAAACGTATCACATAAAGGAATTGTTAATATACTTGGAACAAATCTACCAGAACCACAGTATTATGAAATAGATTTTCATGATTACTTTGATGGATGATACACATCATCATTACTTACTTGGATGATATTATTGTAATTAGTCCTAGCCTAACATCTCATTTGGATAATTTAGATAAAGTTTTAAAAAGATTAGCATCCTGTTGTGTACTCGTTAGTGGCATTTATTAAACTGCCTGTACGCACATTAAGGGTGACTGTATGATGCGTGTGCTGCGTTACCAATACTTACATACTAATTACAATCTTAACCTAGTTTATACTTATGAACCAATTTCTTAACTCTACAGGCGAATGCTTATGAATTTTTTTATTAGCTATTCTATCCTACGGCTCTTGATCCCTATACTCAGTTATATAGAACATAACCAATAGATTTATTAAGCCAATAATGGTTAGAACATTTGAAACAAAATGAAGTAAATGCTTATGGGGCAAAAAAATCGTCTAAATTTTATATTCTCGAAGAGATCTGTTCTGCTCATTTCTATTCTATGCTATTCCGCTAATAAACAAAATTTTTGGCTGAAGTTCATCATTACGTATTACGGTAAACTAATAGTTATTCGATTCTGTAGCTTATGTTGAAAAAAAATGCGTAAGAAAAAATAATTACAAGATTGTTACACACTATAACCATAGAATACAAAAAAAATGCATTCTAATTGACCGATAATTAAAAATGTATAACAAAAATTTCGGATTAGTATTGTATCACTTATCTTTCTTCAGTTCACCTAGTATTTTCTGCGCATCTGCATCAGTAATTTTTCGTGTTGTTCCACCATGATTTTTAAACAGGCTACTTAAGGGTAGTTATTTTTAAGCTTTTTTTAAGCATTTTACAACATTCTTCTGTTCTTCAAGTTCCTTTTTTTTGCTGCTCAATCGTAAATCTTCATTCTTCTTTTCTTGTTTTTCTTTTTCTATTTCTTCGTTGTGCGTCTGCCTAGCTAACTTTGCTTTCAACAATAATTCCTTTGGTGGAATAAACTTTTCAAGATCATTGTGGCAAAATTGCATTCCATTAATATAGTTTTTCGATGGTTGATTAGTTCTTCTGTCATACATGAACTTTTTTCTGTTATAACCAATTTGGAAGACGAGAAACGTCGTTCAGCCTCCGAATTGGAGTGGGAAATGGTGATAATATTTTAGAACAGTTTCTTCAGTTCAACTAAATCGTGCAGCCGAAAAAGAGCAGCATAAAACTCCAAGTCATCATTATAAGCTGGAAGCGAAAGCTTCAAATTTTTTACAACCACAATTTCTTCAAAAATTCGAATTTTGTCGAGTTTAAAATCGACCTGTTAAGCTAGTTTCATTATTTTTTTTTCTGATTTTATCGAGAAAATCTTTGTAGGCTTCATGTATGAAACGAGGTAATACAATTCGTGGGGAATGTTATTATCAAGCAAGTATGTTAGTAATTTTACTGCATACTTTTTCATACTTTCTTTAAGAGTGGTGATCACCTGTTCATCTGTCCTATTCATTGCTACGCAACTGGGCAATATAATCTCTGCATCTTCCTTTAACCCACTGTTTAAACACAAATGTTTGGATTCAAAAACATGTCTATCTTTTCTATCTCATAAACTTTGCCCATCCAACCCGACATAAAAGCTTTTATATGTTCATAAATTTGAAAAAGAATAAAATCATTGGTTTCCAGAAACCTGATCAATTCTTCGGCATCAGTGCACACCTCAATAACAAATCTAATGATTGACCTGATCCCTCTAATGGACAGTATTCTAACAAAGACGTCTTCATAATAACTATTTTTTTTTCCTTTCGGAATGTGTCAATTTGGTCTTCAATTCGAAAAGTTCGTCAATGTTATGCAGCATTGCTGCATTGCCGAACATTAACCAACGACTTTTAACAAATTTTACGAACTTTTTTGGTTTTTTTTACAACTTTTTTTGAATTCTTCCTATCTGGTTGGTACATCAAAAGAGTAGTAAACTATCTTTGCCCACTCAGACACCTCAATCCCAAATTCTCTCAAGGCATATTTGACAGCATTGTGTATTATGTGGGCCGGACATGACCCTGTGTCTAGTGATGGGTCAAGCACCACTTTTCGCTGCGCTGTGCTGTGGTACCACATACAGTCTGTTGTGCTGTGCAACTGTGGTACCACACTAAAATGTCACGGCAAATTATGAAATATACAGTTTTTATTGAAATCTATAATAAAAATTTACGACAATCGTTGGGAAATGATATTTATTAAAATAATTTTGGAGACCTATTTTAAGTTATCTGTATTTCACGCAAATATTCATAATTGCAAATACTTTATTAATATCGTAGTACCAAATAATCCTTATCTGTAAATTTCAATCCTGGTTATGCTTAACAAATAAAATTTTATCCATTTTACTTCGGTTCCTTTTTTTTGTTTCTGCATCTCCGGCTTTTGAAAAAACTCGCTCGCATGGCACCGAAGATGCAGGAATGCATAAAGTGCGTAACATTAGTTTGTACAATGTTGGATATTTATGTTTCTTTAAATTCCACCATTCGAGTGGATCGTCCTTATGATTGATGAGGGGTTCCGATAAATAATTATCCAATTCTATTTGATTGGACGAACGCGTATGAAGCACTACTTCAGCTGTTGCGGTCCTATCAAATTCATTCCATACGCTATCTAAAACAATAGTTTGTGTTCCTCTGAAACATTCATCGCTCTCCGAATTTTGTTTAACACAAGCCTCAGTTTCAGCTGTTACTGTGCTTGTTATCTCCATAAACGAAATCATGCTAGCACATTTTTCTTTATATACAGCGTCGTTCTCAAACCCTTTTATCTTAAATCTTGGATCCAAAATAATAGCATGTGTCACAATTTCTTTGCTCAAATATCTAAATCGTCTGCCTAGATTTTCTGACAAACTAGTGATCATAGTTTTTGTGTTGTAACAAAAATCTACAAGATCATATGTTTGCAGTTTACTGGATAGCAATCTTATAATCACACACATTTTCGAGAGTGTTACATTTTTTTCCGCTGAAATTTCTTCGGTGATGGTGTCAAAAATTTTGAGTACAGCTACTGCTTCTTTAATTATTTTCCTATATTTTTCTTCTAATGTGTTGTTTCCTCGCAATAGGGCCAGAGAAGATATGATTGGTTCCTTGTTTTCAAAAAACCTTGCTAGCATAAAAAATGTTGAGTTCCATCTGGTAGGAACTTCTAAAATTAGTTTATGTTCCTGTTATGTGTTATGTGTTTCAGGTGCCTTTGTAGCTCGCCTAATTTCAAAGTAGCCGCTGAGCTTCTCTTATAAAATAAAACAATTTGTTTTACCTTGTCTACAATTTCACCGATTGATGTTTTGATGGAATCTTTGACGGCAAGGTTTAATGTGTGAGCAAAGCATGGAATATGCTCAATGCCCAATGAAGCTACCGCATTCTTCATATTAGCAGCATTGTCCGTTACTATACCCACTACTTTACTTTCTATATTGAATGTTTCTTGTACAGTTGTTAACCAATCTGCTATGTTGTGTGAGGTGTGTTTTTCCTCAAATTTTCCCGCACTCCAATAAATGATACTTTAACTGTCCACTCTCTTCATCAATGTAATGGACGGTAGCGGCCAAGAAACTAACGTTATTTATGTCCGTCCATCCATCTGAAGTCAACGCGACGGCCTTAGCGATTTCAAGGTTGCTTTTAACTTTTACTAGTATGTCCTGGAAACTTGCATCTAGCATTGCATTACTTAACGTTTTTCGTGCTGGTAAATTGTAAGTCGGACATAATTTTTTAATCAGATCCTTGAAATCAGGAGCCTCTACTAGCTGGAATGGCAATGCATGATTGCAAAACACTTTAAGAAGTTTTTTGTCAATATTTGTTTTGGCTGTTGTCTTTAGCGGTTTGCGCACATGAACAAAATCTGCTAGGGTTCTTTGGGGATGTTCGGTAGAACGGCAGAAATCGCGATATTCGGATGGGCTTTTTAAGCAGACGTCTTACCCGGTTGAAGTACTAAATGCAAGAGAGCGTTTATTCGTCGTGTTCGTTCGAGGAGCATAAGGACGAGTTCCTTATGCGTTGTGTTTACGCCCACGTGTCGGGAGCTTACAATTTGTGCTGCTATCGAGCAGATTCCTAATTTATAGCATCGAGCTGATTGTTTGCTGCTGTCGAGCAGTTCCCTACAGTTCCTTGCACAACTTTTCGGGATACAAAACTACTACTATGCTCTCCTCTATCCTCATTTACGCTGCCATTTGTAGTCCTAGTCGATGAACCAGCTGAAGAAGATGAGGTCCATGTCGGGTGTATAGCATCGAGATGTTGCTTCAAGCTATATGTTGATGTTTGTTTTACTGACAAAATTCTTTGACATATTCTGCATTTGTAAGAAGTTTCAGAATTTTGTTGCACAAAATATCCCCAAACATCACTGTTTTTACGTTCTGCAGACATCCTCCTAAAATATTAACATACAATAAGGCTAAAATTACACCCTACATGGAACCAATGGAATAAAAGAGCACCAATAAAACTTACGTAGAAAGTTGAACTGTGATTAAAGTCACAATTTTGTATTAGTGGCAGGATTCAGAAATTTTTGTATTAAATACAAACCGTCGGTCTTATGCAAATGAGAATCAACTAATGCGTGTATGCTTTAGGCTGGTGGCACAGCTCCATCGCTCCGATTTTTTCGCATATGCGAATTGCAAGGTATGGCACAGCTCTTCCGATTTTTCCGCACGACTTCACTCTAGATTTGACGCATGTACATGAACAACAAATACGCGTTGTCTTTTTTGTTAGGCTATGTATATTTTCATCAGCATAACACTTCTTGTTCTGTTCTGGTTTTCTGTGTGAATTTGGTTCTGTTTTCTGATATTTAATAGTATATGTATAATATCATATTTGAACGTGGTGAGGTGAGTATAATTCGGTTTCAAATAAAGCACATATGTATTCTAAATGATTGAACCACTTCGTTTGGTTTCGTAATTCCATTGATTTCAAGCTTATCTTAGCACAAAATAAAAATAAAAAACACACTATTTATTATTTATAGAATGGATTCGGATTCAGAAACGGATCTCATGTTGAATACGAACTTCGACTTGATACACATGTTGCTAAGAAAAAAGCGCAACCAAATCAACGACATATGGAAACATCGACAGGAGAATGGAGAGTACTTTGTTTTATTTCCGAAGCTGCTGCAACAAGAAGAACAATTCTTTGAATATATACGGATGAGAAAACAAACCTTTTATTTAATATTTTATTACGAAAGATTGAACCACATATCACCAAGTTGCCAACACGCACCCCATACATTTGTGCAGAAGAACGATTGATGATAACTCTGAGGTATGTGCATTTGAAATTACGTTCATTTTAACAAAAACTACATTTAACCTTAGTTGAGAAGTTTGTTGTCTCTGGTTTATTTATTAATTGCTGTAACGTGTGAAAAAATATGCAAAAAAAAATATCGCTTGAAGGAACTCATGGAATTTATTTTCTATAGCTATAAATATACTTATTACTATAGGAACGAATCCAGCATGGGCACCAAGCTCATTAATATGTGGTAATTTCCACTCTTCTCCTTTCTATTTTTAATGAGCTCGTTTCGCTCCTTCTCGATCGCTACTAGTTTCTGTAAGTCGTCTGCATCAGGTCGCCGTATATTTCGTACTGTTTTTGAAGCAGTTTGTGGGTTATCCCCTCTTATGTTTTCCATTGAACTTGCCATCTGGAACTCGTCGTCCAAATATTCTTCGCTGATGTTTACTGTGAATAAACATTTCAAATTAGTAAATTACAAAAAATCCAATTCAAAGCATTTCTTGTAAATACCATCGGCCGCTTCCAGATTCCCCAATCTTGGTCGGGATACAAGGGTATCTTTAAGGAAGCTCATTTGCTCGAAATACTTCCACCGGAAATGCTTGTATCCCGACCCCGATGGCTGGTTCATTTCAGCCGCCTTCCGGGAATACGTGTCCCGCAGATTTTGCCATTTGTTTTTAGCGACAGTCCCTGAAACAATTTTTTTTTATATTATTAGATTACAGTGGTTTAACTTTATTCATCTGGTTATACGCTCTTTTGTTAATTGTAATAACCTATTGCCATCCAAACGTTAATTGAAAATTTGTAACTGTTATAAGTTAGCACCATGCGGATCTTGTTCTGTTGAAGCAGCGAAGATCAACACATGCTGAAGTTAACACCATGCAGCAGCAAAGATCAGCACATTCCGATCACCTTCCCACGATCAAGCCGTTATGCTCCCACGGTCAAGCCGTTATGCTGCTCTTGCAGTTATGGAACAGTACGGATCATGTTACTGCGAGGCCAGCGTGGCGCAGCAATAGCGACAGTCTTAAGTTAGATTCAAGGCAGTACAGTCGAGAACCGCGTTCGCTTCTGCTAGAATAGTTTTAAGTATTAGATGTAAGAAACAGAAATAAAAACTTTTTTTTTGGCCACTCGGCCAGACGGAAAGTTTAACTTATATTTCTCTCTATTTCTAGGTTTTTATCTACTGGAATAACATTTAAATCAATGTCCTTTTGTATGGCACATAACACAATAGGCAAAATTGTGTATTAAACAAGTGAAGCAATCTGGCAGGAATTCAACCAGGAGTTCCTCCCTTTCCCAACAACGGCGATGTCAAAACTGTTTGACATCCCTGTACTAGGACCGCTGGATTCCGGTAGAGGGCGTCAGGATATAAATATATGGTGGCGGCAAGCGGACCGGCGCTCTTATTTTCGGACTCGGCAAAAGGATAGTCAGGGCAATAAATTTGAACCGTGTTACATGAAATTCATGTCGTGTTAAAATTTTGCCTACCACGATCCGAAAATTCGACATTTTCAAATTTAGTACCATCGAAATTTAATGCTACCGAGCATTAAAGTGCGAATGTTGTGCGATTTACAAAGTAAAA
The DNA here is from genome assembly GCF_943734845.2 of Anopheles funestus. Taxonomy (NCBI): domain Eukaryota; kingdom Metazoa; phylum Arthropoda; class Insecta; order Diptera; family Culicidae; genus Anopheles; species Anopheles funestus. The sequence continues at coordinate 49,325,970 of NC_064599.1, forward strand.
CGCAAGTGCGTATCACGAACCCTAGTTTTCCCAGTCGTAAAATCGTGAATTAAAAGCAGTGAAAAGTGAATTCGATAGGTGATTCTGAATCACAGCCGCCCGGGTTTTCGTTAACGTACGCGGACACGAATAGAGTGCGGTATCGGGACACTTTCGCGCATCACTCGGAGTGATCACTTTTTTATCGCGGGTGCAGTGTAATCGTTGCGGAGCGATTCGGAATCGCCACAGCCAACGGAACCGCGAGATATGGAGGATACAGGACGTGAACAGCCGCCAGCACCGGCTGAATATTCGGATCTGCCTACGGCTGATCCTACAAATCTACGCGTGCAACCACGCCAAGCACCACCATCGTTGATGACGGGCCATGACACCCCAGGGTCATCCAGGGTCAACCCAGTGCATCGAACCGTGCAGGGTAACATGGCTGGCGCGGCAACTCGCGACATCGACGGACGGAAGATACGTTCTTCCACACTCATGACACCGATCACTTTACCACAAGGTAGAGATTTAACTGATTCACCAATAACACCACACTACGAATTACGTCGGCCTACGCCAACGATCCCGAATGCGCCACCATCGCTTCGCAGCGCGTCGCCATCGCTCGACGGGCGTGTGGCGGCGACGCAATCACCGAGAAAGGACCGGACCGAACTCGAAGCGATGGAATTAGACCTGAAGTTTCGGGAAATAGAGTTGGAGCGTCAGCAAATACAGCTTGAGAGGTTGAGGTTGAGTGTTCGACAGAAGGAGTTTGAAACCGTCGTGTTAAATGGTGATGTTATTGAAGGTGAAGAGGTTGATCGTGCAGCAAGGTACCGTGTGGGTGACAAAAGGACGAACCAGACCGACGCAGTGGCCGGAGAACACTCTGGTTTCGCGTTCCCAACAGCAACGGCCCCGAACGCGATTCCATCCTTAACCGCGCGCGCTTTCCCGCTGCATAGTACGGGTCGATTTGCAACGACTGAACCTCGCGGTAGCGGGACTAGCCGTTGGCCACAGATGGTCAGTAGGACCTTGCCATCCTTGAACCAGAGCCAGCTGTATGCGCGACAAAGTAAGTTACGGGATTTGCCACCCTTTTCTGGCCAGCCTGAAGAGTGGACCATGTTTATCGCTAACTATGAGCGAACCACTCAAATGTATGGCTATACGGATGAGGAGAACGTCGAGCGATTGTCGAAAGCTCTCTCTGGTAAGGCACGCGAAATGGTCGGGCATCGTTTGACGCACGCACAGCACCTTCCGCAGGTGTTAAATGTGCTACGGCGACATTTCGGCAGGCCTGAAATCATCGTGCACCATCTGATACGAAAGATTCGCCAGCTTCCCTCGCCGCGATTAGAACGAGCAGAAACGATCGTCGACTTCGGGAACGCGGTTCAGGAGATGGCCGCTGTTATTTCGTCATCGGGCCTGTATGAGTACACGTTCAACGTTGCCTTGCTACAGGAAATGGTAGAAAAGCTTCCGCCTGTACTGTTGCGAGATTGGTCGCATTATCGTTTGCTCCTTAGTGTGCCGACTATCGATGACTTCAAAGACTGGATCGAAAAGGAGGTGGAAGCGGCTAGTTACAATACTTTACCGTCAGTTCATGAACCTAAAACGGAGGTGAAACGTTTAGAAGGACGAAAAAACAAGCCAACGACATACCTGAATACAATGGTAAGCGAAACTCCTGAAACAGTTGTTGAATCGTCTTCTTCCTCTCACAGAAAAGACGCGTCTTGCATTACCTGCAAGGGATCATGTCGTAGACTAGACCAGTGTCCCACGTTCCTGGCAATGAATACGGATCAACGTTGGGCCGTCGTGCGCGGTAACGCATGCCGACAGTGTTTGCGTCGACACGGGGGCAGATGCAGATTACAAAAGTCGTGTGGGGTGAATGGTTGCCGGTTAACCCATCACGAACTATTGCACGACGCAGAACAAAAACGAGGCTCAAACAACGTGCCCGGCGCTCAACAGCCGGAAGAGCCAACACGGATAAACAATGCGGTGAACTCGTCCATTACGGAGTCTATTAACTCCCATATGTCTACAACTGGAGGTGTGCTGTTGCAATACGTACCCATACTCGTGTTTGGAAATGGCAAGATTGTAGAAACGTATGCCTTCCTTGACAGTGGTTCAACAGGCACGTTCATTGAGGAAAGTTTAGTAGACGAACTGGGACTTAACGGGACTCCCCATCCATTGCGCATCCGGTGGACCGGAGACCTCGAAAAGGAAGAAACCCGTTCCATGCGTTTGGCCATTCAGATCGCCAACCCAAAGAATAGGAACAAGGTCTTTACGCTTCCGAAAGTGCATTCTCTTGAGACCCTGTCGTTGCCATCACAATCATTTTCCACCGTAGAGGTTTCTAAAAAGCACAAACATTTAAAGGGCCTACCGTTACAATCTTATAAGAACGTTAAACCGCGTATTCTCATCGGTATTGATAATTGTTACCTCATGCGTCCCCTTCGATACGCAGAAGGCCAAAGACAAGAGCCAGCCGCTGTTAAGACACCTTTAGGGTGGATCGTCTTCGGAGAATCCGGTAATTCACCACGCGACGACCATGTCCATAGTAAGTTCCACATTTGCATGTGCGGACCAGACGATCTACAAAAAATAGATAACGTTAGGAATGAAATTTTCAAGATTGAGTCACTCGAAGTAACAAAGACTTCAGTGAAAATGCTTTCGAAAGATTACGAAAAGGAGATAGAAATACATACCGCAGCGAAGACGCTCCTAGGAAAACGGTATGAGACAGAGGAAGCGCAGGGTGCGAGAGATTGGTTCCTCACAGTATTTCCACCAGCTGCAAAGCCACGTGGGGTGAACCTCAACTCGTTTCCGCTAACCGGTCCGGACATATTAGCCTCGCTGTTAGCAGTTTTCTACAAAGTCCGTGAACATCGCATCGCAATCGTTGGCGACATAAAGGAAATGTTCGTCCAGATAAGAATGAGATCTGAAGGCCAACGATCGCAATTCTTTTTCAGGGACGTTAATGATATTGCTGGAAGAGAACCAGCGATTGATGCTATGGCGGTCATAACGTTCGGAACCACGTGCTCTCCTAGTAGCGCACAGTTTGTAAAGAACCGTAACGCATCTAGGTTTGAACACCAACATCCTCGGGCAACCAACCAACATCCTCCCAGCAAGAAGGAAGTACTTAACACCTTAACGATCGTGTATGATCCCATAGGTCTGATTGGCAACTTCCTTGTGTACATAAAACACCTCACGCAAGAGATTTGGGCTGGGATAGACTGGGACCAGCAAATAGATGGTCGATTGGCAGAGAAATGGCTAAGCTGGAAAAAAGTGTTACAGTGGCAGTTCAACCCCCCCGGTGCACCACGTTCTAGGGGTTGCTGGGAACGATTAGTCCGATCGGTGAAAAAGGTTCTTAGCGGAATACTAATGCCTCGGCTTCCCATCGATGAAAATTTACTTTCAGCACTGACGGAAGTCGAAATGGATGTAAACTCTCGACCGCTGACGCCAATACCCCTTGACGACGAATCGGAGCCCGCATTGACGCCAAATCACTTTCTCCTTGGTATATTGAACGCTGCGCATCCCACTAAGACCTTTGACGATACAACTGCCCTCCTAAAAATGAACTGGAAAGCATCGCAGGCGTTAGTTGAGTTATTTTGGAAGAAATGGGCGGCAGAGTATCTACCTACGTTAACGCGCCGGGATAAGTGGTTTGACCGAGTGCAACCGGTAGCTGTAAATGACATAGTAGTGATAGTAGACTCGATCCTCCCGAGAAGCAAGTGGCTGAAAGGACGCGTTGTTGATGTAATAACGGAGAAAGATGGACAAGTAAGACAAGCCACAATACAGACAGCGCAAGAATTGCATACACGATCAGCCGCGAAGTTAGCTGTGCTAGATGTTAGATGTACGATTTGTGATAAAAACGTATCGGAAACAATCGAAAAGAAACGCGACAAATCACGCGGTATTGTTGACAGCACAGGGATAAACAAAACACCGGAACGTTCATAACGTTCATGCGCTGGGCCGGAGAATGTCAAAACTGTTTGACATCCCTGTACTAGGACCGCTGGATTCCGGTAGAGGGCGTCAGGATATAAATATATGGTGGCGGCAAGCGGACCGGCGCTCTTATTTTCGGACTCGGCAAAAGGATAGTCAGGGCAATAAATTTGAACCGTGTTACCCCGTGCCTACATGCTTAGCAATTGTCGCGTTTGCGAACGCGACAATCGTAGCACAGTTGTCCCAAAAAATTTTGCGACTTTCGGCGCGACTTCAAGGTTGTTTAAGTTTTCTCGTGCAAGGTTTGTTTATGTTTTCAATCTGGCCGGTAGCGGGAAATTAATTTCGAATTAAATTAAATTAATTTAAACAAAGAAAATTATAATAAATAGTAAATTTATTGTTTTGATGAAGTTGATGAGAAAGGCAAGTTTTTTAAGCCCAGTGACGATATTTCAAAACAATGTACCATCAAGAAAGCTCGTGGCAGGATGCTGTTGACTCCTGTGATACAAATAACAGCTGTTGCTTACAGTACCGCAGATTTGTCCGTTTTGTTTTCTTGTGTGTTTGTTATAGTTAACGGTGGAAAATATTGTTATATTTTTTCCGGTAGCCAGAAAGAATTGTAACAAGATAAATAGGTGAACCTCAATGTGTTTGCCCACCGCGTCATACACCGGGCAAAATAGAATTGGGATCGGCAGCTTCGAGTAGCATAAAGGTAAAAATCTTCGAATACGGGTAATCAAACGTGTATGGCTTTTTTCTCATTTCATGACCATCACCGTACCCTCAATATACAGGTATTCATAACCACGATTCCAACACAGCTTCCAAACTACCATCAATATACAGGTATTCATAACCACGATTCCAACACAGCTTCCAAAAGAGATCGAACACTGTGCTATGGACTATCTAATATTTTTTAACTTTATTTTTTTTTAACTCTAATATTTTTTCTAATTAATTAATTTAATTAATTATTAATTAATTATTAATTAATTTATCTTGTTCAAGCAAGTTCAACATACAAGTAATAAATTCATAAATAATGCAGCCATGCATTTGTCCACGATATGGGATTTTTGTTTTGAATTAACAGCGATTCTTCTGTTTTAAAAATAATATTGACATTCACAATAATTATATACAAATCCTGCGTACTTTTCAAAAATAAATAGCACTCGATTTGTTAATTTAATTTACAATATTTAATAACACTCAAAATATTTAATTTTTTAATTTGTATTAGTTTACCTTGGTATTGCCATGTTTACCTTGTTATTACAGAAAACTGTCATGGCGTCAAGTCGCGCTTCGAATCGCGATTTTTCGCTGAAAATACACGTATAGCGACTTTTCACAATTTTTTTTATATGGAGTTTCGCAAAATTTTTCTGATTCGCGTTCGCAAACGCGACAATTGCTAAGCGTTTAGAGCCGGGGTTACATGAAATTCATGTCGTGTTAAAATTTTGCCTACCACGATCCGAAAATTCGACAGGCGATGTTTAACAAAATTGCACAAGAGTTTCAAGAAAAGTGCAAATTTCCTAATTGTTTTGGAGCCATTGATGGCAAACACATAAGGTCGAAGGCGGCAGCAAACTCTGGAACATTGTATTACAATTACAAAATTTTTTTTCCATACATTTGCAAGCTGTCGCAGATGCCAGCTGCAAGTTTATAGCTATCGATGGGGGCGAGTACGGGAGCCGTTGCGATAGTGGCGTATTCAACTCGTCCAAACTGTACGAATTGATGAGATCGGTTCGCCTTAACATCCCACCTCCCAAACCTCTTCCGGGAACAAGTATGGATATGCCTCATCTTTTTATAGGTGATCAAGGATATCCACTGAAAACTTTTTTATTGCGTCCCTATCCGGAAACTAGTGTAGACGATCAGGCCAAACTACATTTCAACACAATGTTAAGCACAGCTAGACGTTGTGTTGAGTGTGCTTTTGGAATACTAGTTGCTAAATGGCGATGTTTGAAAACGGAGCTGCAGGTAACCCCAGATCACGTGGCAATGATTGCCAAAACCACATGCTTGTTGCACAATATGTACATATGTGCATCGAGTCCCAAGATGTGAATATTCATGGAGATAATATTAGCCAAAGCCTCTCCATTCCAACAACTAATCGTGCTAACAATCGTTCGTCGCGAGAAGCAACTGAGATCAGGGAAGGATTCAAAAATTATTTGTTTAACCATAGAATGTAAATATAGTTTAAGTATATATAAATGTAATGATTAATAGTATTAACAAGTATAAATAGAACTCTTCTTCGTTACAAAACCAGAAAAGTTTCCGGTAACTACTCCAATAAAAAAATCTCATGCAAAATCCGAAAGTTCGTTTAAGTAGATCTGTGATTCTCATATTCCTTTTCTGTAAAATTTAGTTGGAAGTTTTGGTAGTGTTATTGGTTAATGTTTTAATGATTATGAATTACTATCGTATGGATTGACAAGAATGAATTTCACCTGCTGGACAATACTTAAATGTCAGAAAGAAAACTGTGATACGACTAAAAGTGATATAGAAATCAAATAATATTCGGATTTTTAAGCCCATGCTAGTAAAAGTAAAATAAATTACAAATAATCACTGTTGATTTGCTACAGAATTTGTAATTTAAACAAGCTTGTGAATTGTTCGGATGTTATCATTAATTTTCATAGCATTATTGAACTATGCGTTTTGTGCTCGTAATATTCACACTACAGTATTGCTCTCATAACATTAAATATCAATCTCCATGTTACAGGTATGCTTCAGCTTGCATTATTGTCTTTGCCATTCAGTGTGGGAATCAGATGCTTAAATCCTTAACCAGCAGTACACCTCCTCCCAAAACTAACGTCCTTCTCCGCAGATGTTGTTCTTGTCATCTCATTCGGCATTCATGGTTAAAGAAATAAAGGAAGATATAATTGTGAATGATTGATTATTTCAACATGTAGTTGAATTATTCGGATGCTGCTGTTTATTTGACATGTTATTAGGATGCCGGATTCATGCCCTACCAAGCAAGTGATCAAAAGGTACCAATCGTAAATGACTTGTACTCTTATGCGATTTTGCAAAGTTCGTATGTTTTGTTGTTTTAGCATGATCATTGAGTGCTGATTGATTCTTCGGTTTTTGAAAGTTATTTTCTTTCGATTGCAAATTTTACAATACACCTTTCCGAACTGCAATGAACGATCATCGTAAACAATATACAATTCGTATTTTGATCCATTAGGATCTTGCTTCTGGAGCCAACTAACTTCGAATCGTGTCTTTCGTTTAAAGAATGAACTTCTTTCAATATGTACAAAAAAATACTAAGTTCCTTCCTTACCCATGTTTTTGTGAATACTTGGGTACAATCACAAAAGAATGTGTACCGTACTAAACGGAAGAGCCAGGAGAGAGCTGTCCTGCTGTCAGGAGTGGGACATTAGAGAGGGAGAAAGGAAAGAAAAAAAGATATAGATAGTGCGCTTACGAATGGCGTGAACGGCTAAGGCTGGCGGAAGTGTGAGTTTGTTGCCAGCGATCGTATCGGACAGACGCGGTGGTCGTGGTGCTAGTGAAAATAAAAGTGGCAAAAAAAGGATAAACCCTGTTTTGACTCGATTCCATTGTTTCTTCCTGGCGAAATAACCAGAATGTGTAGCTAAAAATCGTATATTTCCAAAATTGCGTCAAAACGTTTTCGTCACCATGCACCAGAGCACAAAATGATATCACCAGTGCACGATGGAAATCTGCCGGGATGAAATTAAAAAAAAAAAACAACTTTTAACTAGTGGCAAACCAAATATGGTTTTTCAATCTACAGGATTAAGCTAAGAAAAATCCAAAAAACCAAGCCTATAACTAATCTGGTTTCTGTGAACGAGGCTGTTAAAGTCAAGATTTGTGAAAAAATGTTGAAAAAAATCATGTTTTTTTTGGCAAATTTCAAACCAATTTGTGTAGAATTAAAGCTTAAATTTTGAAAATGTTTACAAAAAGTCCGTGAAAAATATCATGTTTTTAAACTTTGGCTTGAAACCATTCTGGGAGTTTTGTCGAGTTGCGTCCTCTCATTAGTATCACATACAGGGTTTCGAATCATATAAGGGAATAGTTCAATCACTTGGGGGAATGTTGCAAATCGGTAGGGGAATGTTGCAAGCACTCTGTGGAAACTTGCAATCATATAGGGGAATCTTTCAAGCGGTTAGGGGAGAGTTGCAATGTCACTGGGGAATTTTGCAATCCGTAGGGGAATTTTATCCGGGCTTCAATCCAACCCTGTAAATGTCAAGTGTCAGAAGTCTGTTTACATTGCGTCGATGCCGGCTCATAAACACTCAATCAGGCGAAGGAAAAGGTAACTAATTACAATAATTTTATCAAATTCCCCGGTTTAATGTGCTTTTTTATTTCAGGCAAAGGATTTCATTAGAAACAATCAATCAAAGATGCCGTCAAGAAAAAAAAATTTCACTGGAAGACAAACAAAAAATTGTAAAATTGTATCATGAGGAATACCGAATGACGGACATTGGGGTCTATGATACCTTCCACTAGTTTTTTTATATGGACTTTGACGTTTCGCGGCTTATTTGCTGCATGTTTTCCATACAAACCGCTCAGCAAAATAAGCCTGCGTATTTCAGATTAGAAAATTTTTCTAATGTTAGTTTCGATCAGCTGCTCGACAAATGTCAAAACAAGGCATTTTTCTAGCAGGTCTGAAACAGGTTAGGCCATATTTGATTCGGCTGAATGTTGATTGAATTTGGATTTAAAACAACAATGAAATTACATGAGTTTAATTATGTTCAGCTTTTTATGAAAAACAATACAAATTTTTACTTGTGCTATGCCTATATTTCGAACTACATTTCGACGCTGTAATTCCTGTTTCGGTTCTACAAAACTGCAGCCTAATGTAATTCTTTATGTCAAAATGCTAGGTCCTTGAGGAATCCTTGCATGATGATATTACCTGTCAACAATTTCCCGCTCGATTCTGCTCGATGTTTTGACAGAACCGGGCTAAAATTTTTAGCTTTCTAACTTAAGGTATCATAGACCCCAATGGCTTGTGGAGTCAGGGGGAGAGGTACCAAAAATCAGCAATGATTCTAAATACACCGGGGAATGTGTAGAGGTGTCTAAAGTTCGCTACCCGCCAAGGACTTGCTTTAGATCTCTACACTGGGTGATTTAGGGATAAGAATAAATTCAACTCCAAAAATCTTTGCTGTGTAATTCGATGTATGTATTTCAAAATCCTGAACCTTAAAGGATCTATGGCATTGCTCCGTTGGCGATGCGAAACAGTTTCCCCAAATACCTCCATTGGCGATGCGAAACAGTTTCCCCAAATACCCCTCCTGTACATGCAAATTGTTATCCTATTTTCACTCATAGGTGGCGCTAATATCGAATCGCGGTTTGCCTATACTTGAGGCGCTCTTTCAATCCTAAACACATACACTAAATATTAGTTTTGCAAATGTTGTTGAAGGTTTAAAGAGGTTTTGGAAGTTTTGCAAATGATATCAATACCTTTGGCAATAGTTAGACTTCATCCAATCATACGACTGAACTGTAATACCAGTGAATATCTTTAGATATTGTTACAATACCTGTCTATAAGGACCAGGCAACTCCATTACCTCAGGTAGTGGGCGACGGTAGATAACAATATTTTTTTCAAAAGTCTCGATTTTTTTTGCCTACCTATATAGATCCTTATACAGGTGAAGATGAAGACCCTGAAATATATTCAACTAGTTTGGTGTAGTTTAAACATGTGTGTCCGACAGATGAAAAATTACTTATAATTGTCGTACACAAAATAGTGGTAAAAATAACTTTGTACCTCTCAAAATGTTTAAAAAGGTAAGTCATTGCTATTCTATAAAGTATTGAAAACAAAAAACCGAAACTAGAACCCCTTACAATTGAAAAATTTGTCATTGTCAGAAGGAAGCTTATGAAAAACGTCCCAAAACACCAATTTATTGAGCGCCATCTGGTGATTTTGGTCTGAACTAAACCAAAAATGCATTTTTTTGTCTCTACCAATGATAACAATCCACAAAAACATCATATATCCCCCAGAATAATTTTATCCCGAAATTTGTTCTGAAGTGACCATCGTGCAGTGGCACAAATTCACTCAACTTCGACTCAACTCTATGGTGAATTGATGCATCAAACAAAGTTTTTTCACCACACCTGTGACGTTACCTCGGTATTATGCACAAGTAACAATTCACCACGGCCTAATTCACCACAACTGCTGCCGAGAAGAAATTACAGCTGCGGTTGCATCATGGGTACAAATTTAATAATGGCGACCATAAAAATGTGTCATGGCGGCCAAAAATGAAATGCACACGTGAAGCAGACTTATTATGTATATTATTGAATTGGTTTTTTTTTCTTCTATCGGCGTTGTCTCATCTTTTTCGTGTATCTGTAGACAAATTGGCTGGTTAGTATGAACAAGTGTTGAACTCTTACCGATTATGTATGTGCAGTGCAGTACTCCATGCTTGCCTCACGGCTATACGGGTGTCGTGCTAGGACATTTGCAGTTGTCCAATAATAATAATGCATTTGTGTCTTTTAGACAAGAACAAAAAGGCATGGAGAACGAAAACAACAACAAATCTCAACCTCAATAACAAAGTATCTAGTTCATCGATATGATTTTATTATTATTTGTGATAAACCATCCGTTTCTATCGCCATTTCTTAAAGTAAATCTAGACGTTATAGTTAATATTACCTCTTTTATCTATTCGTGACCATTGGATAAACATTGTTATCGATATTTATATTTGCTTCTAATTCCTATAGCTCATTTATCGTACTGATTACTTGTGATATCGTCCTAACTAAGCCTTTAATAAATTTCTCTTCAAAGGGAGTTTCCCTTCAAAGGGATAAGGTTGGAAGGGACCTGATTCCATTCATTCTACAATTCTATTTGCACGTTTTATTTAAATTACAGTAGAGTGGTTGTTCGCGCACGTAGGAACTGAAACCGAGAGGCCCTTGTACGATCGGACACCTATTTTATATCTATAACGATCTCCCTATCGTATTCTCGCTCTCTGGTAAGCTTCCGCTCACGCACCTATCCTTTCTAACGCACCTACGCATTTCTCGCGCTAATCGTGTCCTACCCGACTCTCCCGTTAATCGTTTACTGTCTCACTTGTGATCCTATTTAACCCTTAATATCGCAGACCTCAAGTGATGGGCAAAGATTGTAATTACTTTGTACAGGCGAACACCACAAATCTTTAGGTACATGATAGACCATAGATTCACGAATAATTGCCAACAAATCCTTTAGAGCGGTATGTTTTATACGATGCGAAAGGGCCCACATTCGCAGTTTCATTTTAAACGTCTCATTTCGCTGCGCTTCATCATGGTTTGCATAAGTAGGCTGACATTCTTCGTTTTCGTCGCTCTCTATAAACAACTGTTCCAGCCATTGGCGTCCGCTGCTTAATTTCTTGCCCATCTTACTTTGACTCACGTTTTCCATTTTCTTACTATTGTTTATAAAAAACAGTGTAAAAATGCATTTAACTCAAAACTCGGTGATGACAAATTGTCATCGCATCGTTCTCAGTCTTTCTCTTTCTTTCTACGTTCTATCTCTTTCACTCCTTAACCAAACCGTGCAGTTAAACTCACCACTGCTCTTCCCCTCGTTGTTTCTCTTCCCTTCTCACCCCCTTTGCATACGAGCTTGGCGTCAATTGTTACTTGTGTGGTGAGCATTCATGTCAACAATCATTCAGGCAACAAAGCAAGACGAAAGTGGAAGTGCTTAGCTGCAGAGTGTGATATCAAAGTGTTACGGTAAAATGAGCCCTACACCATCAGCTTGATCTGGCCGCAAGAAGTGCCGTGAACTACAGACACAACGAAAATCCTGCGTGTTTTACCGGCGCACGATACAGGTTCCGAAGGCCAATGAAAAGCACCATGGTGCAAAAGGTAAAAAAGGTGAGTCGAAACAGGACTGCTAATCGGCAGCAGTTTCGACTCCCATGTAAGGAGTTGTCAAAATTTTCGACCCGCCGAAAGTGAGTCGAAATGTGAGTCGAAAAATTGAATTTAAAGCGTTTTGTGCCACTGGTTTTATATTGTGAAAAGAAAGCTAAAGATGTTATGTATTATTGTACCAACCTCGGTATAGGTTCAGATTTTGACAGATGTCATTCTGGTTATTCAGTGAATTGCGGGAAAATAGAACGGACGCACAAGCGAGGAGAAAACGTAAAATAAAAGGATTGCTAGTGTTAAGAAGACATCTGAGTTTTCACTGCCTAGGATACAACAAAAGGGTACAGCAAGAAAGTTAAATTAATAAAAAAATTGCACTTTCCGGTAACAAAGGTGACGCAATTTCCAAACATGCCAATACCTCTTTTGGTCAGATTGACGAAGCATTACTATCCAATTCAGTTGATGTTTTATATGAACATACGCAGGAGTATGAATACAATTTAGAGGAATCCGAGGACGAATATCTGAATGAGGATAGCACGGTAGAAATGACCGATAACGATGGTTCAGAGGAAGAAGATTCATCCTTCCGGAGGAGGATGTTGAAAATATTACGTGCAAAAACGGATCTGAAGTTGCCAAAAGATCCTAGGACTATTTTACGAACGCAACGAGACCGTGCCAATAAAGTTGATATTGGTAATGGTAAATTTTGGTATCATAGTATTCGGTGTTGCCTGACAACTGAGCTGAGGTTTTTAGCGGCATCTACAGCGGGCCATCTAAACCACAAAGCAACGAGCTCTTTCTGCGTCCCTTGGTTGATGAACTCAATTCACTTACCATAACGGGACTAGAAATAAATAATGTGATAATACATATAAAACTTCGAGCTATTATCGCGGATATGCCAGCCAGATCATTTATCAAAGGTATGTTATATAAAATTGATAGAATTTGTACAATTGTATTATACCTAGTTTTGGACAAGCTTAGCTACCAATTCACCGCTATTTAAGTAATAAAACTGTTATATTTTTATACCTTTTGTAGGTGTACAAGGACATAAAGGGAGACAGTTTTGTATGAAATGTTGCTGTGAAGGGGAATCGATTCAACGACGTATGGTATTCGCGGACCTTAATGCTCCCATGCGAACTGATGCGGATTTTCGGAACAGAGAGTACAAGGTTCACCAAACTGGAACGACGCCGTTGATTGAACTCCATAATTTCGACATAATACAGGATGTCATAACCTGCGATAGCCTGCATCAGATCGACATTGGCGTAACTAAAAAGTTTTTAAAAATTTTGCACGATGGAGTTTTGCCTGGTAGAAAACGGTGGAACTCGGTGTTATGCGCAAAAGTAAACAGGCATTTACAGAGTTTGATTTTCCCTATCGAAGCGTATCGTAAACTACCGCGACTTGAAGAGCTTTCTCATTGGAAAGGAGCAGAGTGTAAAACGTTTTTGCTCTATGCAGCTCCTGTAGTTCTTAAAGGAGTTCTTTCAAATAGGGAATACAGGCACTTTATGTTATATTTTTGTGCTATTACGATATTTTCGTCGACAGCACATAGAGAGCACTGGAACGTAGCACAACAAATGCTTAAGGATTTCGTTGGACAGAGCGGAAGTATTTATGGAAAAATAAGTGATACACCCAACATGCATACTTTAGCTCACATTTTTGAGGAAGCTATGCGGTTTGGCTCGCTGCAAAACTACTCCACATATGTTTTCTAATCTAAATAAGCTCACATAAAACAACGGCTGATTCGAACCAGCTATCGATGTTTGGAGCAAGCAATAAGAAGAATTCTAGAATTCGAAAATTTCCAAATGCCTTATAAAAATGGAACATGTGATAAACCTTATATTAAGAAAAGAGGTCAAACTATTGTAGGAAAGTAATTTAGTTCAGTTTATTAGTTCTTTAAGTTCGTCACAACGCGGCTATCGTATTTCGACTACTGTCCTGCCGCGTATCCTCTCCGCTCTTTTTATACAATAGTTGCCATAAAGATTTATGGCTTACGCTTGGGCGATGTCGTGTGGTCCTTTTCTTCCTTGATTCTCTTTCCCTCTCACCTTCTAAATTCTCTTCCTCTCCTACACTATTATATTAAACGTACGAAAAGGTTTCACGTTCAGAAATGATGGGGTGAACGTTATGAAGAAGTCCTTAAATGTTCATTGTAACCTGTGTTTTTGTTTTTTTCCCCTTCTTTTTTGTTCCACCTATTTCTATTGTAAGCTAGTACATAAGTTAAATTTTCTCTTTCTTTTCTTTTTTAATAAACATTTTTACAAAAAAAAAAAACGATTGGTTCTTAACGAGCAGAAATCAAGTATGCCACTTTATATCAGCTTAAAATACCGAAGGGAATTTTACGATCACATGTAAGATGTTTGGTACTGTGTACCGAATATTTTAACGATCCTGTTTCCTCTCTTCTGTTACACATTTATGCTGCAAAAAGGAACGATGTGGATATTTCGGAAGTAAAATGCAAACTTGTTTCCATTTTTGACGAAGTCGAGTCAAAGGAAGTTTTATTTTCATTACTGCGAACTCTAAAATAAGCAAGCTAATAAAACTGTGATATAAAAAAATGTTATACTTATTGGCTATTGGGAACGGCGTTTTATTTATACTGGAAACTGTAACATTCGATTCAAAATGAAACGATCATTAAACGATACAATTAAATAACCAGTGCGCACATTTTATTACCTGTAGCTTTTGTGTTTTGATCCACTTCCTGGAGAATAGTACTATGAGAATAGTACACGTGTTTTCTGCGTTCACGTCCATTGCACTTGAATAATCAGGTACCTCCTAACTGTACTGCACTAGCCAAAAAAAGTACGGAAAAATCAATCGGACATATGCCACTGACGGAAACGCATCTACATCCCCGCTAGTAGTGTTATCTCTGTTCATTGCACTTGTACAAGCATATGCTTTTTATGTTTTATATAAAATAGAAACCGGCGTGCAGAAAAAATAGAAATTTTTTTCTAGCAGGTACTGTCAAATGAATTGGCATGATTTATATGGCCTACAAAATATTGACCACGCCAATCACAAAAGCGTCCGCATACTCGTCAGCCATAAAGTGATCTGACGGCCTTGCATGTATCTCCAGGAGCAGTTATGCACAAGTATACGGTAACTATGGTTCGAATCTCATTTCCTCATCATATATAAAACCATTGATTAAAAGTTTCTCTCTTCCTTTAGTGCATACGAGCAATACTGTTATCAGCAACAGCGAGAGAAAGAGGGAAAGAGAATTAATTACACATAAGAGCAAGCAAGACGAGAGAGAGAGAAACATGTGCAAAAGCACAGCAGGCAGGTCTTGTCAAACTTGAAACTGCTGTCAAACTTGAAACTTGGGTTTATTACGGTTACCGTGCAAATAGACGTGGGGTGACATTTCTCGCCGCGACTTTTCTCGTCAATATTCGATGAAATGCGATGAAAAGTCCATATATAAAAAACAGCATCTAAACGACGTTGCCATAGAAACACATAGATTTACATCATCACAGTAGCCAAAGAAATGTCTCGCCCAGCGATTTTCCTTTGTTTGCTAAATTGAGCTACTTTGCGAAATATCTCACTGAAAAATATCGCTCCAGATCTATTTGCACGGCAAATGAAGAGGACGCATTTTGTTCCTTGAATCATTATTTAACAAAAGTGCTGCAAATTATGTGCAAAATTAAAATTAAATGCAAAAATAAAAAATGGCAAATATCAAACTGCATGAAGGTGCAAAAAGTTTTGCTGCTATTGCCAGACAAACCAAGTGGCCCAATTCGAAGATTAGAACAACAGTTAACACGAAGGAGCGCTTCCTGGAATCCGTGAAGAACACCGATACGATGGAAGGAACGATATTGACGCCGAATCGAGACGAAACGATGCTGAAAATGGAGAAATTGCTGCTGGTGTGGATAGAAGAGATGACATCAAAAAGAATACCCTTATGCTTTAGAAATATCCAAGATAAAGCAATATCGTTATACCAAAACCTACAAACTTACGATGCGAAACATGCGGAATCACCATTCAAAGCTAGTGTTGTATGGTTTGCACGATTAAACAAACGTGTGAACCTGCGAAACGAGAAAATCCACGGAGAAGCCGCAAGTGCTGATGAAAATGCTGCTATGATATTCGTTTCGGGTTTCTCAAAATTAATTCAAGAACAAAATTACCTTCCGCAACAAATTCTTAATGTTGATGAAACAGCTTTGTTTTGAAACAAAAGCCATCTCGCAGCTATGTCACAAAGGAAATGGATTCTATGCCAGGCTATAAGGCAGCAAAAGATAGAATAACTTTAATGATCGGAGGAAACTTAGTAGGAGATTTAAAGTTAAAACCATTAGTAGTGTACCGAGCACAGAAGCCACGAGCTTTCAAAAATATTGACATAAAAAGTTTACCAGGCACATGGAAACATAACTCAAAAGGATGGGTTACCCGAACGATTTTTACAGAATGGTTCGAAGAAAGTTTTTAAATTGAAGTTAAAAGATATTGTCGTGACAATGAAATACCGTTCAATCGCTTTTACAGCCAATGGATAAAGGTGTGATACCAGCCCTTAAGTCAATTTATCTTAGACGCACATTTACTCAGGCAATCGATGCCATTCAAAGTGCAGGGGAACCTCTTTCAAATGAAGATCTTATTAAAATGCAAACATTAAAAATACTAGAAGATTATATTGATGAAGATGATGATGCTGAAGTAGAAGAAGAAAAGAAAAAAAAATACAATAAAAGGATTAACTGATGCCTTTAGCCATTTGGAAATTGCATTAGCGCAAATAGAAGCTATGGATGACGATGAGGAACGGTATCTAACAATCAGTAGCCGTATACGAGAAGAAATGGCAGTTTATACGAAAATTTTAAAAGAGAAAAAGAATGCTACCAAACAATTGAGCATGGATAGCATTGTACATATATTATAATTACATTCAGCCTTCAATCACAAGATTTAGAAATAGGTTAGTTTTAACAATTATAAAGTTTTTTTTTGTTACTGCTGGCAAAGCCATTTGCATTATTTGATTTTTTTTTATTACTTTGATCATTAATTACTTATAAAGTACAAATTGAATAGTGAATGTTTCTGAAACATGGCAAGACTTAAATAAATATGTTGTTAATAAATAAATCAACCAAATATTCTCGTTTTATTGCGTTTAATGCAATAATGTTTGAAAAATACTCATTGTATCCAAATCAACGGATAAAATTTAAAATTTGAATTTTTTTATAACATGGACATTTATAACAAGAACTCGACCCTTGGGTACGAAATATAAACTATATGTCAGGCAGTATTCGAGTTACGCGGATATTCGAGATACGCGGATTTTTCCGGTCCCCATTATCCGCGTAAGTCGGGAAGTAACGGTACTCTAAGAAAGTGATGTCAAACTCTGTTTGGCTTCTAATGGGCCGGCTTGCAAATAAAAATAATTTTGCGGGCCAACCTTAAAAAAATTACTTCTATGTTGTAAAACCTACATGACTACTTACTTCAATTCAATTACAGTGTCAATTGAAGCCGCCAAATCTTTCACTTTCTCCTTCGGTTGATTGTCCAGATTAGAGACGGACGATTCGATTCGAACCTGACAAAAAAGTTCCGATACTTTACTGGGTCCGATCCGATCCGATTCTTTTTTTTAAATGAATCAGGTTCACGATACTTTAGGTTCGATTCAAGTCAGATTCAAAGATTCGATATTTTTACAGGTTCGATCCATGGTTTTCGGTTCGGTTCAAGCAGATTTCAAAATTGCGAAACTTTTTGAATCGTTGCTTTGGAATCGATTCAAACTGTTGGATATTGTCGTTACCTGATATCGGTTCGATCCATTACTTTCGGTTGTTCAGTGTACATTTTTTTTGCACAGTTTTGCTTTAAAGCATCGCTTATGTGTCGTAGTAAAGAATCGAATACTTATTGCCACGTTACGAAGCACATTCAATATTGATATTTCTCCATTTATTTATTCCAGCAAGTTATGTACTAAGTGACAAGATCGCTACTGGTGCACTCCATCACCATCTTCACCAACACCACCAACAATAGTATCTCCAACATCAACCACTCTCCACAAATATACAACAATAAAAAGGAATACAATGAAGGCCACAATGCAACAGGACTTCGGACCATCCACAACAACACTAACAACAAAAACAGCAATAGTCACAAACCCCAGAATCACAACCGAGTATGCCCGGGATATGGAAAATTACAAGGAGGAAATACCTTGCGAAAATTGTAATTACTTCAGCCCTCTGTGGCTGACAATACGGCAAAAGTCATAATCATGTAATAAAAAAAAAGTTATGTACTACGTGAACGGATTTTTTTTTTAAAGCTGAAAATATTAGCACAGAAAAAAGTAGTAGAATGCTTCCGAAAAAAAAATCGAACAATTAATATATTAACCTTAATTATAAACTAATTAATTATAAAATAAAAATAAATTACAAAATACTAAAAGAAATTGTAATTAAAAGAAACTTCGTGATTCATAAGTAGGGCATAATTTTTCTTATATGAAAAAAATAAATATATATAATCGATCATTTGTAACCCAGGTTCACGATTCGATACTTTAAAAAAAAATCAAATTCCTACTTTTCCAACACTAGTCCAGATAAGCAGCAAGGTCCGAAATTCTCTCGGCTACTATGTTTCTGGACAGGCATAAATCCTAACCCAGAAGCCCATGTAGGTGTAGAACAGAATTAAACATTCAACCTGCGCAAATTTCGGTTCTCAGAATTGATATCATACATGCTATGGCGGATTATTCGTAGGGAGAACACATGTGGAAAAACGATCGACAGCTGAGCCTTCGTGGAGAAATAGTGAAGTCCAAACAACTGTTGAGTTCTATTTCCTTCCTAACACGCTCTTGAATTCCTCTTGAAGTGTAAAAAGGATACACACACAACAAATACAAATTATTCCTCAATTTTGTAAGCTATACCTCAATTAAAGACAGATAATAATCGAAGTTCTCGTTATTCCTTAGCGGGCGGGATGTTTGACATATCTGCCCTAAAAGTACCCGTAGAGACGGCCCGGTGTTATATGTGATAAACGACGCCGGTCTGAAGACTGACTATTCTGCTACGTAATAAAATAAGTCTTGATGCGTTCTGGTTATTCTTAATACGTTAACCGTCAGGCCAACGAATCAGTCTTTGAACCGATTGCATTTCCTTTTGCAGTTTTGCTCCTTCATATTCATATTCACTAATTCTATTTATTATTTCTGTCACTCTACGAAGTCGTTTGTTGAACTAATTTCTTGGAAACTCAATAGTATCGACGGATTCTGAGTCTGATAATTACGATGTTAATGATAGTGATTGCGACGAATTTGCTCTTATTTATTTGCTTATTGCTTATTTGCTAGATATTTTTAACTACAAAAGATAGAAAAGGAGAGAAATCTCGAAAGTATTCCTCAACAATAAAGCTCCATCCAATCAACTGCATAGTGTGAATTTACTGGTCGACAGAATTATTTGCTTTGCTGCAAATTATCAAAAAAATAATTAAAAATGCTGCGGAACAGATTACAGATATTATTCAGTAATTTCCATTTCGTCGATAATATGTCCATATCCCGAAAAGATCGATAAAGAACAATAAAAAAATTTGGAAAAACTATTCTGGGGGATATATGATGTTTTGGTGGATTGTTATCATTGGTAGAGACAGAAAAATGCATTTTTGGTTTAGTTCAGACCAAAATCACCAGATGGCGCTCAATAAATTGGTGTTTTGGGACGTTTTTCATAAGCTTCCTTCTGACAATGACAAATTTTTCAATTGTAAGGGGTTCTAGTTTCGGTTTTTTGTTTTCAATACTTTATAGAATAGACTTACCTTTTTAAACATTTTCAAAGGTACAAAGTTATTTTTACCACTATTTTGGGTACGACAATTATAAGTAATTTTTCATCTGTCGGACACACATGTCTAAAACCACACCAAACTAGTTGAATATTTTTCAGGGTCTTCATCTTCACCTGTATAAGGATCTATATAGGTAGGCAAAAAAAATCGAGATCACAGTTACTTTTAAAAAAAATATTGTTATCTACCGTCGCCCACTACCTGAGGTAATGGAGGTGCCTGGTCCTTATAGACAGGTATTGTAACAATATCTAAAAATATTCACTGGTATTACAGTTCAGTCGTATGATTGGATGAAGAGTAACTATTGCCAAAGGTATTGATATCATTTGCAAAACTTCCAAAACCTCTTTAAACCTTCAACAACATTTGCAAAACTAATATTTAGTGTTTGTAATACAGCCTTCTTCTCCAAGCCCTGCACTGTCCTGTCCATCGGAATCAGAACTTAGTTCTGATGTTGCTGATCATGGGATCGTGTGGTCATACTAGTGCTTGCCAAATTTGTTTCAGCATTTCAGACACTCTAAAAACCGCATCCAGCAATGTAACCGTGCAAATAGACCTGGAGCGGTATTTCTCAGTGAGAGATCTCTCGTTGCGATGCGATGAAATGCGATGAAAAGTTCATATATAAAAAACGACCTCCTGTTTTCATCGTGTGTATGAAATAGCTCAATTTTGGCTGTCATTCTACTGTCCTTTGTTTATAAACACGAGAATTATCAAGTTGTGGCGTGAAAAAATCATTTTTGGTGTTACTTTAACTAATTATTTTACATACAAATGGATGAGCGGTATAGGTTGGCTTTGCTCAATTGGACGGACGCATGGGCCAGTTTCGCACGTCTTCACGTTCTGCAAATTGAGAAGACCGAGGACGCGTATTTGGGCAAGAGAGACGCTGCTGAAACGCAACCAAAATGCGAATCAATTGTTGCATTCCATTTTGAACGAGGAGCTGGACAACACTATTGTTTACTTCATGCGTCTATTCAGAGCCGATTTTGCATACTTATTGGAGTTCGTAACACCCCGCATCCGAAGGCAGGACACGTACATGCGGGATGCTATCACACCCAAAGAAAAATTAATAATAACGCTGCGTTTCTTGGCTTCTGGTGATAGTTATAGAAGTTTGGAATATGCACATCGAGTAAGTATATAATACTGCCAGTAATGAATAATGGCAGTAATATAGCAATGCCGTTAATGAAAACATAATTTGTTAATTTATAATACCAAATTGCAGGTTTCTGAATAATCCATAGCATTGTTCATCCCAGAAGTGTGCGACAGTCTGATCATGTTTCTGTGCAAATATGTTTAGGTACTTCAACTTATTATCACTTACATTGCTTGTTTCCTAACTCTTTTGTATCGTTTTATTACAGCTTCCGTCGACGCGTGAAGACTGGTTCAAGGTTTCGGATGAATTTTCATCCAAATGGAAGTTCCCTCATGCTATCGGAGCCATCGACGGAAAACATGTTCCTATTAAAGCTCCTGCCAATAGTGGTTCTGATTACTTCAACTACAAGCAGTTTTTTAGTATCGTGCTGTTAGCAATTGTAGATGCAAACTGCAATTTTATGTATGCAGATGTGGGATGCAAAGGACGAATTTCAGACAGTGGAATTTTACGTACCTCACCTCTTTTTGGTTTGCTCGAAAGAAATGAATTAAACATCCCAGAAACTGAAGTGCTACGAGATTCTTCTTCCCTTAGAATCCCGTATATGTTCCTGGGTGACAAAGCTTTTGCGTTTACAAACTATTGCATTCGCCCTTTCGGTGGCACGACGACAAGTGGATCGGTGGAACGTGTGTTCAACGATCGTCATTCAAAGGCAAGCCGAACTGTTGAAATGGCATTTGGTATTTTGAGTGCAAGGTTTCGCGTGCTTAGAAAACCAATCGAATTGAACCCGCTTACGGCCAGTAAAATAGTTCTGACCACCGTTTATTTGCACAATTTCATTCGCCGGGCAGAGTCGACCAGAACCCACGACAGAGAACCGCAACAAGGAGAGAGCAATTTCACGGAGTTGCGTGGAATTACGCAACGCACAACAAATCAATTATTGCAAATCCGATTACATTTGGCTAATGGTTTCGCCAACGGAACAATATAATAAAATAAAATAAAAAGATCTATAAAAGCTTGTCGATGGAAATTCATTTAATGTATTCATGAAACCCACAACGTAACTGGCTTTGCACTACAAGCTAACTTAATCCTAATTGCACGGGTCGTATCCATTTCTTTCCACAAACCGCGCAACATTCTCCTGCGCTATCAGGCTTTAATTTTTTATGACCATTGCCTCCTGTCGTACCGGTGACCATTCCCGCATACCAGCGTATAACGTAGCCAAGCGATTTTCACTACCAGCCGATCTTAACTCAAGCGTCGCCTGTGCAACGTTTTCAAGAGCCGTCATTACTTCCTCATTATAACGCAAGTTGGCTTCGTGCCAACGACGCTTAGAGGCCGCGGACGCATTTCTTGTCTGAGAAGGAGTTAAAGTTGGCTGGCTGGTTTGATCGATTGCTGAGGGACAAGGTGCGGGTGCAGAAGCAGACAAGTTGAAGCTTTCATCAGGCCCGTCAGCGATGGAGACTGGTTCCGGCGTAGTATTTCTGGTGGGGCTTGTAGCGGTAGGTATTTGGTTAGAAATCTACAAATCGAAATGATATCATTGAGAGGTGCTTTTAGTCCTTAAGTATAATAGTCGCAGAATATAATTCTTACTGTGTCAATTCTGATGCCTCCGTCCGTGATAGAATTTAGAAACTCCATAGCTCTATATGCAAACCATTTCAGTCTATATACTTCGGCATAGCCTAATAATATACGTAAAAGAATTACGATATAAAATGTATCAATAAACAGAATTACCATTAACGATGAACCCTTGCGTGATACTTTACCAGAACCGGTCAGTAAACTTTCGTCGTAGAGAGTTTTGTAATGCCTGAAGGACCCTTTTAATGAGCTCCACTTATCCTTCAACGCGGAGTAGGGAAGTTCCATTTCCGCATTTCCATTTAAAAATCTCTTCTGCTACTTCTTGTAGCATTTGAGAATATCGGCCAATAGCACGGGTAGAAAAATCGCATTCGTTGCTGATGCAATATTGTTTGTCCTGATGGTAGAACAAACAAATTAATCAGCCGGTCGCCATAGCGCCACAGCAGAACGGATTGTCTTGTAAACTTTATACTTATCCTTTTTTTATTCGGTTTACCATCTTCCTTCGGATTATGCTTTGTTGACATTTTTCAATGATCTGAAATCATATATTCATTTTTAACTAAGTCCATACAGTAATATAACAATAAAACATACTTACTGCAATAAATTTCTTCACTCACAAAGGCACGCGCAAACAACTCGGCTGAACTGAAAAATAAACTGTTTTGACAGAAATAAACTGTTTTGACAGATCTAGTGGGCGCTGAATTGTCTCATGAGAGATGTGGTTACATTTGCTGAATTGAGCTACTTTGCGAAATATGTCAACCGGCTGCAAAAAGCACAGGTAACCACACCAGGAACATACGTATCTGGGTGTAAAACAAAGTACAGAACGCTACTATGAATAGAGTACAAGTTGAGAAAATATCAAGAATTATACCTAAAAAAAGGAAAGATAAACCAAAGGCAAGTAAATAAATAATTTTCTGATTAAAACGCTATATTAAAATCAATACCTGATGGGGACGCCCAGTATTTTATGTACTTCTTCTCAAAAAAAGTTAGTTAACGGCGACCGGATGGAAATGATTTACAAAAATTAGTAGCGATCGAGAAGGAACGAAACGAACTGATCAAAAATAGAGAGGAGAATATTGGAAATTATCACATTTTAATGACCTTGGTGCCCATGCTGGATTCGCTTCCAAAGAAGGATCAACTCGATGCGCGTGAGGAGATTCTGCGATTTGCGCATCGAGTTATTAAAGAGAAGAAACTAAACTATATTTAGATATAAGTAGATTTAAGCAGATGTAAGTAATTTCGAAATATGATTTCATGCGTTCCTATAGTAATAAGTATTTTTATAACGGTAGAAAATATATAATTTTTATTCTATGAGTTCCATTAAGTGAAAACCTTTAGGGAACGTGCCGAGGGTGCATGCGTGCGAATAAAGAAGGACGGTGGCAGTAGCTTTCGTACTGTGCGAAAATACACTAGTATTTTAACGTCGCAAAAACATCGATAGGTGAATTATCCACGGCGTCCGAAAACTAACAAAGACATTACTCGTAATGCGAGTATTACGAGGCGTGTGATTGGCCGAATGGGCGTTAGTTGGATATAAAACCCGAGTTACGCCCTTAAGATTCCTCTCAATTCCATGTCTGGAATTGGAATTGCCGTTATCGACAACATCAACAAATAACATCGTCTCGAAAATGAATCAGATTACTCTGTGTACGGATTCATGAGACATGGTATGCTGGTTGAAAGCTGATCATCGTCGATATAGCCAGTTTGAAGCATTTCGCAGCAGCGAAATCTTCGAAATTATCGACGTAAAATAGTGGCGCTGGCTGTCGACGAAGCTGAATGTGGCGGACGAAGGAACGAAACGGCAGAAAACGCCCGGTATGGACCTGTCGAGTAGATGATTTCACATGCCGTAGTTCCTCTGGCATCCTGAGAATGAGTGGCCTGGAAGTAAACTTCCATCCGAAGAAACATCTGAAGAGATCCGGTTGAATCTGTTCCATCACACGCAGAAGAAGCAGTGGATCGATGTGGCTCGTTTTTCGTCACGGTCCCGATTGGTAAGAGCTATCGCTTATGTCTCACGTTTTGTTACGTTCGTCTCTTCAAGGAGAACCAGCGTTCAGAAGGGCACGTTAACCCAACCGGAGCTTGCACGAGTGGAGATGGAAGTATTCATCCTGGTGCAAGGAGACTTGTTTCAGGTAGAGATCCGACATCTAGAAATCACTGATGCGACTACACACCCCTGGAAGCCACGGATCCCGAAGAGTAGCCCCCTTTACAAATTGTGTCCCCTACTGGATGAAAACAGCGTAATCAGGGCCCGAGGTCGTATTGCCAACTGTCCATGGGTAAGCGAAGCTACAAAAAATCCGATAATCCTGCCGCTCTACCATCAGGTGACGTCGCTATTGCTACTACATTATCATCGGCGCTACAAACACTTACATCATCAGGCAGTCGGTAATGAAATCCGCTTCTATTTTTGCATATCAACAGATGCGCCGCTCCTGTCAACACTGCAATAATCGTGACGTCCATCCAAGGCCTCCATTGATGGGAAATTTACCGCCGCAACGCTTAGGAGCCTTTCAATGACCCTTATTGTGTACCGGGGAAGACTATTTCGGACGCGTTTCAGTCGCAGTCGGACGCCGAGAAAAGATGGTGGGTGTAATTTACCTGTCTTACGACGAGGGCAATACATTTGGAAGTTGCTCACCTACTCACCGCCTCCTCCTGCGTTAGATTCATCTTCCGTAGACGAACTCCATTAAAGTTTGTCAGCGATAAAAGAACAAACTTCGTTGGGACCACCAGAGAACTAAACGAAGCGTGGGAGAATGTGAACGAGAATGAATTAACGACGCAATTCACTGGGCCCAATCTGAGCCGGTAGTTGAACCCATCGGTGCACTACAGATATTGAAGTGTGGAAGGACCAGCATTACTGGTACTGCTCCCTCGCATTATAGGAAACGCTATGTTTCCGTCTGCACGCCGTATATTTAGCGTTTTACTTCAAAACCTTAAACTACAAGTCAACCCTTCCGGTTGAAATTTGTTTAACCCTATGTTTCTCAGTTCCCGACATTCCACATCGGCAGCTTGTAAATCTGATTTGGGGACCAAGTTTTTTAAGTTTTGAGGCAACGGATATACAGCTCCAAATTTCTTAATTTAAATATTATTTGGATCCAATATTGCGTTCGGAATAATAATTGTCGTGACTTTCACCCATTTCTTTCTCTGTCCTGACTATTTTCAGCAAGACTTCACAGATTCAAATTTTAGAATTTTTCTTTTTTTCTTTTTTTTTATTTTATTTATGACACGATCCGTCCACTTACACGTCCGTCCAAAAACTGACTGTCCTTTCGCTAGACTTACTCATCGTCGCTCGATCCTCTCTCCTGAAGGATCTTTTTTCGTTATCTCACTCAGGATTTCCAGATCCTCTCTTGTGCAGCTTCTCTCACGTGTTGACAGCTAATCCTCTCGCCCATGATGAATTTTCAATTTTTTTCTCTTTCTTACTCTCCAGATTTCTTTATTTCTCTACCATATTTTATTCTATTCTCTACAATAATAAGATCACTAAGATCAATAGATCACTTAGATTAGATGTTAATCTGATTACAGAGCATGATTAAAAGTCAAGCATATTTGTTCTGACCTTCGTGGCAATTTGCGGGTTGAGAGTGCGAGACTGTAGGTGTTGTTCCATGAGCAGCATACTTCCGTGTCGATGTACATTTCTTCTAATGGTTAGTAATTTTGTTGGTACAACACTACCTTGCTCAATCCATTCAAACATAAGCTATCCAGAATTGTACGTTAAAACCATGAAACATCACCATGCAGCCAACATTTCAGGTGATTCTGACTGAAAAAGTTCATTGATCTGGTTGATTATCGAGAGAATGTATTTTAAAAATGTCAGATTTACTTCAATCGTTGCGTCTTCCAATCCTACTCTGATAGCTTCCATTTTTTCTCTCGTTGATTTATCCCTGCGAGCGTCCATGAAGTTAAAACAAATTAGGAGTATATCGTATCTTTCCAACATTCGTACAACGACCGATTCTAACGAGAACCAATGTGTAGCAGAAGGATGCAGCATTTTGAGCTGTCCTCCAGAACTTAGGAAATTGTATACATTCCGACACAGCTGTTCGATCGAGCACGGAATATGCTTACAAGCATATTATGAATAAAGAGCTAATGAATGGGATATGCATTTCATGATAAAAGCATAAGGGTCTCGCTTCATCATGCTTGCAATTGAGTGATGTGCCGCCATCATTAGTTTTGTGTGGAACACCATCCGCCTCGAACTTTTTTTAAATCATCTCATGTAAACTAATCGCGCTAGTCTTCATCACAGTTTCAATATGATAACAAAGTCATGGACCAAGAGCTGGTCAGCTTTCCAAATGCCCGCTCTTATGATCATTGCGAGTGATTTTTGTCCCGAACGATCAGTTGTTGCGAACGCGATATATTGGTGCTGTTTCTGACGAACGATTGTTCAGAAACGATAGTTTGTAGTGAATCTATCATCGTATCATCGACGACTGTTATATGTATATCACATTTTCAAATTTTCGTCAATGTGACGGTTTATGTTATTCGTACAGTCTGCAACACCTAGTTTTTTGAGAGTAGCCGAAACAGTTGAAGAGCTAGATAAAAGTGATGTTCAACAAAATTGGAGCGAATAAAAAAAATAATTTTTGAATGATTTTTTCAAATTTTTAACCATACGCTATCATAGTTTTTCGCTGGATACAAATCCTTACTAATCTCGGGTTCTGATATTTTTTTAATAGCACGTGTAGGTTCCGTATTTTTTCCATAATGCTGAAAAATAACCTTATATAGTCCCCACAACGTGTACAAAGATAATTAACCGAGGGATAAAATAGATAGATTTGGGATGTAAACCGCTTTTTAGGTGGCCGTCATCAACGTCATAGTTCTATCTCGGTTGGGGCATACCAACGCTAATCTGGGGCGAACTAAAAGGACTTTATCAGTCCTTTCCGGACGGTCAGGTCGTCCGGTGATATTTGAATGGCATGACCGGCCTATCGGAGCCTGCCCAGTCTAATTCGCTGTGAGTTCATCGTACAGCTCATAGATCTCATCATTGTGCAGCTTTTCCATTGAACTTCCACACATAAGGGACAAAAAATCCTGCTGACCTTGGACTCAAGACCAACGTTTTTTTACTTTCTTGGAAAAAAATGCCAATTTCGCAGAGGCCGATTTTCCTAAAGGCGAACTAAGCGACCGCGTGCTCCCAAACGAATTGGTACTGGTCAGGCGCGGATTTAGCGGTACGCAAACTAAGAAGATGCTTGAGATGTTAAACAGGTTTGGTTTATCTCGATTTTTTTCACCGTCTGGTCCGAATGATTAGAATAAATCCTTACGGTTTTATATTATTCACAAAACTTTTCATGTATAAAAATGTATTTTAAAATGATATTTGAAAATCAAAAAGAAATATACATAAAAACCATAGAATAACATTCTGGTACTTAAAGGCTTCAATTTAAAAGAAACACGAGCCACGAACCGCATTTCCGCAAAGAAAACTACACCTACGAACGATCGTTCGATTCGTTGCAGTTGCTCAACGAGTAACTGTAGACGATACATGGTAAATGAAATCTATCGAAAAGTACACTTTCAATAAAGCCGTCGTTTTTGTTTTAATAGAACAGTTTGTATTTAAAAAAAATCTAGTTAGCATAGCTGAAAAGGAAACACGGGAAAAATGAATGTGGGTGGTTTGGGTTGGCTTTTGTGAATGACTAAAATGAACTAATGACTAATGAAATGAACTTATAATGAATTAAAATGAATTGAAACGAGGGGCAATCAGTTCATTCATGAACGATTTTACACAACGAACAATTGTTTCTGAACAATCGTTCGTCAGAAACAGCACCATTATCAAAGAACGAGCGTTTGAGAACTTTAAGCAATCTTACCGTGGAAATAGACGTAGAGAGACATTTCTCGCGCGACATTTCTCAAAAGTAGCTCAATTCTGCAAACAAAGCAAATCGCTCGGCGAGACATTTCTGTGCCTACTTCGTTGGAATATTTCTATGTGTTTCTATGGAAATGACGTTTCGATGCTGTTTTTTATATATGGACTTTTCATCGCATTTCATCGAATATTGACGAGAAATGTCGTGCGAGAAATGTCGCTCTACGTCTATTTCCACGGTTAAGCAATATAAAGCCGGTTATGGCCCGATACTTATCTACATAAACAAAATCGATAATGCGTACAGATGAACATATAATTTGCGATCTTAACCGTTAGGTATGTACGTTCAAGCGATCATGCTCGCGCACCGGCAAGGCATAAAAAATGGAACGGTGTAAAATGCTGCATTATGGCTGCTATTGTCGAGAATGCGACATCGCATCTTAAGGCCCGGGACAACGACAGTTGAGAATTCTCTCAGAACTCAAAATCTCAGGAACTCACGATTCATGTTGAGGGATTTGCGTTTTGAGGAAAACCTGGCCGATCAACAAAAATCTAAAACATTTTTTGAGACTTTTTTTGAGGAATCGTTTTGACAGTTCCGATCCCAGATGGCAGAAATTCACGCACACTAATAAAGAATAGTTGGATTAAGAGTTGGATTAAGAGCCTGAAAAAGCGAAGCTTATTCCAACTCATTGTTTACATTGCTTCGCGTTTTCCGATTGGTTCCGACTGTTCTTTCAGTGTGTGCGTGCTAGTTTTGGTTCTCTTCACCAACCAATTTCTTTCGTCCTTGTTGATAGTAGAATGCGTACTATAGATTGCATTGGTAATTAAATTAGCGCCCCAACACTGAGCGTTGCTCCTGTATTCCATAAGCCTTAATAAACTTATGAAACATGAACGCATTTAAATTTACCTCTGTTTTGGATGATGACAATTCCTCCGCATCAACAGGTACTGTTGACAATATGTCAAGCGCTCATGTCCAGCGACGGACCAGGGTGCGGCCCGAGCGGTTTGACAGCGCGGAAGAGGCAGTAGAAAAAGAACAGCGAACGGGGACGGAGCTAAGGGAAGAGCAATAAAAAATTTATCATCATTACACTTAATAAAATAAAGTGTAGAACATCATGATTAAGTTTTGTTGCGTTAAAATCCTTTAAAATCAGTAAAATCAGAAATCAGTTAACTCATAAATTGTTAACAGGTACTATGATGTGGAAACTTTCTAACGATCAAATTACTAACGCTGGAACCCTCATACAGTTACCGCATCGGAAGGTCCATCTCCGGTTACTGACATCTTAAGTGTTGCGACCGGAGCCTCCGCTAGCCTTGTTGTTTCGCAAGGAACTGATACAACAATTTCGGCATTTGAAGTTGGAAATTTTCGCATATCTCCTTCCATCTTTGGGCCGCACGTTCAACAGGCGGGCCACCAGGCAAGTTCAGCTCTCGTGACTGAAAGTGAAAGCGTTGCGACCGGAACTTGCGTCTTTGGACCGCAAGTTTAACAGCCAGACCACCAGGCTAGTTCAGCTCACGTGACTGAAAGGGAAAGCGTTGCGACCGGAACATCGATTACTCTTTCTATTTAGGAAGGAAGTGTTGTAAAAAGACCTGTACCTGCTTTGGTATACTTCAGCGATCGCAGTGCATCGCATCATACGGATTCGCCTGCCTTCGCACGCACTGCAACCCTTTCTCGTACTTTCTCCTGCTCTTCGAGTGCTCCTTCGCTTCCTGGATTGAGCGCTCAAATTGAAACCCCAATCTTTCCAGATGCACCGACTGCCAATAGTGATATAGTGCGTGCTATTGAAATGCATAGCGATCGACTCGCAACAGTAGACGCATTAGAAACTATGAATGCACATTTATATAAGATTAGGCAAAAAATCATTCAAAACGGTATACGTACCAGCTGCCTAAAGACCAACAATCACACGGAAGGCAACACGGTACGGAACTCCATCAGCACAGCTAGCGACATTGGGACAAATATGCAAATTCCTCCAGCAAACATCAAAGAAGTGTTGAATAAACTCCAGTAATTTCTCGCTGCTGATTGCAATATGAAGAGCATTGTGGAACGGTTATGCGCTTTAATATCTGCGCATGACGCAGCAAACCGTTTAAGCGATGCTCTTCATATTCTAATCAGCGATGAGTTTTAGACCCAATGTAGCTGGATGGGAGGTGGTCGAGACGGACCTCGCGTTGCCATTCATTCTTATACGAAGCTGCATCGTATTCTGTGGCTAGTCGCATGATAGCCAAAGTTTGCAATAGTTGAGTTTCAAAGAAGACTTAAATCAAAAATATTTAACGCAAAAAGTAGACTTAAGTTTAAAAATATTAGAAGGAGGAGTTTGCAGGAAACGAATGACCAATGAATAGGAGTTAAGGAGGAGAGCCTATGTTAGCCTTAAAGGGTCACGTTAAATCAAGATAAATAAGTCCGTTATTTTTATACTTTGATAGAGGCGCGCCCTTTGCGGCGTCAGATCCACCTTCTTACCGAACATGTTAGTGTTGTTATTATTTTAGTATTGTTAATATACATGCAGTTCCTCGAGCTATCCACACTTCGAAAAAGTCATCGCGTCCAAGAGAACTAAAGCGCGCGTCTAGGAGAAGGTTGGCGGATCACGGTGTCCCGCAAGCTTGAACATAAAATCCCCGATGACTTACCACATGCGACCTAAATCCCCAATGAAATATCTAACCTCCTAAACATCTTTCCAAAAACCCTATTCAAAAAAGTCTGTGAAAGTGGTGATCTGTGCGCGTATCGAGCCTATGACGCTCCTACGTAAGCAATCGATTACGAGCTTTGTACTGCCAACAACGACGTAGCAAATTGGTGCAGTGAGTGAGTGTTGTAAACCAAGAGATCGTACACTTGTATCGTTCATTGCGTGAGTGTCTGAGTGCGTGAATGTACGAGTGCGTGAGTTGCTGAGTACGTGTGTGGAAAAGCAATCCCTATTTCTTGTTTAGGCGGCTCTACACTCAGCTTGCCGAGTGAGTTCCGTGTTGGTTTTGGTACAATTTTACCAAGATGAGCGGGAACGAACCGCATCCGCACCGTCCTTTGGGTACAGCCCTATAGGATTTTTTCGGTCGCAGTGGGAAAACGCCCAGATTACCTCCCGGAGGAAACGCGCAGAGCCCGACCTCCCCAGCAGTGGATGCAGTCGCTACCGGAACGGTTGATGTCGTTATCGCTGACACGTCTACAAATGCGATAGGGGGTGAGATCGCGGAAAACGTAGAACGGTCGCTATCGATGCCATTAAATGAAGCCGGCTCATCGTTTGTAGAACCTCAGCCTATACCCAGCTGTTACAAACTGCAAGAAGCCCTAAAAATGGCAAGGGAGCTGCATATGTACACGAAGGATAGGAACAACGAGCACGAAGGGTCAGCGAAGCGTACACTTTCAGCGATCACCAAGCGGTTCGCTACACGATCAACGAAGACGGAGACCCATGCGAGAACCTCCAAACAATTTCCGTGGCTGGAAAACTCACCTCTTCAACAAAGAGCAGTTTGTGGAAGCGCTGAGCATTGGGTATTTCGCGAAGAATTTGCAGCTGAACTGGAAACAATAATATCCAGAGCGTGTGATGCTGCGATGCCACAAAGAAAGATGTACAACCCGTCGCGCCGATCTACTCGTCTATTGGTAGAATGCTACGATTAAGCGATGTCGAGAACTTTGCGTCGATGCACGAAGAAGCGGGAACGCTGCTTAACGACTAAAGAGCAGCTGAGGGCCCACTACGTATCGGCCAGGTCAGATCTGAAGCAGGAATTAAAAGCGAGCAAAAAACACTACTTTCAAGAAATACGTAAAGATATTGCTGGGAAGCTTTAGCTAAATGTGAGGCGGCCTATCAGCGTAAGAGGAGCGGAAGGCGTTTTTGTGCGGTCATTACACTGGACGTACGGAACGCCTTTAATAGCGCGAGCTGGTAGGCTATCACTGCAGATTAAGACGGCATGAAGGTTCCTCCGTACTTGTGTAAAGTGCTGAGGAGCTACTTTGAAGGACGCCTTCTGCTGTACGATACGGAGGAAGGGCCGAAGTCAAGGAAAATCTCAGCAGGTGTACCACAGGGATCAGTTCTCGGTCCAACTCTGTGGAACATTTTGTATAATGGAGTTCTTAACCTCGCTCTGCCTCCTGAAGCGGAATCGGTTTCGCAGATGACATAGCTCTGACGGTATCTGGTTGCTTTATTGAAGAGGTTGAGATGATCGCCACAGAGTCGATCGGTTTGATCGATACATGGATGCGCGATGTTAAGCTCGAGATCGCTCACGCTAAAAGAGAGTTTATACTTGTCAGCAGCCATAAGAGCATCCAGAAGGCTTCAATACAAGTGGACTCCGATCACATTGACTCGGTCCGCCATCTTAAGTACCTGTGAGTGACGATAGATGACCGGCTGAAATTCAAGGAACATCTCCAGGGAGCCTGTAAAAGGGCCATGAAGACAGCAAACACCATGGCGTCATTCATGCCAAATATCGGAGGCAAGTAGAAGTACCAGGCGCCTACATGCTGAAGTAGCTACCTCCGTATTGAGGTACGGTTCACCGGTGTGGGCGCACATCTTGGCAGAAAAGCAGCACCAAGTTGCTGTAACCAGGGTCCACCGGCGATTTTCCATGCGTGTCAGCAGCCTATTGATGCCCATTTACATCACGCTTCAGGAAGGCAAGGTGTGCTTCAGAAATGCACGGAGGGGGGCACCCAGTTCCGGAGCTGTAAGGACCGCAGCGAAGGCGGACTCAGCTGCGAAGTGGCAGGCTGAATGGGATCGCTCAGAGAGCGGGAGATGGACGCACTCTCTGATACTCGATGTGCCGGCTTGGTGTAGGAGAAAACATGGCGACATCAACTTCATCATGACGCAGTTTCTCTCCGGTCATGGCTGTTTCCGGAGCTATCTGCTTAGGTTCCGGCATGCCTCATCGTCCAGGGGTCCTGCATGTCTGAACGTGGAAGAAACAGCGGAGCATGTCCTGTTTCAATGCCCTCGTTTCGCTGCAGAGCCTCAGGAGCTGAATAGAAGGTGTGGAATAACAATTAACAGGTACAACCTGGTCAGCCTGATGCTGGAGAATGCCGACCCGTGAGACGCTGCATCTACTGCGATGAGACTAATCGCAACGACGCTGCAACAACAGCGGAGAACCGATCAGGGTCATGTGCGAGTGTGAAAAGTGTTGCGTTCTCGTTTAATGTGGTGCAGTGAGTGTACGTAGTCGTCTCGTTAATGTTGTGTGTTGGACTAAGTCCATTGCAGAGCCCCACCCGTGAAGTTATACCGCGAGGTGATCCCGCATTTGGTGGCAGCAACACTGCGTGGCCAAGGAGAGTATTTTACTGGGTAAAAATCCCATGTCGCCAATCCCAAAAAAAACACACAGGAGGTCCATTATTATTATATCGTGGAGCAGACGTGTTTACAAATCAATCCCAGTGTTATTAACATTATTTTGTGAAAGCCGCAGTTTTGCACTGCAATTTTTTTGCTGGGCAGGAGATAAATGCTTGCGGAAGTGATAATGACTGAGTGAAGTGAACGAGGATCAAGTGTTCTATTACTGATGGAATTGGCCGAGAACGCTGAACCGCCTGAATCAACCTCAAACACTGAACTGCTTAACACGGTGCTTCGAGAGCCTGTAAACAGGTTGCTCAACTTCCGTCACGAGAAAGCGTTCACAACGTGCAGTGGGAGACTTTTGGAGAGATGGTGACAAGAATCCGCCATACCCGTCTTGACGATCTGATCTTCGAGCTAAAGGATGGAGTGATTCCGATTTTCAGAGCCTCATAGAGGAGTCTGTTGGTGAAACCGGACAAGTGAGTGTGCTGAATCGGTCGGAAACAGTAGAGTGCCGCGATGTTTACGTGGAGACCAAGGCAGAACAGGCGGTGACAGCCTTCAGGCACCAATTCGATTGTGGAAGCATCCTCTTGGAGGCGAAGCTAAGACCATCAAACAACGGTACGCAGACGGCATATGTAAAAATGGATGGGGATTTAGCAGCGAAGGTGGTACGTGCTGGAACGGTAGACTGGTCCAGCTGCCCGGTACGGATCCTACCGCCTAACAGGAGATGTTGGACAACAGACCAAATCTCCCGCGATTGTAAGGGACCTGATCGGACCAATCTCTGTCTCCGTTGTGGAGAGGAAAGTCACCAGACGCGCAGCTGCCACAATGCTCCGAAGTGTGTACTTTGTGCTCCTGGCGTAAATGCACACCAAATCAGTGGGCCCCTTTGCCCGGCGGTGACAAAAGCGAAACCATGGAGATAGTGCAGGCCAACATAAACCACTGTGAGTTAGCGCAGGACCTACTGTGCCTGGCGATAGCAGAAGAACAGGGTGACGTCGCGTTAATCTCAGAGCCTTATCTTACCCCGAGAGACAACAGCCGCTGCGTAACAGACCGGACAGGCCTGGCTGCTATCTGGACGACGGGCAGATTCCCCATACAGAAAGTAGTCTCGTAGGACTTGGAGGGTTTCACCATCGCCATTGTGAACGGAGCCTATTTCTGCAGCTGTTACGCCTCACCCAGCTGGGAACTGGAGAGATTCAGCACAATGTTGGATAACCTCGTTGATGCACTTGGCGGGTGCAACCCAGTCGTCGTTGCCGGGGACTTCAGCGCTAGGGCGGTTGAGTGGGGTAGCCGGAGGACCAACAGCAGAGGAGAAGCGGTACTCGAGAGCCTCTCCCAACCTCCCAATGAGGTGCTGGGCAACGATGGTAACACTCCCACGTTCAGGTAACACTGAATTGGCGAGTGAGCGAGGCGTATACTCTCAGCGACCACTGCATGCTACAGTACACTAGTGATGCGCGTTCCGGAATAATCCTGGTAGGTTCGTTCCGTTCCTTACAGTGAACGATCGGAATTAGGTTCAAAATTTTGAACCCTTGAAATTTGGTTGGCTCACGGCCAGCAGGAACAGTCGTTCGCTCTGCAGGCCAGCTGTTAGCGCCAGGAGTTGTGCATACGCTGAAAGCTGGCGTTGGTGTCCAGCAGCCTGGCGTTGGTATGACAACTACATCAGTTTCGGTGTCAGCGCCTGTTGCTGTGCCTGTTGTTGCGCGACCGCTTGGACAGGCCCTCCGCGTTGGTGCCCAGCAGCCGACGACAACTGCATCAGTATCGGTGTCGACGACTGTTGTTGTGCCTGTTGTTGCGCGACCGCTTGGACAGGCCCTCCGCGTTGGTGTCCAGCAGCCGACGACAACTGCATCAGTATCGGTGTCGACGTCTGTTGCTGTGCCTGTTGTTGCGCGACCGCTTGGACAGGCCCTCCGTGTCGATGAACACCAGCCGACGACAAATTCTGCGCTAACGGTTGTAGCGTCGGACCCAACGTTAACTGCTATTTTGGCTAAAGTGAACGACATGGACAAACGTTTGTTAAAACTGGACGTACGCTCCTCTTAGTCAATAATTATGCTAAACAATATAACAGAAACGTTGCAACCGATGAGGGGCATTAGGAGAAACGCCCAATATTTCCCACTCCAATTAATTTCTAATTTGGAGGAGATGAATGCGTATGAGGCGAAGTTGGGGAAAACGACTTCGTCTTCTTTTCTTACGTGCAAAGATTGGATGTCGAGATCGTAAGCCAAGATGCCCCCAACAGGATGCACGAAGCAATTGATCTCATGTTCGATAAAAAATTTCTCCCGAATTGCACCTGGGGAGGATCTTCAGGGAAAAAGATTGCTTTTCAACACTACGGGAATATTATACGCTGCATTAAATCTGTTGCCACTAACACCGCGGGAATACAAGTTAACGACGAGTACGTGGAGCATTTTTTAAAAATGAAACTTATACATGCCAATGTCAGAACAAACATACCCTGTGGGCAAAGCTACTCAAATTCACTCGATTTTAGCATGTCGACTCTGTCTCTCCTTCAGTTGAAAAATGCTCGTGCTCCTTCTTCTAGTCCTTCGCTGTTGAAATGAACCGTCTCCTGCGACGCTCTACCTCTGTCTTCCCGCACTGTGCCCACACTCTATATTCGACAAGCGCGGCGCGCACGAGTTTGTGGGTCCGTTGCGGATGGCTTAGCGGAGGGGTTAAGCGATAACGAGCGGAGAAGTGCACATACGCAAGCACACAGGTAGCGACGCCGTAGATCGTGTTCAGTTTGTGTTATCGTTTTGCAGCGAAAGACGCGTGCCGAGAAGCCATCGATAAAATGCAATATATTTGCTTCAATTCTTTATAAAAGGTAGGTAAATGTGTTGAATTTAGCAGTGTTATGTCAGCTACTTGCTAATAATTATTTTAATTGCAGTTCAACACCACATTTCGAGCGGAATTAAGGAGTACTATCATCTCGCCGTGTTTTCGATGCAACGAAAAATCGCTGATTGAGGACACCTTGGAGCACACTAGCAGTTAATTGGAGTGTTATAAAGAGTTTATGGTTAGAAAAATGAATTTACTGTATAGAATGTTATAAAAAAGTGAGAATAAAATGCTGTGAAAAAAATATTTCGTCGTCTTACTACTTTTTTTTGAACACCACTGTACCATTTCGAAGAGAAATCAAATCAAAACACTAGTGACGTCACGATCGTGTAGTTCATTTCGCCTTGTTTTGGTTGTACCTCTAAAGCCAGAACAAAGCGAGAACAAGGCCAAAATTTTGTATGGGATTCTCTCTCAAATTGCTCACAGGGTAGAACCTAATAAAAAAACATACTGTCACCCAAAAAGGAAACATACATAGACTTAAGCGGACAATAATAATTTATTTTAACATTTGTGTCGGCGCCTACAGTTAGGCAACTTGATTTCAACAATAATTTGTGCGTATGTGTGTAATGTAAATATGTAAATGTGAATAGGGAACTAGGATAGATGTAAGTGAATTATAATATAGAAATTAGTCTAAGTTGAATCATCACCGTGTTCACATCATCATCCATCGAATCTTTATCCGAACGAGCTATCGAACAATTTGACAACACTAATACTAGCCGACTTTTTGTAATTGTTCTCTCTTCTCTCTACCTGTGATTTTGACCTTAGGATAAGTTATTTTATCTTATAATTTTGACTAAAATATACATGACAACTTACAGACTATATTTTTTTCCATCTAACTCATCATTTAAACGTTCATAGAAACATTAACTTCTAACCAACAATGTAGATACAATGCATTGTGATGGTGCTTTTTACTCTTTAACATAAACATGAGTGATTATTATTTTAAATATTGTAAGAGTCCGGTTTTTTCTCCAATCGCTACTTTATTCTGCGATAGTTTTCAACCGACTGACTCAATGTTGATTCAAGTAACCGTTCGATCCTTGCATACAAACAGGACCCACTGTCAGTTTACATTTTTTCGAATCTAACTGCTACAACTCGACCATCCTGATCCCTTTCTTCGCCCTCGAAGAATTAATTAATCATCCTCATCGAATCCTAAAAGCTCTTGTTCTTCCTCGGATTCCAATGTTTCTATTTCGAGGTTATCTTTATCTGATAAAGTTCTGTAGAGTTTCATGTTCAACGGATCAAAAATACCTTCAAACTTCTTTCCGGTAACCTGAAATCCTTCAACATCCGATATGACGTATCGATTTCTGTCTAGTACTTTTTTTACAACATACGGTCCCTTAAATTTAGCACTCAGTTTGCAATTTTCGCCCGCCTGTTTTGGTTTCCTAACAACCACGAGGTCTCCTACCTTGTAATAGGTGTCGCTTGTACAATGCTTGTTGTATTGTCTCTCGTTGTACTCCTGTTTAGCCTTT
Organism: Anopheles funestus; assembly: GCF_943734845.2. Lineage (NCBI taxonomy): Eukaryota > Metazoa > Arthropoda > Insecta > Diptera > Culicidae > Anopheles > Anopheles funestus. Next base: position 49,364,628 of record NC_064599.1, read on the forward strand.
ATAACATCAGATGCCCGATCTCGTAAGTCTTCCAAATCCCTTTCTTGGACATTCAACAAGTCCTGTAAATATTGGGTAAGATCTCCAGTGAACTCTTTCTTTTGCTGGTATTATTGCTGGCGGATTATCAATGGACCTGTTAATCGTATTGTTCAAAAGGTACTCTATTTCGGCTAGTAATATATCCCAATCTTTAGACTTTTCTTCGACTAACTTAGCTAAAAGAGGAATAATCGTTCTATTATAACGCTCGATTTGTCTGTTGACATTTATCAAAATGTGTTTGATACCATGAGAAATCATCATCTTCTCAAAGTTCTCGGACGTAAAACAAGTGTCTCTGTCTGATATGACAACTTGGGGTGCTGAGTAGACTACTATGTACGATTTAAAATACTTATTCACCTCTCGGGAGTTCGTTGTTTTAGTGGCATACAGCTTGAGATATTTTGTAAATCCATCGCAAATCGCAAAAATATACTTATTTGCACTACGAGTAGTTTCTAATGGTCCTACATGGTCTATATGTACCATTTCGAATGGAAGTTTAGGTTTCGGAATGCTATTTAGTTTGCTATCATACCGTTTGTTCTTCGGGTTATAGCTGATGCACACAACGCACGACCTAATATGATTTTGCAACTTCTCATTCATTGCTGGGATCCAATAAACGCGCCTTATCATCTCAGCTACCTTGTCCCTACCAAAATGTCCAGTTTCGTTGTGATGTTTGTAAATAATTGATTCTTCCATGTTCTCCGGCACATATAATAACGATTTCTGACCGTGAACCTTATAAAGTATTCCATTTCGGATTTCATATCCGGTTGTGTCACCATTTTGAACCTGAACAAACTTGCGGAATTCGGATGCTGAATTTTCTTTCTAATAGTTACCGTACGATTGGCGGGATTTTTAAGCGAAGAAGAGGGATTTTGTTTATTTGTTTTTCCTTTTATAACCTTTTCTCTGAGTGCCCACTGAGTGCCACCGGCACTCACAATACGACAGTTGCTGAAACTTGACGAAACCAGCAAACTGTCGGTTTATACCACTATTGTGATTCTTGTGTAAACAGAACCCTTTCGATTATGTCCTGACTTTTGTTATCTTTTAACTGATCTATGTATAATGCATTTTCAAATAGTTCCGAATTCTTGTTATCGTTTCCCTCTAATAAATGTTTATGCGAGAGAGTGCATCCACATGTTTCATGTGATCTCTTGCTCTATGAACTATTTCATAATCATATTGTTCCAAAAATAATGCCCATCTACTTATCTTCGGGTTGATATCCTTTTTTCTAAGGTGGCTTTAAGAGAATTACAGTCCGTAACGATTTTAAAATGAATTCCAAATAAGTAAATTCTGAATCTCTGTATGCTATAGATTACTGTCAGAGTTTCCAATTCAAAGCTGTATAGTTTAGCTTCCGCCGTAGTAGTCTTTCGACTGAAGTACATTACAGGATGAAACTGCTTGTCCTTCGATTGCCTTTGCATGATTATACCACCGTATCCGCTGCTTGACGCATCTGTATGCAACTGTGTTTCTGCAGTATGTGAATATAAACACAATATAGGCTTCTCTACTATTGTAGTATTTTTTAACCTATTAAATGCTTCGAGATGTTCCTTTTGGAAAATATAGTTAATCGTATCTTTCGTGAGATTATAGAATGGTTCGGCTATTTTGTTAAATCCCTTAATAAACTTCCTGAAATAACTGACCAATCCAATAAATCTTTGCAAACTTTTACGAGTAATTGGAACTGGGATATTTCTGATTGATTCTATATGTCTTTCCGATGGTTGTAGTTGATTGTATCCTATCTCGTTACCTAGATATTCAATTCTGGTTTTGACAAACTTGCATTTAGCTGTATTGATTTTAATGTGATTATCCCTTAGATTATTAAAGAGTTCTTTGAGAATATTCATATGAGTTTCCAAATTTTCTGTGGCAACCAAAATATCGTCCATAAATACTATCAATTTTTCTGATCTTATCATCGGTTCAAGAATTTTCGTTATGTACTTTACGAATATGGCTGGTGAGTTTGCATATCCAAATGGTAGTATATTGAATTCAAATTGTCCATCCGCCGTGACAAAAGAGGTAAATTTTTGCGAATGATCTTCGATGTCCACGTGATAAAACCCGTTTTTCAAATCTAGTGCCAAGAAATAGTTTTTTCCCTGTAACTTCGCAATTTGATCTTCTATTAGCGGTAGTGGGAAATGCATACGCTCCACTAACCTATTGAGCGGTTTATAATTCACGCACATTCTATAAGTTCCATTTCGTCTCTTTGTCAATACTACTCTGCTGGTGTACGGAGAATCACTTTCTCTTATTATTAATTTCTGTAATAAGTCTTGAACAATTTTGTTCAGCTCATCTTTTTCCACAAAACTGAACCTTGCCGGATTCGCAGTGAAGTATTTATCTTCTCTCAATTTAATTTCACATTTATACTTCAATTTTGGCTCTCTTGGTTTAACTCTGTAGAGATACTCATTTTTGTACAACTTTTCCACTTCCTCCTTTTCTTTTCGCGTCATGTCAGTGTCTCCCACATCCAATTCCGTTTCTTCGCTCATGGTTAGTACTTCTTCCATATTGTCAACTAATTCTCCAAATTCCTGTTTTAGCAAATAAGAACATTCCTGCTGTTGACCTGTAGTATTTACCGCTTCCATACTAATGGTGATAATATTGTTCATTTTTAAAAAATCTCTTCCAAGAATTATATCCGATATGGTCTTTTCCGGAACCACTATGAAATACGCCGAAAATTCTCTGCCTTGCATGGTGAGCGTTGTGTTCAAAGATCCCAATTCATCCCAAAGATCCCAAAGATCAGCAATTCATAGATATCGCTGTATTTTTTCACCATAATGCTGGGGTATCGGATAATCCGAGGATTATCCTCGGATGATGTAGGAAATTATGGCTTGTTCGCTCACTTTCCCCGAAACACCGATCGCGTTCACTCTGAATACGTATTGTTCGTACGATTCTTCTTTGGCTTTCGTCACTCTTTGCAATTCCATGTGCCCCTCTGCCTCGTTCCGCTCATCCGGGAACGCTTTCTTCGTGGCTACGCAGAATTCCGAGAAATTGCTGATTCTGCTTCGGAACCCATCATACCACGATTTAGCTGCTCCTTCTAGGCGGCAACTGGCGTACAATAGCTTAGACCGGTCCTGCCACTCATAGAACCGCGCGTAATGTTCTATCGTTTCCAGCCACAGATTCACCTTTGAACCTCTTCGAAACTCAGGAATCAATGCACGCAATTACTGTGGGTGCGGCAACCGTTCATTACTGAGAAACGCTTTGTTCTCTAAAACCATTGAGTGCTCAATACGGGTCGAGCAACTTTGGCGCTGCTCTTGGATTTGTCGTATACGACGAACGACAACGACAAGTTTTATGGGTGCTCTAGAATTTGTCGTCACACAAACTGTCAAACAGAAAAGGAACGTCAAACCGTAATAATAAGAAGAAAAACATCAAATCATCAAACATACAAAACCAACAATAAAGCGTCCTCAAATCTGAGTTCCATTGCCTAAACTTGTTAGACTGGCCGCTTTAATTAAAATTCAGTTAGAAATGATGCACATTGGACAACTTGCGTCCATTTAATTTCTGCTGCAACAATTTGTTCTGTTCTGACAACCAAGATGCATGTTTTGAAAGATGTGCCTACGACAAGTTTTACGAGGTTTATAGAAAAAACAAATTGATTTGTATAACGACAGATGTATGATCATGTTTTACAGGATTTGACAGAGCACCTCCATACAGCTCCATACGTTTGTATTTGTCGTTCGTCGTATACGACAAATCCCAGAGCAGCGCCTTTCTGGGCTGTCTTGGCGGCGGCCTGCTCGTTTCGGTGCCATTTTGCACGTCGTTTATTATTAGGTGTATTAATGTGTTCGTGCGGTTTTGGTATTAATGCTCCCATTTATTTATTACATATTTATTGAATCTGGCAACACTGCCAATTTGAAGTGTCATTATTGGGCTACAATATCCACTATCTGTCATTTTGATAAATAGTAAATAACATAGTATCTGCGAGCACCGAACATGGCATCATTTGTACCAAATAATGTGTTTTTGCGGGGAGTTTTGCTTCATTATTTCAATATGAAGAAAAAGGCTGCCGAAAGTCATAAAATTTTGGTAGACGTGTATGGTGACCATGCTCTAGCTGAACGAACGTGTCAGAAGTGGTTTGCACGGTTCAAAAGTGGCAATTTTGATTTGGAAGATGAGGAGCGTTCCGGAGGACCACGAAAGTTTGAGGATGGAGAATTAGAGGCAATACTGGATGAAGATCCATCACAAAACCAAAAAACACTTGCACAGACACTGGGAGTGGCTCAGCCAACCATTTCTCTTCGATTAAAAGCAATGGGAATGATCCGGAAGGTGGGAAATTGGTTGCCCTATGACCTGAAGCCAAGAGACGTCGAACGCCGTTTGTTCACTTGTGAACAACTGCTCCAAAGGCAAGATCGGAAGGGATTTTTGCATCGAATAGTGACTGGTGATGAAAAGTGGGTACATTACGATAATCCAAAACGTCGTGCAACGTATGGATACCCCGGACATGCCACATCATCGACAGCCAAGCCGAATATTCATGGCGCGAAGATCATGCTGTGTATTTGGTGGGACCAGCTGGGTGTGGTGTATTATGAGCTGCTACAACCAAACGAAAAGATCACTGGGGAGGTCTATAGACGACAATTGATGCGTTTAAGCCGTGCTTTGAAAGAAAAAAGACCACAATACGCCGATAGACACGACAAAGTCATATTGCTACATGACAATGCCAGGCCACATATAGTGGTACCGGTTAAAAATTATTTAAAAACACTCAAATGGGATGTCCTACCCCACCCGCCGTATAGCCCAGACATTGCCCCTTCTGATTACTATTTGTTCCGGTCGATGGAACACAGCCTGGCTGACCAGCAGTTCCATAATCACCAAGAAGTGCAAAAATGGATGGAGGATTGGTTAGCGGCCAAACCGCCATCTTTTTTCCGCGACGGGATCAGAAAGTTGCCTGAAAGGTGGAAGAAGGTTGTGGAAAGTGACGGACAGTATTTTGAAAATTGAATAAATTACCATTTCGCCAAAACAGAGCCCAAAACTTTGGTTAAAAACCGCACGAACACATTAATACTCCTAATATAATCACACGCACGTGTCTTTTCTGCGCAGTTACACTTCACCCCGCTTCACCCTCTATTAGATGCTTTACTCCCGGTCATACTTTCGGTACTTTTGGGCAGATCCCACTTCTGAACTGTAAGAGTCTGGTTTTTTCTCCAATCGCTGCTTTATTCTGCGATAGTTTTCAAACGACTGACGCCTGTTCATGAATATTGATTCAAGTAACCGTTCGATCCTTGGATATAACCAGGACCCACTGTCAGTTTACATTTTTTCGAATCTAACCAAAGTCTGTAGAGTAATGAGGTCGCGGATTAGGCTTTGTTGACATTGCCATCTTGGATTTTCATTTTGACAGTTAGACGTCCTTGGCTATGTATTGGTGAATTGTTTACTGAGCAAATTTCAGCGCTCGTAGTTTTGGCGACAGTCGTTGCAACGTTAAAATGTGGGGAATATATGCACTATTCCATAAATTTCCATTGCGCATTGTATTACACGATAATCACACTATTAAAAGATTTCGTTTTAAAATAAAATCTACAACAATTAACCGTAGGATGTCTTGAAACAAAATCATGTTTACACGAGCAGCTGAAGCAGCCTCCAAAACAACCGTACACATACAACTACACAACACCGTGTAGGAGCTTCGGACACCTATCTGTCATTTTTATTTTTCATTGTTATTCCAAGAGCTGCCAAAACCCCTCTATTACGAGACCTCATTACTCTACAGACTTTGATCTAACTGCTAGAATATTTTCTTTCTTTCTTACAGAGTGTGCCATTGTCAACACGAATTAAGCATATGGCTGTGATATGATGATTATTTGTTATTTGTAGCAATTCAATACTTACGACAAAAATAAACAAAATTCGATTTACAATTGCTTTATTATTTATTTTAAACGAAAGAGTTTTGTAATACATGTTAACAATAACATATCACTATATAACATTTAATAATAGTTATAGAATTATTGCGTTAAGGTTTGTATAATAGGGACAAATACATAACAGTTGTCATTCGGTTTGATTGCTATTAATTTACACTTAATATCTGTGGTAAAAAACATCATTTCTTGGCTGGATAAATCGCAAACATCTGCCTCATAAATATCTTTCATCATGGGTGAGCAGTGGTAGGTGTGGGATTCTGCTATTTTGTCAAATGCCTTCCCATAAATGTTAATAGTTGATCCTTCCACTTTAGCACTGCAGTATTGAACAATATACATATCTTTTGTTAAAAACCAATTTGCTAGTATACCTGGACTGAGTCTAGTATTACGATTAACATGCACTATTACTCCGTTGGTTTTGGGTTCTAAATACGGATATACGATGTTTGCACCATAGTTTGTTGCTGAAGCTGGTATTTGTTGCGAAATCCTATTAGCAGCTTGCACTAAAACCTTATGACCATTTCGAATGGATTTTTTTACATGTTGTAATTTACCTTCAAAGGGATAAGAAGAAAAAGTATTAAGAGATCCAAATCTACATACATCATCGTAAATATGCAACAAACTGTGCACATTGCTGTTGATACGATGTTCGCCATAAATAATACCAAACTCAGTTACAAACTGTCTGATCAAGCGATTCGCTTGCGGCCACTGGTCTTGGTACACATTGGAGGAAAACAGAGTTATTGCACAGTAGTATAACATAAAATGGTTGTACTCTACTTCTGGCAATTCATCCTTCAAAACGATGAAACTAGCGTAATGAAGAAACACATTAAATTCACTGCCTTTCCACAGACCGGTGTTCTTAATTGAGCGAATTTTGCGGTGGAAATCCAATGGTATTTCCACTTTATTAAGAGCCGTGTTTATCCTATTATAGGTTTCGTCCGTCCATCTACGAGACCGTCCTACTTTGGCTGCTTTCCATATCATCAACAGTGTTCGGGTTACTCCATGGTCTATCTGGTGCAGGCGATCCGCTGAAATAACGTCTTTGATGATATCGAAGTGCGGAATATCTAGAAGAGGGCTTCTTTCCCTGTGATAAGCACCATATTTCAGTGCACGGAAATCTTCATCCGTTCTTGCGGGTGCATCTATTCCCGGAAAATATACAACATGTGCTGCGTCGTGATATATTCCTTGTACGGTACATTTTTGACATCCTAGTTTGTGGTTATAGTAGGCAACACCTGAAAGAGTAATCGATATGAATGTTTTGCTCAACATACATGTGTTTTCAATTTACCTTTTATCAATGCTCGTGCAGGCGAGTCTGCGATGAAAGTTCTTACGCTTACTGCGATAAGTTTGTTGGCTATTTCGATACCATTCTGTATCAAATCTTTGAGCTCTTCTACAAGTGGCCGAAGATACTCCTCCGCGCTTTTAGGTTTGTCTTCCCCATAGAAATTTCCAATCATCAACACAGGAGTTTCAGGCATTTCTTGAACGGTCATCAGTATTGGCCAAAACTGCTTACGCGAGCTCTTGTGTAGAGGAAGTCCATTAATGGAGAAGTTTAATGAGAAGGAATTAACTGTTGGTTGAAAATCGCTGTAAAAATATAAACAAAAATAATTAGCTTTCCAAAGTTACGTTTGCATTACGTTACATGTTATCAACTATTGATCTTACCGAAAATGATTTTTGAGAGTAGTTCGTATCCCCGGGTACCATAACTCTCCTCCGACGATTGGTACTATTTCTTTACCACATTGATGAGTTTTAAGCAGCGTACGTGCATCTTTGGGAAACTTGTGATTAGTTTTTACACGCAGTATTGCTAATAAACTATTGAGCGCCTTGTGCGACTGGTACGTTTTTAATGCCCAGTCCCTGATTAATTCATCGAATGACAGACCCTCGCTTGGCGATTCCTGTTTGCTGTCCAATACTATCTCAACTTCATCATCCTCATCGTCATCTATTTCATCGTACTCGTCAATATTAATCCAATCATGAACGATTTCCTCTTCCACAAATTGTTGCGGGTGTCCTTCAGAATCTGGAATGGAAATAAATAGAGGATTTAGTTTTTATCTCAACATCGTTAATAGGTTTTGAAATATGTTACTCACCACAAAACGAAACATCTTGCCTAGATGTACTGCCCTCACCAAACAATTCTCTTTCAAGATTATCATTTTCAATTTGCATTAATCTAGACATAGAGCCTGTTGTACGCAACCTTTTTCCCGACATTTTTACACTTCTATCGTACTATTGCAAAAAAAAAATCACGATTGAGAAGCACTTAATAATTTAACGTTTTCACTTTACAACTTTGTCTTCCACTTAGTAACAATCACACAACACTTTTGTATGCTACAGACTGGTGTTTCAGTTAAGAAAGTAGCACGACCGAATATTGCGACTGTACGAAAGGAATTGACAGCATAAAGTTTTGTTTGCATATTTATATGACTACAAACATGGAATAAAAGGTAGAAACTTATTTATTTACATCAAGCATACTTTCGATTGTTTCTATTACCTTTATTAATACAATAAAAAATTACCTTGGTGACGGTTTTTACCCTCCCGAGGCGTCTTCGAGCATAGATAGCATACTCTGTAGTTACGGACACATAAATAGTTACAGAATTATTTTAACTTTCTGATACCTATTCGATTTTAAATAGAAAATAAATCATTTTCGCTTCTGATGCATGGCGTACAACCGTATCGTTACAGCGTATATGTATATAGCTAGAAAATTAAAGCTATCATTATCATTAACTACTTGCGTTAGTTAATTTCAATGTTAAAAATGTTTTGATATTAGAAATGTCTTAAACGACTTTAAGACAAGATAATACTAGAAACGGCTAAATGCACTAAACCATGTTTATGATTAGCAATACTGGAAATGTACGATTCAAAATTGAAACACATCTTTTTTTAACGGACGTGTTCCAACATTTAAAAAATCATCCCGTTATGGGTTGGAAAAACCCCGAACACTTTGAGAAGGGTTTAAAAAACAGTTGCTCTCAAGGCGTTTCCAACTACAGGTATTACAGACCTAGGTATTACACCTAGAATTTTTTATACCTCATGTAAAAACGTTTCGTATGAAGGAAGGACAACGGATGAGGTAGAACACTTTGAGAAGGATATAAAAAAACAGTTGCTCTCAAGACGTTTCCAACTACAGGTATTACAGACCTAGGTATTACACCTAGAATTTTTTATACCTCATGTAACAATGTTTCGTATGAAGGAAGGACAACGTAAGCGGTAGAACACTTTGAGAAGGTTTTAAAAAAAACAGTTGCTCTCAAGACGTTTCCAACTACAGGTATTACAGACCTAGGTATTACACCTAGAATTTTTTATACCTCATGTAACAATGTTTCGTGCGAAGGTTGAACTGTTACTGTACAATATAAATAGAATAAAACCACAAGGCGAAGGTAGAAGTTACGATTTGAACATTACATACTAAACCACAATACACAACACATTACCACCCGGGTAGCAATATCAATATACCTTCTCGTTCTGTCTTATGAACAATCAAACCTGCCAAAGCGAGAAAGCATGTTGGTTTGGCTGGTTGGGCAGACAGATGAAGTGTTTACATCATATGTGCACCGGTGAAACTGCTCCGTAAAACACGCACGTAAAGCTGAGACAAAAATTAAAAATACACGTTCTCACCATTTTGTAACTTCACTTTGCTTTATAAACACTGTTCGCAACACGAAAACACTTCACTTATTGAAAATGCACCAAATTTTTATGTTTCTTACGGATCTTTACGCAGATGTTTTCAACTTTACACAATGTCAATTCTGTCAACTTTGAGCTATTTCACTCTTCAGCCAAGAATCAAAACAACCAGAGTAAGCGTTACGGTAGCTAAAGTGAGACAGAAAGATTCTGACAATTTGCGAGCGAAACGCAAGGTGTATTTATTTAGAAGGTGAATTTTTATCAATTTTGCTGGGCGCCATTGCTTAGAGGACTTATGTCAAAAGCATATGTGGGATTGTTTATAAACATTATCTGCTGGGATACATGCCTACGTACAGCACGCCGATATGTATCGAGAAACTGAGAGAAAACAACCTTGCCAAGTGTAGAAGTGTAAAACTGTCTGAACTTTATTATAAAGGAAAGTATCGACGAATAGGTTCGTTGCTTTAATATACCCAGTTCAGTTTTGTTGTCGCTATAACTTGGTAGAATTTGTGAATGATTGCGTGACAACGTATGAGTCTTAACAGCAGATTGTATTGCAGTGCGTGAAATCCGACCTCAAGACTGCGGAACCTACAGATTCAGGATCCACCAGTTGAGCTGAATGCTTGTTAAGTGACGCTGAAAAAAAATTGTGCATGTTCCTCCATCTACATTCCACCCTCTTGTCCGCTCTTCCTCTGAATACCTCTAGAAGCGTTCTGTCAAGTGGCGAAATGTCAATTTGCTCTAGACGACTTTACCTTCTATAATGTATATACCTTCAGCGAAACGTATTCTGCTGGATCGCCGCTACGGCACACATATAATAAAAAATGCGCAAGTAAAAAGCAAAGCTCACAGGCGTTCTACAGCGTTTTACCACGTTCTTCTTGCTCTTCTTCCATAATTCTCTCAAATTTGATGTCTCTTTGTTCGTAGGGTAGGTTAGGATAGTTGTACATGGTAGGTTCACGGAACTAGGTTTGATTTTTTTCACAATTTAAAAGTAGTACGAAGGAAACGCTCGTACAACGCAAGAGAGCGAAAAAGACAACACAATTCGTCACAACCCATGGGTTCGAATGTTACTTAAATTCCAAGAACGCTCGACAACTCGACGGCTCATCGCTCGGTCTCACTCTCACTACGTTCTCAGAACGGTATCCAAACGAAGTACAAAGGCTTGCAAAGAAACACGTTTAAACACGATCACGCACGTTCATGACGCTTGTGAACGCTCCGAATGTTCTGGACGGTTCATCACTCGGACCAGAAACAATTTTCAAACATCTTCGATCACGAAACACAATATGTCTTTTTGCGAACGCTTCGAACACTCTGGGCGGCTCAGCACTCGGACCAGACAATATCCTTTTTTTTCTAAAACCGCTTTCTCATTCGACGGCTCATCGCTCGGTCGAACCTTTTCACCACATTCTTAGAAGGCTATTGTTCTTTCCAATGGCTCATCACTCGATTGGGTTGCTCACTTTACCGCTAATCCTGAGATCGTACGTCTCACTTGCGCACGTAAGTAGAGCTTTTCCTTTCGATCGCGAACGATTCACAAAAAAAATTTATAACGTTAACAATTTATACGTTAACTATTTCTTTCGGACGATTTTAATGGGGAAAAATTTGATCACCGAGTTCAAAAATTGTTTATTAGACCAACGTGTGTGGCGGCGATGTAGCGATGCTGCGATGATAAAGTTTTTATTGCTATCTTTCGTCCGTCCTTGTTCGCTGTAGTGTTGGGCAATGAGATCCGGATCGGATTCTGGGATTCGATCCTTCTTCGGATCAATCCGGATTCAATCCCATATTTTGGATTGCCTGGATTCGGAGTCCAGATTGGGATCCAAAACAAGAGTCCGAATCCCGATCCTTCAGGATTCGGATCTTTCAGGATTGGGATCCTTTAGGATTGGGATCCTTCTGGATTCGGATCCTTCAGGGATTGAGACCCTACAGAGATCGGGTTCCAAAACAAGAGTCCAGATTCCAGATTCGGATCTGTCAAGATTGGAGTCCGGGATTAAGATTTAAAGCGGTTTTAACATTACAGTATAATCAGGCGCGTCTGTTCACGAACGCTGTCAAACAGTCTAGTAATGTCCCAACCAGCAAAAACCAACATGCTTTCTCGCTTTAATTTTTGTGTCAAAATAATGCAACCCACTCAACAATTTCGAAACAAATCTAGCAGAATTTTATCATGAAGAATAATGTGTTCAACGTGTTAAGGTTTATGTAAAGTTTTAAGATCGAATTTTTTAATAATTGTTATGTTCGTCTATTTATTAAATTATTTTTGTGTAATATTAATTTCAATTTTTAAGGATATAGAAGGAAAACAAGGAAAAACAAGAAAAAGGAGAAAAACAAGCTGCGTGCATATTATAGTTTTAAAATTTGTGTGCAATTATCGTATAAAAATGATAAGTTAATCAACTGTTAAACAAGTGTAGCATAAATGCTAAACAGAATTTTTTTTTCTCTTTTCTCAAGAATAATATTAATCATTCGCTACAAACACTCATTCATAATATTATTCTCCAAAACGGGGAAGGTGTAGCACATCTGCTAAACATTAAAATATCTAACATATTGGAAATCTCAAATAACACATTAAAATTCAAAGTATAGAATCGGTTAGTCGTCGGCCTGGTGGTGCATTTGATAAACGGCGCCAGTCCACACGGCCGGACCGGGTTCAAATCCCATCCGGACCGTACCCCGTAGCAAAGACTGACTATCTGGCTACGTGGTAAAAATATGTCTAGTAAGCCAGAAATGGCCGGCGTGACCTGTAAGGTCGTTAAAAGCCAAGAAGAGAGAGAGAGAATCGGTTAGTAAAATCGCGTTGGTCCTTTCCTATTTTCTTCTATTCTCATTCTGACATTTAACATAAAACATATGGCTAGGGTTTTTACGTCCTTTCTAAACACATCTGTTTTGTCCCTTTCAAGTACCTAGTTGACATATAAGAAGACCATTCATTACGTTGCATATGCAATACTTTCTCACGCTGTGAATTGCACTTGAAAAGGTTACCTAAGTTTCCATTCCTTACCCGCCTTCGCAAAGACCAACTCGACGCATGATTTATAGGCTAATGCGCATCAACCGAAAATTACAGAAATGCATTAGGAATTATTACAAGCAAATAGAAACACAGAAATAGAAACATTCGATACATAAGCCTTTATGTAAAAACCACGTACACCTACACAACTTAGAGTATAAAATAAACCAAAATTGTTAGAATGCAGTTAGTCACCAGTGGTCGATCGCAAGTTGACAGTTATCAATGATCGGTTGCACAACTGAGCATTTAGAGCAATTCTCCGTGTGATTATTTCAAGAGCATCGAGAGTCCCCCTACCCAAGGTAAGGCCTCGATGACTCCAAAGTGTAAAAGAAAGAAACTTTGCAGTGTAAAGCCGAAGTCCGTGAAGTGGTGAAAAGAAGAATAAATTTGTATATTACACAAGTTTTCGTCAGAGTTTCGTCAATAACCTACTCCGCTCGTGTCCGTCTGTCATCAAATTCCGCTACGACTGAGTTCGCTTACTTTATACAGACTTGTTTGCTACCTCCACTCGCCGAAGTTGAGTTCACGAAGGTGATCCATGCTATCTATCATTTAAAAGCTTGCAATGTTCTATTGCAGAGCAATTATTTTATCCGTGCAAGGTATGTATCTGAGAGTCTAACAAACAATAAGCTAAATACAAACTGAAAGTTGACAGACGTTAAAGGTCAAATATCCACCTTTTTAAGTTCAGTTTTGAAAGGATTCATGTAAGAGGATATTCGAAATGCAGGGGAAACTTGATAGTCAAACTAAATTTAATAATCCTATGTAGATTAAAATCAAAGGTTTTGGTTTTGGGGGTGTTGTGACTCTTATTTGTGCTCATTGTGAAAACAAGAACGTTTGTCATCTTTAGATGTAAGGATAACGACCGTATACGATTAACGTTTAAGCATTTAAACGAAGTTTTGTGGTATTGTGACAATAAAATGAATACGATTTTTACGATTTTTATTCCAGGTATTCTAATATTAAAAGTTCGTAGCATCGTAATATTGAAGTGTCGTTGCATCGTTTATTGCAACATTTTTTGTTGGATAGCGAACAGTGAACAGCTGCTGTAAGTATAGGATAATTTTTTTCATTGACAATTTAATTTGTTATATACAATATAGTTTGTTTTTTATGTGTATTTCTACAGATTGTTTCCTTTGTCAAAATGCCTGGAGATTCGGAGATTTGGCGACACTTCACGGCTGACGGGCGAAACGCTAAATGTAAGCATTGTTCTGCTAAAATTAGTAATAGCGTTACATCTAATATGTGGCGACACGTAAAATGATCACACTGTCAATTAATTATAAAAAAAATCTACCTGTTTCCATCACCCCTACGCCAGAAACAGCTGAAGATGGTGCTTCACAAAGCACAAATACTCCAACACCTAATCAAGCACAGATTAATCAATGATTTCCTGTCAGTGTTCCTCTTTCCACTAATACAAAAAATGCGCTAGATAAAATATTATTAGTAATGATTTGTAAAGGATATTTTCTTTTTGCAATTGTTACTGACGTAACAAAGGGTAGGCCGATTTTGAAGTTTTTAATGATGCCTTTTATTATTATGGCTTATTTACACAAAGATAAACGAAAAACTCAAAATAGTGACCGTCTTTCACCTCTTACGCTCTCTGTGCTACTGAACGCTGTGTGTCCTTTTCAGCCGCGGCCCTAGCTAAATCTTTGTTTATAGTCTGCTGGTTCATTTCTTGACAGCTGTCAACTTCATTTCTCCTTGTGGTGCTGGCAGCGCTAACAGCAATAGTTGAAGGACAATTTTTCCAATTATTTAAAAAAAACTTAATCCAAATTACACTACACCAAGCAGAAAATCCCTTACTAATAGCCTATTGCCCGCAATATACCAAGATTCATTAGCCATTGTCAAAAGTAAACTTTCTTCAGCCATTGTAATTTCTTTGACCGCAGATGGATGGACAAATTTGAACCACAGTCCTTTTACGCCGTTACTGCACACTATAAATAATGATTTTCATCTTGTATCTCTAATGTTAAAATGCGAAGAGTTTACTGTTCAACACACTGGTCGCAACATCGCAGAATGGCTTAAATTTGTTTTGGAAACATTTCAAATTTCTGATAAAATAGTAACAATAACAACAGATAATGCGTGTTACATGAAACTAGCAGCATCCATTTTAAAACTTCCACACTTCTCTTGTTTTGCTCATTCCCTAAACCTAGCTGTGCAAAATGCAGTTACGAAAAGCATAAAACCAGTAGTAGAAGAAGTGAAACAAATTGTCATGCACTTTAAGAAAAGTGCTTTGGCAACATCAAAACTGACTGAAATTCAGAAAAACTTGAACATGGAGAATTTAAAACTCAAACAAGACACTCCAACACGGTGGAATTCCACGTATGATATGCTTAATCGTTTTTACAAAAATAAGATTGCCCTAGGAGTGTAGATACTAAATAATTTGCAAACACACAATTGGAGTACTATAGAACAGTCAATTATCATTCTCAACCCTTTTTATGAAGCAACAAATACAATTTCAGCTGAAAAAACAGTTACTTTTTCTAAGGTAGGGTTACTTACAAAAATATTAAAGGATAAAATGATGAACTTTAGCACTCAAGAACTAGATAATGATTCCAAAACTTTAGTTGATAGTCTCATTGATGGTTTAAATGAACGATTCCGAGCGACAAGCAATAACAAAATAACTAAAGAAGCAATGCTTTTAGACCCAAGGATAAAAATGTACCTTGCAAAAATGAATAAATAGTATATAGAAAGCTTAAAGAATCAGTTATAGCGAAAAAAACCCGTTTATATGGCCAAGACAGTCAGTCCAGTGCAAGGGAAACAGAATCAGAAGCAAGTGCACCTGTAAAAAATTCTATATTTTCATAATTTACAGCTGAAGTTAATCAAACTAGAGAACCGCTAAACCCTAGGGCAGCAGCTATTACAGAATATGATTTATATATAAAGGCAGCAATATTACCGTTTGACGAAAATCCCCTTGATTGGTGGAAGCAGGAGCAGCAGCGCTATCCAAAATTATACAAACTTGCTCAAAAACTTGGGGAAATCGATCGTTCCGGAAAGGTCGCCGCTGTGCACTCATTTACACTCATTTGAACTCACGGCACCGCTCATTTACACTCATTCATACCAAAAGCGCCTACTAGATTGAAGAACATGGAATGTGTTTGAAAACAAGTGTTATACACGCCGGCGATCGTTCCCGTTTGTACGGAGGGAAATCCGCGACTTTTTGAGCAGCGGATTCGGGATGCATTTTGCTTATGGTTGTGTTTAAATATTTCTACTGATGTTATAGAACATGCATGTTGTTGCAAGCTTTATGGATATTCAGAATTAAGCAAAAAATGTTTTAATTGAGAATTTTTACATGTTTTACTTAAACCCACGAAACTAAATTTCATATTTCAGTTTTGAAATTTATGTAGCTTGAGAACAACAAACAGGTTTTTTGTTTTCAGTACGCAAATGACATAAAAAAGTATATCAATTCACAACGAAACTGCCTTTCAACTCAGTGTATAACTGTATGTTCAAATACTATCATATAGCTGTGCTACAAAATGAGTTACACCCTGCGGCGACCTTTCCGTAACGTTCGATTTCCCCGATACGGCCGACTGTTACTTCCATTTTTTCTCCACCTATCATGTTTGACAGCTCCGGTCGCACACTAGTCCGTCGCTGGAGATGAGGCGCTTGACATTATTGTCAACAGTCTCTTTACACACTTTGAGTAAATAAATGATAAGAGTGAAGAGAAAATTTTTGGTGTCATCATTTAATACGATCCGAAAGGTTTTGGTGTGGGTTCGGGCTTTTAGGGGTAAATGGTTGGCTGGGCGGCGACGAAGAGGGCGAACGACATTGGTGTCTCCAGAGAGGACCTGACAGCTGTTGGGTTCCGCAACGTTAGACGGCGGATACGTACTGTGTATCAGGTGCATCGGTGGTTGGCTGCGTGACCAGATCGAGGAAAGGCGTGTTCGAGAGTTTTAGCGCTGAGTTCCTGCAACGTGGACGGTGTAAACAACCCGGTGAACTACGTCGAAAGATCTGGTTGACGACAAACCGATTGCAATAGGCAGCTGCACGACTTACAACGATCGTGGAAGCTGAGATGACTACCAAGGGGAAGAAGTTGTTTGTGGACAACCCCGAGGGGGCGTGTAGACTATGAACACGTCCAGATAACGCCGAAGAGCACATGGTGCGATGTGACGACTGCGACCGTTGGTTTCACTTAGGATGTGCTAACCTGACCGTGGTCCCGAGACTTTCGGAAGAATGGCTTTGCATAAAATGTACGCAACAGGTGCGCACAGCGATTCAGGAACCTTCTACATCGAAAGCAAGCGATGATCGTTCGTTTTTTCAAAACCTCGTGAAGGCTCTAAACGACTCGAGAATCGAGTCAAGAGGAATGGAAAGTGTTTTGGAACCTCTGCTTCGACGAGAGGCACTAATGGAACTTCCTGTTTTCGAAGGAAAACCTAATCAGTTTTTAAGAAAACCCTAGGCAGGGGAACAAGGCAGGGGAAGTTTACGGAGTTAGAGAATCTACACCGTATTCAACGATATGTACGAGGAGAAGCCGAGAAAAGCATCCGACAACTTCTGCTTGATCCTAAGAATGTTCCCATGATAATAGAACGTTTAGAAGAATCGTTTGGCCGACCGGAGATGGTGTATCGCGAGCTATTAAAGGACGTACTAAAGGTACGTGTTGACAACACAATGAACATTCCAGAGCTTTCAGACGCCCTCGACAATCTGGTGACAAACGTTACGGTGTTAAACTGCCCTGCATATTTGAACGATCCGCGTTTACTCGACGACATAATCGCCAAGCTTCCTATGACGTACCAGGTAAAGTGGGTTGCGTACGACACGAAATCAAAGGGAGAAATAACATCTATTGATGAGCTAAACGAATGGCTGAAGCTGAAAGCCCGCACGATTCGACGAGTTGCGAAAACGTCAGGACGAGATAGAGTTCTGTTACATGCAGATAATCGGCAGAAAAATACTGGACCATCTCGGCGTTACGATAACACCTCAACTAGGCGTACAAAGTGCCCTGAGTGCGAAGGCTACCACGGCTTGCCAAGCTGTTCAGCTTTTCGCGAAAAGGGTGTTGCTGAAAAATGGATGGTGGTACGAAAAGCTGGTCTATGCCATGGATGTCTTCGTTTCGCTAATCACCAGATAAAAGACTGCAGGATATGGAAGGGCTGCGAAGTAAATGGCTGCCTAGCAAAGCATCATACATTGCTACATCAGATAAAGGGAACACCCGCAACGGTGGAACAGCATGTCCACCATCATCGGGTAACGGCCCCGAAGAAGAAGATCTACTATCAGATTATTCCGGTTACATTGCGAAATGGTTCACTAGAGGTAAATACGTATGCGTTCCTGGATTCCGGTTCATCACTAACGTTGATCGAGGATACGATCGCCGATGAATTGTCGCTACAAGGTCGCTGTGATCCACTGATAATAAAATGGACGAACAACATCGAGAACGAAGATAATTCAAGCCGACGAGTTCGTGTGAAGGTGAGGGGAAGTGGAAGTGAAGAATATGAACTTGAAGACGTGAAAACGATTCGAAATCTACGTCTTCCAATGCAGAGTATGGACGCGCAAGAAATGCGTAAACGATATCCTCACTTGGCGCGAGTCCCGATGCCCCACTATGAACGAATTCGTCCAACCATTCTGATAGGCATCAATCACGGTCGTCTGATGATCCCGCTGGATCGAAGCACCGGAAACGAGAACGAACCAATGGCGATAGAAACGAAACTCGGGTGGACCATATTCGGAAAAGAGAAATCTTATAGTAATGACCCAGAACATCTCATGATTGCAAGAGAAGACGAGCGTATGAACGATATGCTTGAAAAATACTTTTCAACCGAAGATTTCGGCGTAAGAGTCACGACGAAAACGATATGCAGTGAAGAAGAAGAACGAGCAAACGCCATTCTTCAAGATACCATGAGATATGAAAATGGACGATACGAGGTTGGACTTTTGTGGAAAAATGAGGTTGTATCCTTTCCAAAAAGCTACGATAGCGCGTTGGGTCGACTCAAGAGCCTAGAACGCCAACTCGCTAAGAATCCCGAGTTAAAGGAATGGGCCAAAGGGACGTTCGAAGAATACGTAGCAAAGGGCTCTATACGCAAACTAACGCCCAAAGAACTACTGAACTGGGATACTCGAACCTACTATCTACCACACTTCATAGTGATTAACAAAAACAAGCCAAACCCGAAACCTCGTCTTGTGTTTGACGCGGCAGCAAAGGTTCAGGGATTATCTTTGAACTCACAGTTACTTTCGGGTCCCGACTCAACAACATCTCTTTTTGGAATTATACTGCGCTTTAGATAAGGACAAGTCGCGGTTGCAGGAGACATCAAGGAGATGTTTCACCAGGTGAAGATCCGGAAAGAGGACCAATGTGCCCAAAGCATACTATGGCGTGATTGCGAAGATCAATGGTACCCCGACGTGTACGTTATGCAAGTGATGACTTTTGGTGCCACTTGTTCTCCGGCGTGTGCTCAAGCGGTAAAAAATCATAACGCGCAGCGATGCGAGAAAACTCACCCGAAGGCGGTTGACGCTATCATAAGGCAACATTACGTTGACGACTACATCGATAGTTTCGACTCAATACGAGAAGCCCATGACACCACCGCGCAAGTAATTGAAGTTCACCAGAGCGGAGGGTTTCATATACGAAATTTCATCAGCAACGCGGAAGAGTTACTGAAGGCCATTCCGGAACAAAGAAGACTGATACAGGAAACGATACTATTCTTCGGAGAGAAGAATGCATCGTACGAAAAGGTACTCGGAGTATTCTGGAACATTCACTCGGATAGTTTGGGATACAACATAAAACATTCCAATATTCGCCCGGAAGTGCTAGACGCTCGAACGAACCCTACAAAAAGAGAAGTGCTCAGCTTCGTGATGAGCATTTATGACCCTATAGGCATGATTAGCCACATTACGATCCTTGGAAGAATATTGATGCGATCGATCCACAAAGCCGTAACGAATTGGGACGAACAAATACCGGAAGATCTGGGAGTCAAATGGAACGAGTGGCTCAACCTACTCAAGAACGCACATCAATTTGAGGTCCCACGATGTGTTTTACCAACAAACGCACAATCAATTGAGCTGCACACGTTCGTAGATGCGTCAGAAGAGGCATCCCGTATAGCAAACAATGGGCATTTAAACTGCTTGAATTGCTTCCACTGCTGGAATCGACGACCCCTATGTGCTTCTCGCGCGCCCCTATTCAAAAACGTATCGCGACCTCTCGTTCTGTTTTTGATTTTTTGAGCTTTTTCCTGATTTTTAAGTAGGCGGGGCTGTAGCACCGCTCTACAATTATAGTGTAAGACGTGTAACAGTGTGTGTCATGTCGCATGCTTCGCTGCATGGCAAACACGACGACACACGAACAACACCGAAGAGGAGGACAAAAACACGATCCTTCACTGCACACTGGATTAGGGTGCGCGTACGATGCGGCAAACAGCGCAAGAAGAAAAAACGATCCTTCACTGCACACAGGATTACAGTGTGCGCACGGCGAATGACGCAGCACAAAAGAAGCACAAAAGGAAGACGAAAACACTATCCTGTACCAACGCGTACAATATGTTTGACACTATTTGTCACCAAAATACACGCATAAACATTCACACACCAAACACAACACCAACTGAATTAATCGTCGTGTGAAAAGGGGAAGAAGTTTCCACAACATGCACCGAAAGTTTTTTCCCTCACTACATTTCAATGCGCTTGCCGAAGCAAGCACGGAGTGAAGGGAAAAAACTAACACCACACGTTAATGGCATGAAAAGGCACATCAACTCTACATAAATCACAACACTGATCAGCATATTGCACTGCACAAAGCAATCGCGCATACTTGCAAACTTCCGCGCATCATTCACGCACAAACAAATATAAAATTTGCTAAGTCCCACAACACGTCCACTCTGGACTTAGCGCACAGCAAACTGAGCTCGTTACAGTGTGGGATGAACGCTAGAGTAAGGACGCAGGATAACAATGTAGGTCAGAACGAGATGGAAACAATTCTAGCTTCAACAAACTCTGTCGGCTCACACACACAATCAAGGGTTTCATGCTTTTTTTCGGGTTTCGCCGTCGTTTTCCATGTTCTTCTTGATCTTTTACCGTAATTCTCTCAAATTTGAGAGAATTTTACCGTCATTCTCTCATATTTGAGGTCTCTTTGTCTGTCGGGATTTGCAGCGTGCGTGTACCTTAGAAGCTACAACGGCGAACACTACCAGACACATCTTCTTGCTGCAAAAGCCCGAGTTGCTCCTCTAAAACACCTGTCTATTCCACGACTCGAGTTGCAGGCGGCTATGCTGGGAGCAAGACTGAAGAACTCAGTGAAGCAGGAGTTGCGGGTTAATATTGAAAGAATCAATTACTGGAGTGATTCACAAACGGTACTGGGATGGATCACCAACAGGAAGAGAAAGTACCATCAGTTCGTCGCTCACCGAGTCAGCGAAATCCTCGAGACTTCCTCTCTGGAGCCACCAATGTCGCTCGCCCTCTTCGTCGCCGCCCAGCCGCGAAGGTAGCTGGACCGTCAGCGCTCCCGATGGAGAGCCACAATCTTTCACCCGTCGCCGACTAGTTGCCCCAAGCTTGGTGGAGGCCTATTTCGGATAGAGACGCGCGCCTACCCCTTCTCGTGGTCGGTATGGGCGAGGATTCGCACCGCAAAGCGGTTGCCTTCCAAGTTAGTTGCCCCAAGCTTGCGGGGGCCTATGCTGGGCGGAAGGGGAATCCTGTCGATGAGCAGACGCAGTCGAAGGAGTTTTTGAAGCAGAAGAGGAAAGAAGCGACCTTGCCTGATGCCAACTAGTCTCCAACAAGAATTACCGCGGGTGGGGTTCCGGAAGGATTTAGGAGGCTACAAGGATAACACGAGTAGATCGATCGAACTTTCGGATTTGAAAATAGAAAGGTACAAATGTTGTTGCGCTTGGATTACAATTTGCTTCCTAAATCCTTCCAGAACCCCACCCGCGGTAATTCTTGTTGGACACTAGTTGGCATCAGGCAAGGTCGCTTCTTTCCTCTTCTGCTTCAAAAACTCCTTCGACTGCATCTGCTCATCGACAGGATTCCTCTTCCGCCCAGCATAGGCCCCCGCAAGCTTGGGGCAACTAGCTTGGAAGGCAACCGCTTTGCGGTGCGAATCCTCGTCCATACCGACCACGAGAAGGGGTAGGCGCGCGTCTCTATCCGAAATAGGTCTCCACCAAGCTTGGGGCAACTAGTCGGCGACGGGCGAAAGATTGTGGCTCTCCATCGGGAGCGCTGACGGTCCAGCTACCTTCGCGGCTGGGCGGCGACGAAGAGGGCGAGCGACAACAACTATTCGAACGCGGCTTTGATTGCGACGATGACGGCATTTCCACGCGTCTTCATGAGAACGTTCCAGCATTACATCGATTCCTTCCACTTCCCCGTCGAATGGAAGAGGCAACGGCTAGTGCTGTGTTCGCAGGTCGAGAAACCTCCCGTGGAATCATCATCAGCGACCAATCTGCCTGCTGAGTGTTCTGGGAAAAGTGTTGTAGAGACTCATACAGCGCAGACTTACGGAGCATGATGGTCAAATATACATATTACTTAAATCATTGGTACGAATTGTTATTATTTTATCGATGTATAATTTGTTTGGAGCATGCAAATATTTAAACATGGATTTTAACTTCTCTCGCTCTTTCTTTTTGCCTTAACGTCCTCCAAGGCCTGAATTATTATACTATTTCTGATTTATTATACTTCTTTTTACCACGTAATCCGATAATCAGTCTTTGGATGGGATTTAACCTTATTGAACTATAATTGATGCATGCACTTAAATTGATGGATGAATGGATTTTACAAAATTATTATATTTTTTAGCTAAGACTGTTGTTTCACTGAACATGTTGAACTACAGGGAAATAAAAGTTGTGAAACATTTATTAGCTGTTCGTAATAATATAATTAGGGCTAGTTAAAATGTTGCCTCTTGATAAGAGAAGTTGATTTCTTCTCCCAGTAACGAGTTCATTCAAGGTAAATTAATCGATTGAACACTGAAACGTCCCGCAGGGGGTGCAGTAGAAAGCTTCTTTTCCAGATGGGGTGTTACGCTATACCTGAAGATGTGATATGCGTTTCCCTCTTTATGCCGTATATGGCATTTATAGGTTTACATGTTTGAAGCTTTGAAGAATAACTTTAACAAGATCAACCATAACGAACGTACCCTCCAGCCACCATATACTTTAAACATATCTTATCTAACGTATATCTTATATACGTATTAACTTATATAACGTATCTTTGCTTGGGTATTTGTTATGCTGTCAAACGCCCCCACCCTTGTCAAACGATGTCTTCTTGGTTTACGTCTTCTTGAATGTCAAAAAGCTCTACATTCCACCTCCTGGTCTTTTTAAATAGCCTTGCCATGCATGCAGAACTACTTAATACTGAACATCAAAATTGAACGGGTAGCTATAAGCGACAAAGGTAACTTCTTATACCCAGAAAGCTTTACGATCAGATGCTTGCAAACAGCCGACCGGAGCAGACGTGTTCTCACTTTGCTCTAGCCTTGGTATTTGAGTTTTACAAAGCTTTTTCTTCCTTTGGGAGCAATTAGTGGAGTGCTCACAGCAGGTGTTACATCAGCGACTTGGAGGTGGAATATTGTGCTTGTGTGTGTGATCGTATTAATAAAAGTGAAGTGGTGTTGCATTCCGAATTGCTCTGTGATTGGATGTGGCTTTGCTTTATGTGTTGTGTTTTGCGATCCCCGTGAGCGTGATTTCTCCTTTTTGTTAAATTTTGCGGTGTGTTTGCGTGTGGATACAGTGACAAACCGCAGATTATTTTGCTCAATTAGGTGTTCTGCACGTGAAACTGGAACAAACCGTGGATTAGTTCAGTTAAATTGTTGGATTATTTTCGGTGCGTGAAATCAAATAAACTTGGTGTTTGCGTGTGAATCTTGTGACATACCACCGACGCATTTGCTTCATTTGTTCTTTATCTCGCGTCATCGCAGTGAAGTTTTCTTCTTTTCCGCGTATCATAATTAACTGTAAAGTGCCGTTTAGCTTCTTTTCTTTTTTCAACGGTACTTTTAATCGCCTTCTGCGTCACGGTATAAGTTTGTTAAATTGGTTAAAACCCTTGATTATGTGAAATTCTTGCTTTTTATTAATTTTTCAAGTTTTTATCCCCGTCTGTTGTCCCATTTTAGTGAGTGCCAGTGTATTGAATCAACGGATAATTAAGATCAGTTGGGAGGCGACCGCGTCTGTTGATAACCGTTTTTATTTGTTGTCTTTTACAATAAATACGCGGATATTCGACGGACGGCGTCGACGCCACAAATTGGTGCGGCCTTCTGCTAAAACCAGTCCTAACTTAATTGTCCTAGTGCTTGTGCGTGCGTTTTGTGTGCTTCGGAGATTGATCTTCAAACGTCGAAGCATCCTACAAGCGCCAGCGTAGATTCAAACCGGCAAGTCCTAGACATTTAAGATAGGAACATTTTATGAATCAAAGTTTGAACTAACACACAGTAACATTAGCCATACATTCCCAAAATCTCGTCTTCCCACGTACAAATCCCCTGTTCCCGTACTAAATATCGTTAGGAAAACTCATAAGAATCTAATCATAGCATAAATTCCCAAGCAAAAAACCCATTCACACACCCATATTTAAATAGCATCGAAAACTTTTAACCCATATTAACATAGCATCCAAAAAATCCCAGTAGAAAATAATTCCATCTGCACGAACCAAACCCCCCTTTCTTACGAAGAAAATATATCTTAAGACTCGTAATAAATTTTGCACTCCCGTAGAATATAAATTATTTCTGCACGGGCCAAACCCACGCTTTCCTACGCTCATACTAGTTTTCTCCTTTGCACTTGCCACACCCTTCTAAAATAATTTTTATCTGTACGCACTAAACCTCGTTCCCACGCGCAAGGTAGTTTTTCCCCCTCGCTAGATCACGTACGCACTTGCTTCCTTCTACCTGTAACGGGAAAAATCCCACCAGCTAGCATCCCTGGCTATTCTCCATTCTCAGCTCTTCCATCCGTAGTAACACGGAATAATATTTCTCTCTCCTTCTTGCACCCAAAGGTATTTTTCTGGCCATAGAATCCATTTGAACAGTTTATTGAGCTTGCTTCCCATTGCCATCCAGAAATATCCTTTCCCACCCGCACTAACACTTGCAATAGTACTATCTCTTTCTTACACCCAACGGTTTGTTTTTCTTGCCATAGACAGTCTATTTGCTGCTCGTATACGGCTTTGCTTAAAACACATTATAGGATTTTACAAAACCCCGAAGATAATCTCCTAATCATTAAATACTTCATAAAATATCGACGAGACATACAACACCGATTTTTCCTCCTGACGGAATTTCTCCGAAAGCCTCTAATCAACGGCACCTACAAACAAACTTGTCCCTCACTTGTCCTTCTAATTACAATATTAATTCTTACTTAGTCTAATCAAAATTAACACAACAATTTTTAGATTTATCATCTTCTAAATTTTTTTTACATTAATTTAATTACAAATTGCTCTAAAACTATATAATCCCCGCGCTCGCCCGTTTAGTAAGTAATCCTCAATTAATCAACAGATAAATTAAAAACCTCACTAATCAAATAACAAAATCCTAATTAATATACAATATTAACCACAAAATAAAAAAATCCCATAATCTAATTATCCAAATAATTAACAAATTACTCCAAGGTCATCTGATCCCTCACTCTCTTTCTCCTCTTATCTTTCAGTGAAATTTACTCTCCCACCACCTTAAACGATCCCAAACCAAAACAATACTATACTCTCCCTCTGCTTTTCTAAATTCAAAACAAACCCGTAAATATAATCCCTATCTCACATAAAGCAATATTTCACTTTCCTTCTGTTCTTATAATTTAGGAGAACCTTTCTCCATTTAAAGCGCCCCCCCTCTCCCCGAATTGACAATACTACACTCTCCTTCTGTTCTTTTAATTTCAGAAAACTATTCTCAATTCAAACCCTCCCTCCCCTCCAAATAAACAATACTACATTCTCCCTCTGTTCTTATAATTCCAGGGAAAATTTCTTTGTTCCCCGACCCCAAATCAAACAATACTACACTCGCTTTCATCTCTTTTATTTCAGGAGAAAATCTTTTAATTTAATCCCCCTCCCTCATAAGGCAATACTACACTTTCCCTTTTCTTTTATAATTCCAGGTCAAGCTGCATCTGCTTCCAATATGGCTCCAATGACGCGCAGTACCTCCAGGTCGCAACTGACCGCATCCTCCAAGCGACTGTCGGGACCGGCCCGAGTGACCGCCAGAGAACGTGCCTCCTTAAGTCCAGTGACCCCGTTGATGTCAATCGAACAAGAGGCTCTGCTCACTTGCCGGATGACACGAGGCTCCTCGCCGGCCGTGCCAACCCTTCCATCAGCGGAAGCTTCTACACCTTTGAAAGAATTTCGAAGGTTGGACTAGGCCAGGCAAAGCGGTCGACGTTGCAGCCGGTCATCGAGGAGAGTGCTGGACCGCTGATTATATCTACGGCCGAGCGCGGCTTGGAGGTCTTCCTTGAGCGGTACATCAGTCCCGCGGATCCGGTGGAGCGGGCTATCGCGATGCTGACTGGTTTAGTCCGTTCAATACGGGACGAACAGAAGGCAAATGATGGAAGGCAAAAGGAATGTTCATTCTGCCAAGACATTGGGCACCCTTCTTCAGGAAGGTGCTGAATATGCTTGCCGAGACATTTTTGGGAAATAATACTGTTTAATAATTTGTGCTTTGTTTTCTTCGCATCTTCTATGTGCTCTATCATGTTCTCTACTTATTATATCCTGGTGGTCGTTTTCATTTTCTACATCTTATAGTAACGTTTGGGTAAAACGAATTTTCAGCATGTTTTGTCTTCCATAGTTTTGCCTGTATACTTCCTGTATTTTTCCCATTAGTGATTCACTTGTGAATAAGCCATTTGGTTTTGCAGAATTAAAATGTGTCTTTAAAACATGTAGCAAGTTTCTATCACTAGTATCCGAGATCGTGACTTGTTTTCGTTCGAAGTTTTCGAAAGGTTGCGAAGAACAAACAGTGTCGTCTCCTTCTTTTAAAATGATTTGATGCCTGAAAGCATTCAAAGGAGCTTCGGTTGATGGAATGTAGAAATCATCGCTTTCGTTTGCAGAGTGTCGTGTCGCAGTCATGGAATATACCACTCGACTCAGAGCATCTGCTATTACGCTAGTTTTTCCGGGTTTATAAATAATTTCGTAATCGTGTTCTTCTAAATATGATTTCCATCTCTTTAGTTTAGCGTTAAAGTTTTTTTGAGAAAGCGTAAATGTGATTGGTTGGTGATCAGTTAAGATTTTAAACTTGGTAGCATACAGATAACTTCGGAAGGTTTTTAATGCCCAAATTATCGCTAACATTTCTTTTTCGGGTACAGAATATGACTCCTCGGTTTTTGATAATGACCGGGAACCAAAGTGGATCGGTTTATCTTTACCCAGCTCTCCTTGTGAGAGTACCGCTCCAATGGCAAAGTCGGACGCGTCCGATGTCAATATAAACGGTTGACTGTAATCGGGATATATTAAAATATCTGAAGACGATAAAAAATTCTTCATTTCGTCAAAGCATTTGACTTGTTCTGATGATAATATTATTTTTCTATTGGAGGCCGGATTTGTTTCACCTCGTAATGCAGTCGTTAATAGCTATGCTATTTTTGCAAAATCTTTAATAAATCTCCTGTAGTAACCCATTAATCCTAAAAATGATCGCAATTTCTTTATGGTTCTTGGGGCAGGAAACATTTTTATGGCTTCTATTTTTTTATGTTAGGTTTTATTCCATCGCATGAAACTACATGACCCAGGAATTCTCTTTCTCTATGCAGAAATTCAGATTTGTCTATTTGCACTTTCCAATTAGCCGTGTCTAACGTTCTGAGCACTGTGTTAAGATTTTTAAGATATTCTTCCAATGTTTTTCTAAAAACAATTACATCGTCCATATATATGTAACATATTTTCCCTATGTGATCTCTTAGGACATCATCTATAGCTCGTTGGAAAATAGCTGGAACGTTTTTTAATCCAAATGGCATTCTCAGGAATTCATATTTTCCGTGATTTATAGAAAATGCAGTTTTTTCAATATCTTCGGGATTCATTTTGATTTGATGAAAACCAGAAGCAAGATCTAGAGATGAAAAATATTGTTGTCCCTTCAATTGATCTAATACGTACGTTATTTCGGGCATTGGGTACCTGTCGCTAATTGTTTTCTCGTTCAATTTCCTATAATCGATTACCATCCTAAACTTTTTTTGACCTGATGCATCGTTCTGAATGAAATTCAGATGAATGAATGAAATTCATGCACACTGCATTTTTTTACCCTAAATCTAACATAAAGTTTCAATTCAATGTCTATGGCCGAAGTAGCGTTGAATTTGCCTGTAGCACTTTTTATGCTAAGAGTGGAATATTGATATGGCTTAGAATGCTTGTAAGCATAAGCAAGTTTCGGCGATATTAGGTTAATGTTTGACCCACTATCTATCAAAAATGGATATTCTCCCTGTGTTGTCCGTAAAAAGATATATGGGAGAAATGGTTTCACCATTTTACGGCCCAATCTAAAAAATGAGTTTCTCCTTCGTATATTGGATTGGATGGTTCGTTATATGAGCTAAAGTTCCTTCCAGTTTCTGTTTCGTTTAACGGCGGTGCTCCTGCCACATAATCCAGTGGACCATCTACCGAATATGTTTGCCTATACTGTGCCGAGGAAGGTCTAGCTCTCTTATGATCATAGTTTCGATTAGCGTAGTTGAGGGCGTTTGATCGTACAGATGGATCAACTTCCATAGGCACTGGATGATTAATCTTAGCTTGCTCAGCTGGATTTCTTCCAGAAAAATAATTTCTTGTTTGGCTATGTTGACCTGCGGGATGTTGGTATCCTTGAGAAGAGAAGTTTCTAGGCTGACTATATTGACCTGATCGGTAATTATTTCTTTGTGGGGGATTTTACCATTGGTACGAAAAGTTTCTGGGCGGAAGTGGTGGTCCTTGATGGTATGTGGTATGATAACTAGTCCCTCTAGGAGGTGTTACGTAAATATCTCGTGGTTTAGGAACATAATTAGTTCGAGGTTCAGATTTAAATGGCGTTGATCTCATATTCATGTTACAATATTCTAGGCAATAATTATATGCTGCATTCAAATGAGGGGGATTGTTATTCTTAAGCAAAAAACAAAGAGGATTATCCAGACCTGTTATGAAACAAACCAAAGCTTTTTCTCTGAAGTAGGATGTATGAGCTTCCCCATTTACGGCATATTTCGGGTCAGTTTGCACTTGAGTGATGATCGAGTTCTGCAGATCGTTCACTCTACTAAAGTAACTGCTCAAACTTTCACTTGGTTTTTGGCGTTTTCAATTCCCGTTTATCCTTATAATAAAGAAGTAGGATTGATTTTATTTGTGACCAACCTCCGGTAACACAATTAGTATTTAAAACATCTGATGCTTCACCCTTAATCTTTGCTTTTTGCTAATCCCACTTAGTTCATGATCAAGCGTTTTCAATTCCCGTTTATCCTTGTAATAAAGAAGTAGGATTGATTTTATTTGTGACCAACCTCCGGTAACACAATTAGTATTTAAAACATCTGATGCTTCACCCTTAATCTTTCTTCGTATGGTTCCCTCTATTACATGGTAAGCTGTATAATCCCTTGGGAGTCTAGCGTACATTTGTAGTACATGCTCTACTTCCATTATCCATTTTATTAAGTCACCAGCTTTCCCTTCAAATGTAGGTAACTCCCTAACGTAATCTGGGACTTTACCCACTTGGATATACTCTTCGTATGTCATCGTGGCACTTGTACTTTCGGTAACCATTCTGTTTCTTGTGTACACTTCTTGCCTTTTCTGTTTTCTATCAAAATTATATTCCACCATAAACACTCAAAACGTTCAATTAACACGTTTTCTTGATTGAATTTTCACTTTCGTCACTTTCCTTGATCTAGATGGACAGTGATTCCCTATTATCACTTCTTAAAATTATAATGACTCACAGTAACATCGAAAATAATACGATGATGCTCATGCTCCGTCCTGCGAGGCTGCTTGATGCTTCGGGTGATCCTTTTTGGTGTTGTCCTACTACGGGTCCTAGGCTTCCTTCGGGAGAGATGTCCACGAAATGCAGTATCCGGGTCCCTATTCGGGCGCCAGTTAACAAACACGGGTGTTGGGGTTGGATTCGTTGTTTCGCTGCTTGCTTGGTGGTGGCTTGGAGTGCCTGATGTTAGACGGTTTATCAGGGAATTCCAATACGGGTCTAGGGATGCATGTGTCCGAAAAGCCAGGATACAGATGACCAGGTAAAGGTGCATGGCGATAGTTGGTGAATTGTTTTACAACAGTATGCTGGCTGGATGCGAAGGACATTCTTGCAAGCCTTTGCAAGAAACCTGGAAAGCGCACAAAAATTCTTGCAATTTGCAAACTACTGTCAGTTTGCTTAGCGAGTGTATGTAGTCATAGCGACACCGTGAGTGTTTTCATGAGTTACCGTAGCTGCAAAAGTAAATAACTTGGCAACGAACTCATGCTTGCAAATGTGATTTTAGTTGTTGCAAATGTGATTTGAGTGCTTGGCAAAATTTTGCGCTTGCAAAATACACCGTTGCCAGGCGCCTTTATATAGTAAAATTTGCTTAATCCTAATTCTTCCTTTTTCCTTTCTTCTTACTATTGTCCTTTTACGTATGCACATAGGATTTCGATCGTTGTTGTTTTAGGATGTATTCGGATACGTTTGTATGTACCTTGATTTGCCAATGGCGGTTGCATCGTGCAATCCTACCATTAGCGATCCTAATGGTGAATATTCCAAATATCATAATATTTTAGGCGTCTTATGCGTTTATAGCCGATTTCCGCTATATCCTATTCTGTCATTATGCGCATACGTTGATGAATTGTATATAATTGTATTAATTACTGTTCGGTTTTTTGGAAAACCCGTTGTGCCGCTATTGCTTGTGCATTTTTTCCCTTATTTTATGGCCGACGCGCTTGTTTCCAGACTCGTATATCGCACCCATCGAACATCATATGTTTATTTGGGCAAACGATAACAATCCTTCCACAAATTACAGGTATTGACGATTATTACTTCAAACCGATCCGTTGCGTTCGCAACAGTATCCCCTTTGTAATTCATCCTGATGAATTACACCTAATCACGAGGTTTGAAATGCCGCTTTACCGGTTGATCGTTCAGTTCTATTGATTCAGCTTCTGTGGTATTTGATTTTTTCGCTTTTGATCGTTTGAAATAAATAACTATCAAGCTTAGTTACGCTTAGTATTCCGCAGATTAGTAAAGTACAAAGTATTATAAGAACTTTGTGATCCGAAGTGAATCCAGTAGGGATTTGTTCTAAAGTATCATACTTAATGTTTGTAATGAAATAATGTTTAACTTTATTTTCCTTTGCTACCGCTGCGGATATATCCTGGTTTGTCGAGTAAAGGGTACATCCTGTATCCATTTTTATAAGAGCCGCGCGATACGTCAATTTAATTGTGCGTTCGTTGCATTATTACAATCGATATGGCTACTATCGATTCGTTCGACTTTATTACACGCTATCCAACAGGAGGATCCTGTCGGGAGCAGGATATGCTTTAAACACTTCATATGGTTTGTCCTCCATAACTAAAACGGATAACGTTATCGTTATGTTTCCCGATTCTTCTTGTACTTTAATTTGTGGTTTTCTATAAACCGTATAGCTGCTTGGAATGTTTTCGTGAAATTCATTAAGAAATTTTTTTCTTCTTCTTCTTGAGCTAGAGGCTCAACTCTCAACATTTTTATATTTTTCTTCAATGTTTGATATCATTTGATGTGCTACCAGTGGGGCAGATCACGGCTTAAGCTTTTTTTTTTGTATGCGCTTTGACGTTTCGAGGCTTATCCGCTGTCAGTTCCCCATACAAATCGACAGCCAAGTTCAGCCTAGGAAATATGGATTAGAAAGTTTTCCTAATGAAAACTGCTCGATTAGCTCGATCAGCTGCTCGACAAATATGTAAACAAAGCAATTTGCAAGCAGTTAAAACAGGGTAAGGCCATGTTACCCCTGAAAATGTAAACAAATCAACAAATAACCATAAATGCACATAAATTTAACACGTTTCAACATGTAATGTGTTATTAAAATTAATTAAATTAAATTATAATATTTTTTCGTTAGAACGGCCTGGCCGTATTGACTTATTTTTTACCACGTAGCCGGATAGCCATTCCTTGCCACGGGGGTTTGGTCCGAATGGGATTTTAAATATGGATCTCAATGGTAAACACAACGGTGTTAAATGTATTAAAACGGTATTAAACAACACATGATATAAACTGTGCTTTCAAACTACGAACCTTTGCGCTACTGTATGCTACTGTTTTCTGCTTCGTATATTTCAGAGGTGTTCTCATTCTTTATCATACAAAAGCAGCATCCAACCTAACCTTTTGTACATCATGCAGTACTTTACTTTGATTAATACCGTTGCGTTTACCATTCAGATCCAGATTTCAAACTCAAATTTATTTTCCTCATATTTTGGTTCAGTAAAAAATACCTTATGTTGTTCTTAATGATACAACCCGGTACCTTTTCACTGCTCGATATCTGCTCGATTATCTGACAGATGCCGGCTTACAGCTTAAGCTTTCTAACTTAAACCGTGATGTGCTACCAGTGTTAGTTCTAACAATCTGATTTTTGCAAGAACGTGTTTATTCTTCGTATCGGCATCCTGGATTTCTTGTTCCAAGTGTCATGTCTTGTTTTTGCAAATTACTTCCGTGTTTTTAGAATGCTCATGAACTGCATTTAAACTTCGTAATAGTTCTTTAAACTTAATTTGTTCGATTGTTTGTAATTTACTTAGTTCTTCCTTGACTTCGTCTCCGCCAACTAACATGTCTTTCATAAAACCCAAAATTCCACCACTACGCTTATTTCTTGACGTTATACGTACTTGTCGTTCAACGTGTACGCTTTGTTGTCGTATCATGGCTATTGCATCGCCAAGATTGGTTTTCCTTGCTTCCCGTAGATCCTTGATATTGAGATAAAGTTCATTCAAATCATACCTCAGTTGATGCATCATTCCAATGTCGCCTTTTGGCTTGATGTCCGTCGATATTTTCTTCTGTATCAGTCCTCGCTGCACTAAACATGACCCAACATGATTAAATAGGATTCCACCTTCGTTCACTTGTTGAAGTTAAATCGTGTTGGCAGGAACGTTAATCGTGAGGACAGTCATCAGTAGCATTACTATGTTCGCCCAAGTACATTGTGAAATACGACGTTTGCTAGCTCTCTTGGTTACCTTAGGTGAATGGATTGCAGGTACGGGTTTTGTGTGTCGATGTGGGTGTGTTGTTTATGTGGAGCAATTGTTCCTTTTGTGTTATGTCGATGATCGCTACTTTAATTGCTGGTCTTTTCAAAATCCCATTCACCGTTTTTACCTCTACTGACCGTATCTGCCCATCTGGTGCTAGATGCATGCTTACAACTCTACCCTTCGGCCAGCATCCCGGCGGCATGTTGTCTTCTATTATTACTACCACGTCGTCCAATTTGATGGCCTCTATTTTATTTGTCCACTTGTTTCTCTTTATCAAGGTGGACAGGTATTCCTTTTTCCCCCGATCCCAAAATATTTTTGCGTTGTGTTGAACCATCTTGAATTGCTTCCTGTCGACATGCTGAGTATTTATGGTATATGGTGGAACCGAATCCACATTTCCTGAGTTGAATGATTTTTCTCCATCCATAACGATAACTTCAGGAGGTTTGTGTTTCAATATTATTTCTTTTAGAGCTGGGAGTAGGTCCACAACAGCTCTGGAATCAATTTTGACTACTTGAGCATATTTTGAAAAATAAAGTTTATTCATAAACAGAATGTCTACGTGCATTATTTCGAAGGGTGCACTTGGCAATGGTGTTTTTGTCATAGGAGATTTAATGGGGTTTCTATCATACTTGCATTCGTTGCATGTTCTGCAATTTCGAATAAAATTTTTGATTTGTTGAGCCATTTTTGGAAAATAATATTTTTGTAAAATCTTTAGCTTGTTTTCTTCGCAACCACTGTGTGCTCTGTTATGTTCCTTGCATATAATGTCTACTTGATCATTGTAATTTTCTATATCTTTTAATAGTTTTTGTGTAAAACGAATTTTTAGTAAATTCTGTCTCCCAAAATTTTTCTTTTACACTTCTTGAATTTTTCCCATTAAAGCTTCACTAGTGAACAAGCCATTTAGCTTCGAGGTGTCAAACTATTTTTTCAAAACGTGCAATAGAGTTGAATCACTCGTGTTTGAAATTGTGATGTCAAATTTTTTAAAGTTGATAAATGGTTCACTTGTGGCAACATGATCGATTCCTTCGTTTAAAATGATTTGCTGCCGAAAAGCGTTTAAAGGCGCTTCAGTAGAAGGAATATAAAAATTATCACTATCGTTCGCGGAATGCTGCGTGGCCGTCATTGAGTATACTATTCGACTCAGTGCATCTGCCACTACATTGGTTTTACCTGGTTTATAAATAATTTCGTAATCGTGCTCTTTTAAGTATGCTTTCCATCGTTTTAATTTTGCATTAGTGTTCCTTTGTGAAAGGGTTAAAGGGTCGGTCGGTTTTTGGTCGGTCAAAATTTTGAATTTTGTACCATATAGATAATTTCTAAATGTCTTTAAGGCTCATATAATTGCAAGCATCTTTTTTTCTGGAACAGAGTATGACTCTTCCGTTTTAGAGAGTGTTCGGGAACTGAAATGAATAGGTTTATCTTTTCCCAGTTCACCTTGTGAAAGGACCACACCAATTGCATTATCTGAGGCGTCCGTTGTAAGTATAAACGGCATGCTGTAATCTGGATAAATTAGAATGTCTGACGAGGATAATATGTTTTTTAATTTTTCGAAACATTTCATTTGTTCCGTGGAGAGTGTTATTTTGCTATTTGAAGTCGTATTTTTCTCACCTCGTAGGCTATTAGTTAAAGGTTTCGCTATTTTCGCATAGTCTTTAATAAATCTTCTATAATAACCTGTCAATCCCAAAAACGATCTCAATTGTTTGATTGTTTTGGGTAAGGGAAATAATCTTATGACTTCAATCTTTTTTACATTTGGTTTCAATCCTTCACTTGAAATAATGTGTCCTAAAAACTCAATCTCCTTGTGAAGGAATTCGGATTTGTCTAGTTGAACCTTCAGATTGGAAGCATTCAATGTAGAAAGAACTTTATCTAGATTATCCAAATGTTCTTGAATTGTTCTACCGAATACAATTACATCATCCATATAGATGTAACAGATTTTGCTTATGTGTTCGCGTAGTATATCATCAATGGCTCTTTGGAAAATGGCTGGTGCATTTTTCAGACCAAACGGCATTCTTGTAAATTCATATTTACCGTTGTTAATAGAGAATGCAGTTTTTTCAATATCCTGTGCATTCATTTGAATTTGATGAAATCCTGATGCAAGATCAAGATTTGAAAAGTATTGTTGGCCTCGTAGTTGATCAAGGACATACGAGATTTCTGGCATTGGATACCTATCGCTTATTGTCTTTTCGTTTAATTTCCTGTAATCTATTACCATCCTAAACTTTTTTTCACCAGAAGCATCTGCTTTCTTTGGAACGATCCAGACGGGAGATATCCAAGCGGATCTGGATGGCCTAATTATTCCATTCTCTAGAAGTTTCTTAATTTGTGAATTAACTTCCTCTATATATGCAGCTGGATATATGGATAAGACCCGTTGATGCACCGGTATTTCATCAATTGTATTTATACGGCATTCAACTTTTGTTGCACACGATAACTTTATATTAGGTTCGTAAAAACTTGTTCATTTTTATACAATACACGAGGTAATTTTTCTTGTTCTGAGCGATCTAAATGATCTAGTCTAAAATCAATCACATTATTTTCTTTTTGTTTCACATACTTCATAAAAGGTATTACTAAAGGTGTTCCCAAATCAGTTCCTATAATCAAATGATTTTCTTAGAAACACAACTTTGAACTAAGTGTTTTGAGTATGGGTGTATGCCACAAAAAAATGGATGGAAATCGTGTACCAAGAATTGAAATTTCAGCATAGATTTAGGTTCAAAGAAAGCAATGTCGATTGCTGATTTAATATTGAATTCACCGTTAACGCTTGTAATTTTAGGGGCTTGGATTTCGTATGGTTTGCTTCTTTTGTAAGATGAAGCCAATTTAGACGAAATCAAGTTAATATTCGATCCTGAATCGATTAAAAATGGGTATTCTCCTGTAACTGTTCGCAAGATGATGTATGGAAGGAAAGGTTTCACCATCCTGCGGTCCATTCTAAAAAATTACTTTCTACTTCAGTATGTTGATTAGAAGTACTGCTAAACGTATCTACGTTCCTAGTTATATCTGTTTCATTGAGATGCGGTGATCCTGAAACATGCTCTAGTGGGGTGTCAATTGAATATATTTGACCATTGCGAGGGTAGGGTTTTTTATAGCTTTGCCGATTACTATAGTTTAAGGAGTTCGATCGTATTGAAGGATCAACTTCCATAGGTACGGGGTAATTGTTACGCTGTTGGGTTGAAGGAATCCGTTGATGATTCACGGGCTGACTGGTATATCCTTCAGGGTACATGTTTCTACGTTGCGGAAAATTCCTATACTGAGAGAAATCTCTTGGTGGGAGAGGTGGTCTTTGCTGACTTGTATTAAAAATAGGGGGAGGTGGTGGTGGTGGCACGTAAAGCTCTCGTGGTTTTGGTATGTTATTAACCCTTGTGTCACATTTAAATGGAGCAGACCTCATATTCATATTGCAATATTCAAGGCAATAGTTATGAACAAACTTGCGGAATTCGGATGCTGAATTTTCTTTCTAATAGTTACCGTACGATTGGCGGGATTTTTAAGCGAAGAAGAGAGATTTTTTCTATTTGTTTTTCCTTTTATAACCTTTTCTCTGAGTGCCCACCGAGTGCCACCGGCACTCACAATACGACAGTTGCTGAAACTTGACGAAACCAGCAAACTGTCGGTTTATACCACTATTGTAATTCTTGTGTGAACAAGTTATATGCAGCATTTAAGTTACTTGGATGATGATTTTTCAACAAAAAACAAAGAGGGTTTTCGAGGCCTCTAATAAAACAATCGAGTGGTTTTTCTCTAAAATATGCTATATGTACTTCTGAATTTATAGCATATTTAGGATCAGTCTGAATTTGCGTTACTATTGCTGTTAGTAAATCATTCACTCGACTAAAATAACTGCTTAGGGATTCTGAAGATTTCTTACTTATCCCTGTGAGTTCATGATCAAGAGTTTTTAGTTCCCTCTTATCTTTGTAATAAAGAAGCAATGTTGATTTGATACTAGACCAATCACCTGTTATGCAGCTAGTATTGAGCACATCTGCCGCTTCTCCTTTAATTTTCCTACGAATTGTTCCCTCAATTATATGATACTCAATGGATTCTCTGGGAAGACGGGCGTACATTCTAAGTACGTTTTCTACTTCTAATATCCATCTCATAAGGCTACTAGCGTTTCCTTCGAAATTGGGAATATCGCGAACATAATCGGGAACTTTTCCGATTTGCAAAAACTCCTCATGGCTCATAGAATTTTCAATAGGGGGATTCATTATGATTTTATCACACAGTGCGTTTCTTTTTTTCTTCCTATTCGAACAACCTTTTTGCATAAGATCCTAACGGTTATCTAACTTGTTTCACTTGTTACTAAACGACACTTTTTTTTAAAATTATGCACTTTATAACCTTATAAGTTAGAATTACAAATAATTTTGACTCACGCCAGTATCGCTATCACGAAGATCATGTTCCAGGTTCTGATTTCGGCTGCTCGATGCTTCGGGTGGTCCTTTTGGGCTGTGCCTACTACGGGTCCTAGGCTTCTTCGGAGAGAGATGTCTTCGTTTG
The DNA here is from genome assembly GCF_943734845.2 of Anopheles funestus. Lineage (NCBI taxonomy): Eukaryota > Metazoa > Arthropoda > Insecta > Diptera > Culicidae > Anopheles > Anopheles funestus. The sequence continues at coordinate 49,402,863 of NC_064599.1, forward strand.
CAGGTCGAAAGTGGTCCTTCGTCGTTTGTGCAGGGTTGGTATTTTAAATCACCTCACTTTGACTTCAGGTCCCTATTCGGGCGCCAGTTAGCGAAACTATCACTTCGGATTGTAGAGAAGTTAAGAGAAACGAAAGCTTCCTTCTTCTAAGGCGGTTAGGCTGAGAGTGCCGTCCTTTTGCTTTATTCAGATTTAAATATAAGTTTCGTGTTCCAAAGGGATCGGGTGATGAAAGGAAGGATATAGAGAAAGGACGTAGATAACGGTGATCGTCCGGATGACGATCTTGTGTTGGTTTAGGGCTGATACCGTTGAAGGGATGCAGAATCAGGTATGGACGCTCGATCGACCGGATGACGATGCTGTGTTGGTTTGGGACTGATACCGTTGAACAGTTTTGATAACTGTATCTATGATTCTGCGTTGTTCCGATAACTTGCGCAATTCTTCCGCGTCTATATTGAAAGTTTCTTAGACACACTAGAAAACTGTCTGTGTCAAGTTTTTCTGCCATCTCGAGATGTAAAGCTCTTGTCGACATTCATGTAAAAATGCACCCCCGTCTTTTTTCAGTTGATCTTTTTACAGCAACATGGGCCGAAGTAATCTATTCCGGAATGTAGGAAAGGTGGATTGTAAGGGTTACACCTAAAGGCTGGTAGCGATGCCATCATCGGAGCTTTCGGGGTTGCCGCATATAGAATGCATCTTTGACAGCAGCTTTTCACATTTTTTAACAAGTTTCTGATATTAACGATAAAGAATGTTTGTCGTAGTGCTGCTATTCCCACATTATCGGCTTGATGGAGATATTTTTCGTGGTAGCTTCTCACAATCATTTTCACTATTCTCTCCTTGTTCGGACGCAGAATTGGTCGGAATTGCGCCTATGTAATCTGCCCTTGGATCTTAGGACACCATGTTCATCCATATATGGCATTAGGGTTCGAATGTTACTGGATTTCTCTATCTCTTTTTTACTTTCTAGTGCTTTTATTTCCTCAGGAAATCCTTCTCTTTGGGCTTTTCGATAGAGTGCGTTTTTCGCGTGTTTCACATCTTCATTGTTTATTCTTTTTTCAAATAGTTTCTTATTCTTCACAAAATCCGTGAACTTCTTCAAATAGATCACGTGTTTGAGAAATCGTTCCCAGGATGTATAATTTTCTTCGAATATGATGTTCTCTCGATGAATATCAACTACACGAAGCTCTTCTGCGGTTATTGATGCTTGGTGAGCCTTAGGCCAGAATTTTTCTTCTTTCCACAGAAACGCTGGACCGTCGAACCATGGACGTGTGTCATTTACCAACTTGGTTCCAATGTCTGCCGGATTTTGTTTAGTTGGTACGTATCGCCATTGATTTATCCTGGAGGATTCCAGAATTTCTGAGATCCTATGCGACACAAACTGATGGTATTTACGGTGTTTACTATTAATCCAAGACAACACTGTTTGAGAATCACTCCAATATGTAACACTGGTCACTTGCATTCGTAGTTCTTTCACTATAGTTTCTGTTAACCGGACACCCATCACTGCTGCTTGCAATTCGAGTCTTGGAATTGACATTGTCTTTATGAATACTACACGTGACTAAACGGCAATTAGCCGCACTATATAGGAATTTTCGCTGTCACTGCGTGCGTATACGCATGCTGCGAATGTGTATTCGAAAGCAACAACGAAAGTATGGATTTCCAAACTTTCCGGCTTTTTAGCAACAATTTGTCTTATTATGCTCAGCTCACTTGTTTTTAAAATTGTCTTTTTCCATTCATTAAATTTCTCTTCAAGTGAATCCGAGAGCTCATTATCCCAATGCTCTGTCTCGATATGAGCCTGTTGCATTAGGATTTTGCCATGTATTGTCACATTATACGTCCGAGTGGATCGAAAGTACTCATGGTAAAGCTGAGTAATTCACGTTTAGTTGGTTTTGCCATAACTGTTGCTTCCGGTTTTTCGGTTCCGTATCGTCTTTTGTATTCCACTGCACTCAGAGAAGTTTTTCTATGTCCGTATCTTTTTTCTCAATTGTAACTATGTTCGGCAGCGCTTGCCCACGTTCACTCGGAATGGAGTCTAGTAACTCCTTCGTGTTAGTTACGAATATGAAAACTGCCGTTTTCATGCACTTCAATTACTTGACGCGTTGTTAGTATCGTTTCACTGATTGAGAAAAAACTGTCTAAATAATCGTCAACATAGTGTTGTTTTATGATTGGATTCAGTGCTTTCGAATAGGTTTCGTTATGCACTTCAGCGTTGCGATTCTTAACCACTTGAGCACAAGACGGAGAATACGTTGCTCCGAACGTCAACACTTGCATCACATATGTATCTGGTTTCCTGCCGTTGTCACAATCACGCCACAGTATTCGCTGAGCATCTGAGCGCGTCGATTTTCACTTGATGAAACATTTCTTTTATGTCTCCGGTAACACAAATATTTCCCTCGCGAAAGCGTATTAAAACACCTAATAATGAAGCCATTTCGTCCGGTCCTGTTAACAGTTGAGAATTTAACGAGACACCTTTCATTGTTACAATGCATTGTTACAGCTTGGTGGGAATTGTACCTCATAAGTTTTCCATAGCAAACCTATTTCATATCTTTCACCATCTTTTTTCGATGTATTTTTGATTATCTCTTCTGCACGATTTGTTTCTTCTGATTTGAGTTCTAATCTATATTTTACAGAAAAGTCTTCTGTAGAAAAATATCTCCTCATGAATAGTCATATCATTCATTTCTTCTTCGTTTTTATGGATCGTAAGGTGATTTGTATCGTAATATTCTTTTGTAATATCCATTCCAAAAATGATCTATACGAGTCTCAATGGCGATGGGATTATCTGATTCTGCCATAATTTTGCTCATAGGCATTAGAAGCTGACAATTATTAAGTCCTATCAAAACTGTCGGACGAGCATCAATAAAAGATTCAGTCGGTACTTTTTTAAAGTGAGGGTATTTCCGAGAGAGATGTTATATTTTAATCGACTGTCGGGGTAGATCAAGGTTCCTTACTGTTCTTACCTCTACCAATTTATGTTTTTCGCTCTGGGATTTTCCTTGAATTAAATACTCTATCCGCCGGCTCTTGTTCTCTTTTACAGATACGTTTTTTTTGTCCATGACATTGTCAGCGGATCGCTTTTACCCTTTAACTACAATTTATTTGCCATGTCTTCTTCTATTGGTTAATCCTATAGGCATAGGTTTTATCTGTATGGTTACCATTGATTAATACAACCGGTACAATTTGATAATAAACTTTCCTTTCGGTACGATGATGATTATAGAATTTTTGTTGAGATGAATAGTTGTTATGCAATTTACGGTGGTGCCTTTTACCACAGTTTTAAATGGGACATCGTGAAGCGTTACATTCTTCGGTACGGTGTCCGCTACCTGCCAAACAATTAAGACATGTCTTAAGTTACTTGAAACATGTCTTAAGAAACTTGATCTAGTGTATGTTTTCGTAGAAACTGCTCACAACCGAGTGAGCAACCGAATTTATGTGCACCTTTGCAAAGTGGACATTTTGGTACCCATTTATCGTTTTTCTTTTTTTCAACTGAACCTATAACCCGGGCTGGTTGGCTGATTGTTATCGAATCTAAGCTTCCTATTATCGTCATTGTGAATGTTCACGGGTTCCCTAGAAGTTTCATTTTTCTTAGGCATTAGCCTTATTTTTCGTGCAATCAGTAGTAACAAACTTGAAAGATGAGCCAGGGTTACTACACCATCAGACTCAATGAACAGTTCGTGATCTATCCATCGTTCCTGATAGTTGGTTGGCAATCGATTGATTATGTCCTATATCAGCCGATGATCGTACAAATACGATGTTTTTCTTATAACCTGGATATTTGTAACCTAGTTTTCTAGAGCGTCACTCAGCACTGGAATCTTGTTTCGATCCACTTTTATTTTCATCACGTCTTTTCAAAGAATCTTGAAAATTATTTCAGGTCTTCCAAACACTTCTTCCAGTCTTTTCATTATCAATCCGACATTCTGTGGATCCAAAAAGAGCGGACTAACACACTTTTTTGCATCTCCTTTGAGATGTTTTTGAAGACGATTCATATCCAGACCAGTTAGAGAGGTTGAATTCTGCCTCGTTGGACGTTTCATCAAATGCTCTTTTGAACTTTGGCCAATCTTTGGCATTATCGTCAAAATACGGTAAGTTCATGAGCGTTGTTTTTATAAAGATCAGACTCTTGCTGATTTTATTTATTTTCAAAGCTTCCACAAGCGCTTGAACAGCTGAGCTATGGTTCGTGTTATCTGCTTTCGCCTTTATGCAGCGACCTATCTACTGTGCACTTTATGCACAAAAATTCTTCATCCCTGTCTGGCTTTTTCTTTAGCTTGGAGCACGACAGGTGAAACCATCTGTCGCACTCGTCACAATGGACCATATCCAGTACTGCATCATCGGGTCTTGCACAAAGACGACAGACACCGTTCTTGTTGTCTACAAAATTTTTTTGCCCTGTGGAGATATTTTTTATGTAAACGTTTCGATTATCCTTTTAAGGGTCTTACTTTCCCCTTGAGAAAAGAGGTATTTTACCTACAGGAATGAATACTTAGATTTTCCTCTGCACTAGACTATCGACTTATTAAAACTTATCAGCTTCTCATAGGCCAGATTCGTTCGCTGTTAAGATTTTTTTAACAGAACTTTTAAAATGAGGATGTTCCTCTCTGGAGCCACCAATGTTGCTGAGCAGACTCTCGAACAGGCCTCGCGAAGGAATAACCTTCTAGCACGAGAGTATCGCTGGCAGCAGCAATAATAAAATTGTAAGGGAATCTGCCCGAGCAAGGTCTTGCACCGTTGATCTTCAAGGAAGTTCCAACCTTCCCGCTAGTTGTTCCAGATACCAAATAATTTGAGGAACCTATGCCGCAGGAGGGGGAGATCTGATGTTAGTCAGTTCGGATATGGGCAGAAACCTGGCGTGAGAAACAACCGTTTGCTGTGTGCGACGAAAGCGTATCGAAAATGAAGATAACCTCCTTGCGTAAGCTATTGATTGAATTTAGGTTATTATTAACAAATTTGGTCCTTATATAGTAAAATTTGCTTAATCCTAATTCTTCCTTTCTCCTTTCTTCTTACTATTGTCCTTTTACGTATGCACATAGGATTCCGATCGTTGTTATTTTAGGATGTATTCGGATACGTTTGTATGTACCTTTATTTGCAAATGGCGGTTGCATCCTGCAATCCTACCATTAGCGATCCTAAAGGCGCCCGGCAACGGTGAGTGCAAAAGTCTGCAAATTGCAGGATTTACAGCTCTCATGAGATTCTTGCAAATTGCAAGAAACCTGGAACGCGCACAAAAATTCTTGCAATTTGCAAACAACTGTCAGTTTGCTTACCGAGTGTATGTAGTCATAGCGACACCGTGAGTGATTACGTGAGTTACCGTAACTGCAAAAGCAAATAAGTTGGCAACGAACTCACGCTTGCAAAACTGATTTTAGTCTTTGCAAATGTGATTTGAGTGCTTTGCAAAATTTTGCGCTTGAAAAATACACCGTTGCCACGGGCCTTAATGGTGAATATTCCAACTGTCATAATATTTTAGGCGTCTTGTGCGTTTATAGCCGATTTCCGCTATATCCTACTCTGTCATTGTGCGCATACGTTGATGAAATGTATATAATTGTATTAATTGCTGTCCGATTTTTTGGAAAACCCGTTGTGCCGCTATTGCTTGTGCGGTTTTCCCTTATTTTATGGCCGACGCGCTTGTTTCCAGACTCGTATATCGCACCCATTGAAGATCATATGTTTATTTGGGCAAACGATAACAATTCTTCCACAAATTACAGGTATTGACGATTATTACTTCAAACCGATCCGTTGCGTTCGCAACATTCTCCCCTTTGTAATTCATCCTGATGAATTACACCTAATCATGAGCTTTGAAATGCCGCTTTACCGGTTTATCGTTCAGTTCTATTGATTCAGCTTCTGTGGTATTTGATTTTTTCGCTTTTGATCGTTTGAAATAAATAACTATCAAGCTTAGTTACGCTTAGTGTTCCGCACATTAACAAAGTACAAAGTATTATAAGAACTTTGTGATCCGAAGTGAATCCAGTAGGGCTGTGTTCTAAAGTATCATACTTAATGTAATAATTTATATAATTAACTTTATTTTCCTTTGCTACCTCTGCGGATATATCCTGGTGTGTCGAGTAAAGGGTACATCCTGTATCCATTTCTATAAGAGCCGCGTGATACGTCAATTTAATTGTGCGTTCGTTGCATTTGAAATGTATGTTATTAAAATCACTAGTGTAATAAAGCACCGAGTTGGCTTCTTTCATATGATGCATTCTAATATATGAGTTAGGTAATATCTCGGTTTTACAATTGGATGTTACTTCGTTGAACATTTTCTGTGTTAAGCAATTTATCTCAGTAAACAACGTAGGATGATGTTCAATTCAAATTGTTTCGTTAATCCATTCCGTTTTTTGTGGAAAAAAGTATTTTCTTGCAGCGTTTACGGCTACTATCGATTCGTTCAACATAATAACACGCTTGCCAACTCTGTCGAGAACAGAATATGCTTTAAACACTTCATTTGGTTTGTCCTCCATAACTAAAACGGATAACGTTATCGTCATGTTTCCCGATTCTTCGTGTACTTTAATTTGTGGTTTTCTATAAACCGTATAGCCGCTTGGAATGTTTTCGTGAAATTCATTAAAATTTTTTTCTTCTTCTTCTTGAGCTAGAGGCTCAACTCTCAACATTTTTATATTTTTCTTCAATGTTTGATATCATTTGATGTGCTACCAGTGTTAGTTCTAACAATCTGATTTTTGCAAGAACGTGTTTATTCTTCGTATCGGCATCCTGGATTTCTTGTTCCAAGTGTCATGTCTTGTTTTTGCAAATTACTTCCGTGTTTTTAGAATGCTCATGAACTGCATTTAAATTTCGTAATAGTTCTTTAAACTTAATTTGTTCGATTGTTTGTAATTTACTTAGTTCTTCCTTGACTTGTACACTTTGTTGTCGTATCATGCCTATTGCATCGCCAAGATTAGTTTTCCTTGCTTCCCGTAGATCCTTGATATTGAGATAAAGTTCATTCAAATCATTCCTCATTTGGTGCATCATTCCAATGTCGCCTTTTGGCTTGATGTCCGTCGATATTTTCTTCTGTATCAGTCCTCGCTGCACTAAACATGACCCAACATGATTAAATAGGATTCCACCTTCGTTCACTTGTTGAAGTTAAATCGTGTTGGCAGGAACGTTAATCGTGAGGACAGTCATCAGTAGCATTACTATGTTCGCCCAGGTACATTGTGAAATACGACGTTTGCTAGCTCTCTTGGTTACCTTAGGTGAATGGATTGCAGGTACGGGTTTTGTGTGTCGATGTGGGTGTGTTGTTTATGTGGAGCACTTGTTCCTTTTGTGTTATGTCGATGATCGCTACTTTAATTGCTGGTCTTTTCAAAATCCCATTCACTGTTTTTACCTCTACTGACCGTATCTGCCCATCTGGTGCTAGATGCACGCTTACAACTCTACCCTTTGGCCGGCATCCCGGCGGCATGTTGTCTTCTATTATTACGACCACGTCGTCCAATTTGATGGCGTTTATTTTATTTGTCCACTTGTTTCTCTTTATCAAGGTGGACAGGTATTCCTTTTTGCACCGGTCCCAAAATATTTTTGCGTTGTGTTGAACCATCTTGAATTGCTTCCTGTCGACATGCTGAGTATTTATGGTATATGGTGGAACCGAATCCACTCCTCTGCCCACGAGGAAATGAAATGGAGTTAGTATATCATCCTCGTCCGTCGATAATAGAATGTGCGTCAATGGGCGAGCATTTATCATGGCTTCAATTTGTATTAACGTTGCTCTTAGTGTTTCAGGTGCGAGTTTCCGATTTTTCGACTGGTCATTTATAAATCGTAGTTCTTTTTTAATGATCTGAATGAGCCTCCCAAGAACCACCAAAGAGCGGTGCGGCTGGTGGATTGAAATGCCATTCTATTTCGTGTTGCAGTGCTGCATTCTTTTCCATGCGTTGATTCACTTCCTCAATAAGTCGTTTAAGCTCTTTCTCGGCTCCAACGAAATTCGTTCCGTTGTCGCTGTATAAGTGCGAGTTAGCGAAACTATCACTTCGGATTGTAGAGAAGTTAAGAGAAACGAAAGCTTCCTTCTTCTAAGGCGGTTAGGCTGAGAGTGCCGTCCTTTTGCTTTATTCAGATTTAAATATAAGTTTCGCGTTCCGAAGGGATCGGGTGATGAAAGGAAGGATATAGAGAAAGAACGTAGATAACGGTGATCGTCCGGATGACGATCTTGTGTTGGTTTACGGCTGATACCGTTGAAGGGATGCAGAATCAGGTACGGACGCTCGATCGACCGGATGACGATGCTGTGTTGGTTTGGGACTGATACCGTTGAACAGTTTTGATAACTGTATCTATGATTCAGCGTTGTTCCGATAACTTGCCCCTCCTTAAATCTGAGGCTCCGTACGAAGGCATTCCTTCATAGTTGACGGTCTATAGATTGCCGATGTTTGTGATGCTGGTGGTGTATTGATGTTGATATCTGTTCTTTTCTTACATATTTTTGACACAATGTGTCAAACGGAGTGCTTATCAGGCTAGATATCGACCACGTTTTCCATGTGATGCTGTGGGATTCCAAATGGATTTGATTGATCTCCGTTCTTAATTCTTTATGTAGTTCGTGTAGATGCTCAAGACTCAAATTGACGATTTTGTCCTGCTGCATCACTTCTATGCCGTATATAGAAAGATTAATCGGTGACCCCGGAAAACTAATCGTGTTGCTTGAAATAGTTTTGTTATGGAAGAAAATATTACAATCTTCATATGTGACGATGAACGAGCCAGTAAGGTTTCTCTTTCGTATACCACACGTAGTATCAAATGTGAACCAAACGGATGAACTGATGAGCAAGTGACTTCTATCTAAAGTCAAAACTTCTTGTGTTGGTGGATTCGATACAAAATCGCAAGATGCTGGTTGTCCCTTCATAATTGCCGATATGCATGACGAGTTGTCTTCTTGTAGATCTTCCGTATTATAAAAGTCCTTATCCAGTGATGCGACGGTAAACATTTGCGATTTATGGGAAAGGTAATAGGGATGAGGAACGTGGATCTGTTTTCCTATGTTATTTATGCCATAGACTTGAATTTTGTTTAGTCGCTTAATCTAGGACAACTTATTATAAACAATAATTCATTGTTATTCGTCGCTATATTCTGTGCCTCGGCATGGCATAGAAATCTGTGGAATACAATTATTCATATATAACTTTTAAATCATTCCTATGAATCCTTTTTCCCTGTTTGGTGGTTATTGTCGTTCTGTTGACTCGTTGAATGTCAACCTTTTTGTAAGGTTTTGCTAGTTTAACTCTACGCTTTTCAAAAACGCCTTTGATTTGGTTGTTATAATCCGTTCTTTTTTATTCTTGTTGTAAGAGCAAATGTCTTTTTCTTGTTTCTTCTTTATGTTATCCCTAACTTTTTGCATAATTGTCAACGTAAGTTCGGAAGGTGTTATAATCTCAAGCGGCGTGTATTTAGTACTTGAATGAATAGAATTATTATACTTGTGCACTGCGATATTCATTAATTCGATAGGATTGTAGAAAGGATGATCTGATTGTGTTACGCGACAAATTTCTATAAGGGTAGAATGAAATCTCTCTACAACACCATTCATCTCACTCCTGCCTGTTGCTGTGATAAAAGGCTGAATATTAAAAGTGTTGAAGAATTCCCTTGCATTTCCTGAGTTGAATGATTTTTCTCCATCCATAACGATAACTTCAGGAGGTTTGTGTTTCAATATAATTTTTTTTAGAGCTGGGAGTATGTCCACAACAGCTCTGGAATCAATTTTGACTATTTGAGCATATTTTGAAAATTTGTCAATGCTGGTTAAAAAATAAAGTTTATTCATAAACAGAATGTCTACGTGCATTATTTCGAAGGGTGCACTTGGCAATGGTGTTTTTGTCATATGTAATACGGATGTATTACGGAAGATTTAACTTTTCGGAAGGAGGCTTTGGTAGCCTAATAACAAAGACGGAAGGTATAGCGGAAGAACGGAAGACAGAACGGAAGAACGGAAGATGTTGCTTGTACAACGATCCAATAACGAATATCTTTATTCAGCATGACAGTTGCGCAGCACACTGTCATGTCCAATGGTCATAATTCACTCTGACGTTTCGAAAGCTCTTCACAATGATACCGGTTGCGGACCTGACACTACAGTATATTACAGCTCGGCTATCCTGACTTAGGATTGACCTCAATTCTACTTGACTACATACCTAATCATATTTACGTATTAGTGGCCCACTTCCTAAGCTTATCAACTTCTAGAAAGCCATCATAGGCCATTTGTGTATGTTGACATCCATCAACATCTCTAACGACATAGCGGTCATGAGGAAGAATTTTGTGAATTATATAAGGGCCGCGAAACCTACAGTTAAGCTTTTTGTTGACACCGCTTGTGTCTGTATATTTGATAGCTACTAGATCTCCTACGGTGAATTTAGGAGCTGGCTTGTTTCTATCGGCTAAGTATTGCTCATTTCGATTTTGCGATATTTCGATATTTTCCTGTGCTTCGGAACGGAGACGATTAAGGTCTCGACTAACGTCTTCTGTTTTGGACTCAAGAAATTCACGCAACTCATCTAAGACCCAACCCCGCTGCTCGACCCCGAAGAGTAGAATGGACGGTAGGAAGCCCGTGGAACTATGGACCGTATTATTAAGAGCGTATTCGGCAGATCGTAAATGCGAACTCCAATCAGAGTAGTCGGTGAGCTCAGACAGTTTGCTTAGTATAGGACGGAGTACACGATTAACGCGTTCGACCTGACCATTCGCTTGGGAAGAGGCTGTAGCATTAAGTACATGGGAGATATTGTGAGACTCTAGAAATTCTTTAAAAAAATTCGAAGTAAAACACGTTGCTCGATCACTAATGATCCGTTTTGGTCTTCTGTAGTATGTCATATACTGATTGAGTGCGTCACATATCTCGTTAGTGTTAGTTGTAGCAGTAGCATATAATTTCGTAAATTTAGTAAAAGAATCTATAATGACCAGAACATATTTCTTGCGAGACCCGGTACAGGGCAATGGACCCAGATGGTCCAAGTGTATAGTGTCAAAAGGCAGCGGTACTTTTGGAATGCTAAATAGGTTACGATTATTTATCCTAGAGGGGGCTGAATACACAATACATTTTATACAATTTTTAATAAAGTTCTCAATCCTAACTGTCATTTGAGGAAACCAATAATGCTGACGAATAGTGTGAAAGGTCTTAGTAGTTGCGAGATGACCAATCTTTTCATGGTTGTGTCGTATGACGTTATCTACCATTTTACGAGGTACATACAATTGGAGGGGATAGAGGAGAGACTGATGATAAACAAGACCATCTTGCAAGACGAATCCATTAACAGGACCGACTTCGAGTTTTCGTTTTAAAGAGTCAATGGAAGGATCTCTTGATTGAGCTACCTGAAGTTGAAAGTCAAGGTCTAATTCGCTAATTGCACCTACTGCTTCAGTTCGGCTTAATGCATCCACGTGAGCCATAGGAGTTCCGGAACGATAACGAATGGTATAATCATAGTTCTCCAGAAAAAGAGACCATCGAGCAATTTTTGCAGATCCATTACGGTTCTTTAGGGTCTCGACCAATGAATTACAATCTGTGAATATCTTCAAAGGGAGCCCGTGAACGTAGGTATGGAATCTCTTAAGCGCATAGATAACGGAGAGCGTTTCTAGCTCATAACTATGAAGCTTCGCTTCTTCTTTCGAGGTTGTTTTCGAGAAATCGGCGATAGGATGAAGTTTCTTGTCGTCCTGCCTTTGCAACAATACTGCTACAAATCCGAATGAACTTGCATCACAGTGAAGTTGGGTTTCCCTTTTTGGGTTGAAAATGGCGAGTACAGGAGATTGAATGAGTCTCGCGCGGAGAGTTTCAAAAGCCTCACGACAATTAGCATCAAAGCTAAAGACGGTATCCTTTTGTAGTAAGTTAGTAAGGGGTTTAGCAATGCAGGAAAATGACGGAACAAAACGTCGAAAGTAAGAGAATAAACCCAAGCATCTTGTAAGTTGTTTCACATTTAAAGGCATCGGGTAGTTTCGTAAGGCTTTAATATGCCTGTCACTAGGTCGGATACCAGAGGCACTCGCCTTATATCCTAGATAATCCAACTCCTCATGCGCAAACCTACACTTATCCACCCGTAGTTCTAGGCCAGACTGTTTGATTCTCTTCAGAACAGATTGGAGGGTTTCCAGGTGGGACTGGAGATCGGCGGAAGCAATAATAATATCGTCCAAGTAGACCACTACTTTTTCATCATCAATAAATTCGCGGAAGATTTAATTAATGAAACGCTGGAATTCGGAAGGAGCGTTTTTAAGGCCAAAAGGCATTTTTGTATATTCGTACTGACCGTCAGGGGTAACAAAGGAAGTGTAAGGAATGGAAGATTCTTCCATCTGTACCTGATGGAATCCGCTCTTCAAATCCAACAAGCTGAAGAACTTTTTGTTACTGAGATGCTCTAAGCAAGTATCGATCAACGGAAGAGGGTAGTTGTCCCTTACAGTAATCTTATTTAGCGGTCGATAGTCCACGCACATCCGTATCTCTCCACTCTTTTTCCTAACGAGCACCAGGGCAGACGCATAAGGGGAATTACTTGGTCTGATGACTTCCTCTTCGAGTAATTTGGATACGATTTCCTTGACTTGGTTCCGCTCTCCATAAGAGAGTCGACGGGGTTTAGTAAAAATAGGAGTCTGATGAGTGAGAATGATCTTCATTTTATGATTTACTAACTGAGTGCATTGAATAGAATCGTCGAGATAATTTTCCTTAATGATTGATAGGACAATAGCGGATTGCTTTGAAGATAATGTGGGACCAACATCAGGCTCAATTTCCGATTCATAAACGTCAATAGCAGAAATTTCATTGGTTGCCACATCTAGAAAAACCTGGTTCTGGGTTTCAATTCCCCCCCGAGGGGGCTGCATAAGAGAGACGTAATTCTTAGAGTACGTAAGACTGACGTTAAACGAAGGGAGTATATCTCTACCTATAATTATTGGCCAGGCCATAGAGTTCTCGGGTAATATAATAAATGAATGATTGAGGATCACCTCCTTAAATTTTATACGACACGTTACTTGACCACGAGTATAAAGTCGGGAGTTCCCAAGGCCACGAAATTGAGAAGGGGCTAACGTAGTCAAGAGTCCAACTGGCACTATGGATTCATTTATAAAACTTACAGAACTACCTGTATCAAATAGAGATTGTATTCCTTTTACTACCACAACCGGTTTTCCTAACTTGAGAAAAGAAACACTCACCTCTTGTAATTCATCTAACGCCAGAGTTTCATTATCACCACCCGCAATACGAGCAATTGGCATCCGGATCCAAGCAGCAGCATTCGCGACCTTCTTTGGGCAATTTTTGTAGTTATGCCCCATTTGGAAACACGTGAAGCATGCCCCCGGTGGTCGGTTGGGGCGAGAACTGGCACTCTTGAGATGTCCAAACTCCGAGCAGTTGTAACATCGAATGATGTTCTGCGTTGCTCCTCGACTGGTCGAAACAGGAACTTTCTCCGGAATTGAAGATGATGTCGTCGTCGGCTTGGGGACTCTTTTGGACCGAATGGTCTCGAATTTCTTAAGCATAGGCTTCAGGTCTTCCACGTTGTTTGCCATGAATCGCATCCCAGCAGTAAGAGATGGGCTATTTGGGGAGAGACGACGGGATCGTAATTGTCGAAGAACGGCTTCAACCGTGGGCGGCACACTCAAGGTTGAGATGAGTTCTTCCTTTAACTGTTCCAGGGTAAGGGCACGAGATGACTGAGCAACGATAGCCGCAGATCCTTTAGGCAGCCGACGAGCATGAACGAATTTATCAGCATCCTTCACACGATGTAGGGAGAAAGTATAATCGAGGTCATCCAACCATTGGATGATACATCTGTCGTCGTCTCCCGTGAAGGGTTCGATTGTTTTATCGAGTTTTAAGTCAGCAATCGGTGGTGGAGCACATTCAGACTGGTGTTCCAAAGCCTGAATCTTACGGCGCAAATCCACTAACTCCAATTGTTGCTGCAATCTGCGAATTTCGTCAACGTAAGTAGCCTGGGTGCATTTGTTAGTCGGGTTACATTCTTTGGCCGCACTATCGATATCAACACGCTCCGCTTCGGTAGCGTCCAACATGGCAACACTGCACTTTACGGGGGTAACACTTGAAGCGTCCAAAATGGCGACATCACGCTTCGCGAGTGTGGCACTCGAGGCGTCCAAAATAGCGACATCACGCTTCGCAAGTGTGGCACTCGAGGCGTCCAAAATGGCGGCATCGCGCTTCACGGGTGTAGTACTCGAAGCGTCCAAAATGATGGACAGGCACGTGGTAGGAGCATCGGTCAAAGACGCTTCGGCACCTGGTTCCTCGTCTGGTATCGGTGTGGCGTCAATTCCCATAATTTCGGCAAACAATCTCCGGATCTGGGCAACAGTAGCGGAAGGGGGAACCACAATACCCGCATCCGACAGAACGCCCAACATTTCATCACGGCTGTGCATGATCTAAACCAAGATGACACAACGGCAGCACGGGGCGAATCCCACTTCTGAGATGTAATACGGATGTATTACGGAAGATTTAACTTTTCGGAAGGAGGCTTTGGTAGCCTAATAACAAAGACGGAAGGTATAACGGAAGAAAGGAAGACAGAACGGAAGAACGGAAGAACGGAAGATGTTGCTTGTACAACGATCCAATAACGAATATCTTTATTCAGCATGACAGTTGCGCAGCACACTGTCATGTCCAATGGTCATAATTCACTCTGACATTTCGAAAGCTCTTCACAATGATACCGGTTGCGGACCTGACACTACAGTATATTACACATAGGAGATTTAATGGGGTTTCTATCATACTTGCATTCGTTGCATGTTCTGCAATTTCGAATAAAATTTTTGATTTGTTGAGCCATTTTTGGAAAATAATATTTTTGTAAAATCTTTAGCTTGTTTTCTTCGCAACCTCTGTGTGCTCTGTTATGTTCCTCGCATATAATGTCTACTTGATCATTGTAATTTTCTATATCTTTTAATAGTTTTTGTGTAAAACGAATTTTTAGTAAATTCTGTCTCCCAAAGTTTTTCTTGTACACTTCTTGAATTTTTTCCATTAAAGCTTCACTAGTGAACAAGCCATTTAGCTTCGAGGGGTTAAAATATTTTTTCAAAACGTGCAATAGAGTTGAATCACTCGTGTTTGAAATTGTGATGTCAAATTTTTTAAAGTTGGTAAATGGTTCACTTGTGGCAACATGATCGATTCTTTCGTTTAAAATGATTTGCTGCCGAAAAGCGTTTAAAGGCGCTTCAGTAGAAGGAATATAAAAATTATCACTATCGTTCGCGGAATGCTGCGTGGCCGTCATTGAGTATACTATTCGACTCAGTGCATCTGCCACTACATTGGTTTTACCTGGTTTATAAATAATTTCGTAATCGTGCTCTTCCAAGTATGCTTTCCATCGTTTTAATTTTGCATTAGTGTTCCTTTGTGAAAGGGTAAATGTGAGAGGTTGGTGATCGGTCAAAATTTTGAATTTTGTACCATATAGATAATTTCTAAATGTCTTTAAGGCCCATATAATTGCAAGCATCTCTTTTTCTGGAACAGAGTATGACTCTTCCGTTTTAGAGAGTGTTCGGGAACTGAAATGAATAGGTTTATCTTTTCCCAGTTCACCTTGTGAAAGGACCGCACCAATTGCATAATCTGAGGCGTCCGTTGTAAGTATAAACGGCATGCTGTAATCTGGATAAATTAGAATGTCTTACGAGGATAATATGTTTTTTAATTTTTCGAAACATTTCATTTGTTCCGTGGAGAGTGTTATTTTGCTATTTGAAGTCGTATTTTTCTCACCTCGTAGGCTATTAGTTAAAGGTTTCGCTATTTTCGCATAGTCTTTAATAAATCTTCTATAATAACCTGTCAATCCCAAAAACGATCTCAATTGTTTGATTGTTTTGGGTAAGGGAAATAATCTTATGACTTCAATCTTTTTTACATTTGGTTTCAATCCTTCACTTGAAATAATGTGTCCTAAAAACTCAATCTCCTTGTGAAGGAATTCGGATTTGTCTAGTTGAACCTTCAGATTGGAAGCATTCAATGTAGAAAGAACTTTATCTAGATTATCCAAATGTTCTTGAATTGTTCTACCGAATACAATTACATCATCCATATAGATGTAACAGATTTTGCTTATGTGTTCGCGTAGTATATCATCAATGGCTCTTTGGAAAATGGCTGGTGCATTTTTCAGACCAAACGGCATTCTTGTAAATTCATATTTACCGTTGTTAATAGAGAATGCAGTTTTTTCAATATCCTGTGCATTCATTTGAATTTGATGAAATCCTGATGCAAGATCAAGATTTGAAAAGTATTGTTGGCCTCGTAGTTGATCAAGGACATACGAGATTTCTGGCATTGGATACCTATCGCTTATTGTCTTTTCGTTTAATTTCCTGTAATCTATTACCATCCTAAACTTTTTTTCACCAGAAGCATCTGCTTTCTTTGGAACGATCCAGACGGGAGATATCCAAGCGGATCTGGATGGCCTAATTATTCCATTCTCTAGAAGTTTCCTAATTTGTGAATTAACTTCCTCTATATATGCAGCTGGATATATGGATAAGACCCGTTGATGCACCGGTATTTCATCAATTGTATTTATACGGCATTCAACTTTTGTTGCACACGATAACTTTATATTAGGTTCGTAAAAAACTTGTTCATTTTTATACAATACACGAGCTAATTTTTCTTGTTCTGAGCGATCTAAATGATCTAGTCTAAAATCAATCACATTATTTTCTTTTTGTTTCACATACTTCATAAAAGGTATTACTAAAGGTGTTCCCAAATCAGTTCCTATAATCAAATGATTTTCTTCGAAACACAACTTTGAATTAAGTGTTTTGAGTATGGGTGTACCTATAATGCCACAAAAAAATGGATGGAAATCGTGTACCAAGAATTGAAATTTCAGCATAGATTTAGGTTCAAAGAAAGCAATGTCGATTGCTGATTTAATATTGAATTCACCGATAGCGCTTGTAATTTTAGGGGCTTGGATTTCGTATGGTTTGCTTCTTTTGTAAGATGAAGCCAATTTAGACGAAATCAAGTTAATATTCGATCCTGAATCGATTAAAAATGGGTATTCTCCCGTAACTGTTCGCAAGATGATGTATGGAAGGAAAGGTTTCACCATCCTGCGGTCCATTCTAAAAAATTACTTTCTACTTCAGTATGTTGATTAGAAGTGCTGCTAAATGTATCTACGTTCCTAGTTATATCTATTTCATTGATATGCGGTGATCCTGAAACATACTCCAGTGGGGTGTCAATTGAATATATTTGACCATTGCGAGGGTAGGGTTTTTTGTAGCTTTGCCGATTGCTATAGTTCAAGGAGTTCGATCGTATTGAAGGATCAACTTCCATAGGTACGGGGTAATTGTTACGCTGTTGGGTTGAAGGAATCCGTTGATGATTCACGGGCTGACTGGTATATCCTTCAGGATACATGTTTCTACGTTGCGGAAAACTCCTATACTGAGAGAAATCTCTTGGTGGGAGAGGTGGTCTTTGCTGACTTGTATTAAAAATAGGACGAGGTGGTGGTGGTGGCACGTAAAGCTCTCGTCGTTTTGGTATGTTATTAACCCTTGTGTCTGATTTAAATGGGGCAGACCTCATATTCATATTGCAATATTCAAGGCAATAGTTATATGCAGCATTTAAGTTACTTGGATGATGATTTTTCAACAAAAGCTAAGAGGGTTTTCGAGGCCTCTAATAAAACAATCGAGTGCTTTTTCTCTATAATATGCTATATGTACTTCTGAATTTATAGCATATTTAGGATCAGTCTGAATTTGCGTTACTATTGCTGTTAGTAAATCATTCACTCGACTTAAATAACTGCCTAGGGATTCTGAAGATTTCTTACTGATCCCTGTGAGTTCATGATCAAGAGTTTTTAGTTCCCTCTTATCTTTGTAATAAAGAAGCAATGTTGATTTGATACTAGACCAATCACCTGTTATGCAGCTAGAATTGAGCACATCTGCCGCTTCTCCTTTAATTTTCCTACGAATTGTTCCCTCAATTATATGATACTCAATGGATTCTCTGGGAAGACGGGCGTACATTCTAAGTACGTTTTCTACTTCTAATATCCATCTCATAAGGCTACTAGCGTTTCCTTCGAAATTGGGAATATCGCGAACATAATCGGGAACTTTTCCGATTTGCAAAAACTCCTCATGGCTCATAGAATTTTCAATAGGGGGATTCATTCTGATTTTATCACACAGTGCGTTTCTTTTTTTCTTCCTATTCGAACAACCTTTTTGCATAAGTTCCTAACCGTTATCTAACTTGTTTCACTTGTTACTAAACGACATTTTTTTTTAAATTATACACTTTATAACCTTATAAGTTAGAATTACAAATAATTTTGACTCACGCCAGTATCGCTATCACGAAGATCATGTTCCAGGTTCTGATTTCGGCTGCTCGATGCTTCGGGTGGTCCTTTTGGGCTGTGCCTACTACGGGTCCTAGGCTTCTTCGGAGAGAGATGTCTTCGAGTGCAGGTCGAAAGTGGTCCTTCGTCGTTTGTGCAGGGTTGGTATTTTAAATCACCTCACTTTGACTTCAGATCCCTATTCGGACGCCAGTTAGCGAAACTATCACTTCGGATTGTAGAGAAGTTAAGAGAAACGAAAGCTTCCTTCTTCTAAGGCGGTTAGGCTGAGAGTGCCGTCCTTTTGCTTTATTCAGATTTAAATATAAGTTTCGTGTTCCAAAGGGATCGGGTGATGAAAGGAAGGATATAGAGAAAGGACGTAGATAACGGTGATCGTCCGGATGACGATCTTGTGTTGGTTTAGGGCTGATACCGTTGAAGGGATGCAGAATCAGGTATGGACGCTCGATCGACCGGATGACGATGCTATGTTGGTTTGGGACTGATACCTGATAGATACAGTTTTGATAACTGTATCTATGATTCTGCGTTGTTCCGATAACTTGCGCAATTCTTCCGCGTCGATATTGAAAGTTTCTTAGACACACTAGAAAACTGTCTGTGTCAAGTTTTTCTGCCATCTCGATATGTAAAGCTCTTGTCGACATTCATGTAAAAATGCATCCCCGTCTTTTTTCAGTTGATTCAGTTAAAAATGCACCCCCGAGTTGAGTTGATTCAGTTGATATCAGTTGATTCAGTTTCTCTATCTCTTTTTGACTTTCTAGTACTTTTATTTCCTCAGGAAATCCTTCTCTTTGGGCTTTTCGATAGAGTGCGTTTTTCGCGTGTTTCACATCTTCATTGTTTATTCTTTTTTCAAATAGTTTCTTATTCTTCACAAAATCCGTGAACTTCTTCAAATAGGTCACGTGTTTGAGAAGTCGTTCCCAGGTTGTATAATTTTCTTCGAATATGATGTTCTCTCGATGAATATCAACTACACGAAGCTCTTCTGCGGTTATTGATGCTTGGTGAGCCTTAGGCCAGAACTTTTCTTCTTTCCACAGAAACGCTTTCTCTTTGGGCTTTTCGATAGAGTGCGTTTTTCGCGTGTTTCACATCATCATTGTTCATTCTTTTTTCAAATAGTTTCTTATTCTTCACAAAATCCGTGAACTTCTTCAAATAGGTCACGTGTTTGAGAAGTCGTTCCCAGGTTGTATAATTTTCTTCGAATATGATGTTCTCTCGATGAATATCAACTACACGAAGCTCTTCTGCGGTTATTGATGCTTGGTGAGCCTTAGGCCAGAACTTTTCTTCTTTCCACAGGAACGCTTTCTCTTTGGGCTTTTCGATAGAGTGCGTTTTTCGCGTGTTTCACATCTTCATTGTTCATTCTTTTTTCAAATAGTTTCTTATTCTTCACAAAATCCGTGAACTTCTTCAAATAGGTCACGTGTTTGAGAAGTCGTTCCCAGGTTGTATAATTTTCTTCGAATATGATGTTCTCTCGATGAATATCAACTACACGAAGCTCTTCTGCGGTTATTGATGCTTGGTGAGCCTTAGGCCAGAATTTTTCTTCTTTCCACAGAAACGCTGGACCGTCGAACCATGGACGTGTGTCATTTACCAACTTGGTTCCAATGTCTGCCGGATTTTGTTTAGTTGGTACGTATCGCCATTGATTTATCCTGGAGGATTCCAGAATTTCTGAGATCCTATGCGACACAAACTGATGGTATTTACGGTGTTTACTATTAATCCAAGACAACACTGTTTGAGAATCATTCCAATATGTAACACTGGTCGCTTGCATTCGTACTTCTTTCACTATAGTTTCTGTTAACCGGACACCCATCACTGCTGCTTGCAATTCGAGTCTTGGAATTGACATTGTCTTTATGAATGCTACACGTGACTTAACGGCAATTAGCCGCACTATATAGGAATTTTCGTTGTCACTGCGTGCGTATACGCATGCTGCGAATGCGTATTCGGAAGCAACAACGAAAGTATGGATTTCCAAACTTTCCGGCTTTTTAGCAACAATTTGTCTTGTTATGCTCAGCTCACTTGTTTTTAAAATTGCCTTTTTCTATTCATTAAATCTCTCTTGAAGTGAATCCGAGAGCTCATTATCCCAATGCTCTGTCTCGATATGAGCCTGTTGCATTAGGATTTTGCCATGTATTGTCACATTATACGTCCGAGTGGATCGAAAATACTCATGGTAAAGCAGAGTAATTCACGTTTAGTTGGTTTTGCCATAACTGTTGCTTCCGGTTTTTCGGTTTCGGTTCCGTATCGTCTTTTGTATTCCACTGCACTCAGAGAATTTTTTCTATGTCCGTATCTTTTTTCTCAATTCTCACTATGTTCGACAGCGCTTGCCTACGTTCACTCGGAATGGAGTCTAGTAACTCCTTCGTGTTAGACGTAAAGTTACGAATATGAAAACCGCCGTTTTCATGCACTTCAATTATTTGACGCGTTGTTAGTATCGTTTCACTGATTGAGAAAAAACTGTCTAAATAATCGTCAACATAGTGTTGTTTTATGATTGGATTCAGTGCTTTCGAATGGGTTTCGTTATGCACTTCAGCGTTGCGATTCTTAACCACTTGAGCACAAGACGGAGAGCACGTTGCTCCGAACGTCATCACCTGCATCACATATGTATCTGGTTTCCTGTCGTTGTCACAATCACGCCACAGGATTCGCTGAGCATCTGAGCGCGTCACTAAACACTTCTTTTATGTCTCCGCTAACACAAATATTTCCCTCGCGAAAGCGTATTAAAACACCTAATAATGAAGCCATTTCGTCCGGTCCTGTTAACAGTTGAGAATTTAACGAGACACCTTTCATTGTTACAATGCATTGTTACAGCTTGGTGGGAATTGTACCTCATAAGTTTTCCATAGCAAACCTATTTCATATCTTTAACAATCTTTTTTCGATGTATTTTTGATTATCTCTTCTGCACGATTTGTTTCTTCTGATTTGAGTTCTAATCTATATTTTACAGAAAAGTCTTCTGTAGAAAAATATCTCCTCATGAATAGTCATATCATTCATTTCTTCTTCGTTTTTATGGATCGTAAGGTGATTTGTATCGTAATATTCTTTTTTAATATCCATTCCAAAAATGATCTATACGAGTCTCAATGGCGATGGGATTATCTGGTTCTGCCATAATTTTGCTCATAGGCATTAGAAGCTGACAATTATTAAGTCCTATCAAAACTGTCGGACGAGCATCAATAAAAGATTCAGTCGGTACTTTTTTAAAGTGAGGGTATTTCCGAGAGAGATGTTATATTTTAATCGACTGTCGGGGTAGATCAAGGTTCCTTACTGTTCTTACCTCTACCAATTTATGTTTTTCGCTCTGGGATTTTCCTTAAATTAAATACTCTATCCGCCGGCTCTTGTTCTCTTTTACAGATACGTTTTTTTTGTCCATGACATTGTCAGCGGATCGCTTTTACCCTTTAACTACAATTTATTTGCCATGTCTTCTTCTATTGGTTAATCCTATAGGCATAGGTTTTATCTGTATGGTTACCATTGATTAATACAACCGGTACAATTTGATAATAAACTTTCCTTTCGGTACGATGATGATTATAGAATTTTTGTTGAGATGAATAGTTGTTATGCAACGTACGGTAGTGCCTTTTACCACATTTTTAAATGGGACATCGTGAAGCGTTACATTCTTCGGTACGGTGTCCGCTACCTGCCAAACAATTAAGACATGTCTTAAGTTGCTCGGCAGCCGAAACTTGATCTAGTGTGCGAGCGATGTTTTCGTAGAAACTGCTCACAACCGAGTGAGCAACCGAATTTATGTGCACCTTTGCAAAGTGGACATTTTGGTACCCATTTATCGTTTTTCTTTTTTTCAACTGAACCTATAACCCGGGCTGGTTGGCTGGTTGTTATCGAATCTAACTGTCCTAAGCTTCCTATTATCGTCATTGTGAATGTTCACGGGTTCCCTAGAAGTTTCATTTTTCTTAGACATTAGCCTTATTTTTCGTGCAATCAGTAGTAACAAACTTGAAAGGGGGTTACTACACCATCAGACTCAATGGACAGTTCGTGATCTATCCATCGTTCCTGATAGTTGGTTGGCAATCGATTGATTATGTCCTATATCAGCCGATGATCGTACAAATACGATGTTTTTCTTATAACCGCTATATTTGTAACCTAGTTTTCTAGAGCGTCACTCAGCACTGGAATCTTGTTTCGATCCACTTTTATTTTCATCACGTCTTTTCAAAGAATCTTGAAAATTATTTCAGGTCTTCCAAACACTTCTTCCAGTCTTTTCATTATCAATCCGACATTCTGCGGACTAACACACTTTTTTGCATCTCCTTTGAGATGTTTTTGAAGACGATTCATATTCTCTAACTGGTTGAATTCTGCCTCGTTGGACGTTTCATCAAATGCTCTTTTGAACTTTGGCCAATCTTTGGCATTATCGTCAAAATACGGTAAGTTCATGAGCGTTGTTTTTATAAAGATCAGACTCTTGCTGATTTTATTTATTTTCAAAGCTTCCACAAGCGCTTGAACAGCTGAGCTATGGTTCGTGTTATCTGCTTTCGCCTTTATGCAGCGACCTATCTACTGTGCACTTTATGCACAAAAATTCTTCATCCCTGTCTGGCTTTTTCTTTAGCTTGGAGCACGACAGGTGAAACCATCTGTCGCACTCGTCACAATGGACCATATCCAGTACTGCATCATCGGGTCTTGCACAAAGACGACAGACACCGTTCTTGTTGTCTACAAAATTTTTTTGCCCTGTGGAGATATTTTTTATGTAAACGTTTCGATTATCCTTTTAAGGGTCTTACTTTCCCCTTGAGAAAAGAGGTATTTTACCTACAGGAATGAATACTTAGATTTTCCTCTGCACTAGACTATCGACTTATTAAAACTTATCAGCTTCTCATAGGCCAGATTCGTTCGCTGTTAAGATTTTTTTAACAGAACTTTTAAAATGAGGATGTTCCTCTCTGGAGCCACCAATGTTGCTGAGCAGACTCTCGAACAGGCCTCGCGAAGGAATAACCTTCTAGCACGAGAGTATCGCTGGCAGCAGCAATAATAAAATTGTAAGGGAATCTGCCCGAGCAAGGTCTTGCACCGTTGATCTTCAAGGAAGTTCCAACCTACCCGCTAGTTGTTCCAGATACCAAATAATTTGAGGAACCTATGCCGCAGGAGGGGGAGATCTGATGTTAGTCAGTTCGGATATGGGCAGAAACCTGGCGTGAGAAACAACCGTTTGCTGTGTGCGACGAAAGCGTATCGAAAATGAAGATAACCTCCTTGCGTAAGCTATTGATTGAATTTAGGTTATTATTAACAAATTTGGTCCTTATATAGTAAAATTTGCTTAATCCTAATTCTTCCTTTCTCCTTTCTTCTTACTATTGTCCTTTTACGTATGCACATAGGATTTCGATCGTTGTTGTTTTAGGATGTATTCGGATACGTTTGTATGTACCTTGATTTGCCAATGGCGGTTGCATCCTGCAATCCTACCATTAGCGATCCTAATGGTGAATATTCCAAATGTCATAATATTTTAGGCGTCTTGTGCGTTTATAGCCGATTTCCGCTATATCCTATTCTGTCATTATGCGCATACGTTGATGAATTGTATATAATTGTATTAATTACTGTCCGGTTTTTTGGAAAACCCGTTGTGCCGCTATTGCTTGTGCGTTTTTTCTCTTATTTTATGGCCGACGCGCTTGTTTCCAGACTCGTATATCGCACCCATTGAAGATCATATGTTTATTTGGGCAAACGATAACAATCCTTCCACAAATTACAGGTATTGACGATTACTACTTCAAACAGATCCGTAGCGTTCGCAACACACACAAGACTCCCATACAGACAACCCTTCGACTCGCACAATCAAAAGGCAAAAAGACGAAAAGACACAAACACCAAACACAAACAAACAAACAGACCGAAACCGCATAAAACTCGGAAAAAGACACCTCCACGACCAGAGACACCCCCTTGACCCTCTCAAACGATGAAACAAACAACAAAACAACAACAGACAAAACAAACACAAAACCACGAACAACAGACAGGACCAGGACAAGTCTCAAGAACCGGCATCCGAATGGACAAAAGTTCTTAGCAAACAGGCTAAGCGACTTGCACGGAGGAAGCAGCGGAAGCAGGAAGTAGCGGCGCTTGACGCGAATCAGTGGCAGTACCCGGAGCATCAGCAGCAACCAAAACAACCGAACCAGCGCGCGCATGGCGTCCCTGATGAGTTGAAGTTGTAAACAACAAACAACACAACACAGGACGAGATGATGCGCATCCTCAAGGAAAAGCTGGGGGATGATCGGCAGAAAGTGGAGCGTGTAAGGATGAATTTCCAGGAGAATATTCTTCTGGAATTGTCCTGCAAGAGCCACAACGAGACGTTTGAGATGTGGCGGAATGTGTCCGAAGCACTGGAGGGCAAGGCGAAAGCCCGACCACGGACCCCCAGAACTCGCCTTACCTGCACGAACATTCCGCCATGCTGCACCAATGAGAAAATCGCGACGGATCTAAGCACACAAAAAGCAACAGAAGGAGATCCTTGGATAACGTTGGGAATAGCATTGTTCGTTACGCTGTACCATCGTGGGAACGAACGCTTCTTCAGAAGGACGTTCATCGGACCACGGTTCAGAGGGCGCACCGCACAGGAGTTCTTCGAGTGGCCAGTGCCTTCCAAACGGTCTCCTACGATGCCGCTTGCGTGGTCGCAAGCACTATCCCGTTAGACCTTCTCCTAGAGGAGGATATCCGCTGCCACGACGAAAAGGTAGCGAGGGGAAGGACCAGCGACAAAGGGAAGAGACCAGGGGACGCTGGGAACTTCAATGGACAGCCGGAGCGGTGCAGCTGATATCGCCGGAGATGAAGACGAGGAGAATTATCCCGGACATTATGTCCTGGGTAAATCGCAAGCACGGAGAAATTGATTTTTATCTCTCTCAACTCTTTACAAGGCATGGGTTTCTCCGGAGCTACTTCGTCGAAAAAGGCATCCTCGACGGCTCGCCAAACTGTCCGATGTGTGATGATGATGATGATGACGATGATGTGTCCGACTAACTGGAAGATGTCGACTACGTAATGTTCCACTGTCCACGGTTTGCTCGAACCCAACACGAGATGCAGCAGCAGAGCCACTCCCGCTTGACGATGGAATCTTGCAGCGGAAATGTGTGCCAACAGCAAGACTTGGGAAGCTGTCCGGACTGCCGCACGGACCATCTTCAGAATCCTTCAAGTGAGGTGGAACGAAGAAAGTCCACCAACGGCAAGACGGAGACGACAACCACGAAGGCGGAATACGGATCAAACATGGCAGCAATAGCAGCCGCAACAAAGGACGACAGCAGCAGGAGCTAGACCCCACCGGAAGTAGCGGCTACGGACGGGCGGATTTATTTTAGCAACAGCGGAAGGAAGGCACGAAACAGCAGCAGCAGCTGAGACAACTAGGACGGATGACGCAGTAGCAACCTTGGAAAGCAGCAGCGCGTCAACAGGATGGGTGCATCGCACAAACGTTCCTGCATGGAGTACTACGCACATCAAGCGCATCGGCAGGGTTCGGATCAGGTCGAGGAGTGGTTTAGTTAGGGTCCCATCGGCTGCCGGGTCCGCTTCACGGGCCCAGCGTCACGATGAATCCCACATAACCTATCTCGGAGGGATTGGTTTGTAGCCGCAAGCCGCCCTTCGAGGTGGGTACCTTTTGAATGTTCCTTTTTCCCGTTAACAAAAAAAGGTATACATGTATTAGTATACATAAGGGCGGCCCGGTGGTGCATGTGATAAACGGCGCCAGTCCACACGGCCGGACCGGGTTCAAATCCCATCCGGACCGTCCCCCCGTAGCAAGGACTGACTATCCGGCTACGTGGTAAAGATAAGTCTAGTAAGCCAGAAATGGCCGGCGTGACCTTACAGGTCGTCAAAGCCAAGAAGAGAGAGAGAGTATTAGTGTTAGATTTTAGTGCTAGGTTAGTTATATAATAATAAGTACGATCGCACATCGCCACCAGGGTTCCGGCCACGTCAGGTCCGTTACCGGCGAAATAAAGTTACGTTATACAAACAAACAGTTCTGCTGGGTCATATTACGAGATCCTTGGGGAGGATCACAGACTAATGGGCCAAAGAAGAAAACATGAGAGGAGATAGAATGGTACTAGAAGCAACACGTGACACGGAAGAGATATTTATGGTAGTGGAGCTTACCACGGAGGGTAAATCGCTAGACACATACAATCCGTTCCTATTTCAGTAACCTGTCGAACTTGCCACCAACGGCAAACCGACACATATATAACCATTGAAAAACTTGCCAAAACGTATACAAGAGCTGTGATAAATATATTTAGAAAAGACAAACAAATACATAATATTAGATGTACGGATAATACCAGTATTAATGTATTAAGTGTACCCTTCAGCACATCAAGAAGCAAAATACCAAAACCAACGCTTGCAAAAGCTGCAAAATGCATGGAAGAAAAAGAACGAATCGGGTAGAAACTTTAATCGAAACCGTAGCATAGAAATCCATTCAATTCAAAAAGGACCTGGCAAAATTTAGGTTTCTAAAGAAAATAGAAAAAAGAAAGAATTTAGAAGCCCAGCTGGATAAGGTAAACTCGGATAGTACAAGTAAAGAGCTATGTCTAGTAAATAAATGCCATGGGCAACATAATGGTATTAATATAATAGCCGAAAATACGGCCAATGCAAAAGAGTTTCTAAGACTGAATTTCAGCAACCCAAAAGGATCGAGAGGGACCGCATTTTATCACAGAAACAGAAATCCTGGCCTTGCCGAAATGAAAAAACATATTATACACTAAGAAAAACATCACACCAAGTATATATGGCATATCATACAAAGCCTTGAAGCTGCTAAATGACGAAGTTGTCCTGGTCTTGATAAGAGAATTGAATATGATGTTTCAAAAAGGAAGGGTATCAAAAAAATCAAAAAGATAAAGGCAGTGGCAATTCCTAAAATAGGCAAAGACACAAACTGTGTAGAGAATTGTAGACCTATAGCGCTTTTATGTACACTAACCTAAATAGTCAATACGGTGGTACTACGTATGATAACTGAGCACTTGAAGAAGTATAGTTCCCAGAAACCAGCTTTGGGTTCCGTAGACATAGATCTACTATTACTGTAGTGAATCTCCTGGTACACAAAATATTACAAAACAACAGAAAGTACACTGGGGTTGTTTTTATAGATGTTAAAAATCCTTACAACAGCATACTTACCAAAGAGCTCCTGGACATCTGTTGCGGTCGGAACGTTAGATTTGAATATTTGTTTAAAAATTGTAACTTGTCGCATGGGATCGCTGAGCTAGACCGAAATAAACAGAGAATTTTGGAAAGGTCGGTTTCACGATACCATCGATAAGCATAAATCATGCATCGCGTAGGTCATGCGAAGGAGGTCTATGGGAAACTTAAACAAGCGTCTTAAGTGCAATAACCGGCTTGGGAAAGGAATGCATGTGCAGCACAACGAGCTGCTTTCAATGTTGGGTGCAATAAAACTGAAATGTTTATGATAAGGCACCAAACAGATCCTAGCCATGTGTTTATTTAGGATGAACATAGAAGCAAATAGGAAAAGACCAACGCGATCTAACATACTAATACCACCACAATGCGTAGGCGTATACGCATAAGTAATACACAAACAATTTCATTTGTTAGTATATAAGCTCAAGAAATTTGTTAATAAAATTAGATTTAATTCAGAACTTGAATGGAGAACGTCTCGACTCTCAGTTGAACTTTCTTGATCTCTCCTAAGGCTTTGCGTTGAATCTCACCCCAGTCTTCTGACCCATCCGAAAAATTGCTATTACCGGATTGTTCCACTTTCGCAGTATAGGTTCCTACGTACCGAGAACACTAACGGGAAGTTTAATGAACAACTGGCGACAGTAACCCCTTTTTGGTCAGAAACTCAACTATCCTGTTTTACGGTTAAACTAGGGACTAGGAAGGCCTCTCCTTTCCGTGGCCTGGCCTGGGTTTGGCCGTTAACAACATCCTTAGGCACAACATGATATCCGAAAAGAATATCCCATAGGCTGCAAGCTTTTTAACCAACAGGGGTTTAGAGATAACCATGGGAAAGGAAACGATAAACGAATTGTTAGCAACTGACTCCCACAAGGAGATGATGCCATGATCTAAACGACATTAACATCAGAATATTTTTATATGCAGATGATTTCGCAATAATCGAAACTGGGCTAACTCCAAAAGCGGTTGCAATAGCCTTACAAATATTCGTAACATGACTAAAAGGACGACTAAGCCAGATAACTTAGGAATCAACAGTTTCAAGTCTAAGGTTTCCCAACAACAAGTTCAAACTAAGAGTAAAAGTCGAAGGCGAAATCATGGAACACACCAAAGAACACAAAATCCTACGAATAACGATTGACAGCAAAGGAGATTCAACACGCATACTGATAACCAGATCGCCAAAACGATAAACCGGCTTAACCCAATCAAAACGATCTGCAATACAGTCGTTGTCACCAAATTTTGGCAAGTAAGTCACGAATTTTTGACAGTGCTCATCAAATTTTGATTGTAAAGCATCAATTTTTGACAGAGCGCACATATTTTTGTCCCTTATGCATCTATTTTTGACTCGAAATAAAAACAAGACATATTCACTGCCGTTCTGGAGGATTAAGGACTGATGATTTGCAACAGTGAAATTGTTGTAATAATGTAAAAATTTACGAAATACATATGTAGAAAAACGTGGCTTTTTTCAGACTTTCTTTAGGAACGCTATTGCGAACCAAAAAATTAGTAACTTTATTCCTTGCCGATTTTCTACAAAAGAGGTTCGTTGTTTGTGATCCCGCCCATTTTATAAGTTTTTTCGCAAACCTAAACTCACCACGGTTCTAACCGTTTTGATCGAATGACAAGATCTACACATTTATGTCGACATTAGAAACCGCAGTGACAGCGGCGGTCGGTGTAAATACCGTTTGTTTACAACATTGCCCCCTGCAGTGAGAAAACCGATCTTTATATCTCACTCTACTTCTTGTCGCTGTCATTAATGTTTTCGTTGTCAATTTTCGCACGCGCTTGCTATCGTACTAATCTCTCTCCTCACCGGTAAGTATTTTGCTGTCGATATTTAAATAACTCTAGTTTCGTTGCAGGACGTTTGTAAATGCCGCTAGTAGTTCGAACGCTCGCCTGTCTCACTTTACCATCTTCGGCCCTAACTACCTCGATCACACGACCTTTTGGCCAACTGTTGCGCGGTAAACAGTTATCGATTGCTACTACTGTGTCACCCAGCTGGATTGGCCGCACGTGTTCGAACCAATTCGATCGACGGGTCCACCTAGAAGGCTCCTTTTGGGAGTCCTTTTGGGCTGTGCCTACTACGGGTCCTAGGCTTCTTCGGAGAGAGATGTCTTCGTTTGCAGGTCGAAAGTGGTCCTTCGTCGTTTGTGCAGGGTTGGTATTTTAAATCACCACACTTTGACTTAAGGTCCCTATTCGGGCGCCAGTTAGCGAAACTATCACTTCGGATTGTAGAGAAGTTAAGAGAAACGAAAGCTTCCTTCTTCTAAGGCGGTTAGGCTGAGAGTGCCGTCCTTTTGCTTTATTCAGATTTAAATATAAGTTTCGTGTTCCAAAGGGATCGGGTGATGAAAGGAAGGATACAGAGAAAGGACGTAGATAACGGTGATCGTCCGGATGACGATCTTGTGTTGGTTTAGGGCTGATACCGTTGAAGGGATGCAGAATCAGGTATGGATGCTCGATCGACCGGATGACGATGCTGTGTTGGTTTGGGACTGATACGGTTGAACAGTTTTGATAACTGTATCTATGATTCTGCGTTGTTCCGATAACTTGCGCAATTCTTCCGCGTCTATATTGAAAGTTTCTTAGACACACTAGAAAACTGTCTGTGTCAAGTTTTTCTGCCATCTCGATATGTAAAGCTCTTGTCGACATTCATGTAAAAATGCACCCCCGTCTTTTTTCAGTTGATCTTTTTACAGCAACATGGGCCGAAGTAATCTATTCCGGAATGTAGGAAAGGTGGATTGTAAGGGTTACACCTAAAGGCTGGTAGCGATGCCATCATCGGAGCTTTCGGGGTTGCCGCATATAGAATGCATCTTTGACAGCAGCTTTTCACATTTTTTAACAAGTTTCTTATATTAACGATAAAGAATGTTTGTCGTAGTGCTGCTATTCCCACATTATCCGCTTGATGGAGATATTTTTCGTGGTAGCTTCTCACAATCATTTTCACTATTCTCTCCTTGTTCGGACGCAGAATTGGTCGGAATTGCGCCTATGTCATCTGCCCTTGGATCTTAGGACACCATGTTCATCCATATATGGCATTAGGGTTCGAATGTTACTGGATTTCTCTATCTCTTTTTTACTTTCTAGTGCTTTTATTTCCTCAGGAAATCCTTCTCTTTGGGCTTTTCGATAGAGTGCGTTTTTCGCGTGTTTCACATCTTCATTGTTTATTCTTTTTTCAAATAGTTTCTTATTCTTCACAAAATCCGTGAACTTCTTCAAATAGATCACGTGTTTGAGAAGTCGTTCCCAGGATGTATAATTTTCTTCGAATATGATGTTCTCTCGATAAATATCAACTACACGAAGCTCTTCTGCGGTTATTGATGCTTGGTGAGCCTTACGCCAGAATTTTTCTTCTTTCCACAGAAACGCTGGACCGTCGAACCATGGACGTGTGTCATTTACCAACTTGGTTCCAATGTCTGCCGGATTTTGTTTAGTTGGTACGTATCGCCATTGATTTATCCTGGAGGATTCCAGAATTTCTGAGATCCTATGCGACACAAACTGATGGTATTTACGGTGTTTACTATTAATCCAAGACAACACTGTTTGAGAATCACTCCAATATGTAACACTGGTCACTTGCATTCGTAGTTCTTTCACTATAGTTTCTGTTAACCGGACACCCATCACTGCTGCTTGCAATTCGAGTCTTGGAATTGACATTGTCTTTATGAATACTACACGTGACTAAACGGCAATTAGCCGCACTATATAGGAATTTTCGCTGTCACTGCGTGCGTATACGCATGCTGCGAATGTGTATTCGAAAGCAACAACGAAAGTATGGATTTCCAAACTTTCCGGCTTTTTAGCAACAATTTGTCTTATTATGCTCAGCTCACTTGTTTTTAAAATTGTCTTTTTCCATTCATTAAATTTCTCTTCAAGTGAATCCGAGAGCTCATTATCCCAATGCTCTGTCTCGATATGAGCCTGTTGCATTAGGATTTTGCCATGTATTGTCACATTATACGTCCGAGTGGATCGAAAGTACTCATGGTAAAGCTGAGTAATTCACGTTTAGTTGGTTTTGCCATAACTGTTGCTTCCGGTTTTTCGGTTCCGTATCGTCTTTTGTATTCCACTGCACTCAGAGAAGTTTTTCTATGTCCGTATCTTTTTTCTCAATTGTAACTATGTTCGGCAGCGCTTGCCCACGTTCACTCGGAATGGAGTCTAGTAACTCCTTCGTGTTAGTTACGAATATGAAAACTGCCGTTTTCATGCACTTCAATTACTTGACGCGTTGTTTGTATCGTTTCACTGATTGAGAAAAAACTGTCTAAATAATCGTCAACATAGTGTTGTTTTATGATTGGATTCAGTGCTTTCGAATAGGTTTCGTTATGCACTTCAGCGTTGCGATTCTTAACCACTTGAGCACAAGACGGAGAATACGTTGCTCCGAACGTCAACACTTGCATCACATATGTATCTGGTTTCCTGCCGTTGTCACAATCACGCCACAGTATTCGCTGAGCATCTGAGCGCGTCGATTTTCACTTGATGAAACATTTCTTTTATGTCTCCGGTAACACAAATATTTCCCTCGCGAAAGCGTATTAAAACACCTAATAATGAAGCCATTTCGTCCGGTCCTGTTAACAGTTGAGAATTTAACGAGACACCTTTCATTGTTACAATGCATTGTTACAGCTTGGTGGGAATTGTACCTCATAAGTTTTCCATAGCAAACCTATTTCATATCTTTCACCATCTTTTTTCGATGTATTTTTGATTATCTCTTCTGCACGATTTGTTTCTTCTGATTTGAGTTCTAATCTATATTTTACAGAAAAGTCTTCTGTAGAAAAATATCTCCTCATGAATAGTCATATCATTCATTTCTTCTTCGTTTTTATGGATCGTAAGGTGATTTGTATCGTAATATTCTTTTGTAATATCCATTCCAAAAATGATCTATACGAGTCTCAATGGCGATGGGATTATCTGATTCTGCCATAATTTTGCTCATAGGCATTAGAAGCTGACAATTATTAAGTCCTATCAAAACTGTCCGACGAGCATCAATAAAAGATTCAGTCGGTACTTTTTTAAAGTGAGGGTATTTCCGAGAGAGATGTTATATTTTAATCGACTGTCGGGGTAGATCAAGGTTCCTTACTGTTCTTACCTCTACCAATTTATGTTTTTCGCTCTGGGATTTTCCTTGAATTAAATACTCTATCCGCCGGCTCTTGTTCTCTTTTACAGATACGTTTTTTTTGTCCATGACATTGTCAGCGGATCGCTTTTACCCTTTAACTACAATTTATTTGCCATGTCTTCTTCTATTGGTTAATCCTATAGGCATAGGTTTTATCTGTATGGTTACCATTGATTAATACAACCGGTACAATTTGATAATAAACTTTCCTTTCGGTACGATGATGATTATAGAATTTTTGTTGAGATGAATAGTTGTTATGCAATTTACGGTGGTGCCTTTTACCACAGTTTTAAATGGGACATCGTGAAGCGTTACATTCTTCGGTACGGTGTCCGCTACCTGCCAAACAATTAAGACATGTCTTAAGTTGCTCGGCAGCCGAAACTTGATCTAGTGTGCGAGCGATGTTTTCGTAGAAACTGCTCACAACCGAGTGAGCAACCGAATTTATGTGCACCTTTGCAAAGTGGACATTTTGGTACCCATTTATCGTTTTTCTTTTTTTCAACTGAACCTATAACCCGGGCTGGTTGGCTGATTGTTATCGAATCTAAGCTTCCTATTATCGTCATTGTGAATGTTCACGGGTTCCCTAGAAGTTTCATTTTTCTTAGGCATTAGCCTTATTTTTCGTGCAATCAGTAGTAACAAACTTGAAAGATGAGCCAGGGTTACTACACCATCAGACTCAATGAACAGTTCGTGATCTATCCATCGTTCCTGATAGTTGGTTGGCAATCGATTGATTATGTCCTATATCAGCCGATGATCGTACAAATACGATGTTTTTCTTATAACCTGGATATTTGTAACCTAGTTTTCTAGAGCGTCACTCAGCACTGGAATCTTGTTTCGATCCACTTTTATTTTCATCACGTCTTTTCAAAGAATCTTGAAAATTATTTCAGGTCTTCCAAACACTTCTTCCAGTCTTTTCATTATCAATCCGACATTCTGTGGATCCAAAAAGAGCGGACTAACACACTTTTTTGCATCTCCTTTGAGATGTTTTTGAAGACGATTCATATCCAGACCAGTTAGAGAGGTTGAATTCTGCCTCGTTGGACGTTTCATCAAATGCTCTTTTGAACTTTGGCCAATCTTTGGCATTATCGTCAAAATACGGTAAGTTCATGAGCGTTGTTTTTATAAAGATCAGACTCTTGCTGATTTTATTTATTTTCAAAGCTTCCACAAGCGCTTGAACAGCTGAGCTATGGTTCGTGTTATCTGCTTTCGCCTTTATGCAGCGACCTATCTACTGTGCACTTTATGCACAAAAATTCTTCATCCCTGTCTGGCTTTTTCTTTAGCTTGGAGCACGACAGGTGAAACCATCTGTCGCACTCGTCACAATGGACCATATCCAGTACTGCATCATCGGGTCTTGCACAAAGACGACAGACACCGTTCTTGTTGTCTACAAAATTTTTTTGCCCTGTGGAGATATTTTTTATGTAAACGTTTCGATTATCCTTTTAAGGGTCTTACTTTCCCCTTGAGAAAAGAGGTATTTTACCTACAGGAATGAATACTTAGATTTTCCTCTGCACTAGACTATCGACTTATTAAAACTTATCAGCTTCTCATAGGCCAGATTCGTTCGCTGTTAAGATTTTTTTAACAGAACTTTTAAAATGAGGATGTTCCTCTCTGGAGCCACCAATGTTGCTGAGCAGACTCTCGAACAGGCCTCGCGAAGGAATGACCTCCTAGCACGAGAGTATCGCTGGCAGCAGCAATAATAAAATTGTAAGGTCTTGCACCGTTGATCTTCAAGGAAGTTCCAACTTTCCCGCTAGTTGTTCCAGATACCAAATAATTTGGGGAACCTATGCCGCAGGAGGGGGAGATCTGATGTTAGTCAGTTCGGATATGGGCAGAAACCTGGCGTGAGAAACAACCGTTTGCTGTGTGCGACGAAAGCGTATCGAAAATGAAGATAACCTCCTCGCGTAAGCTATTGATTGAATCTAGGTTAATATTAACAAATTTGGTCCTTATATAGTAAAATTTGCTTAATCCTAATTCTTCCTTTCTCCTTTCTTCTTACAATTGTCCTTTTACGTATGCACATAGGATTTCGATCGTTGTTGTTTTAGGATGTATTCGGATACGTTTGTATGTACCTTGATTTGCCAATGGCGGTTGCATCCTGCAATCCTACCATTAGCGATCCTAATGGTGAATATTCCAAATGTCATAATATTTTAGGCGTCTTGTGCGTTTATAGCCGATTTCCGCTATATCCTATTCTGTCATTATGCGCATACGTTGATGAATTGTATATAATTGTATTAATTACTGTCCGGTTTTTTGGAAAAAAAACCGAATCTTCTCAGTTCAGTGTTGTTGTTGTGCCGCTATTGTTTGTGCGTTTTTCCCTTATTTTATGGCCGACGCGCTTGTTTCCAGACTCGTATATCGCACCCATTGAAGATCATATGTTTATTTGGGCAAACGATAACAATCCTTCCACAAATTACAGGTATTGACGATTATTACTTCAAACAGATCCGTAGCGTTCGCAACACACACAAGACTCCCATACAGAAAACCCTTCGACTCGCACAAACAAAAGGCAAAAACACCAAAAGACACAAACACCAAACACAAACAAACAGACCGAAACCACATCAAACTCGGAGAAAGACACCTCCACGACCAGAGACACTCCCTTGACCCTCTCAAACGATGAGACAAACAACAAAACAACAACAGACAAAAGAAACACAAAACCACGAACAACAGACAGGACCAGGACAAGTCTCTAGAACCGGCATCCGAATGGACAAAAGTTCTTAGCAAACAGGCTAAGCGACTTGCACGGAGGAAGCAACGGAAGCAGGAAGTAGCGGCGCTTGACGCGAATCAGCGGCAGCCGCCGGAGCATCAGCAGCAACCAAAACAACCGAAGCAGCGCAGGCATCGCGTCCCTGATGCGTTGGAGTTGGAAACAACGAACAACACAACACAGGACGAGATGATGTGCATCTTCAAGGAAAAGCTGGGGGATGATCGGCAGAACGTGGAGCGTGTAAGGATGAATTTCCAGGAGAATGTTCTTCTGGAATTATCCTGCAAGAGCCACAACGAGACGCTTGAGATGTGGCGGAATGTGTCCGAAGCACTGGAGGGCAAGGCGAAAGCCCGACCACGGACCCCCAGAACTCGCCTTACCTGCACGAACATTCCGCCATGCTGCACCAATGAGAAAATCGCGACGGATCTAAGTACACAAAAAGCAACAGAAGGAGATCCTTGGATAACGTTGGGAATAGCATTGTTCGTTACGCTGTACCATCGTGGGAACGAACGCTTCTTCAGAAATATATTCACCGGACCACGGTTCAGAGGACGCACCGCACAGGAGTTCTTCGAGTGGCCAGTGCCTTCCAAATGGTTTCTTACGATGCCGCTTGCGTGGTCGCAAGCACTATCCCGTTAGACCTTCTCCTAGAGGAGGATATCCGCTGCCACGACGAAAAGGTAGCGAGGGGAAGGACCAGCGACAAAGGGAAGAGACCAGGGGACGCTGGGAACTTCAATGGACAGCCGGAGCGGTGCAGCTGATATCGCCGGAGATGAAGACGAGGAGAATTATCCCGGACATTATGTCCTGGGTAAATCGCAAGCACGGAGAAATTGATTTTTATCTCTCTCAACTCTTTACAAGGCATGGGTTTCTCCGGAGCTACTTCGTCGAAAAAGGCATCCTCGACGGCTCGCCAAACTGTCCGATGTGTGATGATGATGATGATGACGATGATGTGTCCGACTAACTGGAAGATGTCGACTACGTAATGTTCCACTGTCCACGGTTTGCTCGAACCCAACACGAGATGCAGCAGCAGAGCCACTCCCGCTTGACGATGGAATCTTGCAGCGGAAATGTGTGCCAACAGCAAGACTTGGGAAGCTGTCCGGACTGCCGCACGGACCATCTTCAGAATCCTTCAAGTGAGGTGGAACGAGGAAAGTCCACCAACGGCAAGACGGAGACGACAACCACGAAGGCGGAATACGGATCAAACATGGCAGCAATAGCAGCCGCAACAAAGGACGACAGCAGCAGGAGCTAGACCCCACCGGAAGTAGCGGCTACGGACGGGCGGATTTATTTTAGCAACAGCGGAAGGAAGGCACGAAACAGCAGCAGCAGCTGAGACAACTAGGACGGATGACGCAGTAGCAACCTTGGAAAGCAGCAGCGCGTCAACAGGATGGGTGCATCGCACAAACGTTCCTGCATGGAGTACTACGCACATCAAGCGCATCGGCAGGGTTCGGATCAGGTCGAGGAGTGGTTTAGTTAGGGTCCCATCGGCTGCCGGGTCCGCTTCACGGGCCCAGCGTCACGATGAATCCCACATAACCTATCTCGGAGGGATTGGTTTGTAGCCGCAAGCCGCCCTTCGAGGTGGGTACCTTTTGAATGTTCCTTTTTCCCGTTAACAAAAAAAGGTATACATGTATTAGTATACATAAGGGCGGCCCGGTGGTGCATGTGATAAACGGCGCCAGTCCACACGGCCGGACCGGGTTCAAATCCCATCCGGACCGTCCCCCCGTAGCAAGGACTGACTATCCGGCTACGTGGTAAAGATAAGTCTAGTAAGCCAGAAATGGCCGGCGTGACCTTACAGGTCGTCAAAGCCAAGAAGAGAGAGAGAGTATTAGTGTTAGATTTTAGTGCTAGGTTAGTTATATAATAATAAGTACGATCGCACATCGCCACCAGGGTTCCGGCCACGTCAGGTCCGTTACCGGCGAAATAAAGTTACGTTATACAAACAAACAGTTCTGCTGGGTCATATTACGAGATCCTTGGGGAGGATCACAGACTAATGGGCCAAAGAAGAAAACATGAGAGGAGATAGAATGGTACTAGAAGCAACACGTGACACGGAAGAGATATTTATGGTAGTGGAGCTTACCACGGAGGGTAAATCGCTAGACACATACAATCCGTTCCTATTTCAGTAACCTGTCGAACTTGCCACCAACGGCAAACCGACACATATATAACCATTGAAAAACTTGCCAAAACGTATACAAGAGCTGTGATAAATATATTTAGAAAAGACAAACAAATACATAATATTAGATGTACGGATAATACCAGTATTAATGTATTAAGTGTACCCTTCAGCACATCAAGAAGCAAAATACCAAAACCAACGCTTGCAAAAGCTGCAAAATGCATGGAAGAAAAAGAACGAATCGGGTAGAAACTTTAATCGAAACCGTAGCATAGAAATCCATTCAATTCAAAAAGGACCTGGCAAAATTTAGGTTTCTAAAGAAAATAGAAAAAAGAAAGAATTTAGAAGCCCAGCTGGATAAGGTAAACTCGGATAGTACAAGTAAAGAGCTATGTCTAGTAAATAAATGCCATGGGCAACATAATGGTATTAATATAATAGCCGAAAATACGGCCAATGCAAAAGAGTTTCTAAGACTGAATTTCAGCAACCCAAAAGGATCGAGAGGGACCGCATTTTATCACAGAAACAGAAATCCTGGCCTTGCCGAAATGAAAAAACATATTATACACTAAGAAAAACATCACACCAAGTATATATGGCATATCATACAAAGCCTTGAAGCTGCTAAATGACGAAGTTGTCCTGGTCTTGATAAGAGAATTGAATATGATGTTTCAAAAAGGAAGGGTATCAAAAAAATCAAAAAGATAAAGGCAGTGGCAATTCCTAAAATAGGCAAAGACACAAACTGTGTAGAGAATTGTAGACCTATAGCGCTTTTATGTACACTAACCTAAATAGTCAATACGGTGGTACTACGTATGATAACTGAGCACTTGAAGAAGTATAGTTCCCAGAAACCAGCTTTGGGTTCCGTAGACATAGATCTACTATTACTGTAGTGAATCTCCTGGTACACAAAATATTACAAAACAACAGAAAGTACACTGGGGTTGTTTTTATAGATGTTAAAAATCCTTACAACAGCATACTTACCAAAGAGCTCCTGGACATCTGTTGCGGTCGGAACGTTAGATTTGAATATTTGTTTAAAAATTGTAACTTGTCGCATGGGATCGCTGAGCTAGACCGAAATAAACAGAGAATTTTGGAAAGGTCGGTTTCACGATACCATCGATAAGCATAAATCATGCATCGCGTAGGTCATGCGAAGGAGGTCTATGGGAAACTTAAACAAGCGTCTTAAGTGCAATAACCGGCTTGGGAAAGGAATGCATGTGCAGCACAACGAGCTGCTTTCAATGTTGGGTGCAATAAAACTGAAATGTTTATGATAAGGCACCAAACAGATCCTAGCCATGTGTTTATTTAGGATGAACATAGAAGCAAATAGGAAAAGACCAACGCGATCTAACATACTAATACCACCACAATGCGTAGGCGTATACGCATAAGTAATACACAAACAATTTCATTTGTTAGTATATAAGCTCAAGAAATTTGTTAATAAAATTAGATTTAATTCAGAACTTGAATGGAGAACGTCTCGACTCTCAGTTGAACTTTCTTGATCTCTCCTAAGGCTTTGCGTTGAATCTCACCCCAGTCTTCTGACCCATCCGAAAAATTGCTATTACCGGATTGTTCCACTTTCGCAGTATAGGTTCCTACGTACCGAGAACACTAACGGGAAGTTTAATGAACAACTGGCGACAGTAACCCCTTTTTGGTCAGAAACTCAACTATCCTGTTTTACGGTTAAACTAGGGACTAGGAAGGCCTCTCCTTTCCGTGGCCTGGCCTGGGTTTGGCCGTTAACAACATCCTTAGGCACAACATGATATCCGAAAAGAATATCCCATAGGCTGCAAGCTTTT
Source organism: Anopheles funestus (assembly GCF_943734845.2). NCBI lineage: Eukaryota > Metazoa > Arthropoda > Insecta > Diptera > Culicidae > Anopheles > Anopheles funestus. The sequence continues at coordinate 49,443,073 of NC_064599.1, forward strand.
TAACCAACAGGGGTTTAGAGATAACCATGGGAAAGGAAACGATAAACGAATTGTTAGCAACTGACTCCCACAAGGAGATGATGCCATGATCTAAACGACATTAACATCAGAATATTTTTATATGCAGATGATTTCGCAATAATCGAAACTGGGCTAACTCCAAAAGCGGTTGCAATAGCCTTACAAATATTCGTAACATGACTAAAAGGACGACTAAGCCAGATAACTTAGGAATCAACAGTTTCAAGTCTAAGGTTTCCCAACAACAAGTTCAAACTAAGAGTAAAAGTCGAAGGCGAAATCATGGAACACACCAAAGAACACAAAATCCTACGAATAACGATTGACAGCAAAGGAGATTCAACACGCATACTGATAACCAGATCGCCAAAACGATAAACCGGCTTAACCCAATCAAAACGATCTGCAATACAGTCGTTGTCACCAAATTTTGGCAAGTAAGTCACGAATTTTTGACAGTGCTCATCAAATTTTGATTGTAAAGCATCAATTTTTGACAGAGCGCACATATTTTTGTCCCTTATGCATCTATTTTTGACTCGAAATAAAAACAAGACATATTCACTGCCGTTCTGGAGGATTAAGGACTGATGATTTGCAACAGTGAAATTGTTGTAATAATGTAAAAATTTACGAAATACATATGTAGAAAAACGTGGCTTTTTTCAGACTTTCTTTAGGAACGCTATTGCGAACCAAAAAATTAGTAACTTTATTCCTTGCCGATTTTCTACAAAAGAGGTTCGTTGTTTGTGATCCCGCCCATTTTATAAGTTTTTTCGCAAACCTAAACTCACCACGGTTCTAACCGTTTTGATCGAATGACAAGATCTACACATTTATGTCGACATTAGAAACCGCAGTGACAGCGGCGGTCGGTGTAAATACCGTTTGTTTACAACATTGCCCCCTGCAGTGAGAAAACCGATCTTTATATCTCACTCTACTTCCTGTCGCTGTCATTAATGTTTTCGTTGTCAATTTTCGCACGCGCTTGCTATCGTACTAATCTCTCTCCTCACCGGTAAGTATTTTGCTGTCGATATTTAAATAACTCTAGTTTCGTTGCAGGACGTTTGTAAATGCCGCTAGTAGTTCGAACGCTCGCCTGTCTCACTTTACCATCTTCGGCCCTAACTACCTCGATCACACGACCTTTTGGCCAACTGTTGCGCGGTAAACAGTTATCGATTGCTACTACTGTGTCACCCAGCTGGATTGGCCGCACGTGTTCGAACCAATTCGATCGACGGGTCCACCTAGAAGGCTCCTTTTGGGAGTCCTTTTGGGCTGTGCCTACTACGGGTCCTAGGCTTCTTCGGAGAGAGATGTCTTCGTTTGCAGGTCGAAAGTGGTCCTTCGTCGTTTGTGCAGGGTTGGTATTTTAAATCACCACACTTTGACTTAAGGTCCCTATTCGGGCGCCAGTTAGCGAAACTATCACTTCGGATTGTAGAGAAGTTAAGAGAAACGAAAGCTTCCTTCTTCTAAGGCGGTTAGGCTGAGAGTGCCGTCCTTTTGCTTTATTCAGATTTAAATATAAGTTTCGTGTTCCAAAGGGATCGGGTGATGAAAGGAAGGATACAGAGAAAGGACGTAGATAACGGTGATCGTCCGGATGACGATCTTGTGTTGGTTTAGGGCTGATACCGTTGAAGGGATGCAGAATCAGGTATGGATGCTCGATCGACCGGATGACGATGCTGTGTTGGTTTGGGACTGATACGGTTGAACAGTTTTGATAACTGTATCTATGATTCTGCGTTGTTCCGATAACTTGCGCAATTCTTCCGCGTCTATATTGAAAGTTTCTTAGACACACTAGAAAACTGTCTGTGTCAAGTTTTTCTGCCATCTCGATATGTAAAGCTCTTGTCGACATTCATGTAAAAATGCACCCCCGTCTTTTTTCAGTTGATCTTTGTACAGCAACATGGGCCGAAGTAATCTATTCCGGAATGTAGGAAAGGTGGATTGTAAGGGTTACACCTAAAGGCTGGTAGCGATGCCATCATCGGAGCTTTCGGGGTTGCCGCTTATAGAATGCATCTTTGACAGCAGCTTTTCACATTTTTTAACAAGTTTCTTATATTAACGATAAAGAATGTTTGTCGTAGTGCTGCTATTCCCACATTATCCGCTTGATGGAGATATTTTTCGTGGTAGCTTCTCACAATCATTTTCACTATTCTCTCCTTGTTCGGACGCAGAATTGGTCGGAATTGCGCCTATGTCATCTACCCTTGGATCTTAGGACACCATGTTCATCCATATATGGCATTAGGGTTCGAATGTTACTGGATTTCTCTATCTCTTTTTTACTTTCTAGTGCTTTTATTTCCTCAGGAAATCCTTCTCTTTGGGCTTTTCGATAGAGTGCGTTTTTCGCGTGTTTCACATCTTCATTGTTTATTCTTTTTTCAAATAGTTTCTTATTCTTCACAAAATCCGTGAACTTCTTCAAATAGATCACGTGTTTGAGAAGTCGTTCCCAGGATGTATAATTTTCTTCGAATATGATGTTCTCTCGATAAATATCAACTACACGAAGCTCTTCTGCGGTTATTGATGCTTGGTGAGCCTTACGCCAGAATTTTTCTTCTTTCCACAGAAACGCTGGACCGTCGAACCATGGACGTGTGTCATTTACCAACTTGGTTCCAATGTCTGCCGGATTTTGTTTAGTTGGTACGTATCGCCATTGATTTATCCTGGAGGATTCCAGAATTTCTGAGATCCTATGCGACACAAACTGATGGTATTTACGGTGTTTACTATTAATCCAAGACAACACTGTTTGAGAATCACTCCAATATGTAACACTGGTCACTTGCATTCGTAGTTCTTTCACTATAGTTTCTGTTAACCGGACACCCATCACTGCTGCTTGCAATTCGAGTCTTGGAATTGACATTGTCTTTATGAATACTACACGTGACTAAACGGCAATTAGCCGCACTATATAGGAATTTTCGCTGTCACTGCGTGCGTATACGCATGCTGCGAATGTGTATTCGAAAGCAACAACGAAAGTATGGATTTCCAAACTTTCCGGCTTTTTAGCAACAATTTGTCTTATTATGCTCAGCTCACTTGTTTTTAAAATTGTCTTTTTCCATTCATTAAATTTCTCTTCAAGTGAATCCGAGAGCTCATTATCCCAATGCTCTGTCTCGATATGAGCCTGTTGCATTAGGATTTTGCCATGTATTGTCACATTATACGTCCGAGTGGATCGAAAGTACTCATGGTAAAGCTGAGTAATTCACGTTTAGTTGGTTTTGCCATAACTGTTGCTTCCGGTTTTTCGGTTCCGTATCGTCTTTTGTATTCCACTGCACTCAGAGAAGTTTTTCTATGTCCGTATCTTTTTTCTCAATTGTAACTATGTTCGGCAGCGCTTGCCCACGTTCACTCGGAATGGAGTCTAGTAACTCCTTCGTGTTAGTTACGAATATGAAAACTGCCGTTTTCATGCACTTCAATTACTTGACGCGTTGTTAGTATCGTTTCACTGATTGAGAAAAAACTGTCTAAATAATCGTCAACATAGTGTTGTTTTATGATTGGATTCAGTGCTTTCGAATAGGTTTCGTTATGCACTTCAGCGTTGCGATTCTTAACCACTTGAGCACAAGACGGAGAATACGTTGCTCCGAACGTCAACACTTGCATCACATATGTATCTGGTTTCCTGCCGTTGTCACAATCACGCCACAGTATTCGCTGAGCATCTGAGCGCGTCGATTTTCACTTGATGAAACATTTCTTTTATGTCTCCGGTAACACAAATATTTCCCTCGCGAAAGCGTATTAAAACACCTAATAATGAAGCCATTTCGTCCGGTCCTGTTTTTTTTTTTTTTTTTTTTTTTTTTTTTTTTTTTTTTTTTCGCCCGCCATTTCGTCCGGTCCTGTTAACAGTTGAGAATTTAACGAGACACCTTTCATTGTTACAATGCATTGTTACAGCTTGGTGGGAATTGTACCTCATAAGTTTTCCATAGCAAACCTATTTCATATCTTTCACCATCTTTTTTCGATGTATTTTTGATTATCTCTTCTGCACGATTTGTTTCTTCTGATTTGAGTTCTAATCTATATTTTACAGAAAAGTCTTCTGTAGAAAAATATCTCCTCATGAATAGTCATATCATTCATTTCTTCTTCGTTTTTATGGATCGTAAGGTGATTTGTATCGTAATATTCTTTTGTAATATCCATTCCAAAAATGATCTATACGAGTCTCAATGGCGATGGGATTATCTGATTCTGCCATAATTTTGCTCATAGGCATTAGAAGCTGACAATTATTAAGTCCTATCAAAACTGTCGGACGAGCATCAATAAAAGATTCAGTCGGTACTTTTTTAAAGTGAGGGTATTTCCGAGAGAGATGTTATATTTTAATCGACTGTCGGGGTAGATCAAGGTTCCTTACTGTTCTTACCTCTACCAATTTATGTTTTTCGCTCTGGGATTTTCCTTGAATTAAATACTCTATCCGCCGGCTCTTGTTCTCTTTTACAGATACGTTTTTTTTGTCCATGACATTGTCAGCGGATCGCTTTTACCCTTTAACTACAATTTATTTGCCATGTCTTCTTCTATTGGTTAATCCTATAGGCATAGGTTTTATCTGTATGGTTACCATTGATTAATACAACCGGTACAATTTGATAATAAACTTTCCTTTCGGTACGATGATGATTATAGAATTTTTGTTGAGATGAATAGTTGTTATGCAATTTACGGTGGTGCCTTTTACCACAGTTTTAAATGGGACATCGTGAAGCGTTACATTCTTCGGTACGGTGTCCGCTACCTGCCAAACAATTAAGACATGTCTTAAGTTACTTGAAACATGTCTTAAGAAACTTGATCTAGTGTATGTTTTCGTAGAAACTGCTCACAACCGAGTGAGCAACCGAATTTATGTGCACCTTTGCAAAGTGGACATTTTGGTACCCATTTATCGTTTTTCTTTTTTTCAACTGAACCTATAACCCGGGCTGGTTGGCTGATTGTTATCGAATCTAAGCTTCCTATTATCGTCATTGTGAATGTTCACGGGTTCCCTAGAAGTTTCATTTTTCTTAGGCATTAGCCTTATTTTTCGTGCAATCAGTAGTAACAAACTTGAAAGATGAGCCAGGGTTACTACACCATCAGACTCAATGAACAGTTCGTGATCTATCCATCGTTCCTGATAGTTGGTTGGCAATCGATTGATTATGTCCTATATCAGCCGATGATCGTACAAATACGATGTTTTTCTTATAACCTGGATATTTGTAACCTAGTTTTCTAGAGCGTCACTCAGCACTGGAATCTTGTTTCGATCCACTTTTATTTTCATCACGTCTTTTCAAAGAATCTTGAAAATTATTTCAGGTCTTCCAAACACTTCTTCCAGTCTTTTCATTATCAATCCGACATTCTGTGGATCCAAAAAGAGCGGACTAACACACTTTTTTGCATCTCCTTTGAGATGTTTTTGAAGACGATTCATATCCAGACCAGTTAGAGAGGTTGAATTCTGCCTCGTTGGACGTTTCATCAAATGCTCTTTTGAACTTTGGCCAATCTTTGGCATTATCGTCAAAATACGGTAAGTTCATGAGCGTTGTTTTTATAAAGATCAGACTCTTGCTGATTTTATTTATTTTCAAAGCTTCCACAAGCGCTTGAACAGCTGAGCTATGGTTCGTGTTATCTGCTTTCGCCTTTATGCAGCGACCTATCTACTGTGCACTTTATGCACAAAAATTCTTCATCCCTGTCTGGCTTTTTCTTTAGCTTGGAGCACGACAGGTGAAACCATCTGTCGCACTCGTCACAATGGACCATATCCAGTACTGCATCATCGGGTCTTGCACAAAGACGACAGACACCGTTCTTGTTGTCTACAAAATTTTTTTGCCCTGTGGAGATATTTTTTATGTAAACGTTTCGATTATCCTTTTAAGGGTCTTACTTTCCCCTTGAGAAAAGAGGTATTTTACCTACAGGAATGAATACTTAGATTTTCCTCTGCACTAGACTATCGACTTATTAAAACTTATCAGCTTCTCATAGGCCAGATTCGTTCGCTGTTAAGATTTTTTTAACAGAACTTTTAAAATGAGGATGTTCCTCTCTGGAGCCACCAATGTTGCTGAGCAGACTCTCGAACAGGCCTCGCGAAGGAATGACCTCCTAGCACGAGAGTATCGCTGGCAGCAGCAATAATAAAATTGTAAGGTCTTGCACCGTTGATCTTCAAGGAAGTTCCAACTTTCCCGCTAGTTGTTCCAGATACCAAATAATTTGGGGAACCTATGCCGCAGGAGGGGGAGATCTGATGTTAGTCAGTTCGGATATGGGCAGAAACCTGGCGTGAGAAACAACCGTTTGCTGTGTGCGACGAAAGCGTATCGAAAATGAAGATAACCTCCTCGCGTAAGCTATTGATTGAATCTAGGTTAATATTAACAAATTTGGTCCTTATATAGTAAAATTTGCTTAATCCTAATTCTTCCTTTCTCCTTTCTTCTTACAATTGTCCTTTTACGTATGCACATAGGATTTCGATCGTTGTTGTTTTAGGATGTATTCGGATACGTTTGTATGTACCTTGATTTGCCAATGGCGGTTGCATCCTGCAATCCTACCATTAGCGATCCTAATGGTGAATATTCCAAATGTCATAATATTTTAGGCGTCTTGTGCGTTTATAGCCGATTTCCGCTATATCCTATTCTGTCATTATGCGCATACGTTGATGAATTGTATATAATTGTATTAATTACTGTCCGGTTTTTTGGAAAAAAAACCGAATCTTCTCAGTTCAGTGTTGTTGTTGTGCCGCTATTGTTTGTGCGTTTTTCCCTTATTTTATGGCCGACGCGCTTGTTTCCAGACTCGTATATCGCACCCATTGAAGATCATATGTTTATTTGGGCAAACGATAACAATCCTTCCACAAATTACAGGTATTGACGATTATTACTTCAAACAGATCCGTAGCGTTCGCAACACACACAAGACTCCCATACAGAAAACCCTTCGACTCGCACAAACAAAAGGCAAAAACACCAAAAGACACAAACACCAAACACAAACAAACAGACCGAAACCACATCAAACTCGGAGAAAGACACCTCCACGACCAGAGACACTCCCTTGACCCTCTCAAACGATGAGACAAACAACAAAACAACAACAGACAAAAGAAACACAAAACCACGAACAACAGACAGGACCAGGACAAGTCTCTAGAACCGGCATCCGAATGGACAAAAGTTCTTAGCAAACAGGCTAAGCGACTTGCACGGAGGAAGCAACGGAAGCAGGAAGTAGCGGCGCTTGACGCGAATCAGCGGCAGCCGCCGGAGCATCAGCAGCAACCAAAACAACCGAAGCAGCGCAGGCATCGCGTCCCTGATGCGTTGGAGTTGGAAACAACGAACAACACAACACAGGACGAGATGATGTGCATCTTCAAGGAAAAGCTGGGGGATGATCGGCAGAACGTGGAGCGTGTAAGGATGAATTTCCAGGAGAATGTTCTTCTGGAATTATCCTGCAAGAGCCACAACGAGACGCTTGAGATGTGGCGGAATGTGTCCGAAGCACTGGAGGGCAAGGCGAAAGCCCGACCACGGACCCCCAGAACTCGCCTTACCTGCACGAACATTCCGCCATGCTGCACCAATGAGAAAATCGCGACGGATCTAAGTACACAAAAAGCAACAGAAGGAGATCCTTGGATAACGTTGGGAATAGCATTGTTCGTTACGCTGTACCATCGTGGGAACGAACGCTTCTTCAGAAATATATTCACCGGACCACGGTTCAGAGGACGCACCGCACAGGAGTTCTTCGAGTGGCCAGTGCCTTCCAAATGGTTTCTTACGATGCCGCTTGCGTGGTCGCAAGCACTATCCCGTTAGACCTTCTCCTAGAGGAGGATATCCGCTGCCACGACGAAAAGGTAGCGAGGGCAAGGACCAGGACCAGACATACGACAGCGAAAAATGGAAGAGACCAGGGGACGCTGGGAACTACAATGAACAGCCGGAGCGGTGCAGCCGAGATCGCCGGGGATGAAGACGAGGAGACCCGGACATTATGTTCTGGGTACATCGTTAGCACGTAGAAATAAATAAATAAATAAATGTCTCTCAACTCTTTACAGGGCATGGGTTTCTCCGGAGCTACTTCGTCGAAAAAGGCATCCTCGACGGCTCGCCAAACTGTCCGATGTGTGAACACTAACTGGAAGATGTCGACTACGTAATGTTCCACTGTCCACGGTTTGCTCGAACCCAACACGAGATGCAGCAGCAGAGCCACTCCCGCTTGACGATGGAATCTTGCAGCGGAAATGTGTGCCAACAGCAAGACTTGGGAAGCTGTCCGGACTGCCGCACGGACCATCTTCAGAATCCTTCAAGTGAGGTGGAACGAGGAAAGTCCACCAACGGCAAGACGGAGACGACAACAACGAAGGCGGAATACGGATCAAACATGGCAGCAATAGCAGCCGCAACAAAGGACGACAGCAGCAGGAGCTAGACCCTACCGGAAGTAGCGGCTACGGACGGGCGGATTTATTTTAGCAACAGCGGAAGGAAGGCACGAAGCAGCAGCAGCAGATGAAACAACTAAGACGGATGACGCAGTAGCAACCTCGGAAAGCAGCAGCGCGTCAACAGGATGGGTGCATCGCACAAACGTTCCTGCATGGAGTACTACGCACATCAAGCGCATCGGCAGGGTTCGGATCAGGTCGAGGAGTGGTTTAGTTAGGGTCCCATCGGCTGCCGGGTCCGCTTCACGGGCCCAGCGTCACGATGAATCCCACATAACCCATCTCGGAGGGATTGGTTTGTAGCCGCAAGCCGCCCTTCGAGGTGGGTACCTTTTGAATGTTCCTTTTTCCCGTTAACAAAAAAGATATACATGTATTAGTATACATAAGGGCGGCCTGGTAGTGCATTTGATAAACGGCGCCAGTCCACACGGCCGGACCGGGTTCAAATCCCATCCGGACCGTACCCCGTAGCAAAGACTGACTATCTGGCTACGTGGTAAAAATATGTCTAGTAAGCCAGAAATGGCTGGCGTGACCTGTAAGGTCGTCAAAGCCAGAAGAGAGAGAGAGTATTAGTGTTAGATTTTAGTACTAGGTTAGTTATATAATAATAAGAACGATCGCACATCGCCACCAGGGTTCCGGCCACGTCGGGTCCGTTAAAGGCGAAATAAAGTTACGTTATACAAACAAACAGTTCTGCTGGGTCATATTACGAGATCCTTGGGGAGGATCACAGACTAATGGGCCAAAGAAGAAAACATGAGAGCTCCTGGACATCTGTTGCGGTCGGAACGTTAGATTTGAATATTTGTTTAAAAATTGTAACTTGTCGCATGGGATCGCTGAGCTAGACCGAAATAAACAGAGAATTTTGGAAAGGTCGGTTTCACGATACCATCGATAAGCATAAATCATGCATCGCGTAGGTCATGCGAAGGAGGTCTATGGGAAACTTAAACAAGCGTCTTAAGTGCAATAACCGGCTTGGGAAAGGAATGCATGTGCAGCACAACGAGCTGCTTTCAATGTTGGGTGCAATAAAACTGAAATGTTTATGATAAGGCACCAAACAGATCCTAGCCATGTGTTTATTTAGGATGAACATAGAAGCAAATAGGAAAAGACCAACGCGATCTAACATACTAATACCACCACAATGCGTAGGCGTATACGCATAAGTAATACACAAACAATTTCATTTGTTAGTATATAAGCTCAAGAAATTTGTTAATAAAATTAGATTTAATTCAGAACTTGAATGGAGAACGTCTCGACTCTCAGTTGAACTTTCTTGATCTCTCCTAAGGCTTTGCGTTGAATCTCACCCCAGTCTTCTGACCCATCCGAAAAATTGCTATTACCGGATTGTTCCACTTTCGCAGTATAGGTTCCTACGTACCGAGAACACTAACGGGAAGTTTAATGAACAACTGGCGACAGTAACCCCTTTTTGGTCAGAAACTCAACTATCCTGTTTTACGGTTAAACTAGGGACTAGGAAGGCCTCTCCTTTCCGTGGCCTGGCCTGGGTTTGGCCGTTAACAACATCCTTAGGCACAACATGATATCCGAAAAGAATATCCCATAGGCTGCAAGCTTTTTAACCAACAGGGGTTTAGAGATAACCATGGGAAAGGAAACGATAAACGAATTGTTAGCAACTGACTCCCACAAGGAGATGATGCCATGATCTAAACGACATTAACATCAGAATATTTTTATATGCAGATGATTTCGCAATAATCGAAACTGGGCTAACTCCAAAAGCGGTTGCAATAGCCTTACAAATATTCGTAACATGACTAAAAGGACGACTAAGCCAGATAACTTAGGAATCAACAGTTTCAAGTCTAAGGTTTCCCAACAACAAGTTCAAACTAAGAGTAAAAGTCGAAGGCGAAATCATGGAACACACCAAAGAACACAAAATCCTACGAATAACGATTGACAGCAAAGGAGATTCAACACGCATACTGATAACCAGATCGCCAAAACGATAAACCGGCTTAACCCAATCAAAACGATCTGCAATACAGTCGTTGTCACCAAATTTTGGCAAGTAAGTCACGAATTTTTGACAGTGCTCATCAAATTTTGATTGTAAAGCATCAATTTTTGACAGAGCGCACATATTTTTGTCCCTTATGCATCTATTTTTGACTCGAAATAAAAACAAGACATATTCACTGCCGTTCTGGAGGATTAAGGACTGATGATTTGCAACAGTGAAATTGTTGTAATAATGTAAAAATTTACGAAATACATATGTAGAAAAACGTGGCTTTTTTCAGACTTTCTTTAGGAACGCTATTGCGAACCAAAAAATTAGTAACTTTATTCCTTGCCGATTTTCTACAAAAGAGGTTCGTTGTTTGTGATCCCGCCCATTTTATAAGTTTTTTCGCAAACCTAAACTCACCACGGTTCTAACCGTTTTGATCGAATGACAAGATCTACACATTTATGTCGACATTAGAAACCGCAGTGACAGCGGCGGTCGGTGTAAATACCGTTTGTTTACAACATTGCCCCCTGCAGTGAGAAAACCGATCTTTATATCTCACTCTACTTCCTGTCGCTGTCATTAATGTTTTCGTTGTCAATTTTCGCACGCGCTTGCTATCGTACTAATCTCTCTCCTCACCGGTAAGTATTTTGCTGTCGATATTTAAATAACTCTAGTTTCGTTGCAGGACGTTTGTAAATGCCGCTAGTAGTTCGAACGCTCGCCTGTCTCACTTTACCATCTTCGGCCCTAACTACCTCGATCACACGACCTTTTGGCCAACTGTTGCGCGGTAAACAGTTATCGATTGCTACTACTGTGTCACCCAGCTGGATTGGCCGCACGTGTTCGAACCAATTCGATCGACGGGTCCACCTAGAAGGCTCCTTTTGGGAGTCCTTTTGCGCTGTGCCTACTACGGGTCCTAGGCTTCTTCGGAGAGAGATGTCTTCGTTTGCAGGTCGAAAGTGGTCCTTCGTCGTTTGTGCAGGGTTGGTATTTTAAATCACCACACTTTGACTTAAGGTCCCTATTCGGGCGCCAGTTAGCGAAACTATCACTTCGGATTGTAGAGAAGTTAAGAGAAACGAAAGCTTCCTTCTTCTAAGGCGGTTAGGCTGAGAGTGCCGTCCTTTTGCTTTATTCAGATTTAAATATAAGTTTCGTGTTCCAAAGGGATCGGGTGATGAAAGGAAGGATACAGAGAAAGGACGTAGATAACGGTGATCGTCCGGATGACGATCTTGTGTTGGTTTAGGGCTGATACCGTTGAAGGGATGCAGAATCAGGTATGGATGCTCGATCGACCGGATGACGATGCTGTGTTGGTTTGGGACTGATACGGTTGAACAGTTTTGATAACTGTATCTATGATTCTGCGTTGTTCCGATAACTTGCGCAATTCTTCCGCGTCTATATTGAAAGTTTCTTAGACACACTAGAAAACTGTCTGTGTCAAGTTTTTCTGCCATCTCGATATGTAAAGCTCTTGTCGACATTCATGTAAAAATGCACCCCCGTCTTTTTTCAGTTGATCTTTTTACAGCAACATGGGCCGAAGTAATCTATTCCGGAATGTAGGAAAGGTGGATTGTAAGGGTTACACCTAAAGGCTGGTAGCGATGCCATCATCGGAGCTTTCGGGGTTGCCGCATATAGAATGCATCTTTGACAGCAGCTTTTCACATTTTTTAACAAGTTTCTTATATTAACGATAAAGAATGTTTGTCGTAGTGCTGCTATTCCCACATTATCCGCTTGATGGAGATATTTTTCGTGGTAGCTTCTCACAATCATTTTCACTATTCTCTCCTTGTTCGGACGCAGAATTGGTCGGAATTGCGCCTATGTCATCTACCCTTGGATCTTAGGACACCATGTTCATCCATATATGGCATTAGGGTTCGAATGTTACTGGATTTCTCTATCTCTTTTTTACTTTCTAGTGCTTTTATTTCCTCAGGAAATCCTTCTCTTTGGGCTTTTCGATAGAGTGCGTTTTTCGCGTGTTTCACATCTTCATTGTTTATTCTTTTTTCAAATAGTTTCTTATTCTTCACAAAATCCGTGAACTTCTTCAAATAGATCACGTGTTTGAGAAGTCGTTCCCAGGATGTATAATTTTCTTCGAATATGATGTTCTCTCGATAAATATCAACTACACGAAGCTCTTCTGCGGTTATTGATGCTTGGTGAGCCTTACGCCAGAATTTTTCTTCTTTCCACAGAAACGCTGGACCGTCGAACCATGGACGTGTGTCATTTACCAACTTGGTTCCAATGTCTGCCGGATTTTGTTTAGTTGGTACGTATCGCCATTGATTTATCCTGGAGGATTCCAGAATTTCTGAGATCCTATGCGACACAAACTGATGGTATTTACGGTGTTTACTATTAATCCAAGACAACACTGTTTGAGAATCACTCCAATATGTAACACTGGTCACTTGCATTCGTAGTTCTTTCACTATAGTTTCTGTTAACCGGACACCCATCACTGCTGCTTGCAATTCGAGTCTTGGAATTGACATTGTCTTTATGAATACTACACGTGACTAAACGGCAATTAGCCGCACTATATAGGAATTTTCGCTGTCACTGCGTGCGTATACGCATGCTGCGAATGTGTATTCGAAAGCAACAACGAAAGTATGGATTTCCAAACTTTCCGGCTTTTTAGCAACAATTTGTCTTATTATGCTCAGCTCACTTGTTTTTAAAATTGTCTTTTTCCATTCATTAAATTTCTCTTCAAGTGAATCCGAGAGCTCATTATCCCAATGCTCTGTCTCGATATGAGCCTGTTGCATTAGGATTTTGCCATGTATTGTCACATTATACGTCCGAGTGGATCGAAAGTACTCATGGTAAAGCTGAGTAATTCACGTTTAGTTGGTTTTGCCATAACTGTTGCTTCCGGTTTTTCGGTTCCGTATCGTCTTTTGTATTCCACTGCACTCAGAGAAGTTTTTCTATGTCCGTATCTTTTTTCTCAATTGTAACTATGTTCGGCAGCGCTTGCCCACGTTCACTCGGAATGGAGTCTAGTAACTCCTTCGTGTTAGTTACGAATATGAAAACTGCCGTTTTCATGCACTTCAATTACTTGACGCGTTGTTAGTATCGTTTCACTGATTGAGAAAAAACTGTCTAAATAATCGTCAACATAGTGTTGTTTTATGATTGGATTCAGTGCTTTCGAATAGGTTTCGTTATGCACTTCAGCGTTGCGATTCTTAACCACTTGAGCACAAGACGGAGAATACGTTGCTCCGAACGTCAACACTTGCATCACATATGTATCTGGTTTCCTGCCGTTGTCACAATCACGCCACAGTATTCGCTGAGCATCTGAGCGCGTCGATTTTCACTTGATGAAACATTTCTTTTATGTCTCCGGTAACACAAATATTTCCCTCGCGAAAGCGTATTAAAACACCTAATAATGAAGCCATTTCGTCCGGTCCTGTTAACAGTTGAGAATTTAACGAGACACCTTTCATTGTTACAATGCATTGTTACAGCTTGGTGGGAATTGTACCTCATAAGTTTTCCATAGCAAACCTATTTCATATCTTTCACCATCTTTTTTCGATGTATTTTTGATTATCTCTTCTGCACGATTTGTTTCTTCTGATTTGAGTTCTAATCTATATTTTACAGAAAAGTCTTCTGTAGAAAAATATCTCCTCATGAATAGTCATATCATTCATTTCTTCTTCGTTTTTATGGATCGTAAGGTGATTTGTATCGTAATATTCTTTTGTAATATCCATTCCAAAAATGATCTATACGAGTCTCAATGGCGATGGGATTATCTGATTCTGCCATAATTTTGCTCATAGGCATTAGAAGCTGACAATTATTAAGTCCTATCAAAACTGTCGGACGAGCATCAATAAAAGATTCAGTCGGTACTTTTTTAAAGTGAGGGTATTTCCGAGAGAGATGTTATATTTTAATCGACTGTCGGGGTAGATCAAGGTTCCTTACTGTTCTTACCTCTACCAATTTATGTTTTTCGCTCTGGGATTTTCCTTGAATTAAATACTCTATCCGCCGGCTCTTGTTCTCTTTTACAGATACGTTTTTTTTGTCCATGACATTGTCAGCGGATCGCTTTTACCCTTTAACTACAATTTATTTGCCATGTCTTCTTCTATTGGTTAATCCTATAGGCATAGGTTTTATCTGTATGGTTACCATTGATTAATACAACCGGTACAATTTGATAATAAACTTTCCTTTCGGTACGATGATGATTATAGAATTTTTGTTGAGATGAATAGTTGTTATGCAATTTACGGTGGTGCCTTTTACCACAGTTTTAAATGGGACATCGTGAAGCGTTACATTCTTCGGTACGGTGTCCGCTACCTGCCAAACAATTAAGACATGTCTTAAGTTACTTGAAACATGTCTTAAGAAACTTGATCTAGTGTATGTTTTCGTAGAAACTGCTCACAACCGAGTGAGCAACCGAATTTATGTGCACCTTTGCAAAGTGGACATTTTGGTACCCATTTATCGTTTTTCTTTTTTTCAACTGAACCTATAACCCGGGCTGGTTGGCTGATTGTTATCGAATCTAAGCTTCCTATTATCGTCATTGTGAATGTTCACGGGTTCCCTAGAAGTTTCATTTTTCTTAGGCATTAGCCTTATTTTTCGTGCAATCAGTAGTAACAAACTTGAAAGATGAGCCAGGGTTACTACACCATCAGACTCAATGAACAGTTCGTGATCTATCCATCGTTCCTGATAGTTGGTTGGCAATCGATTGATTATGTCCTATATCAGCCGATGATCGTACAAATACGATGTTTTTCTTATAACCTGGATATTTGTAACCTAGTTTTCTAGAGCGTCACTCAGCACTGGAATCTTGTTTCGATCCACTTTTATTTTCATCACGTCTTTTCAAAGAATCTTGAAAATTATTTCAGGTCTTCCAAACACTTCTTCCAGTCTTTTCATTATCAATCCGACATTCTGTGGATCCAAAAAGAGCGGACTAACACACTTTTTTGCATCTCCTTTGAGATGTTTTTGAAGACGATTCATATCCAGACCAGTTAGAGAGGTTGAATTCTGCCTCGTTGGACGTTTCATCAAATGCTCTTTTGAACTTTGGCCAATCTTTGGCATTATCGTCAAAATACGGTAAGTTCATGAGCGTTGTTTTTATAAAGATCAGACTCTTGCTGATTTTATTTATTTTCAAAGCTTCCACAAGCGCTTGAACAGCTGAGCTATGGTTCGTGTTATCTGCTTTCGCCTTTATGCAGCGACCTATCTACTGTGCACTTTATGCACAAAAATTCTTCATCCCTGTCTGGCTTTTTCTTTAGCTTGGAGCACGACAGGTGAAACCATCTGTCGCACTCGTCACAATGGACCATATCCAGTACTGCATCATCGGGTCTTGCACAAAGACGACAGACACCGTTCTTGTTGTCTACAAAATTTTTTTGCCCTGTGGAGATATTTTTTATGTAAACGTTTCGATTATCCTTTTAAGGGTCTTACTTTCCCCTTGAGAAAAGAGGTATTTTACCTACAGGAATGAATACTTAGATTTTCCTCTGCACTAGACTATCGACTTATTAAAACTTATCAGCTTCTCATAGGCCAGATTCGTTCGCTGTTAAGATTTTTTTAACAGAACTTTTAAAATGAGGATGTTCCTCTCTGGAGCCACCAATGTTGCTGAGCAGACTCTCGAACAGGCCTCGCGAAGGAATGACCTCCTAGCACGAGAGTATCGCTGGCAGCAGCAATAATAAAATTGTAAGGTCTTGCACCGTTGATCTTCAAGGAAGTTCCAACTTTCCCGCTAGTTGTTCCAGATACCAAATAATTTGGGGAACCTATGCCGCAGGAGGGGGAGATCTGATGTTAGTCAGTTCGGATATGGGCAGAAACCTGGCGTGAGAAACAACCGTTTGCTGTGTGCGACGAAAGCGTATCGAAAATGAAGATAACCTCCTCGCGTAAGCTATTGATTGAATCTAGGTTAATATTAACAAATTTGGTCCTTATATAGTAAAATTTGCTTAATCCTAATTCTTCCTTTCTCCTTTCTTCTTACAATTGTCCTTTTACGTATGCACATAGGATTTCGATCGTTGTTGTTTTAGGATGTATTCGGATACGTTTGTATGTACCTTGATTTGCCAATGGCGGTTGCATCCTGCAATCCTACCATTAGCGATCCTAATGGTGAATATTCCAAATGTCATAATATTTTAGGCGTCTTGTGCGTTTATAGCCGATTTCCGCTATATCCTATTCTGTCATTATGCGCATACGTTGATGAATTGTATATAATTGTATTAATTACTGTCCGGTTTTTTGGAAAAAAAACCGAATCTTCTCAGTTCAGTGTTGTTGTTGTGCCGCTATTGTTTGTGCGTTTTTCCCTTATTTTATGGCCGACGCGCTTGTTTCCAGACTCGTATATCGCACCCATTGAAGATCATATGTTTATTTGGGCAAACGATAACAATCCTTCCACAAATTACAGGTATTGACGATTATTACTTCAAACAGATCCGTAGCGTTCGCAACACACACAAGACTCCCATACAGAAAACCCTTCGACTCGCACAAACAAAAGGCAAAAACACCAAAAGACACAAACACCAAACACAAACAAACAGACCGAAACCACATCAAACTCGGAGAAAGACACCTCCACGACCAGAGACACTCCCTTGACCCTCTCAAACGATGAGACAAACAACAAAACAACAACAGACAAAAGAAACACAAAACCACGAACAACAGACAGGACCAGGACAAGTCTCTAGAACCGGCATCCGAATGGACAAAAGTTCTTAGCAAACAGGCTAAGCGACTTGCACGGAGGAAGCAACGGAAGCAGGAAGTAGCGGCGCTTGACGCGAATCAGCGGCAGCCGCCGGAGCATCAGCAGCAACCAAAACAACCGAAGCAGCGCAGGCATCGCGTCCCTGATGCGTTGGAGTTGGAAACAACGAACAACACAACACAGGACGAGATGATGTGCATCTTCAAGGAAAAGCTGGGGGATGATCGGCAGAACGTGGAGCGTGTAAGGATGAATTTCCAGGAGAATGTTCTTCTGGAATTATCCTGCAAGAGCCACAACGAGACGCTTGAGATGTGGCGGAATGTGTCCGAAGCACTGGAGGGCAAGGCGAAAGCCCGACCACGGACCCCCAGAACTCGCCTTACCTGCACGAACATTCCGCCATGCTGCACCAATGAGAAAATCGCGACGGATCTAAGTACACAAAAAGCAACAGAAGGAGATCCTTGGATAACGTTGGGAATAGCATTGTTCGTTACGCTGTACCATCGTGGGAACGAACGCTTCTTCAGAAATATATTCACCGGACCACGGTTCAGAGGACGCACCGCACAGGAGTTCTTCGAGTGGCCAGTGCCTTCCAAATGGTTTCTTACGATGCCGCTTGCGTGGTCGCAAGCACTATCCCGTTAGACCTTCTCCTAGAGGAGGATATCCGCTGCCACGACGAAAAGGTAGCGAGGGCAAGGACCAGGACCAGACATACGACAGCGAAAAATGGAAGAGACCAGGGGACGCTGGGAACTACAATGGACAGCCGGAGCGGTGCAGCCGAGATCGCCGGGGATGAAGACGAGGAGACCCGGACATTATGTTCTGGGTACATCGTTAGCACGTAGAAATAAATAAATAAATAAATGTCTCTCAACTCTTTACAGGGCATGGGTTTCTCCGGAGCTACTTCGTCGAAAAAGGCATCCTCGACGGCTCGCCAAACTGTCCGATGTGTGAACACTAACTGGAAGATGTCGACTACGTAATGTTCCACTGTCCACGGTTTGCTCGAACCCAACACGAGATGCAGCAGCAGAGCCACTCCCGCTTGACGATGGAATCTTGCAGCGGAAATGTGTGCCAACAGCAAGACTTGGGAAGCTGTCCGGACTGCCGCACGGACCATCTTCAGAATCCTTCAAGTGAGGTGGAACGAGGAAAGTCCACCAACGGCAAGACGGAGACGACAACAACGAAGGCGGAATACGGATCAAACATGGCAGCAATAGCAGCCGCAACAAAGGACGACAGCAGCAGGAGCTAGACCCTACCGGAAGTAGCGGCTACGGACGGGCGGATTTATTTTAGCAACAGCGGAAGGAAGGCACGAAGCAGCAGCAGCAGATGAAACAACTAAGACGGATGACGCAGTAGCAACCTCGGAAAGCAGCAGCGCGTCAACAGGATGGGTGCATCGCACAAACGTTCCTGCATGGAGTACTACGCACATCAAGCGCATCGGCAGGGTTCGGATCAGGTCGAGGAGTGGTTTAGTTAGGGTCCCATCGGCTGCCGGGTCCGCTTCACGGGCCCAGCGTCACGATGAATCCCACATAACCCATCTCGGAGGGATTGGTTTGTAGCCGCAAGCCGCCCTTCGAGGTGGGTACCTTTTGAATGTTCCTTTTTCCCGTTAACAAAAAAGATATACATGTATTAGTATACATAAGGGCGGCCTGGTAGTGCATTTGATAAACGGCGCCAGTCCACACGGCCGGACCGGGTTCAAATCCCATCCGGACCGTACCCCGTAGCAAAGACTGACTATCTGGCTACGTGGTAAAAATATGTCTAGTAAGCCAGAAATGGCTGGCGTGACCTGTAAGGTCGTCAAAGCCAGAAGAGAGAGAGAGTATTAGTGTTAGATTTTAGTACTAGGTTAGTTATATAATAATAAGAACGATCGCACATCGCCACCAGGGTTCCGGCCACGTCGGGTCCGTTAAAGGCGAAATAAAGTTACGTTATACAAACAAACAGTTCTGCTGGGTCATATTACGAGATCCTTGGGGAGGATCACAGACTAATGGGCCAAAGAAGAAAACATGAGAGCTCCTGGACATCTGTTGCGGTCGGAACGTTAGATTTGAATATTTGTTTAAAAATTGTAACTTGTCGCATGGGATCGCTGAGCTAGACCGAAATAAACAGAGAATTTTGGAAAGGTCGGTTTCACGATACCATCGATAAGCATAAATCATGCATCGCGTAGGTCATGCGAAGGAGGTCTATGGGAAACTTAAACAAGCGTCTTAAGTGCAATAACCGGCTTGGGAAAGGAATGCATGTGCAGCACAACGAGCTGCTTTCAATGTTGGGTGCAATAAAACTGAAATGTTTATGATAAGGCACCAAACAGATCCTAGCCATGTGTTTATTTAGGATGGACATAGAAGCAAATAGGAAAAGACCAACGCGATCTAACATACTAATACCACCACAATGCGTAGGCGTATACGCATAAGTAATACACAAACAATTTCATTTGTTAGTATATAAGCTCAAGAAATTTGTTAATAAAATTAGATTTAATTCAGAACTTGAATGGAGAACGTCTCGACTCTCAGTTGAACTTTCTTGATCTCTCCTAAGGCTTTGCGTTGAATCTCACCCCAGTCTTCTGACCCATCCGAAAAATTGCTATTACCGGATTGTTCCACTTTCGCAGTATAGGTTCCTACGTACCGAGAACACTAACGGGAAGTTTAATGAACAACTGGCGACAGTAACCCCTTTTTGGTCAGAAACTCAACTATCCTGTTTTACGGTTAAACTAGGGACTAGGAAGGCCTCTCCTTTCCGTGGCCTGGCCTGGGTTTGGCCGTTAACAACATCCTTAGGCACAACATGATATCCGAAAAGAATATCCCATAGGCTGCAAGCTTTTTAACCAACAGGGGTTTAGAGATAACCATGGGAAAGGAAACGATAAACGAATTGTTAGCAACTGACTCCCACAAGGAGATGATGCCATGATCTAAACGACATTAACATCAGAATATTTTTATATGCAGATGATTTCGCAATAATCGAAACTGGGCTAACTCCAAAAGCGGTTGCAATAGCCTTACAAATATTCGTAACATGACTAAAAGGACGACTAAGCCAGATAACTTAGGAATCAACAGTTTCAAGTCTAAGGTTTCCCAACAACAAGTTCAAACTAAGAGTAAAAGTCGAAGGCGAAATCATGGAACACACCAAAGAACACAAAATCCTACGAATAACGATTGACAGCAAAGGAGATTCAACACGCATACTGATAACCAGATCGCCAAAACGATAAACCGGCTTAACCCAATCAAAACGATCTGCAATACAGTCGTTGTCACCAAATTTTGGCAAGTAAGTCACGAATTTTTGACAGTGCTCATCAAATTTTGATTGTAAAGCATCAATTTTTGACAGAGCGCACATATTTTTGTCGAAATAAAAACAAGACATATTCACTGCCGTTCTGGAGGATTAAGGACTGATGATTTGCAACAGTGAAATTGTTGTAATAATGTAAAAATTTACGAAATACATATGTAGAAAAACGTGGCTTTTTTCAGACTTTCTTTAGGAACGCTATTGCGAACCAAAAAATTAGTAACTTTATTCCTTGCCGATTTTCTACAAAAGAGGTTCGTTGTTTGTGATCCCGCCCATTTTATAAGTTTTTTCGCAAACCTAAACTCACCACGGTTCTAACCGTTTTGATCGAATGACAAGATCTACACATTTATGTCGACATTAGAAACCGCAGTGACAGCGGCGGTCGGTGTAAATACCGTTTGTTTACAACATTGCCCCCTGCAGTGAGAAAACCGATCTTTATATCTCACTCTACTTCCTGTCGCTGTCATTAATGTTTTCGTTGTCAATTTTCGCACGCGCTTGCTATCGTACTAATCTCTCTCCTCACCGGTAAGTATTTTGCTGTCGATATTTAAATAACTCTAGTTTCGTTGCAGGACGTTTGTAAATGCCGCTAGTAGTTCGAACGCTCGCCTGTCTCACTTTACCATCTTCGGCCCTAACTACCTCGATCACACGACCTTTTGGCCAACTGTTGCGCGGTAAACAGTTATCGATTGCTACTACTGTGTCACCCAGCTGGATTGGCCGCACGTGTTCGAACCAATTCGATCGACGGGTCCACCTAGAAGGCTCCTTTTGGGAGTCCTTTTGCGCTGTGCCTACTACGGGTCCTAGGCTTCTTCGGAGAGAGATGTCTTCGTTTGCAGGTCGAAAGTGGTCCTTCGTCGTTTGTGCAGGGTTGGTATTTTAAATCACCACACTTTGACTTAAGGTCCCTATTCGGGCGCCAGTTAGCGAAACTATCACTTCGGATTGTAGAGAAGTTAAGAGAAACGAAAGCTTCCTTCTTCTAAGGCGGTTAGGCTGAGAGTGCCGTCCTTTTGCTTTATTCAGATTTAAATATAAGTTTCGTGTTCCAAAGGGATCGGGTGATGAAAGGAAGGATACAGAGAAAGGACGTAGATAACGGTGATCGTCCGGATGACGATCTTGTGTTGGTTTAGGGCTGATACCGTTGAAGGGATGCAGAATCAGGTATGGATGCTCGATCGACCGGATGACGATGCTGTGTTGGTTTGGGACTGATACGGTTGAACAGTTTTGATAACTGTATCTATGATTCTGCGTTGTTCCGATAACTTGCGCAATTCTTCCGCGTCTATATTGAAAGTTTCTTAGACACACTAGAAAACTGTCTGTGTCAAGTTTTTCTGCCATCTCGATATGTAAAGCTCTTGTCGACATTCATGTAAAAATGCACCCCCGTCTTTTTTCAGTTGATCTTTTTACAGCAACATGGGCCGAAGTAATCTATTCCGGAATGTAGGAAAGGTGGATTGTAAGGGTTACACCTAAAGGCTGGTAGCGATGCCATCATCGGAGCTTTCGGGGTTGCCGCATATAGAATGCATCTTTGACAGCAGCTTTTCACATTTTTTAACAAGTTTCTTATATTAACGATAAAGAATGTTTGTCGTAGTGCTGCTATTCCCACATTATCCGCTTGATGGAGATATTTTTCGTGGTAGCTTCTCACAATCATTTTCACTATTCTCTCCTTGTTCGGACGCAGAATTGGTCGGAATTGCGCCTATGTCATCTACCCTTGGATCTTAGGACACCATGTTCATCCATATATGGCATTAGGGTTCGAATGTTACTGGATTTCTCTATCTCTTTTTTACTTTCTAGTGCTTTTATTTCCTCAGGAAATCCTTCTCTTTGGGCTTTTCGATAGAGTGCGTTTTTCGCGTGTTTCACATCTTCATTGTTTATTCTTTTTTCAAATAGTTTCTTATTCTTCACAAAATCCGTGAACTTCTTCAAATAGATCACGTGTTTGAGAAGTCGTTCCCAGGATGTATAATTTTCTTCGAATATGATGTTCTCTCGATAAATATCAACTACACGAAGCTCTTCTGCGGTTATTGATGCTTGGTGAGCCTTACGCCAGAATTTTTCTTCTTTCCACAGAAACGCTGGACCGTCGAACCATGGACGTGTGTCATTTACCAACTTGGTTCCAATGTCTGCCGGATTTTGTTTAGTTGGTACGTATCGCCATTGATTTATCCTGGAGGATTCCAGAATTTCTGAGATCCTATGCGACACAAACTGATGGTATTTACGGTGTTTACTATTAATCCAAGACAACACTGTTTGAGAATCACTCCAATATGTAACACTGGTCACTTGCATTCGTAGTTCTTTCACTATAGTTTCTGTTAACCGGACACCCATCACTGCTGCTTGCAATTCGAGTCTTGGAATTGACATTGTCTTTATGAATACTACACGTGACTAAACGGCAATTAGCCGCACTATATAGGAATTTTCGCTGTCACTGCGTGCGTATACGCATGCTGCGAATGTGTATTCGAAAGCAACAACGAAAGTATGGATTTCCAAACTTTCCGGCTTTTTAGCAACAATTTGTCTTATTATGCTCAGCTCACTTGTTTTTAAAATTGTCTTTTTCCATTCATTAAATTTCTCTTCAAGTGAATCCGAGAGCTCATTATCCCAATGCTCTGTCTCGATATGAGCCTGTTGCATTAGGATTTTGCCATGTATTGTCACATTATACGTCCGAGTGGATCGAAAGTACTCATGGTAAAGCTGAGTAATTCACGTTTAGTTGGTTTTGCCATAACTGTTGCTTCCGGTTTTTCGGTTCCGTATCGTCTTTTGTATTCCACTGCACTCAGAGAAGTTTTTCTATGTCCGTATCTTTTTTCTCAATTGTAACTATGTTCGGCAGCGCTTGCCCACGTTCACTCGGAATGGAGTCTAGTAACTCCTTCGTGTTAGTTACGAATATGAAAACTGCCGTTTTCATGCACTTCAATTACTTGACGCGTTGTTAGTATCGTTTCACTGATTGAGAAAAAACTGTCTAAATAATCGTCAACATAGTGTTGTTTTATGATTGGATTCAGTGCTTTCGAATAGGTTTCGTTATGCACTTCAGCGTTGCGATTCTTAACCACTTGAGCACAAGACGGAGAATACGTTGCTCCGAACGTCAACACTTGCATCACATATGTATCTGGTTTCCTGCCGTTGTCACAATCACGCCACAGTATTCGCTGAGCATCTGAGCGCGTCGATTTTCACTTGATGAAACATTTCTTTTATGTCTCCGGTAACACAAATATTTCCCTCGCGAAAGCGTATTAAAACACCTAATAATGAAGCCATTTCGTCCGGTCCTGTTAACAGTTGAGAATTTAACGAGACACCTTTCATTGTTACAATGCATTGTTACAGCTTGGTGGGAATTGTACCTCATAAGTTTTCCATAGCAAACCTATTTCATATCTTTCACCATCTTTTTTCGATGTATTTTTGATTATCTCTTCTGCACGATTTGTTTCTTCTGATTTGAGTTCTAATCTATATTTTACAGAAAAGTCTTCTGTAGAAAAATATCTCCTCATGAATAGTCATATCATTCATTTCTTCTTCGTTTTTATGGATCGTAAGGTGATTTGTATCGTAATATTCTTTTGTAATATCCATTCCAAAAATGATCTATACGAGTCTCAATGGCGATGGGATTATCTGATTCTGCCATAATTTTGCTCATAGGCATTAGAAGCTGACAATTATTAAGTCCTATCAAAACTGTCGGACGAGCATCAATAAAAGATTCAGTCGGTACTTTTTTAAAGTGAGGGTATTTCCGAGAGAGATGTTATATTTTAATCGACTGTCGGGGTAGATCAAGGTTCCTTACTGTTCTTACCTCTACCAATTTATGTTTTTCGCTCTGGGATTTTCCTTGAATTAAATACTCTATCCGCCGGCTCTTGTTCTCTTTTACAGATACGTTTTTTTTGTCCATGACATTGTCAGCGGATCGCTTTTACCCTTTAACTACAATTTATTTGCCATGTCTTCTTCTATTGGTTAATCCTATAGGCATAGGTTTTATCTGTATGGTTACCATTGATTAATACAACCGGTACAATTTGATAATAAACTTTCCTTTCGGTACGATGATGATTATAGAATTTTTGTTGAGATGAATAGTTGTTATGCAATTTACGGTGGTGCCTTTTACCACAGTTTTAAATGGGACATCGTGAAGCGTTACATTCTTCGGTACGGTGTCCGCTACCTGCCAAACAATTAAGACATGTCTTAAGTTACTTGAAACATGTCTTAAGAAACTTGATCTAGTGTATGTTTTCGTAGAAACTGCTCACAACCGAGTGAGCAACCGAATTTATGTGCACCTTTGCAAAGTGGACATTTTGGTACCCATTTATCGTTTTTCTTTTTTTCAACTGAACCTATAACCCGGGCTGGTTGGCTGATTGTTATCGAATCTAAGCTTCCTATTATCGTCATTGTGAATGTTCACGGGTTCCCTAGAAGTTTCATTTTTCTTAGGCATTAGCCTTATTTTTCGTGCAATCAGTAGTAACAAACTTGAAAGATGAGCCAGGGTTACTACACCATCAGACTCAATGAACAGTTCGTGATCTATCCATCGTTCCTGATAGTTGGTTGGCAATCGATTGATTATGTCCTATATCAGCCGATGATCGTACAAATACGATGTTTTTCTTATAACCTGGATATTTGTAACCTAGTTTTCTAGAGCGTCACTCAGCACTGGAATCTTGTTTCGATCCACTTTTATTTTCATCACGTCTTTTCAAAGAATCTTGAAAATTATTTCAGGTCTTCCAAACACTTCTTCCAGTCTTTTCATTATCAATCCGACATTCTGTGGATCCAAAAAGAGCGGACTAACACACTTTTTTGCATCTCCTTTGAGATGTTTTTGAAGACGATTCATATCCAGACCAGTTAGAGAGGTTGAATTCTGCCTCGTTGGACGTTTCATCAAATGCTCTTTTGAACTTTGGCCAATCTTTGGCATTATCGTCAAAATACGGTAAGTTCATGAGCGTTGTTTTTATAAAGATCAGACTCTTGCTGATTTTATTTATTTTCAAAGCTTCCACAAGCGCTTGAACAGCTGAGCTATGGTTCGTGTTATCTGCTTTCGCCTTTATGCAGCGACCTATCTACTGTGCACTTTATGCACAAAAATTCTTCATCCCTGTCTGGCTTTTTCTTTAGCTTGGAGCACGACAGGTGAAACCATCTGTCGCACTCGTCACAATGGACCATATCCAGTACTGCATCATCGGGTCTTGCACAAAGACGACAGACACCGTTCTTGTTGTCTACAAAATTTTTTTGCCCTGTGGAGATATTTTTTATGTAAACGTTTCGATTATCCTTTTAAGGGTCTTACTTTCCCCTTGAGAAAAGAGGTATTTTACCTACAGGAATGAATACTTAGATTTTCCTCTGCACTAGACTATCGACTTATTAAAACTTATCAGCTTCTCATAGGCCAGATTCGTTCGCTGTTAAGATTTTTTTAACAGAACTTTTAAAATGAGGATGTTCCTCTCTGGAGCCACCAATGTTGCTGAGCAGACTCTCGAACAGGCCTCGCGAAGGAATGACCTCCTAGCACGAGAGTATCGCTGGCAGCAGCAATAATAAAATTGTAAGGTCTTGCACCGTTGATCTTCAAGGAAGTTCCAACTTTCCCGCTAGTTGTTCCAGATACCAAATAATTTGGGGAACCTATGCCGCAGGAGGGGGAGATCTGATGTTAGTCAGTTCGGATATGGGCAGAAACCTGGCGTGAGAAACAACCGTTTGCTGTGTGCGACGAAAGCGTATCGAAAATGAAGATAACCTCCTCGCGTAAGCTATTGATTGAATCTAGGTTAATATTAACAAATTTGGTCCTTATATAGTAAAATTTGCTTAATCCTAATTCTTCCTTTCTCCTTTCTTCTTACAATTGTCCTTTTACGTATGCACATAGGATTTCGATCGTTGTTGTTTTAGGATGTATTCGGATACGTTTGTATGTACCTTGATTTGCCAATGGCGGTTGCATCCTGCAATCCTACCATTAGCGATCCTAATGGTGAATATTCCAAATGTCATAATATTTTAGGCGTCTTGTGCGTTTATAGCCGATTTCCGCTATATCCTATTCTGTCATTATGCGCATACGTTGATGAATTGTATATAATTGTATTAATTACTGTCCGGTTTTTTGGAAAAAAAACCGAATCTTCTCAGTTCAGTGTTGTTGTTGTGCCGCTATTGTTTGTGCGTTTTTCCCTTATTTTATGGCCGACGCGCTTGTTTCCAGACTCGTATATCGCACCCATTGAAGATCATATGTTTATTTGGGCAAACGATAACAATCCTTCCACAAATTACAGGTATTGACGATTATTACTTCAAACAGATCCGTAGCGTTCGCAACACACACAAGACTCCCATACAGAAAACCCTTCGACTCGCACAAACAAAAGGCAAAAACACCAAAAGACACAAACACCAAACACAAACAAACAGACCGAAACCACATCAAACTCGGAGAAAGACACCTCCACGACCAGAGACACTCCCTTGACCCTCTCAAACGATGAGACAAACAACAAAACAACAACAGACAAAAGAAACACAAAACCACGAACAACAGACAGGACCAGGACAAGTCTCTAGAACCGGCATCCGAATGGACAAAAGTTCTTAGCAAACAGGCTAAGCGACTTGCACGGAGGAAGCAACGGAAGCAGGAAGTAGCGGCGCTTGACGCGAATCAGCGGCAGCCGCCGGAGCATCAGCAGCAACCAAAACAACCGAAGCAGCGCAGGCATCGCGTCCCTGATGCGTTGGAGTTGGAAACAACGAACAACACAACACAGGACGAGATGATGTGCATCTTCAAGGAAAAGCTGGGGGATGATCGGCAGAACGTGGAGCGTGTAAGGATGAATTTCCAGGAGAATGTTCTTCTGGAATTATCCTGCAAGAGCCACAACGAGACGCTTGAGATGTGGCGGAATGTGTCCGAAGCACTGGAGGGCAAGGCGAAAGCCCGACCACGGACCCCCAGAACTCGCCTTACCTGCACGAACATTCCGCCATGCTGCACCAATGAGAAAATCGCGACGGATCTAAGTACACAAAAAGCAACAGAAGGAGATCCTTGGATAACGTTGGGAATAGCATTGTTCGTTACGCTGTACCATCGTGGGAACGAACGCTTCTTCAGAAATATATTCACCGGACCACGGTTCAGAGGACGCACCGCACAGGAGTTCTTCGAGTGGCCAGTGCCTTCCAAATGGTTTCTTACGATGCCGCTTGCGTGGTCGCAAGCACTATCCCGTTAGACCTTCTCCTAGAGGAGGATATCCGCTGCCACGACGAAAAGGTAGCGAGGGCAAGGACCAGGACCAGACATACGACAGCGAAAAATGGAAGAGACCAGGGGACGCTGGGAACTACAATG
Source organism: Anopheles funestus (assembly GCF_943734845.2). Classification (NCBI taxonomy): domain Eukaryota; kingdom Metazoa; phylum Arthropoda; class Insecta; order Diptera; family Culicidae; genus Anopheles; species Anopheles funestus. The sequence continues at coordinate 49,471,400 of NC_064599.1, forward strand.
GACAGCCGGAGCGGTGCAGCCGAGATCGCCGGGGATGAAGACGAGGAGACCCGGACATTATGTTCTGGGTACATCGTTAGCACGTAGAAATAAATAAATAAATAAATGTCTCTCAACTCTTTACAGGGCATGGGTTTCTCCGGAGCTACTTCGTCGAAAAAGGCATCCTCGACGGCTCGCCAAACTGTCCGATGTGTGAACACTAACTGGAAGATGTCGACTACGTAATGTTCCACTGTCCACGGTTTGCTCGAACCCAACACGAGATGCAGCAGCAGAGCCACTCCCGCTTGACGATGGAATCTTGCAGCGGAAATGTGTGCCAACAGCAAGACTTGGGAAGCTGTCCGGACTGCCGCACGGACCATCTTCAGAATCCTTCAAGTGAGGTGGAACGAGGAAAGTCCACCAACGGCAAGACGGAGACGACAACAACGAAGGCGGAATACGGATCAAACATGGCAGCAATAGCAGCCGCAACAAAGGACGACAGCAGCAGGAGCTAGACCCTACCGGAAGTAGCGGCTACGGACGGGCGGATTTATTTAAGCAACAGCGGAAGGAAGGCACGAAGCAGCAGCAGCAGATGAAACAACTAAGACGGATGACGCAGTAGCAACCTCGGAAAGCAGCAGCGCGTCAACAGGATGGGTGCATCGCACAAACGTTCCTGCATGGAGTACTACGCACATCAAGCGCATCGGCAGGGTTCGGATCAGGTCGAGGAGTGGTTTAGTTAGGGTCCCATCGGCTGCCGGGTCCGCTTCACGGGCCCAGCGTCACGATGAATCCCACATAACCCATCTCGGAGGGATTGGTTTGTAGCCGCAAGCCGCCCTTCGAGGTGGGTACCTTTTGAATGTTCCTTTTTCCCGTTAACAAAAAAGATATACATGTATTAGTATACATAAGGGCGGCCTGGTAGTGCATTTGATAAACGGCGCCAGTCCACACGGCCGGACCGGGTTCAAATCCCATCCGGACCGTACCCCGTAGCAAAGACTGACTATCTGGCTACGTGGTAAAAATATGTCTAGTAAGCCAGAAATGGCTGGCGTGACCTGTAAGGTCGTCAAAGCCAGAAGAGAGAGAGAGTATTAGTGTTAGATTTTAGTACTAGGTTAGTTATATAATAATAAGAACGATCGCACATCGCCACCAGGGTTCCGGCCACGTCGGGTCCGTTAAAGGCGAAATAAAGTTACGTTATACAAACAAACAGTTCTGCTGGGTCATATTACGAGATCCTTGGGGAGGATCACAGACTAATGGGCCAAAGAAGAAAACATGAGAGGAGATAGAATGGTACTGGAAGCAACACGTGACACGGAAGAGATATTTATGGTAGTGGAGCTTACCACGGAGGGTAAATCGCTAGACACATACAATCCGTTCCTATTTCAGTAATCTGTCGAACTTGCCACCAACGGCAAACCGACACATACACAACCATTGAAAAACTTGCCAAAACGTATACAAGAGCTGTGATAAATATATTTAGAAAAGACAAACAAATACATAATATTAGATGTACGGATAATACCAGTATTAATGTATTAAGTGTACCCACATCAAGAAGCAAAATACCAAAACCAACGCTTGCAAAAGCTGCAAAATGCATGGAAGAAAAAGAACGAATCGGGTAGAAACTTTAATCGAAATCGTAGCATAGAAATTCATTCAATTCAAAAAGGACCTGGCAAAATTTAGGTTTCTAAAGAAAATAGAAAAAAGAAAGAATTTAGAAGCCCAGCTGGATAAGGTAAACTCGGACAGTACAAGTAAAGAGCTATGTCTAGTAAAATAATGCCATAGGCAACTTAATGGTATTAATATTATAGCCGAAAATACGGACAATGCAAAAGAGTTTCTAAGAGTGAATTTCAGTAGCCCAAAAGGATCGAGAGGTACCGCATTTTATCACAGAAACAGAAATCCTGGACTTGCAGAAATGGAAAAACATATTATACACTAAGAAAAACATCACACCAAGTATAGATGGCATATCATACAAAGCTTTGAAGCTGCTAAATGACGAAGTTGTCCTGGTCTTGATAAAAGAATTGAATAAGATGTTTCAAAAAGGAAGGGTATCAAAAAAATCAAAAAGATAAAGGCAGTGGCAATTCCTAAAATAGGCAAAGACACAAACTGTCTAGAGAACTGTAGACCTATACGGCTTTTATGTACACTAACCTAAATAGTCAATACGGTGGTACTACGTATGATAACTGAGCACTTGAAGAAGTATAGTTCCCAGAAACCAGCTTTGGGTTCCGTAGACATAGATCTACTATTACTGTAGTGAATCTCCTGGTACACAAAATATTACAAAACAACAGAAAGTACACTGGGGTTGTTTTTATAGATGTTAAAAATCCTTACAACAGCATACTTACCAAAGAGCTCCTGGACATCTGTTGCGGTCGGAACGTTAGATTTGAATATTTGTTTAAAAATTGTAACTTGTCGCATGGGATCGCTGAGCTAGACCGAAATAAACAGAGAATTTTGGAAAGGTCGGTTTCACGATACCATCGATAAGAATAAATCATGCATCGCGTAGGTCATGCGAAGGAGGTCTATGGGAAACTTAAACAAGCGTCTCAAGTGCAATGCGAACGGCTTGGGAAAGGAACGCATGTGCAGCACAACGAGCTGCTTTCAATGTTGGGTGCAATAAAACTGAAATGTTTAGGATAAGGCACCAAAACAGATCCTAGCCATGTGTTTATTTAGGATGAACATAGAAGCAAATAGGAAAAGACCAACGCGATCTAACATACTAATACCACCACAATGCGTAGGCGTATACGCATAAGTAATACACAAACAATTTCATTTGTTAGTATATAAGCTCAAGAAATTTGTTAATAAAATTAGATTTAATTCAGAACTTGAATGGAGAACGTCTCAACTCTCAGTTGAACTTTCTTGATCTCTCCTAAGGCTTTGCGTTGAATCTCACCCCAGTCTTCTGACCCATCCGAAAAATTGCTATTACCGGATTGTTCCACTTTCGCAGTATAGGTTCCTACGTACCGAGAACACTAACGGGAAGTTTAATGAACAACTGGCGACAGTAACCCCTTTTTGGTCAGAAACTCAACTATCCTGTTTTACGGTTAAACTAGGGACTAGGAAGGCCTCTCCTTTCCGTGGCCTGGCCTGGGTTTGGCCGTTAACAACATCCTTAGGCACAACATGATATCCGAAAAGAATATCCCATAGGCTGCAAGCTTTTTAACCAACAGGGGTTTAGAGATAACCATGGGAAAGGAAACGATAAACGAATTGTTAGCAACTGACTCCCACAAGGAGATGATGCCATGATCTAAACGACATTAACATCAGAATATTTTTATATGCAGATGATTTCGCAATAATCGAAACTGGGCTAACTCCAAAAGCGGTTGCAATAGCCTTACAAATATTCGTAACATGACTAAAAGGACGACTAAGCCAGATAACTTAGGAATCAACAGTTTCAAGTCTAAGGTTTCCCAACAACAAGTTCAAACTAAGAGTAAAAGTCGAAGGCGAAATCATGGAACACACCAAAGAACACAAAATCCTACGAATAACGATTGACAGCAAAGGAGATTCAACACGCATACTGATAACCAGATCGCCAAAACGATAAACCGGCTTAACCCAATCAAAACGATCTGCAATACAGTCGTTGTCACCAAATTTTGGCAAGTAAGTCACGAATTTTCGACAGTGCTCATCAAATTTTGATTGTAAAGCATCAATTTTTGACAGAGCGCACATATTTTTGTCCCTTATGCATCTATTTTTGACTCGAAATAAAAACAAGACATATTCACTGCCGTTCTGGAGGATTAAGGACTGATGATTTGCAACAGTGAAATTGTTGTAATAATGTAAAAATTTACGAAATACATATATAAAAATTAAATAAATTTGTTGCGTCCAGCAACAAAGATTGCGTCCAGCAATCACAAATTTCTTTCCCTTTATCAAATCTCGACACGCAGTTTTCTTTAACTAAAACTATATTATATTAAACACGTGTAAATTGTGTGTTGGTGTTGGTAGCGTTTGTAGAGTTGGATTGTGTGTTGTGCGTGTGTTAAAAAAACCTCTGCGTTCTTGCTGAGTCGCTAGGGAAAGAGCCCGGGCGCCAGATGCGGTGCGCTTTTATTCCGCGGCACTCATCCCGCTCAGCCGAATGTTCTCGCTGAGCCAAAGCTCACTCAGCCGAATTCGCTTTATGAGCAAACGCCATCTAGCGGGAACGCGACGTGGCAGCGAAAGTTCAATTGAACCATTTTATAGAACAAAATTTCTATTACATTTTTCTCGTTCAATCATACATGTACCATCTTAGAGATTTGTTTTCAGATTCGCGTAGAAAATAACGATGAAGTATTGTAATTAACTGAAATTACGTTACTACAGTTAAATGGATATACATATCTGTATAATTAAATAGCAAGTACAGGCGTCCCCCGACTTACGACTGTATTTGGGACCGATAAAAGAACCCAAAGCAAGGCGTAAGTCGAAATCGTCGTAAGGCTGGTGTCATTGCTCGGTCGTATAAAATTTTATCGTACGACCAAATTGCAAGGGGTGTCATTGCACGTAAGATTTAGTCGTACGACCAATTCGGTTTGACATTTGGAGATAAACAAACGAAGAACACAAACGAAGACAAGCATTCTCCTGCCAAAGCAGTTCCATGTTTCCATTTGCAGCATTGGAAATTGTGCCACATATCGGCAGTCTGGTTAGCGCACACTGAATGATTTTGAATCGGGCGAAAGGCCCTACTTCAGGAATGGTACTTCCGGTTTGTTAGATGGTGATTTGGCTGGAGGTGCACTGTTGCGGTACATACTCAACATAAGAGACCGCAGTTACAGTTTCACCGTTTTACTGTTACATCCTGAATGCCGGAACAAATTTTACTGACATGCAAGAATGTTCGCGGCACACCAGTTATCCAGTATGAACCAGTATGAAAATTTCAGTTACTCACAATATTTACAACCGGTGGGTTCATCGCAAGTGCCTGTCTACTTTGTCTGTACCAGTCCTAGCAGCGTGAAGCGCACCGCGGGCGGATCCAGTTTGATAACCTTTTTGTAAACCTTTCGCGGATCCTTCAGTAATGTTCCCGGCATTGTGCAGTGTGCAAGTGGGAAAATATTTCAACTTTTTGGCTCCTACGCATACATCTATCAGCCTGCAATAAGCGATGAAGTGATGGTACATGGCATCGTTAAAGTTGTGGACGGTCACTGCGTATTCTCCTTGCGTATCTTCTGCTCCACGTTCTTGTTCAGCAGTTCACCTCGAAAGGCGTGGTAGAGGTTTTTGGCGTAGTACAAGCAGATCTTATTAGAAGCAGCTCATCGAAGCGGTTCCCACTATGCTTAAGAGCAACTTATTCAGTTTAGCTGTTCGACAATTGTTATTGCCATTAATTGTTTGCTGCTTTTTCAGAACTGCAATTGTTATAATCAATACTAAACTGAAATTAAAATTTCATTTACTTTCTTTTATTTCTATTTATAGAATGGATTCAGATACTGAAAACGAGATATCACTGAGTACGAGCCTCGCCTTACGCTACTTTCTATCGAAGAAGACGAACAACCAAGTCAACGACATTTTTAAGAATCGTCATAGAAACGGAGAATATTATGTCCTATTTCCGAAGCTGTTACAAGACCCTGTAAATTTTTTTCCAATATATGCGAATGTCGAAGTAAACTTTCTATTTCATCTTAAGAAAGATAGAGCATCTCCCCTGATAACAATGGTGAATTATTTTTCAAGCAAATCCACCAGTGGTGAATGGTGAAAATGGCAAGCCAAAGGAAACGCTTGTCAAAGCTGTGATACGTTCGGAAGAAGCAACGAAGAAGAAGTGGTTAAATAAAAACTGTCAACAAATCGGCCGGTATTTTTTCAAGACAAGCTTAAACGTATTACTGACGCAATTGAAAGTTGTATTTGCTTGTGATTTTTGGATAAATGGATCCGATTAAGCGTAGAAAAAAGAGTGGCGTGTTCAGGAAGCGATCTTTGGCAAAGATAGCAAAGATTGATAAGCTGTTGCAGGCCGAAAATCAATCCGTCCCAAGCACGAGCGTGAAACACAAGGTAAGCGAAATTAATATACCACTAAACTAAAACTAAACAAAAAACTAAACTAAAACTACTACTAACTAAAAAGTTAAACGAGATTCCGAATTATAGTGAATAGAAATGGTGATAGCATTAACGTATTTGTGGAAGTGCGTGGAAGTAGTGAAAAGACGAAACTCCAAAATGCGTCTTTGTCGATGTTACGGTGCTGTCTTCCGTCCGGAGCTACGTGAGCAGCGGTTGCGCACAAGTTTCGTGTCTGTTTTTTCTTCTAACCGTGACTAATTTGTTCTTTCGAATGATTACTACGGAGCAGTCTAAGCGCTAGGCGCAACGGACTGACGCATCAAATCGCGAGTGCCGTGAAACTTACACCCTTTATGAATACTACAAACTATAATCCTAAAGTAAACTAAAAACGAAAGTACCAGTGGACAATCGCGTAATCGACTAATCAAATTGAATTTATGATTGTTAATTCCTAGTTGTATGACACCTGTTTTACATATTTGTAGATCCGGAACATATTCATCCTGTGGCGGAACAATCGATCCAAGATGTGTCGTCCTTGGAAAATTTATCATCCATCGGAGATTTGCCAATAGCAGAGGAGCAGGAAGTGCTAATTTTGTATGATGATGAGGATACCGATATTTCGGACTACATCATAACGGAGAGCGATGAAGAGGATGAAAATGATCCGGACCTTGTTGTTGAAGATGAGAACAATCAAGCTCTTCATTTGTTTTCCAAGCGATTGAGAGTTTGGGCATTATCACATAAGATAACTCATTCTGCTTTAAATGATCTTCTCGTTTTAGTTCGTGAAACTACGGATATACATCTGCCTGTAGATTCCAGGACTTTTTTGAAGACTCCGATAGGCGTTGGGATTTAAACTGTGGTTCCAAGGGATTCAAAACGCGATACAATATTGTTTTCCGTAAGTTTGATTTCGTTGTGTAGAGTTGTAAATAATATTAGTGTATAAGTAGTTATAAGAGTATATGTATCATAGGTAGATGTAAGTAATAGTTGTAATGTTATAATTGTACTAAACAGTCGCATAAGAGTAGTCAAGGAGTGAACACCGTTACTAAGAACACAACAGTTGGCGACGAGGAAATTCGGTCCGTGTGTCAGAAAATAAAATAGTCCAAGATGTCATTAATTGGTGAAATTGAACCCTTTTTTTATATAAAACATTTATTTCTGTACAGTTCTTGTTACATGAATTTGAGACTTATTCTACTCTTACTTTAAACCTTACTTTAGCTATTTTAACATTAGCAAGCACTTCAGAAAATTTTTATCAATTCCATTTGAGATTTGTTCTTCTAAGATGGATATTACGTAGTTTATAAAGAGCGACATTATCTTATACCTATCTTTTTTCCTCATGTTAATTAATTCTGGTTTACATAGTTCTTTGAATGTAGGTATTACAATTGATTGTTCTTGAATTATTTCGATAAATAATTTCCAGACGTTATTAATAGTGTTGCATTCCTTAAACTTGTGTTCAAGGTTTTCGAATTCTCCGCAGTGTTCGCAATTCGGGTTGTTTCGCATGCCAAAACTGAATTTGAGCTCGTTTGTAAATAGTTTTTCATTGACCATTAGATAATAACAACTCCGTTGCTTGGAATTTAATTTGCTGTTGTTTATGTTATGCCAAATTTTGTTCCATTTAAGATATGGTTGTTTTTCCTGTATTTTTGGGAGTGGAAGCGAATTTGTCAATTGTTTATAGATATCCTTAGCTGTGGATTCGTCTCGAGTTTTGGTTCTAAGATAAGCTATTTCGATTTTAATTAGGGTCGAGCATGGATAACTTGGTGGCATATCTGCGATGTTGGGTGGATTTCCAGTTATTTCGATAAATTTGGATGTGTACGACATGCTATCTATTTCTTTTATATGCCTATTTATTAATAACGATTTTAATTTTAGTTCAGGTAATAGTAAATTCAAGCCGCCTTTAGCTTTTTTAAGCGCTAATTGGTACATTTTTACACGGGGACCTCCGTCTGACCAAATAAATATTCCAAGTTGAAATGTTATTTTTGCTAAGTGGTATTTGCTTATTGTGATTACTGACCCTATATACCATAATTTCGATGTTAAAAAGGTATTGGCAGCAATGATTCTTTGATGTATATTAAGATTCCTTAATCTGTGCTGTCTTACAAGCTGGGCAAATTTGTTTGTTGTCACGTCCCAGTTTAATTTCATAGTCAGTCGTAGAGAATTTGTAAAAAGTATTCCTAATATTTTAATTTGGGCTTTCTCTTCTATCCAGTCCGTCGTTATCCTTTTACTGTTTTTAATCATTCCAATATCCATTGCAACTGACTTTGCTACATTAAGTTTTGCTCCAGAACCCTTTTCATATTCCTGAAAAGCTTTTTTAATATCCTGTATCTTTTGACTATTTGTTATTATGACAGAAATATCATCGGCAAAGCTATTAACAATCTCGTTAGGGCTGTCGCATATTTTCTCTAATTTGCATAATAATGGGTGCAAGTATATTATAAATAAATGCATCGCAAGCGGGTCTCCCTGCCTAACAGATCGTTCAATGTGTAATGGTTTTTGCAGAGATCCGTTTAAATATACTCTCGATGTGGAGTTCAAAAATATTAGTTTAATAAGTTCTATGAAGCTTTCTTGTAGTCCGATGGATTTCATAGTTTTGTACAGGTATTTGTGTTCAACTCTATCAAATGCCTTTTCCAAATCAAAGGAGATGAGTTTCCCTGTTATTTTTTGGTCCTTGAAACTCATTATTCTGTCTTTAATTGATAACAAGGCCTGAAAAATATTCTTATTCTTATTGCAGCATTTCTGCGAGGATGTTATTATCTTGTGTGTTTCAATTATTTTTTCCATCCTGAATTTCAGCAATCTGCTAAAGATTTTATAATCTGCTCTTCTCAATAGTGATAGGACGAAGGTTTTCAAATGCGTATGTGTTTTCGTAGCTGCTATTGTTTTTAGGTATCAGTACAATTATGCCTTCTACAAATTCAGGTGTGATGCGATGGCAAAGTGCATCATTGAGTATAAGATTCAGTTCTTTATGAATGATATCGAAGAATTTTTCATAAAATTCGTATGGTAGCCCATCTGTGCCTGGACTACGGTTTTTGGTTGCGGTTCGTAATGCATTGAAAATTTCTTCTGTCTCGATTTCGTTCATCAGATTTTTGTTTAGTCTGCAGTTTTCTGGTATTTTTATAGACACTAGAGGCGTTGCATCGGTGCAGCTTTCATTCTTCGAGAAAAGTTGTTCGAATTGTTCGTTCACTTTGGCCTGTATCTCATTTTCGTTTTCAATAACATGATTGTTTATGCGTAGTTTTTTTATGAACAATCGTTTCCTCCTTCGTTGAAATAAATGGAATGTTGATAAAGGTTCGCCTGCTATGTAATTATTACTTTCTTCTATATAATTTTGAGTAAACATATTTTGTAACCTGAGCATTTCGGCTTTGGTTTGGTTTATGATGATTTTTTCATTAGGGTCATTAATTAGCTTTAAATATGATGCGTTTAATCTGGCCTGTAGTGTTTCATATTTTTGATTATGATCTTTATAATATAGTTTGTTCTTCCACTTAAAAAAACTTTGAATTTTAGGTTTTGCAAATTTCGTCCACCAAGTTATCCAATTTTTGTAGTGCCTTTTCTGTTTCGTCCATTTTGTCCAATTCTCTTTAAACTCGTTTTGAATTTCTTCTGTTATGATGTGCTTTTTATACGACCATAGTTTTTGTCTCGGTATTATAGAACTAACCTTGTTCGGTAATGCTATTCATATTAGATATGCTCTGTGATCACTGAACGAAATGCTTTGAATCTCAACAGAGCGAAGATATTCCTTTATGTTTCTTGTTACATAAATTCTGTCAATTCTCGATGCGGAATTATCTGTTATATATGTGAGTTCAGGGTGTGTTTTTAGCAAGTTCCAAGTATCTACTAATTGCAGATGGCTTACAACATTGCTAAGCGCTGTACTATAATTCGAAGTACCAAGTGCGTCTTTTTTGTCTATAACGCAATTGAAATCCCCTGCAATTATTAAATTTTCGACAGAATGTCTAACGTGATGTGCAAGTGTATGTAGAAAAAACCGATCTCTGATCATTCGATTCTTGCTGCCGGATGGAGCGTACACGTTTACCAGTTTGATTTGGTCGATACATAGAGATATCATTCTGCCATCTAAACTTTTTTCCACATGTGTGTATTTTATGTCCTGCCGTAAGGCAATTGCGGTGCCTCTTTGCCGCTCGTCAATATTTGTTATTATTTCGTAACCGTTTATAGATTTCAACGACAATTCATTGACCTCTTGCATGCATATTATATCTAAATCCGACTTCTGTATCATAGATACAAGTGCGTTAGTCTTCGTGGTATTTGTGATGTTGCAGATATTTATACTACTGTAGTTTATGCGTACTACTTGACGGACTTTATTCATGAATTCTTTTAACACGAGTTACACAAGGGAAAATTTAACAAAAGCCTCTTCGCACGTCTTGCTCGTTTGCTAGTTAATACTCTACTGTGCTTTGCGCTGTCACTTTGCTTTCCAGCAATGTGACAGATTAACAATAATATATATACAACGATCGCGCGGATGACACCACTGTACAGTGCTGCTACATTACTCCCCTCCTAGACTAGGGTTGCGGTTAACGATACTTTTTCGGGAAAGTTACTTTACGACCGGAACGAGTAACCCTAGTCGGAACAGTATCTGGAGTTGCAGTGTCTGCATCCGAAACATTCGGTTGCTCGCTTAAAGCATAAGCCGGTTTGAGGCGATCTATCGAAATATTGACCTCTCGACCATTCTTATCAATCTTGAAGAATTTTTCTGATCGACTGATGACCTTGAATGGTCCTTCGTAAGGTGCTGTTAGTGCTGGCCTCACTGCATCAACTCGTACGAAGACGTTCTCACACGAAGACAGGTCTGGTGGCATGAAAGATTTTCTCGAGCCATGCCATGCCGTTGATTGCGGCCGAAGTTTACGCATAGAAATACGCAAATTGGTTACGAAGTCTGATTCGGTAGTTGTACTGGTCGGAGGCGTGCTGTCGGCAAAGAACTCGGATGGAATCCTTAGTGTAGTTCCGTACACCATCTCAGCTGGCGATGCGTCAAGATCTTGTTTAAATGTGCTGCGCAATCCAAGAAGTATCATTGGAAGATGTTCACACCAACGATTCGGATCATGACACAAAATGGCAGCTTTAAGGGTTCTGTGAAAACGCTCGATAATCCCGTTCGCCTGAGGGTGATATGCTGTAGTACGGAGATGCTTAGCACCGAGAAGCCGGGTAAGCTCTGAGAAGAGCGACGACTCAAACTGTCTGCCTTGGTCGGATGTGATGCAACTTGGCACGCCGAAGCGGGAAATCCATGTTGAAATCAGAGCTTCAGCAATGGTTGTTGATGTTATGTCCGGAACAGGAGTAACTTCAGGCCATCTCGTAAATCGGTCTATTATGGTCAAGCAATACCTTTGTCCTTTGCTAGGTGGGAAAGGACCGACGATGTCAATGTTGATATGCGAGAAGCGTTGATCTGTCGAAGGATAGTGAGTAAGCGGTGACTTCGTATGACGCGTCACTTTAGAACGCTGGCACTGAACACAGTTCCTGGCAAATGCTGCGCTATCGCGGCGGATGCTTGGCCAAATGAATCGTTGGGTCATCAGTTTGGTCATTGCTCGTGAACCAGGATGGGAGAGATCGTGAGTGATTCGTAGTGCAGTGTCACGGAAGCGTTCGGTGACGAATGGACGAATACGGTCTGTGGAGTAGTCGCAATAAAGCTGTTTATCACTGCCAGGCACGGTGAAAAGTTTGAGTTTCAATGCTGATTTCTTAGTGCCACTAAGAATAGCTTCCAGCTCATCGTCGTGTTGTTGGCTCTCCGCCAATTTGTTGTAGTCAAGGGATGAAGTGGAGTGAATCGCGGTAATACGAGAAAGAAGATCAGCCACAATGTTATCCTTGCCTCCTACGTGTCGAATGTCGGTTGTAATTTGCCCAATATAGTCAAGCTGACGAGCTTGACGATTGGAAGCTTTGTCCAGCTTCTGACGGAAGGCGAAGGTAATGGGCTTATGATCTGTATACACGTGACACTCTCGTCCTTCTAGCATATATTTGAAGTGTTTGATTGCTAAATATATAGCTGTTAATTCCCGATCGTAAGTGCTATATCTGACCTGAGCTTTATCAAACTTTTTTGAAAAGAATCCAAGTGGTTGTACTTTTCCATCGACTACCTGGTGTTGGACTGCACCAGCTGCAAAGTCGGAAGCATCGACCCATAACGAAAGTGCGGCTTCCTTTGCAGGGTGTGCTAATAGAGTTGCTTGGGCGAGTTGTACTTTGCATTGTTCAAACGCAGCTTTGGTCTTATCGTTCCACACAAGCGGAGAACGATCATTACGTTTGTTCCCAGGTGTCATTTCAAGGAGAGGGGCTTGTGTTCTGATGGCGTTTGGAACGAATCTTCGGTAGAAGTTAATCATTGCGAGGAAACCTTTCAATTCCTTAACAGTGGAAGGAAGCTTGAAGTGTTGGATGGCTTCAACTCGCTCGTTGAGTGGACAAATACCCTCAGCAGAAACGCTGTGCCCTAGGAAGTCGATGTTGCTTTGACCAAACTTGCACTTAGCGACATTAATGGTCAAACGATGCTGCTTCAGCCTCTGGAAGAGTTGGCGTAGATGATCTTTATGCTCGTCTTGGGATGAGGAGGCGATGAAGGTATCATCTATATACGGAAAGACGAAGTCTAATCCACGAACAACCTCGTGAATGAGCCGCTGAAATGTCTGCGCTGCATTCCGTAAGCCGAACGTCATGTATTGGAACTCAAAGAGCCCAAATGGCGTTGTAATTGCTGTTTTAGGCACGTCCTCTGGATGTATCGGTACCTGGTGGAAAGCCTTTTGTAAGTCTATTTTGGAAAAAATCGACTTACCATGGAGGATCGACGTAAAATCTTGAAGGTATGGAATCGGGTACCTATCAGGAACTGTTTGGACGTTGAGTGATCTATAGTCGCCGCAAGGTCGCCATGAACCGTCTGCTTTTCTCACCATATGTAACGGGCTGGACCAGTTGCTACTCGATGGACGGCAAATCCCTAGTCGCATTAGTTGTTCAAACTCGTTCCGAGCTGCCTGGAGCTTGTCAGGTGGAAGACGACGCGGCCGAGCGAATGAGGGTTGGCCTGTCGTCTCGATGCGATGAACAACGGTTGCTGTACACACTGTGCCAGGAGGAGCCGTGCAAGTGATGTCCGGAAACTCAGCTAGCAGTGCTGCGTAAGGCGTCGTGGCATCGAATGATTTTAAAGAGCTGCTCTCAGTCCGAGTTACAGAACCAATGGTTTGGAGGCTCGTGGTGTTGTCTATCAAGCGGTTTCTTTTGAGGTCGACTAATAGATCGAAGTGACGAAGGAAATCCGCGCCGATGATACCAGAAGAAACGTCAGCGATGAGAAATGTCCATAGGAAATCGCGGCGAAGTCCTAGCTGAACGTTGAGCATCACTTCGCCGTACACGTTAATAATAGTCCCGTTGGCGGCGAACAGCTGAACTGTAGTTGGCTTTACGTCGGCTGAATGCAATCCACGTGGAATGACGGAAACGTCTGCACCGGTATCGATTAAAAACTGCTGTTGGGACCGCTGATCAACAATCTTTAACCGATAGATTGCTGCTGTGGAGGTTGAATGTTCTGCGCCGCTTTTACCCACAGCTTCAGCCACGTGTTGCTATTGCATTTGTTGAACATGGTTGCAAGGTTGTACACACTTGCGGGCCTGCTCTCCACAGGTGCGATGATAATAGCACAGTTTAACGGTGTTCGGACGAGTGGGTGCGATGGTAGGAGCTCGAGGACGTGATCGGGAGCGAGGGCGGTTGCGAGGTCTCGAGCTAGCTTGCAGCTGCTCGAATTGTTTGCTCAACCTCAACACGTGGAGCTTCAGCTCGGCAATTTCCTCACCGGGTGATAATGTTGGACGTTGCGGTGCAACCTCTCCTGCGACTGTGCTGCCATCTACAGCATGCACGCTACGAAGGCTGATGGAGTCCAAAATGGCGTCCGCGATAGCCATTTTGTCTGATGCGTCGCCTTTCGAAGCTATCACTGCCGCATGTGCGTGTGGTGGTAAACGTGTAGCCCATAAATCCAACAGCACCGTATCCCCGAGGGAATCCCCTGCAACTCTCCTCATTTCATTAAGCAGCTGGCTCGGTTTTAGGTCTCCTAGCGGCATGTCAGAAAGAACTCGTTGGAGCCTACGCTGCTGGCTATCCGCAAAATACGCAGTGAGCTTCTCCTTTATATAAGCGTATTTTTCCTTCGCCGGTGTTGCGTCGATGATCGGTCTCAATTCGGTTAGCTTGTTGGGTGGTACTTGGGCCATGACAATATTGTACTTGTTTGTGTCGTGTTGGGCACCGAGACCTGACGCGGCGAACCAAAATTCGAGGGATAGGAAATATGACTCAATATTAGAGTCGGTCATAGCTGGTGGTTTCAAGCGAGGAGTGTTTATCGTTTCCACGCATTTGGCTGCGCTGGAAACGCCCGGAGTATTGCCAATTCCGGTATCCGTTGCAGCTCCGTCGGGCATCTTGGACCGGTGGTTAAGAGCGATCTACAAAATGGCGGTCGATGAGGATTGTATGCCGGTTCGGTGAACGAGGTGACGCTTTGCTGCGATGAGACTTGCTGCGTTGTTTCCTGCACGTGATCACGTCAGGGTCACCAATTTGTAGTTTATGCGTACTACTTGACGGACTTTATTCATGAATTCTTTTAACACGAGTTACACAAGGGAAAATTTAACAAAAGCCTCTTCGCACGTCTTGCTCGTTTGCTAGTCAATACTCTACTGTGCTTTGCGCTGTCACTTTGCTTTCCAGCAATGTGACAGATTAACAATAATATATATACAACGATCGCGCGGATGACACCACTGTACAGTGCTGCTACACTACCAATACGATACGAGGTTTGCATGTTGGTTCTAACTATTTGTCGGATCTAACTAATTTGACGTGTGTGTTTTATGTGTACGTATGTATTACCGTGTATGTTGAATTGTCCTCTGTTTATACGGTTTTTTTCCTACCTTTTTCTTGAAGAACAGTTGCAGGTTTCGTTACGTATCTTGTACGTCCGCGTTTTGACTCAACCGTAATAAAGTCCGTCAGGTTTTTCTCAGCTTGTCTTTTAGCTGACGACGATCTCGGTCTTGGTTGGATGTTGTTTTTTTCGATTCTTTCCGGGGTTTGTTTGTTTTCAATTGTGTGCGTATCAGTTATCTGTTTGTTCCTGCTTGGCTCTGTACCGGTGTTGGTCTGCAAGCCCGAAGTCCCTGGCTGAGGTTCTGGATTCGTGTTGGTTGTTGTACTTGTGGTCGTATTGTTTGACACATGTTCTGTTTCTCTTATTCCGTTTTCTCGATTCGTCGTCACAGATGCGTAGGATCGTAAACGATCGTTCAAGTTGGATTTTTGTGTATTTAGCTTCCTGCTGCTTAAGCAGGTCATCCCGTGATGTACGGGAAGATCACACTTTCTGCACGTGTGTTGCTGACCTTTGTGGGTAGCGAGAGTAACTTCTCCGTTTATGCGAATGTATGATGGTATCTGTTTTTTTATAACCATTCTTACGAAGCGGTACCCGTTGGGTATACCGGCACACGCATATACGTCGCTCCACACGCCTTCGGTTACAGATAAAACCTCTCCATACTTTTGTAAGTGATTTTTTATATCGGTGTTTGTGACGTTCACCGAAATGCTTGGGTCTTTAATGTCGACGTGAAAACAAACGGACGATGTGCGGAGGTGAATTCTCTGCACCTGATCAACCGGAAGACATAGCTTCTTAAAAACGAAGTCGATGACTTCATTCGGCGGTGGCCTGACTGGAACGTTTGAAAAATCCAACTTTATGCTGGAACATCCCATTGCCGACATGGTGCCGGTCTTATAAATAAACTTGTACTAGTATACATATGTGTAACTTTGACTGGAGCTAAATGCCGAGACGTCTGCACTGCTCGAGGTCTAGAACCGAACTAACCCTTCGTCATGGGGGAAAGTAAACGTGAATACTTGGAAAGAATGGACATAATCTTTCAAGTGAATGAAATCGACGCATCTAAAAAGACTGTAATGTTGCTAACGCTAGGAGGAGCATCACTGTACAGTTTTGTATCGAAGATGGTATCACCGGAAGAGCCCAAACTGTGCAATTATGAAAAGCTGTGTGTGAAACTAAAAGACCAGTTGGAGCAAAAAGTGAATGTGGTGGCAGATCGATACAATTTCCGTCACTGTATGCAGAAGGAGCATTCCATAACCGAATACATTATGGAATTGAAGTCTATCGCACAAACGTGTAAGTTCCAATCGTTCTTATCGGAAATGTTACGGGATCAATTGGTGACCGGTGTACGGGACGAGGGTCTGAGGAAGCGCCTGTTAAGAGAGTCAGAGCTAACGTTCGAGCAAGCCGAAAGCATCGCGAGAACGTGGGAAGCAGCGGATGAGCAGAACGAGACTTTCGTGGGAAAAGTGAAGCCTAGAGAAATGGCGGCAATTAAAAACGCGCCAAAAAGTATCGTCAGTAAGCAGCACTACAACCATGGAGGGAGTAGTTACCACCCACACAAGCAGAGCAACGAGCATGCAAACGAGAGGAAGTGTTACCGGTGTGGGAGACTACACAATCCACAAACATGTCCAGCACGATCATGGCAGTGTTTTACATTATTTGTTTGTATTAAGTATTTGTTAGAAGCAAGATTCAAAGTATTAAATCTGCAGAGAAAGATCAACCAATTTTTGATAAGCTATAGGAATAACCCATGTACAGTAACGAAAGTTACACCAAACGAAAAAGTGTTCTGTTTTGTACCACATACTTTAATCGCAAAACTTAACCCTACCACAGCACACAAAACAGATATACAAAATGAATGCAAGGAACAGAGAAAGAATAGTACAAACAAAAATGTGGAAGAATCAATACATGAAGGGGAAGAGGTATATTACAGGAATCATTTCAAGGAAATAATTAGATGGATTCCAGCGGTAATAAAGAAGCGAATAAGTGAATTAGTGTATCTAATAAGCATAAACGGAATAATTCGTATGGTACACAAAAATCAATTAAGAAGAAAACCAATACATGATAAGTATATAGTAGGTAGACTACCGATAGCAAAGAACTGGTCGTATAAAAAAAAAGATGCGAGTCTAGTCCACCACCCATGAGAAGATCAAAAAGACTAGAACGACAACCGCGTTTTAAATACCCAAAGTAAGCAAATGTTGCTTAAGGGGGAGAAGTGTATAGAACATATAGAAACTTCGTTTAAGGGGGAAAATGTAGAGTTGTAAATAGTATTAGTGTGTAAGTAGTTATAAGAGTATATGTATCATAGGTAGATGTAAGTAATAGTTGTAATGTTGTACACGTTTTAGTGTGCAGTTAACACCATTAGCAGTAGAAAAAGAGTTAACCGCTTTGAAACAAGGTTCTAAAACAATTTCTTAATATGGTCAGGAATTAGAAAAAAATGGCTGCCAAATTATCTGCAGCTCATGTGTCTGTAGGAACTTTTGCAACGGAATCTGCCGCACATAACATTGTGAACCCGATATTAGTACGTGCATTTACAAATGGTTTAAACGAGGCAAATATAAAATTTTTCTTACAAGCTCGTAATCCGACTACGTTAAGCAAGGCCATTTCTGATGCTTTGGAGTGTGAACCCATAGCAGAAAGATCAATAGCTATGCAAGACGCTCCCAAAATTCGTATTATCCAAGAAATTCGTTCAACTCATCATATAGAGGAAGAACATTTCCACCATATTCTAATAACCAAGTCTATGAAAACCACCCACGAAACTTTGGCCATTTTGGAATGGCACGGAAGTTCGGGGAAGTGCGAGTGCGTACGTACGAGATGTGTATTAAATTATAAGTGCAATAAAACTAAGTGCGACAAAATAACAATATACTACGATTCACACACCATTTTTCCTCCTTTTTAGGAGTTGCCTCTCACAACGCTGCTTGTGGTTGTACAAAGTGTCAAATAGTAGGACGATACGATCACTTTGCACGGACAACTGTGTATGAAGGTGTTGCAGCAGATCGAACAGACGCGGAATTTCGACAGGGGAAATATATAATAGGTCATCAGAAACGGCTGACACCATTATAAGATATAAGAGGAATAGATATCATTAAGCAGGTTTTAGTAACAGATGAACTACATTTATATCATCTAGGAGTTATGAAGAAACTTTTAAAGGGATACACAGGATTATTAAAAAGATTTACGGCATTAACAAAATCAGAACAGGAGGAAATGAATAGGGTCTTAGTAAAAATTCAGCTTCCTTCAGAGATACATCGAAGAGTTAGGTCGTTGCAGTATGTAAAATTTTGGAAGGGGACCGAATTCCGTTCATTTTTAAATCGTATTGGCTTTGCTTCGAGGTAGAATTCATGACTCCGATTATGAACATTTTAAACTTTTTTTATGTTGCACAAACTTTGCTTTCCAACCAATATTTTGAAATTTACTGGGAATACGCTGGACAATTACTACGAAAATATGTTGACGATTTTAGTTCTGTTTATAGTAGAGGTCTTTTAACGAGTAATGTACATAATCTTTTACACGTCCATGCAGATGTTAGTATGTTCGGTCCTCTTCCAACAATTTCATCATATCCGTATGAGAATAAACTGCAGTTCATCAAACGTATAGTTAGAACAGGGCCTAGAACGCGAGAACAGGTGGTTTGCAGGCAAACCGAACTTAGGGAAGTAGATGTTGCAGTCAGTCAAGAGCTTGTGGTGTTCGCCTATAAAAAGTAATTATAATTTTGCCCATCACTTGAGGTCCGCGATATTAAGGGTTAACTAGGATCACAAGTGAGACAGTAAACGATTAACGGGAGAGTCTGGTAGGACACGATTAGCGCGAGAAATGCGTAGGTGCGTTAGAAAGGATAGGTGCGTGAGCGGAAGCTTACCAAAGAGCGAGAATACGATAGGGAGATCGTGATAGATATAAATTAGGTGTCCGATCGTACAAGCCCTCTCTCGGTTTCAGTTCCTACGTGCGCGAACAACCACTCTACTGTAATTTAAATAAAACGTGCAAATAAATTGTAGAACCCTACAAGCTTAAGGTTTATCCGCATTTGAAAATAAAGTCAGGGGAAATAATTTTGCACATTAGAAAGGATTTTTTGTTAAGACAGGGTAATAGGAATGGATGGTTTTTGACAAAGGACAAAGAAATAATTAGGTATTATACTGCGACACAAGATTCAGAAAATGTTCACATAGAAGGTCATATACTACAGAAGAAGAGTTTAAGTTTCACACGTCCATGTAATTCAGACATAATATTTAATTTTGATGGGAGATTAAATGATTTATCGAATGAAGTAGCTAAAATCAATGCTAATAGGGTGATGTGTAAGCTAGCAACAGTTTCGGTAGATGAAGGAATAAGTTATCATTTCAGTCCATTACTACAGACTTTAGCAGACTAGGTGAGATTCAAGGTTTTGTTCTTATTTCCAAATTTCACGCTCTATTGGTAAATTGTTCTAATTGTGCTTTCCAAAAACGCAACTTAGTATAGTATTCTATACTTTTTAGCTTTCTACAATTTCTTTTCAGCTGGCTAGCAAATGCTTAGATGCGTTAAACGCATCTTTGAACTCCTATCCCAACCTCCACGTGGTGCTAGCTGGATTGTAACTATTGCATATTCCTGACAATTACAGTGATGAAGGATTATGCAATTGTTACAAACAGATACGGAAGGGGGCCATTTGAACAATTGTATCATTAAGTAGATTAAAGTTTGTATATGTATAATGAAAATGTTTGCTTTTGTATTATGTTTGTATCATGTTTTCATCAATATTACATCCAAAACCATATGCTTTTAGGTATTCAAGTTCAAATATTGTGGTATTTTATTTATCTTTTACTATCTTGTCTAACTATCTTAGCCTATCTTATACTAACTTAACTTAACAAAGGCAAAATCAGTTTGACATTCTTCTCTTTTTTGTTTCGCACGAAGAATTTCAATATTTCTCATATATTCTTGTTTTTTTCTTTTGTTTTCTCAATACTTTCAAAAATTTCCGATTTTTCGGATGTTAGCTTCCAACCATAGATTTCTAAACCGCTTAAAAAAGTGTTAGTTTAAAAATTAAAGTTAATATAAAATGTGTTAGTTTATTCATATAAAAAAAATATAAAAATGAATTAGGTCATCTTTCATTGCTTGTGTTTTATTTTTATGAACAATATAAAATTCGATCTACGTGTAGATCACACGATCATGACTATTTGCAAAATCAAATGTTTTAAACTATGCTATAAAGAACATGATCATCTATTAATAACTTCTTCATTTTTTTGTTTGGCTTATAGTTTGATTGTGTCTCGCTAATTTGTAATTGTTTGGATATCGCCATTGCTTTATTATTAATAGTAACATTATTGTATCAAGCGATTTAGTTTATATTCTCCGTAGCACTAGATTCTTTATGCCATATCTATGCATCGATCTCACGACATTTAACGCACTTTATCTCATAATCATCATCATCTGCTGCATTGTAATGAGTGTTTTCTTGGGATTCCTTACCAATGTGAAGATAAACTTTTTAATGCTAGAATCAGAAATATCCTAAACCACCATTCTTCGCAGCAGATATTATGTTTGTCGCCGTATTTGGCCGCAATCTTTAAGGAAAAAAGCATATAAGCAAAATATTGATTGGCATTAAACTATTACTACTAATATGATAATAACCATAGATGATTTGCACAATGGTACAAGCGTTAATAAAGGATTAAAATTAAAAAAAAAACATATCTAATTTATTATTCGAGCAAGTGATGTTGATTATATGCAGCTCCGTAGCGTGGGGTTGGCGGGGTTGGCCACCGCCAAGGGCGCCAGGTCCAGGGGGCGAAAAAATAATAAGTTTTCTTAATACAATCACCAGGTAAATTTGTATTGAAAAAATCCTTAGGCGCTGCTTTGGGATTTGCCGTATACGACGAACGACAAGAACAAATGTATTGCGCTGTGTGAACTCTGTAAAATCCTGTAAAACATGATGATGTAAAACATCTGTCGTCATACAAATGAATTTGTTTTTTTATAAACTTGTTGAACATTGCCTAAACTTGTTAGACTGTTCGCTTTAATTAAAATAAGTCAAATGCAATGATGCACATTGGAGAACTTACGTCCATTTAATTTCTGCTGCAACAATTTGTGGGGGAACTATTACCGAAAGAACAAAATGATTTGTATGACGACAGTTGTATGTTCATGTTTTACAGGATTTTACAGAATACCCAGTCATGCAAAAGCGAGTTCATGCGGTCGAGTTTCTTTTGTTCTCATGGTCCCTAACGGGTCTGTTCGGAATCCACCGCGGAGTCCCGGAGGAAGACATTTAGCGACCACACGCACACACTCAAACCGGGTTGGTATATAAAGCCCCGCGTAGCCACGCCCGCTTCAGTCGCCCGCGAGCGTTCGTAGCGTGTGGATCTATGCCAGATTTTAGCAAAAAAAATGAATGAATTCCAGAAAATAAAAACGCCAGGGGGGTTCCTCAAATTCACTCTCTCGTGAGAGCGTGAGAGAATCTTTTTTCCCCATACAACTTCCTTGGAGCTTTTGCTGAAATGATAGAGAACATTGGATTAGAAATTGGTGTAGAAGAAAGTCATGCTTACATTTGCGCCATCCGACCAGTCGTTGAGGGGGTACGTTGTGTACCGTATATAAATGAAGCTGAATGGGAATGGATTTCACTGCACGTATGATGCAAAACATAATTCTTTCGTGCTTTCAGATAATTTTGGGGAAAAATATTGCATGACAGGTTTGTTTCCTACCATACGACCGTTCCGATAAAAATATTAGACCGTTGTTTGGTCCCTTTTAACTACCCTCAAGGTGTGGTTTAATGGAAAATTTCTTTAAACACACAGAAATACGAGGTAGCTGCTACACGTGCTAATTTTTTCCCACGAGCATTCACACAGACGACAGGTAACTAGCACTGTTCGTTGTCGCTACGCGCCTATACATACGGAAGGTGTTACTGATTCTTGAAGCCAGGTAATGAACACAAGATGCTACGTAGGTTCGACTAGGGGAAACCGAATACCTCTGATGAGAATTGAGTCATACCATAAAGCCTTGCTTGGCCAAGAAATGGTTACCGGCTAAACACCGACTCGCTTACCAGTTATGCGTTCGGGTACATAGGTAAAGAATATGAATGTAACAGGATGCGTCGATTAGGTGTCGAACGATGGGACTACAGGCGGTGAACGATCAATTTAAAAGCTGTTCAGAAGTCCTAAATTTTTCATAACAATTGTTCATAAGTAGGTTAACACTGTCCTTCACATCTTTATCCAAATCGTATGTTTGAAAGAATTTAAAAATTAAATTTGTGACGCTGAAGCAATCTCCAGCAATATTTAATCAAAATAACATGGTTAATTAACTGTGTAAAAATCTGAAAAAATCTTTAAAAGATGCAAAATGTTACTCTTTACAACTTTATAGAACATCATTTTCGTCTAGTTCTTCAACTTTTTTAGTTATTCGATAAAAACCAACGAGCGGCCGCGAGGAAATAGCTAAAGCAAGGCATAGAATTGTAGCGAAAAATACCTTGTTTTTGTCATTGAATTTTAGTATTATTTTATCTAAATACCACACGGGAAAATCTTGCAACTATTAGCCCAAAGTGTGGCCAACATATTGTAATCGGTGGTTTGTAAATAAATAATAATTTTAATACAAATAAATAAAGAAAACTGAACGCGCTTTTGCACGCTACGCTACGACCATCGCGACCAAAACACCGTCCGCTGCGGACGCGTTGCTTTCCACATGGACTCATTTACCGGCATTAAACATTCACCCGCAAGGATCGTGCAAGCACTCGTACACTGCGAGGGCTAGCGTTGCTTTCCACATGGACGCCGTGATGGATTCCGACAGGATTCCACATGGACTCGAAAGCTTCCATATTCATCCGCCAGGATCGTGCATGCGCCCGTACGCTGCGAGCAATCCCGATGCGTTCCACATGGATTCGAATCCACATCGACCCGCGTCACGCCCCTAGGATCGTGCAGGCGCTCGTACGCTGTGTACACGCATGGTGTCTTTGAATGTGTTAGTGCGTATCGACGTCGATCTCAACACGCATTCTCGCTTTAGCAGGATGATCGTTAGTTAGGTAGAGGGAGAAAGGACTAATTGGGATCGACAGCGTACCGTGTATATGCGTATGTGCACATTTTTTATCTCACTTCGCCTGTAGGCCAGAACATAGCGGCAATAGTATTAATTAGCAGGCGTGGTTGAATTGCACATTGGGTATCTTCATACAGTGCCATACGTTTGTTCTTGTCGTTCGTCGTATCCGACAAATCACACAGCAGCGCCTAAACATACATGCTGCAAAATGGGTATTGATGACTTATTACCGCAAAGAAATCAGCGAAGGAAAACACAATTGACAAATGAATCAACCGATACGCCCAAGCTTAATTTAACTTGTGAGGAATAATTTTCTGGAGAAATTAAAAACGTCTTCTGCAAAATGAATGATGAATTATTATCTAGATTCAAAGGACTTGCGGCAATAACCTTAAAACGATGGAGTTCGCTCTGAAGTATTCTAGGGATGTTGAAGCGGCAGAACTCATCTCTGAACTGGAAGTATTTAGATCGCAATGCTGATGAATAATATCGAAAATGCAACACCTAGCGATCTTCTGAAATGTATTCAGAAGTATTCATAAAAATGACTATATGCAAATATTACGACAAGTTTGCGTATTTTTTTAACACTTCCAGTTTAAGTAGCGTCTTGCGAAAGGAGCTTCAATAACTTATAAATTATTAAAAATTACTTGCGATCAGCAATGGGACAGGAACGCCAACCTCTAATTTCAATTGAAAACAAAATACCGTCGAACATTGATGTAGGTGAAATTGTTACTGAGTTGGCAAGTGTAATAGCGCGAAAAATTAAACTTTTAATTTAATAAACTCTTATGAAAAATAAGAACAAGACTACAGCAACCATTATTTATATATAATTAATTATTACGGCATTTAGCAATAGAAACCATTATAATACAGAATAATAAATGCATTCATTATAATACAAAATAAAAAATGCATTCACATGGGCACAGGCAGAATTATTTTGGATTTGTCTAAAAGTGTTAAGGAGGAGGGCGCTGAATTGATTTTCTGCCAAGGGCGCCAAGTTATCACGCTACGGCTCTGATTATATGATAACATGTTTTATAACTCTTACAAGGACCACACAACAATGAACAACTAACAGTGATGCTTAAGGGGGTGGAAGCTGTGGCGTATCGCATCTACCGACTGAGAAGGGAGGATTCGACAGCTTTCTATCTTACATTCTACAAACTTCTATCCAACCCAACTAAAACGCGAGGCCGGTGGATTGAATTAGGATCAATATGACGAAAGCGTTGTACTTGTTTGTCGTAGGCTTTTTTCGCGGCAGCGCTCGACTGGGAAACGAGAATTGGTTGACAGTATCGAGGTGATAGCAGAGTTTTCCTACCTCGCTACGATCGTTACTTCCACCATTGACACCATTAGTAACACCATTATTTGGGAAATCTGGAGGCGCATTGCTCAAAGGGAATCGTTCCTACTAAAGACTTCAACATACAACATGCAAGAGTCCTGGGCTATGCTAGCGTAGGACGCCAATGTGCTCATCGTTTTCGAGTTATTACCGTAGTTAGATCCGACACCACAATGAAAAATTAATAAAGTTTTGAACACATACCGGTAACGTTAAGTTCCGCTCCTATCGCATCCCACGCCGCTGCTCTAACGCGATTATCCTTGTACTTGGGATCGCGAAGATCCCAAATTTGACGCCGTTCCTGGACTAAAGAAATTAATCGTTCTTCGTCGATCCGTGCGCACGCCATGGTTGCTAAATAATGAAAAAATATCCTTGTTTACAAACAATCTGTTTACAATTTCATTTGTCATCTCCAAAAAAACGCGCATTTTCATGTTTATACAAGCGTTTATGTTACATGTTGATACAACTTGTTGCATATTTGGGAATGTTCGGTCGAACGCGATATTCGGATGGGATTTTTGTGCAGATGTCTTACTCGGTTGAAGTACTAAATGCAAGAGAGCGTTTATTCGTCGTGTTCGTCCGAGGAGCATAAGGACGAGTTCCTTATGCGTTGTGTTTACGCCCACGTGTCGGGAGCTTACAATTTGTGCTGCTATCGAGCCCCACTTGGCAAAAGTCGTACGACATTGCGGCTTATTAGCCGGCTTATTAAAGGCTTACTAGCAACTTAGTAAGCCTCGTTCGTGGATCGTTCGCGTGGATCTGACGCGAGCATGCAAGCTTGCAGGCATGGAAGCTCCCAAGCTTATTTATAATAAGCCGGGAAGCCAAAAAATTAGCTTTATTTTGTCCCGTTCTTTCCTTCGCTTTTTTTCTTTCTCGCTTTCCCTTTCTTTCCTATTGCTGCATTCGGGACACCCTCGTCCCGAACACACCACGACCGTGAACGAAATAATTACCAGGAAATACATACGATCCCTTTTTTTATTGCACATACGCTCATCATGCGACGAACAGGTAAAAAAAAACTGCCGGCGTTCTGCGAAGCGGACGGTGGGATGGGGTTCCTATGTTCGGCAGTGGTTTCTGTAAATATATAGAAGAAAAAAAAAACGGAGAGACATGAGAAATCTTTACACTTTGTTTTTTTTTCTTTAACTCATTTCGAGTGTTAAAATGCGTACCTCTCAAGACGTCGAATATTCAGCACTCTCTCCGATGTGATTTGTCCTGCCATCCTGCGGTTTAACTCCGGCTTCACCCTTTCCGCTTCACGGCCAAACTCTTTCCATCAGCTGATCGACTCGATGGGATTCACTACGCACAAAACACATGGATTATAATTAATTCACTTATCACAATCACTAGTGTTCACATTACTTACCGGAGCAAAGAATCACTTCACAAAACACGATAACGCTTGCGCACACACCTCCGCCTCCAGCAAAGGCCAAACTCATAATACGCCAAAGACAGGGCAAAAGCAATTTTGCAGTGAAAGAAAGGAGACAGCGGAAAACAATATAGTGCCACACTCCTCGACAGGCCTCAAAGTGTGGAACCAAAATTGTCTAACACTTCGAGTATGGGACCGTTCAGGTGTGGGGTGGGTTGGTGACGCAGGTAGCGGTGAGGGTTTACATAGAATATGGGAGCGTGTGTGAGTGAGGTAGGGTGGTGGAGTAAGAGTTTGTCGTACGATGGCTCGAAAGTGAGGGTCAGGGGTAGCGAGAATGAAGAAATTTCCCCCCTCTCATGCGATTTCTGCCAAGTGGGGCAGATTCCTAATTTATAGCATCGAGCTGATTGTTTGCTGCTATCGAGCAGTTCCCTACACATACGACCGTGCAACCAAATCAAAATCATTTGATTTGGTCGTACGACCAAATTGGTCGTGCAACCTTATCTGTCAAATCCCATACATTTGCCTTGCAATTAGTCGTATACGACCGAGCAATGACACCAGCCAAACTCAAGAATACATCGTTTATAACCATTCGTAGAGAGTCGAAAGCTTTATTTAAATATTTTAGAGGCAAAAATAATCAAGAAATCATTTTGAATAGTATATTAATTGATCTTTTCAGTATTTCCTTAAAATATTTATCGAGAATATAAAAGTTTATTCCAACTATTTTATTTTTATACTCCGTGAAGATCATAATTTTTTAACGGTTGCCGGTGAAAATAAAAAAAACTGACAATTTAGCAAAATAACAACTGTCAAGATCAAAATCGTCATATCCACGAATCGTCGTAACTCGGGGGACGCCTGTACTGCATTACTCATATATCATCTGGCAATTTGCCTATTAATTTGACTAAACGTCTACTAATATTCCGAGTGAAATTGTAGTCCGAACATACCGCATCACGAGGCAGAAACAGTGAACAACGTGCTACAAGCACAACGTAACTTATACGTTCTACAGTACTTGCTACTTTGAAAAAATATAGAGAAACGGGAAATGTCACGAAAGAAAACCGGGAAACTCCATTAATTTCGAAAGTGAGTGAAGAGGCATAGGAACGTATTAAGCAATGGTTAGATGAGGATTGCTGCTTATACTTGAATGCCATTAAAAACAATCTTCAAAATGGATGCAACCATTTAGCAGCCACTATACAGAGATCCATAAAAAGTTTTAATTTTTCTTTTAAACACACCTCAAAAATACCCGAAAGACGTAACTGTAGTTCTATGATTAGCGTAAGGAAGTCATACGCACTGGAGTTTATGCAACGATGCCGAAACGAACCTAGCAACCTAGCATTAATGAATTTGGGCTTAGCGTGTCGATACAATCTAGATACGGCAGGGCTTTGGTAGGACAACCAGCAGTTGAAAGGATACCTTATTTGAGATCAAGAAGTATTTCTGTTCCGTTCCACATGGCACGTAATGAATCCCATCTCACGCTCCCCTCTCTAGTGCACGTCCATCTTTAGTGAGCGACCATCACCATAGCGTCACGATGAGGTTTAGAGTTGCCGCCAATTTTGAGGGCATATATGTATAAGTGAAAGCGATCGAGCAAGTGAGTTACGTTTTTCCGCGTCCTTTTTCCAAGTCAGCGTCTAAATCCCTGTGTGTAATAAAGCAAGCTTGTTACTCTGAACCAAACCCACCCAAAAGTGTTACAGTCCACTTTTATTCAAGCGAAACATAAGTTTAGCTCACTCTGCCTGAGTGTGAACAATTTCAATTTGTTGTGCGATAAACAAGCATGAAATCTTAAGCTACTTATCTCAACCTTTCCCATTCAATACGGATTCTTTTGCATCGTTCTTAGCGTAACTTTTTGGTATTTTAGCAGATAAAAATATTACAACTGGTGTATTAGTGATGGATAATGTAAGATTTCTTCATTCAGTTAGAGTTAAGGAACTTATCGAAACTCAACTAGGGTTCAAAATACTGTCTCTTCCTCCTTATTATCCACTTTTGAACCCGATAGAGAATATTTTTAGCAAGTGGAAGAGCATTGTAAAAAGAGGATATCCCGATATTAAGAAAATGTTAAATGAAATGATAGACAGCGGTAGTACAATGATTACAAGAACAGATTGTGAAACGAATTTAAGAAATTTATTGAACTATTTACCATGACCTTCAGCGTATAAACCTGGCTCCAACGAAGGTTTGCGATTGCAGTACAGGACATCACGATATAGACCACGTACTGTGGTCTTGCAAAGACTATGATGATATCAGGGGATCACTGTTGGCAGCAATAGCGGCAATCAACAGGGATCCGGATGTCCCAATTAGAGACATTATGGCCACAGGAGACGTGCCATATATGAAAATTATTTTCAGATTCGCCAGAGAACACGGTTTAAATGTTTAAATGTATACGTTTCCCTATCCTTAGTCATCAAGTAGTAAGTGTTATTTGGTCTGTTTGTTTTAAAGTAGTGAGTAGTGTTGCACGTGGCACATCGAGGCACAGAAAACAACCCAGAAAGCGTACAGAAGACCTGGAACAAGAGAATCGACAGACCCCATCAACGATATCTAGGATTTGGACATTGGACATCAGGACATTGGACAACATGATATTGGACAACTGGACATTGGACAGCAGGAAAACGCATCAACCGAGTATGCCCGGGATAAGGCAGCTTGGTAGGAGGAAAATCCTACTATAAAAGAATACCATAGAATGTAAAACCCTAGTCGAGAATTATCTCGACAATACGGCATAGCCCGTAATACTTAATAAATAATAATAATAATATTTACCATGTAGGCAAAGGAGGAGATTATCCCCGTTTACTTGACCGAAAGGTAAACAAACTTTGGTCAAGCAAGGTTTTGGTCAAGTTTGGAAAAACAGATATAACGTAGTTATTTCTCTGTAAATTTGGTTGCAAAGAAGAATAAAGTGATCTATAGTGCTACATAACTACGTCAGGAATGTTTCCGAATGTAATGAATGCCTCTGCCGGTACCGTCTGGGTCCTGCTATGTGCACTGCTTGTCTTGTGTTTTCGTTGTGTTGGCCTTTGATAAATAGTGTGATAAGCATTTTATTTACTTCTGATATGATTCTTAACAGCTTGAAAGATGAAATTTTACGATGAAATTAGTTTAACCGTGTACAATTTTCTAATCAGCTCAATCGTATGACCGGATGGAATCGGTCAAGTAAACGTCAAACTGGTCTTCTACTTCTTTCCATTTGTCAAAACAGGGTTTTTGCGACATCTCCTCTCAACTCTATTTGACACTTCGGATCCATCTGTCAATAATATCAACGTTAAATGTTTACTAGTGTTCGATGCGCTGTGCATATTTTTGCGTGAAATAAAGTAAATGGTTTTCAATAGTGAATTCAAAGGTACGAAATGGATGCCGACCTACAAGTTATCTTGTTTTCGCTCAAAAACAGTGAAAACCTTGAGCTGGAGGAATTATCCTGTGAGTAAATCCATTATTTTACTTGAGCTTATGTTTTGCAGGACAAAATGGCGAATGTGTTGCAATTTTTTTTATGTAAACAATTAGTTGACGGCTATGTCGATGGTTTGCGGCGCCATCTGAACAATCAGATGATGATTATCAATTGGAATGGGACACGGAAATGCATCTGGACACATTGTTTATGAAGCAAGCAATTCTTCAAATGATAGTTCAATAGTTTTTATTATTAAAGTGCCTTCAACTACCGTTAATAGCTTTCTTCTTCAAGTTCAGTTGCCTGAAAAAAAACAAAATGGTGATGGAATAAAAATAAAAATTACAAAACTGAATACATTATGGATGTTTTATTACACTGTACATCCGTAATAAAACTTGCTGGCTTTGCATTAAAACCAACATCCAAACTTTTTGCTGAATCTTCAGTAAAACGAAATTCTTTTTACAGATAATTCATCAAACCAACTGTTCGCAGCGGCGCGAACAGGGGTAATTTTTCGGAACTTACGAATATTTTCTATCAAAAAACAGGCGATACCTTTTTACGCGGTGCTAAAAACCGTACCGTCTTGTGCTTCTTTTCTTTTCGTATTGCTCGCACGCAACGAATACGATCCTTTTATTATCTCATACTCTCTCCCATTCTCTCTCCCATTGCGTAAGTGCGTAGCATCAAATTCCCCGAAGCGCGTATTTGACGTTTTGTCGGACATGTCAACAATAGCGTCGTTATTGTTGACACCAACTGTCATTTTTGATATGCAAAACTTTACTGAATAATCAGTACTCAATTTACCACACTTTCAGTAAACGAGCTGGCACTTAAGAATTTACAAATGCCGTAAAAATACTTTTACTGAAACGAATACTGAACTTTCAGCTGAAAATATTTCAGTAAAATTGTACTGAACTGCGGAAAAAAAATTGTGTGTATGTTACGATCCCAGATAACCTCACTACGACCACAAAGTCTGATATGGGTCGTTACATTTTTATTTGCTCTACACTACTGTTGCTGCGGGAACAAATTCGGAATGGGAGTTCCGCCGCTGTTCGAATTGACCGCGCGAAGGTAGGTTAATTCCAGAAACTTCTCGCGTAAGTTTCCTTGCCGTTGATAGGCTTATTTTCCGTAGACAGGCGATTGAGCAGTTCTAACCCCGGCTCTAAACGCTTAGCAATTGTCGCGTTTGCGAACGCGAATCAGAAAAATTTTGGGAAACTCCATATAAAAAAAATTGTGAAAAGTCGCTATACGTGTATTTTCAGCGAAAAATCGCGATTCGAAGCGCGACTTGACGCCATGACAGTTTTCTGTAATAACAAGGTAAACATGGCAATACCAAGGTAAACTAATACAAATTAAAAAATTAAATATTTTGAGTGTTATTAAATATTGTAAATTAAATTAACAAATCGAGAGCTATTTATTTTTTAAAAGTACGCAGAATTTGTATATAATTATTGTGAATGTCAATATTATTTTTAAAACAGAAGAATCACTGTTAATTCAAAACAAAATCCCATATCGTGGACAAATGCATGGCTGCATTGTTTATGAATTTATTACTTGTATGTTGAACTTGCTTGAACAAGATAAATTAATTAATAATTAATTAAATTAATTAATTAGAAAAAATATTAGAATTAAAAAAAAAGAGTTAAAAAATATTAGATAGTCCACAGCACAGTGTTCGATCCCTTTTGGAAGCTGTGTTGGAATCGTGGTTATGAATACCTGTATATTGATGGTAGTTTGGAAGCTGTGTTGGAATCGTGGTTATGAATACCTGTATATTGAGGGTACGGTGACGGTCATGAAATGAGAAAGAAGCCATACACGTTTGATTACACGTATTCGAAAATTTTTACCTTTATGCTACTCGAAGCTGTCGATCCCAATTCTATTTTGCCCGGTGTATGACGCGATGGGCAAACATATCTTCGTTCACCTATTTATCTTGTTACAATTCTTTCTGGCTACCGGAAAAAATTATAACAAGATTTTCCAGCGTTAAACACACAAGAAAACAAAACGGATAAATCTGCGGTACTGTTAGCAACAGCCGTTATTTGTATCACAGGAGTTAGCAGCATCCTGCCACGAGCTTTCTTGATGGTCCATTGTTTTGAAACATCGTCACTGGGGTTAAAAAACTTGCCTTTCTCATCAACTTCATCAAAACAATAAATTAACTATTTATTATAATTTTCTTTGTTTAAATTAATTTAATTTAATTCGAAATTAATTTCCCGCTACCGGCCAGATTGAAAGCATAAACAAACCTTGCACGAGAAAACTTAAACAACCTTGAAGTCGCGCCGAAAGTCGCAAAATTTTTTGGGAAAACTGTGCTACGATTGTCGCGTTCGCAAACGCGACAATTGCTAAGCATGTAGGCACGGGGTAACAGTAGGCTGTGTATTGAAAACTCAATATCAATTCCTAGTGTGGAGTGCTGTTCGAATCGCTTACAGAAAAGACTCGTACTTTTAAGGTTCGGATTACAAAAAAGTTTATTGAAAATTTTTCCTTCTTATATATCAGTGATGTCAAACTCGTTTTGGCTCGCGGGCCGGTTTGCAAACAAAAATTATCTTGCGGGCCAAGGTAAATCGGAAGGGGAGGGAGAAGTTGGAGTTGGAGCTAGGAAATAAAATTCAACAGTTGTTTGGACTTCAAGAGCGATTCAAGAGCGTGTTACTTAAGTGTAAACGAGTATACACGCAACATATACAAATTATATCTCAATTTTCCAAGCTAAGTCTCACCCAAACCAGGTATAATCGATGTTCTCGTTCTTCCTTCGCGGGCCAGATTCAAAGACCTCGCGAGCCGGATCCGGCCCGCGGGCCGTATGTTTGACATGTCTGTTATATATTGACAATTGTATGGTTGTGCTTGTGTTAATACGTATACGCCTACGCATTATGGTGGTGTTAGATCGTGTTGGTCTTTTCCTAATTTCTTCTATTTTCATCCTAAATAAACACATGGCTAGTGGTCTGTTTTGGTGCCTTATGCTAAACCTTTTAGTATATTGCATCCAAGTGATTGAATGTTGATACTATTGAAAGCAGCTCATTGTGCTGCACATGCATTCCTTTCCCGCGCTGTTGATCGCATTTTAGTCGGTTATTCTAGTATTCCATTTTAGACCTCCTTCGCATGACCTACGCGACGCATGATTTAATTACCAATTTTCATCGATGGTATCGTAAAACAGACCTTTCCAAAATTCTCTGTTTAATTTGGTCTAACCCAAGACCCCATATGACATTTTTTTTAATTAACTTATTCCAACCGCGCATCCACACATTAACCTTATACGCATCATGCTACGTCTAATTGAAAGTGAATCTTTTCCTTTTTACGATAAGTCGGATTTTCTCACGCGTACGCTATGAATTCTGTCGCGTTCGTAACAACTACGACTTTGTGGTCTTAATAGAGGATTGGTTCGAAATCACGTTATTTTATACCAAAGAGTTGTGGGTGCTCTTGGGGAAGGGCAGGAAGAGGAGCATAAAATTTGGAATGTTTCAGGAAACTTTTCATCAGGTTTCATGATCGTTTGAAACTTTCAACATTTGTTCATCTGTCAATGCAATACATCGAAGGCGTCTTCTTTGCTTCGTTTTAATGTACTCCTTTCTTATTCATCTGCTTGATGCGGTGCGCTACAGTGTGTTTTACTTTTGATTTTGTGTAATGTAAAAGGGTAGTTTTTGTACTTTAAAAGTAAATTTTCCAAAGAAAAGTACTCATAGTTCATGAAAAAAGTGAAGTACTATTAAACAGCATTACCAAGCAATGGATATTTCATTCAGGGAAAGCAGCGTCCTGTGACAGCTCCGTCATCGTTTGCCGCAGTAGTGATGGTTGGTATTTTTATTATAATCAATCGGTTAAAAAACCTTTTATATATATAATCTGATCTTTCCATAATACAGAATCAACTGATTTCGTGCAGATATGAGCATCAATGTTCCGGATAGTTACAGCGTCATGGAACCAAGTCGGCGTCGTCTTCAAAGCAATTTACCAGTGTGTGTGCGTTTACTTCGAAGTTCCATTATTTTCGTAAAGATTGAACGAATGAAATAAAGAAATGAAAATGAATTTCAAAAGCTTTGGTTCCGAAATATTTCATAAAAAAATTAAAAAAGACGCAAAAACGAAATATTTCATTATTATGGTGCATTTGATACATTTTATGTCATTCACGAAGTCTTAATATTACTGCTGTAAGTGATGCTATAAGACCGATATCAGACCGTCTTATCTAGGCTTTAGAACGGCCGGATATCGGTTTTTGGCTATCTGGGGATGTAACCGTGCCGACGAACCGCGCGGTCGACATAGCTATTATGAGAGGATAGGGTAGGACATAAACACCTTGACTGTCAAAGTGACAGAAGGCAATTTTCGAAGATGATCAGGAAAGGACAATGATCGAAGCGAGGCCATCGCGGGAAAAAAGGAATATAAGGAGCGTGCGTAGGGCCAACGGCCTCTGCGCATTACAAACCGTGAAAGTACCGCGTTTATAAAAATACAAGTACTATAAACTGTTATACCAATCGCGCGCGTGTAAAAAAACGTGTAACACAGTGTAAAGCGTCGTTATTTAAACGATAATAGATATCACGGACGTAGAGAGTTGCATTCGCAAATAAAAAAAAAAGCGCTAGTTACGTTATTACAACGCGTAGTTTATCGCAATTCATTAATTCGTTACGTCGTGTGAAGTGTAAGTGAAGTGAAGCTTGCAGAATGTCCCGTACACCGATCCCGAATCAAGGAGTGCCTATTTGCGAAGGACTGGACCTGCTTTCCCCCTCCGTCAGTAGACCAAGCAGCATCCGTGGATCCGGCAGGAACAGCACAGACCCGTTGGCCAATTCTACGATCAGGCCTACGGAAGCTGGCCATCCTCGAGAGCGTCATCTACACGAGACCCTGAAATGAGTTGGTAAGGAGAGCTTGCAAAGCCAAGCGCGAGTTACAAGCGATCGAGCGCGAAATAGCGAAAGTTGTGGTGGATACAACTTCATCGATTGCTGCGAAAGAAGAGGAAATTGATCAATGGCTACGTGATACGAACCGTATGGAAGAAACTAATCAAAGGCAAGCAGTGGTTCGTTTCCGCAGAGTAGTTTCCTCCCGCCTTACATAAACGATGTGCCGCCAACGCACCAGTCCGTAAGGCAACGTCGTATGACCAAAATGAAACGGCTACTGGAAGAGTCTATGCGTCCGACTACGAGCAGTCCAAAGCCGCGTGCAGAACCGTATAGACTGGCCGTTAGTTTTGTACCAGTGAAGCCGGAAGAAACTACACAACAATCGGTACATAACTATTCAACTAGTTTTCCGACGTTTAGTCAGTGCCAGATCTCGGCGAGAAAGTGCACGAGCGAAGAGTTTCCAGCATTCAGTGGCAACCCGAAGCAGTGGATGGCCTTCATACCGTACTACAAACACTCTACTGCGATATGCGGCTATACAAACGGAGAAAACATGCTGCGGCTACAGGCGTGTTTGAAAAGGAAGGCGCGTGAAGCAGTTGCCAGCTGTTTGTTGTATCCTGACAGCGTTTCGGAGGCCATCGAGATCCTGAAGGAGTGCTATGGACGTTCTGAACTAGTGGTGAACACGCTGATGGCCAACATAAGACGCACGACGCCTATAAAGGACGACAGCTTCGACACGTTGGTGGATTATGGTGTGGCTGTGCGGAAATTCTGCGCATCTATGACGAATTCCGGACTGCACCACTACTTCGATGGCGGACCGCTGCTAGAGGAGCTCGTGGACAAGCTGCCGCCGTACGCGAGGCTGCACTGGTACTACTACCAAAACGGTCACACGCATGTCACGTTGGCGACATTCAACGAATGGACGAAAGAGCTAGTGCGCGCTGCCAGCAGAGGGATAAAGCATACTAGCAGTCGTAAGGATGTAAAAACTGACACTAATTATCGTCAACACGACAGTAAGTACGCTCACCAAAAGTGGCTGAGGCTGATGCTAAGCGTTGTGATCAACGCTCATTAAACGTGAAGGCATTTGCAGGACGTGTCTTCGTAAACAACCATGTTCTTATACGGTTGAGGCGTTATGTGGAGTGAGTGGAAGCGAACGTCGTCATCATCGATTGCTGCACTCAACGAATAGTAACCAGTTCCATCCTGGCACCCGACAGCAAGAAAGTAGGGTCAATACTAACTGCAACGTGCACGCTGCTGCATCCGGAGGTGTGATGCTGAAGTATGTCCTCGTTACGCTTCACGGTAATGGTACGAAGGTTGACACCCAGAACCAGACCAGAGTCGAGGACGAGTCAACTGAATTATCGGTGAAGATATCCGGCATCGGGGCATCCAATGTGTACGACATGCCTGCCGTACATACTGTACGTACTCTCGGGCTGAGTAAGCAGTCACTGATACCGGCGCAGTTAACAGCCAAATATAATCATCTGAGGGGACTGCCGCTACAACTATTTCCTGTCCCAAACGTTAAAAACCGTCGAGAGAGGGACAGATGAGCCAGCAGCATCGAAGACACGACTTGGTTGGGTGGTTTATGGACCATGCAAAACTTCGACACACACGGCAGAAACTATGAAACACATGAACGTGCATATTTGTCCCTGCAATAAAGAAAGGGATGATGAAATGGATCGAGCGTTAAGGAGATACTTCTCTTTTGAGTCGTTGGGAGTGTATCATCCTGCTAAGTCGTTACACTTCGATGAAGAAAAACGTGCGCTTAACATTCTTAGTTCCACCGTGCGGCTACTAGATAGACGCTATGAAGCAGGTTTCCTGTGGAAATTTGAATCTTCCAAGCTGCCAGATAGTCGTATAATGGCATTGAAACGTCATGACTGCTTGGAGAGAAAATTACGCCGCGACCAGGAGCTAGCTCACGCAATTCACGCAAAGATCCTTTAGTACGAACAGAGCGGGTACATAAGAAAGCCGAGAAAAGTTTGAATTGTGTTTGATGCTGCTGCTAAGGTAAATGGAATCAGTCTAAACTCTGTTCTACTTACAGGACCAGACCAGCCCGTAGGAGAACTGACTGTCCTTTACAAATTCCGCGAGTTCAAGGTTGCAGCGACCGCGAACATACGCGAAATGTTCTTTCAAGTCCGCACGAAAAAGCGTGATCAACGCAGCCAGATGTTTTTCTGAAACGACGGGAAAATGTACTATGTGCGATGACATTTGGAGCCGCATGTTCGCCAAGCACAGCAAATCTATATATGAATTCTACTCGTGCAGTAACGCAGCGTTACTGCAGTGTTGGTATAGCTGTTTTTCTAAGGCAGTGTTGTAAAACTATAATTTGTCCAATATGAACGCTCAATCAATAAACCCTGCATGTTCACTAGATTGATGTGATTTTTGGTTGTTGTAAAGGATCTAAGCCTACTTCAATTTATCGAAATGTGAATGGATTATACAAAACGATGTTCTACGGTACGACAATGCTAAATATTCCATAGTAGGCTGCCTCGACAAATGGTGCAAGTGGTACGGTTTCCAGAATGTGTTGGCCAAGTGAAAGTACTTGTTCAAAAAAGCAAAATCAACCGCATTTTACCATCAGAACATTATTTAGAAGCAATAGAACGAAGATTTGACCTTTTTGCAATTGCTGAAAGGCAGCGGCGGCTATATCTACACCATAGGACGGAGGATCATATCCCATCCAGGCCAAACCCCCGTGTACAGGATGTCTCGTTACGGGTAAATAGTCAAGGAAAGCCATAAACGGCTGGCCAAGACCTCTTCAGGTTGTGGTGTCCCAAAAAAGGAGGATGAAATCTATACCAGGTGGTATCTATCCAGGAGAAATGGAATAACTGGTGAAGATGGTGATGATATTACCCGGCCAACCGGGCGGGTACGACCACTAAACACAGAAAAAAAATCATAAGTCAGTAGCAAGGAGAAATTGAGTGCAGCAAAATTATTTTAACTCTAATCTTTTCACATTCCTTGCAAGTCTTCTAATCCCTGCGCAAGGTAAATTTTGTTGGACACTAGTAGGCGTTCAGGCGGTGGTCATTCTCCTCTCCTTCGCAACCAAGGTGCTCGTGCCGAGCGTTTCAACCTGCTGTGTTCGACATTGTCAGGGTTCCCCTTCCGTCCGCATAGGCCCCCGCAAGCTTAGGGCAACTAACTGGAAGGCAGTCGCTGTAAGGCGCGAATCCTGTCGGTGAAGACGCCGTAGAGCGGCGACAGTCGGAGAGCATTCTTGTTGCTCCAAGTCTGGCGACACCGGAAGATCAGCTACCTTCGCGGCTGGTCGGTGGTCGGCGGAGGCCGAACAACTGTGGTGGCTCCAGAGAGGAACCTAGCAGACGTTAGGTTCCACGACGCTTAGTGAACACTAGGCGCGTGGATACGTCCCGCGAACTAAGAGGAAGCGAGACGCG
Organism: Anopheles funestus; assembly: GCF_943734845.2. Lineage (NCBI taxonomy): Eukaryota > Metazoa > Arthropoda > Insecta > Diptera > Culicidae > Anopheles > Anopheles funestus. Next base: position 49,509,712 of record NC_064599.1, read on the forward strand.
GAAGTGTGCACGGACGGTGTACGACATTGCTTTCGGGACTGGTTGAGCACGGGCAGCGCGACCAGACCAGCGTGCAGCTTCGCTGATTTCGGCAGAAGCAGTGCAGAAGTTCAGAAGCAAGAACAAGAAGGTTGATAATTATTGGTCAATCAGTTATTGAGATGACGACAAAGAAAAAGTTCTTCGTGAACAACGACAAAGGATCGTGCAGTCTATGCACAGAGCCTGACGATGCCGATGACCACATGGTACAGTGCGATGACTGTGACCGATGGTTCCATCTGAAATGTGCGAAGCTCACCAAACTCCCAACGGTTGAGCAACCGTTTTAATGCTCATGCTCGATCCCCTGAATGTACCAGCCATTATTGATAAGCTTGAAGAATCCTTCGGAAGACGCGAAGTAGTCTACCGAGAACTGGTAAAAGATGTTCTCAAGGTACGATTAGATGTTCTGAGCAAACAGGCCAAGCGACGGGCACGGAGGAAGCAGCGGAAGCAGGAAACAGTGGCGCTTGACGCGAACCAGCATCAGCAGCGGCAGCAACCGGAGCATCAGCAACAACCAAAACAACCGAAGCAGCGCGCGCATCGCGTCCCAGATGCGTTGGAGTTGGAAACAACGAACAACACAACACAGGACGAGATGATGCGCATCCTCAAGGAAAAGCTGGGGGATGATCGGCAGAAAGTGGAGCGTGTAAGGATGAATTTCCAGGGGAATATTCTTCTGGAACTGTCCTGCAAGAGCCACGACGAGACGCTTGAGATGTGGCGGAAAGTGTCCGAAGCACTGGAGGGCAAAGCGAAAGCCCGACCACGGACCCCCACAACTCGCCTCACCTGCACGAACATTCCACCAAGCTGCACCAACGAGGAAATTGCAACGGACCTAAGCACAGCCCTGGGAGTTACGATCTACGCGGACCAGATCAGTACCGTTAAATCCAATTACGGAACGCTGGTCGCATTTTTCGGATGCCCAGAGGTGGCAGTAACGGACGACGTGCTACTAAAACAGCATGTTGTCGGATTCAGCCAGTGCTGCCGGTTCAAGAAGGTTGAGGTGAAGCGCCAATGCTATCGGTGCTACGAGTTTGGCCACATTGCCACTCACTGCCGTGGGAAGGATCGGTCAAGCAAGTGTCATCGATGTGCGGAGACTAAGCACTCAGGACCGTGCACCAAGGAACGGAAATGCCTCGTCTGCAAGGGCCCGGAAGCAATCGGGCACTCGTTCGGACAGCGCAACTGCCGCCAAGTAGGAGAAGGGGTAAAAAACCGGCCTCGTCATGATTAATGTCCTTCAACAGAACCTTAATCACAGCCAGCTGGCCCAGGACATGCTGATGCAGACTGCTCGGAACGAAGGCTGCGACATAGTGTTGATCGCCGATCCATATCGGATTCCGGAGAACAACGGTAACTGGGTCGCGGATCCGACGGGCAGAGTTGCAGCAGTATCGACAGGAAGATACCCTATCCAACGCATAATCGAGAATCGGCGGGATTACTTCGTCGTGGTCGAAATGCGTGGTATCGTTTTCTGCTCCGTGTATCTACCTCCTGTGGGGTCCGATTTGTCAGTGGAGGATTATCGACGCAAATGGACCGAAATTGCGTCGGTGATTCCGCGGAATCGGGACACCGTGATCGGCGGGGACGTCAACGCCTGGTCAGGAGCGTGGGGGATGGAACGCAGACACAACGATGGAGAACGAGTTCATAGGGGAGCAGTGGTGATGGATGCTATGGCATCACTTGAGCTAGTCTTGTTGAACCGGGGCAACCGGCCAACCTGGAGCAACAACAGTGGCCGTAGTTCCATTATCGACGTTTCCTTCTGCAGCTCGTCTCTTCTGGGGGAAAATAACTGGCGAGTCCGCGACGAAAATCCAAGTGACCACAATACCATCAAGTTTGCGGTCGGGAGGACGACGACGCAGCGTAACCTGGGACACAGTGCACAGCAGGCTTCGGAGAGCAGATGGGCAACCCGGTATTTCAACAAGGACTTGTTCGTTGAAATTTTGGGGTCACTGGACATCTACAACCGCACCCTCTTGGCGGACGAGTTGACGCAGGCAATGTCAACTGCCTGCGACGCGACGATGCCGAGATTGCCAGCAGCACGGGGAGGACGACGATCGGTGTACTGGTGGAATAACGAGATTTCCCAGTTACGTCGCACTTACATCGGGATGCGGAGAAGACTCAGGCGAGCCCGAACGGAAGAGCAGCGACAGGATCGCCGTCCGGCGTACACAGCAGCGAGAGCAGCACTGGAGCAAGCGGTCAAGCGGAGCAAGAAGGAGCAGGGCGATCAACTTCCGGAACAGCTGGGGCCCCACGGATTCGGGCCAGGCTACAAAATCCGGAGGCAGATGTGGCAAGGAGCCCGAGTACCGATGGAACGGGATCCAGCCAAGCTGCAGCACATCGTCGGCGAACTTTTTCCGGTGCAACCGCCCATGGAATGGCCCACGGCAACAGGATTGACGGACGAGGACACGGCACGGGATGCCGTTACCGAGGACGAGCTGGTGAGCATTGCAAAATCGCTCAATCCCCAGCGTGCCCCAGGAGACGACAACATTCCGAACGTGGCCTTGATTGCGGCGATGACGGCGTTTCCACGCGTCTTCATGAGAACGTTCCAGCATTACATCGATTCCGGCCACTTCCCCGTCGAATGGAAGAGGCAACGGCTAGTGCTGTTCTCGAAGGCCGGGAAACCACCCGGAGAATCATCGTCGTACCGGCCAATCTGCCTGCTGAGTGTTCTGGGAAAAGTATTGGAGCGACTCATACAGCGCAGACTTACGGAGCATCTGGATGCAACGGGCGGTCTCGCTGATGCCCAATACGGATTCAGGAAAGGACGCTCAACCATGGATGCCATCAACAGGGTGATTGCCAACGGAAGGGTTGCGCTCGACAAGAAGCGCAGGGGCGATCGACTGTGTGCGATGGTGACAATCGACGTGAAGAACGCCTTCAACACGGCCAACTGGACAGCGATCGGAGCAGCTCTGCAGCGAAGGAACACGCCACCGTACCTCCAGGCGTTGCTGCGGAACTACTTCACGAATCGCACGCTCCACTACGAAACGGATGAAGGAATGGTCTCGTTACCAGTATCGGCAGGTGTCCCGCAGGGTTCGGTCCTAGGGCCAACACTGTGGAATGTTATGTACGATGACCTTCTTCGTTTGGAGCTGTTCGGAAAGCGTGCGGACATTATAGGGTTTGCTGATGATGTGGCGTTCACCCTTATAGGGAGGGACCCGCAGGAAATCAGCAACCTTGCTACGAGGAATCTGGAGACGATCGAGCGTTGGATGGATGGAGTGGGATTGAAGCTGGCCCATCAAAAGACCGGCTACATGATCTTCTGCACTCATCACAACCCGCAGGTAGGTCAACTACGTGCGGGGGGACACACGATCGTATCCACTGAATCGCTCAAGTACCTGGGGGTCGAGCTCTGCCGCAAACAGCACCACGGTCGGCATTTGGAGAAGGTTTGCAGCAAGGCATCACGTATCACGAATGTCTTGACCGCTCTGATGCCAAATAAGTGTGGCCCAAAAAGCAGCAGAAGGAGACCCTTGGTTAACGTTGGGAATAGCATTGTCCGTTACGCGGCACCATCGTGGGGACGGACGCTTCTTCAGAAGGACGTTCACCGGACCACGGTTCAGAGGACGCACCGCACAGGAGTTCTTCGAGTGGCCAGTGCCTTCCAAACGGTCTCCTACGATGCCGCTTGCGTGGTCGCAAGCACTATCCCGTTAGTCCTTCTCCTAGAGGAGGACATCCGCTGCCACGACGAAAAGGTAGCGAGGGGAAGTCCAGGACCAGACATACGAAAGCGGCAAAGGGAAGAGACCATGGGACGCTGGCAACAACAATGGACAGCCGGAGCGGGGCAGCCGAGATCGCCGGGGATGAAGACGAGGAGAATTATCCCGGACATTATGTCCTGGGTAAATCGTAAGCACGGAGAAATTGATTTCTATCTCTCTCAACTCTTTACAGGGCATGGGTTTCTCCGGAGCTACTTCGTCGAAAAAGGCATCCTCGACGGCTCGCCAAACTGCCCGGTGTGTGAACACCAAGTGGAAGATGTCGACCACGTAATGTTCCACTGTCCACGGTTTGCTCGAACCCAACACGAGATGCAGCAGCAGAGCCACACCCGCTTGACGATAGAAAATCTTGCAGCGGAAATGTGTGCCAACAGCAACACATGGGAAGCAGTCCGGGCCGCCGCAAGGACCATCTTCAGAAACCTCCAAGTGAGATGGAATGAGGAAAATCCACCTACGGCCAGACGGAGACGACAACAACGCCGGCGGAACACGGAACAAACGGGACAGCAACAGCTACCGCCGTAACCGCACCAAAGGATGACGACAACGGAAGCAGCAGCAGCAGCAACGAGTAACCAGAGCAGCAGCAGGAGCTAGACCCCACCGGAAGTAGCGGCTACGGACGGGCGGAATTAAGCAGCAGCAGCGGAAGGAAGGCACGAAGCAGCAGCAGCAGCTGAGACAACTAGGACGGATGACGCAGTAGCAGCATTGGAAAGCAGCAGCGCGTCAACAGGATGGGTGCATCGCACAAACGTTCCTGCATGGAGTACTACGCACATCAAGCGCATCGGCAGGGTTCGGATCAGGTCGAGGAGTGGTTTAGTTAGGGTCCCATCGGCTGCCGGGTCCGCTTCTCGGGCCCAGCGTCACGATGAATCCCACATAACCCATCTCGGAGGGATTGGTTTGTAGCCGCAAGCCGCCCTTCGAGGTGGGTACCTTTTGAAGGTTCCCTCCCCGTTAACAAAAAAAAAAAAAAAAAAAAAAAAAAAAAAAAAAAAAAAAAAAAAAAAAAAAAGGTACGATTAGATGGTCCATCCAAAATCCCCGAGCTAGGCGAAACGATCGACAATTTAGTGACGAACATGACAGCGTCGAACTGTACGAACTACCTGAATGATCCGAAACTACTCGATGACATTATGATGAAGATGCCTTTATTCTACCAACTTGAATGGATCGACTACACAGAGCTACGAGCCATAGATCACGTTACGATCAACGACTTGAACGATTGGTTTAAGCTAATGGCTCGTAAAATGCGACGAGGATACAAAGGGACAGGACGAGAACATGTGATGCTACACCAAGCCCAGTTTAAATGACAGCCAAAACATTCCGAGCGACAAACATTCATTAAGAAAGCTTTTAGCTGTCCGGATTGTGGAAACAATCACTCGTTGACGCAATGTACCTCGTTCAAAGACAAGAGTATTGGTTATAAATATGATACAGTGAAAGCAGCTGAGTTGTGCCACGGGTGTATGCGTTTTTCGAATCACCAGATTCAAAATTGTAAGTTGTGGAAGGGTTGTGGCGTAAATGGGTGCACGAAGAGACATCATCCGTTACTGCATAAAACGGAAGACGAAGTGAGCCAAAAAAGTCACCATGTACAACATCACGACACGACAACCGAAAAGAAAAAGAAATATTATCAAATCACACCAGTGACCTTACGCAATGGACTTGTAGCGACCAGGACGCCATCTGGCGCAAAATATGCGTAGCAGGATTAGGATCCTTGGGAATTAGGAGACAGGGACGGCATGCAAACGATAGAATAGGACAGCTAGGGGGTGCACGTGCACTGTGCGTATAAAAGCTTTGGCGTGCTCAGCCAACCTCTCTCTCTCTCTCTCGTTTTCTTTCCGTGCTACCACGTTCATACCACGTTCATACCACGTTCATACCACATCGCACCGCGTGTTGCCCTGAGGAAAAAATAAGGTTAGGAATAAATGTTTCCAAAAAACCCTTAAGGCTCTTATCCGTCCAAACGTACGCCGTTCTAGATACTGGCTCATCTCTCACACTCCTAGATGAAGAAGAAGCTGGATTGTTAGAGCTAGAGGGAGTGTCTGATCTACTCAGAATGAAGAAGGCGGGAGATATACAAGCGTGAGATATGACAAGCCGCAACTTAGCGTAACGGGGGCTAACAAAATGGAGCACCTTATCGAAGAAGTAAGAAAGGTGTAAAACCTCAACCTGCCTATGCCAACGTACCAGTCTGAAAAACGTACCAGTAAACAGCTACACTAACGTCCGACCAACAATGGGGTCTATGATACTTTCCACTAGTTTTTTGATATGGGCTTTGACGTTTGGCGGCTTATTTGCTGCATGTTTTCCGTACAAATAGCTCAGCAAAATAAGCCTGCGTATTTCTGATTAGAAATTTTTTCTAAAGTTAGTTTCGATCAGCTGCTCGACAAATGTCAAAACAACCATCAGCAATGAGATAGAAAGGCTGTTTATAATGAGAGAAGAAGATTGCAGGGATGAAATGCTGCAAAAATACCTTTTCAACCAAACAGGTATGTAGTGATGATGACGAAAAGTCGCTGAGCACTATGCGGAAAACCATGTAGTATGAAGACGAAAGATATGAAATCGGTCTTCTTTGGAAATCAGAAAGCATACATTTCCCAAACAGCTACGTGAACGCCCTTTGAAGATTTAAGAGTCTAGAAAGACTCATAAAGAAGCCACCGGAGTTAAAAGAATGGGCAATTCGAACGTTCAAAGAATACGAAGCAAAACGGTATTTACGAAAACTAACTCCTGCAGAGTTATTAAACCCAAACCCCAAACCCAAAACCCAAAGGTTCTCCGGGTGCACTGGAACATTGTATCCGACTGTTTAGGGTACAACATTAAACAACAAAATCTTCCAACCGATATCTTGTCCTCGAAGAAGAACCCGACGAAAAGAGAGATCCTAAATTTCGTAATGAGTACATACGATACACTAGGCCTACTAAGTAGTGATGGGAAAGTACCGCTGGAACTGGTGAATCGGAACCGTTACATTAACGAACCTGACCAAGTCCAGAAATTAAAAAAACCTGGTTACATCAGATACATAATTAGCTCCACAAATCCAAATGCAAAATTCTAAAAGAAAACAGGTGCAATTGCAACCTGCTACTTTGGCTTTGTACGGGCGTCGACCAGGTCCAAAGTAACCAGGTACATGTACCTGGTAAAATAACACGTAAAGTAACCAGGTCCAAAATCTACCAGGTACTTACGGCGACGACCAAGTCCAAAGTAACCATTCGCTAGCTGTCGTCCGAGTGCGTTTTGATAGAGCACACCAGGACAGAATTGTTGAGACCCTTGCCACTCCCATCCACCCATCTGGTCTTCAAGGGGAGGGATTTTTAAACTTTTTAAATTTTTAAACTTTTGCCAACAAACGCAATTTTTGGCAAGTCTTTACATCCATAATTAAACATGCGGATTGGGCAATAATGGAGCCGACGGCACGGATTTTGAGGTCACGGACGGCGTCTATTGATGGTGCTAACCCGACGAATGTAACAGCGAAGAATCTCGACGTCGTGCTGACGAGTACTCGAGAGAGTACGGGACTCGTCAGGGGGCCAAGTAAAGCGGAGGAACGCCACCAGGGTAGCAAAATATGGGGTTTTAACACTAGAACCGCCGATGGGACTTTTTTGTCCCATCGCACTCGAAAAAGGTGTGTTATTCCACTTGCCGTCGTGATAAACCTTTGAATTTTTTTGACTTTTATTTATTTTAAACTACTCTTTGAATGCGCTTATAAAAAAATTTGAATTCCATATGGTACTTTAAAAAAATCATTTCCAACCTAGAACCGCCATATGGGACATTTTTGTCCCATAGGCAAAATACGTTGTGACGCCTGCCCGTATAGCAAAATAAGGGCATTTAAACTACTCGACCCGAAGCCACTGCTCGAATCGGGAAACCCTATGTGCCTCTCGCGCGCCCCTATTCAAAAACGTATCGCGACCTCTCGTTCTATTTTCGATTTTTCGAGCTTTTCCATGGTTTTTAAGTAGGCGGAGCTGTAGCACCGCTCTACAATTATAGTGTAAGACGTGTAACAGTGTGTGTCATGTCGCATGCCTCGCTGCATTGCAAACACGACCGACACACGAACAACACCGAAGAGGACGACAAAAACACGATCCTTCACTGCACACTGGATTAGGGTGCGCGTACGATGCGGCAAACAGCGCAAAAAGAAAAAACGATCCTTCACTGCACACAGGATTACAGTGTGCGCACGGCGAATGACGCAGAACAAAAGAAGCACAAAAGGAAGACGAAAACACTATCCTGTACCAACGCGTACAATATGTTTGACACTATTTGTCACCAAAATACACGCATAAACATTCACACACCAAACACAACACCAACTGAATTCATCGTCGTGTGAAAAGGGGAAGAAGTTTCCACAACATGCACCGAAAGTTTTTTTCCTCACTACATTTCAATGCGCTTGCCGAAGCAAGCACGGAGTGAAGGGAAAAATCTAACACCACACGTTAATGGCATGAAAAGGCACATCAACTCTACATAAATCACAACACTGGTCATCATATTGCACTGCACAAAGCAATCGCGCATACTTGCAAACTTCCGCGCATCATTACGAACAGATATAAAATTTTCTAAGTCCCACAACACGTCCGCCCTGGACTTAGCGCACAGCAAACTGAGCTCGTCACAATGTGGGATGAACGCTAGAGTAAGGACGCAGGATGAACAATATAGGTCAGAAGAAGATGGAAACAATTCTAGCTTCAACAAACTCTGTCGGCTCACAGCGATCGTACACACACAACGCCCACGCCCTGGCCACGTCCACAAGTATCTTCGTAGAAAGCCGAAACAAACCCTCTATGCTTACTGCACGCTTAGGCAAAACAACGCTTTACCGATTGCTACCCCGAATGCAGCGCACGTGGTATTCTAATGCGGATCGCAGGTATAATTTCCGAATCCTTTTTTACTTCGAGAAGATCCCAGGTATAATTCCCGAACCCTCTTTCGCTTCGCGATTTGTGGACGCGTCCAGGACAGGACCCAATTTTTTTGAAATTTTGTAAGACTTCGGCTTTTTTGGACGTCTCATGAGCCGTCATGTGTACGCAACCACACACACAATCAAAGGTTTCATGCTTTTTTCCGGGTTTCACCGTCGTTTTCCATGTTCTTCTTGATCTTTTACCGTAATTCTCTCAAATTTGAGGTCTCTTTGTCGGTAGGGTATCGATGGGGCGGCCCGCTGGTGCATGTGATAAACGGCGCCGGTCCACACGGCAGGACCGGGTTCAAATTCCATCCGGACCGTCTCCCCGTAGCATGGACTGACTATCCTGCTACGTAGTAAAATAGGTCTTCATACGGCCAGGCCGTTCTCACCGAGCAAAACAAAACTTCCTAACTTAACCTAACTATAAATATATTAATGAATTATTTTATGTAGATGATATATAACAGACTGAATTCTAATAAAATTGATTAATTCAAACTTTTTAATTTTTTTCGGCATTGGTGGCTGCTGACGCTGCGGAGCTGTGGGTTTTGGAATTATAAGCTATGGTGATTGCTAGCATTTCGGGTTTAGATGTTTATATCAGGCGAACAACAAAAGCATTAGGAAAACTAGTGCAATTTGTATCAAAAATGTTAGAGCCCACGCAGCTTAATAACTCCGACGAGGTTTATGTTGATATTCAATTATGGGATTAAATTGAAGCTTGAAATGGAACAGGTAATGAGGGGAAAAACCAGGACACACACGAGCATGTTTTAATTATTTATTATTATTTCCGTATTCTTTTTCTTTTAAATAATTGTTAAAGGCTTCCAGCATTGCAAGCCTTGCCCCCATTTGCTACTCTTGTGGCAGTTTGTCCAACGGCTCTGCAAAACTAGAAGCGAACAAGTAATTGCTACTTTGCTTGTTCAGGTGTTGTAGTTTCTCCTTCTCCGTTCGCAATATTTGCAAAGCAATGTTGGAAAGATCGCTTTGCTTCGACAGTTTTGACTTGTCTTGCCGGTTTGCTGTTATCGAGTTTGGAGTGGACGTATTTGCAAAACCGGACACTGAAGCTGGTGGCACATCTTCGTTGTCCGACAAATCAAGGTATTCTGTCAAAACAATAGTAAATGTAATATTACTACTCAGACGATACACAAATATTTAAAATAAGAAAAAAATCTCACCTTCCGTCATCTCTATGGATGGCATGTTTCCTACCATGTTCCTCGAAGTAAAGACATCCGAAAGAAAAGATAATTGATGGAAATGTTTCCATTTACTAAGACTAGCAGCGGCTGAGCCGGTTGGTTGATTTAACCTTGCCAGCTCACGGTGGTACTGGCTGCGCAATATGGTCCACTTTTTTTTAATAGTGTTACCTAAAATTAAAAAAAAATTAGTACTTTAAGATGAGTAAATTTTAATAGCGATGCCATATAACTATACAATAACAATTTACGAAAGTGTATAAAACAGTCTTCTTCTTCTTGGCTTAACGACCTTACAGGTCACGCCGGCCATTTCTGGCTTACTAGACTTATTTTACCACGTAGCCGGATAGTCAGTCCTTGCTACGGGGGGACGGTCCGGATGGGATTTGAACCCGGTCCGGCCGTGTGGACTGGCGCCGTTTATCACATGCACCACCGAGCCGCCCCAAAGGTATAAAACAGTCATTTATTATTTTATTTTTGCTTTTTCCAGGTTTTTATCAACGGGCATATCTTTTAGAGCCCTTGCATTTTCATTCCGAATTTCGCATCAAACGATAGGTTCCATAGTCTATGAAACATCACAGGCAATATGGTGTTCACTACAAGCAATACATATGCCCGTTCCCACTATTGAAACATTACGAAATGTAGCTGCTGAATTCGAAACTAAATGCAATTTTCCACATTGTATCGGAACCATCGACGGAAAACATATTCGCATAAAGCGGCCTCCTAACACTGGTTCACAATACTTCAACTATAAACATTTTTTTCTGTCCACCTACAAGCAGTTGCAGATGCAAATTGTAAATTCATAACCATCGATGTTGGTTATTATGGCAGAAGGAACGATAGTGGAGTGTTCGCAAATACTCCGGTATATTACCACCTTGAGAACAACACTTTCAACACTCCTCCGCCAGAATCATTACCAGGAACAAATTGCAACAAGCCTTACGTTTTACTTGGGGATCAAGGATATCCGTTAAAACCCTATTTGATGAGGCCTTACAGCAGCAACATGGATGCTGCTAAAGAAAACTTTAATTACCGTTTGAGTAGTGCTAGAATGACGGTAGAACGAGCATTCGGGATTTTAGTAACGAAATGGAGATGCTTGAAAACCGAACTGCAAGTAAAACCGGAAAACATTGACATCGTAGTGAAAACGGCATGTTTATTGCACAATATCTGCATGGATACAAAAGACAGCAACGGGGTAAATTGTGCACCTACCGAAGCGAACACATCGTTTGTAAATCAAACAAATTCAAGAAGCAATAATCGGTCCAGCCAACCAGCTTACAAAATTAGGGATAATTTTAAGAACTATATGTATAACGGTGAAGTTGAACTGTAAAAGTTTTAGTAAATTTAACTATAATATGTAAATAAACAACTCGTGTACTCACCATTCACTCCAAACGCATCGCTGATGTGGTCCCATGCTTCTTTCTCCATCCTACGGTTGTGGTAATTGGGGTCTTGCACATTCCATAGGAGAGGAATGTTCTCGACCATGTCGATCAGCTGTTCCTCGTCAATTTGAGTATTTTCCATTGTGGCTGAAACAATCAATGGTACTCATCGCGAAGCAATCTTTCCACCAGTGGAATAACATAGCGACCAATAACTTGACTGTCATGGCGGATTGCTATCGCAACGCATAACCTTTTTCAACCTACCGTTTTACGTAGGAACAATAGTCATGGCAACCGTACAAATCGTAAGGAAAACCTCGAGCAGTAGATAAAAAAATGACGAATTTGTATCGGGAAAGACATATTTTTTCCACTGCGATCGAAATAATTATCTACTGCTTCGACCCAGTAGATAAACAGTGGAAAGCTCATTTCACGTGGAGATTCGAGAGCTGAATTGGTTTTAAGAGAATTATTTATGTCCCATGCTATTGGAAGCATGGAAACTTGTGTGTTTTTTTTTAAATGGATCATCCTATCCATTGAATTTGCGTATAAAAACAGGAGCGGTTCCCAGTACAGTCCAGTTACAACTCAACAGTTAGAGAAGAAGGTTAAGAGAAAAGAGAAAAAAGAGGTTAAGAGAAGAAGTTTTAGTATTATAACTATGAAGGGGCTTAAAGAAGGAAAAGAGTAAGTAAAAGCTTATATGCAATTGTTTTACCATGTGAAATTAATGTTTATTGCATTTCAGGAAAGTTCGGTATTCTAAGTGCCAACAAGAAAAACTTGTGGATATAATGGAGAAAAATCCAGAACTGGCTAAGGGCGCGGGCTCCAACCCATCATCTTTTTGGAAAAATGTGGCCATGGAGCTAAATTCAATGGGGCCAGCTGTGAAGGAAGGAGCAGCGTGGAAAAGGGTATGTAACAGATCATCCAATCATTTTGTAATTTTTATTTTATCCTTAATTTTTTAACTTTATTTATAGACATGGATTGAAAAAAAATCTTTTGTAAAAAAGAAACTAAGTCAGAACAAGAGGGAGATCAATAAAACAGGAGGGGGCAAGCCGGCGCTAAGCGAATTAAACGCACTAGAAGAACGCATAGCCGCGATTACTAACATGCGAGCGTTCAATGCTAGGATTGAAGGAAGCCAATGCGTCGGTTTAGTCCAGCCCCTTGAAGACGATCGCGTAGTACTCACCGCCGGATCATCCAACCACATCCACACCACCGAATCGAGCAACGACGAGAACAAGGAAAACCCAGGACCAACGGACCACGACCACGCTACTGAATCGCACCACGACGAGAACAAAGAAATACCAGGACCATCCGCCGACAGCCACACCACCGAATCGCACCACGACAAGGAAAAACCAGGACAAACGCACAACGACCATAATACCGAACAACCAGGACCATCGGACCAAGGGAAGAAGACTAAGAAAACAGCGCAGGTCAAATTAGAAGATTTTCAGACCATAATTTTAAAACAAAATGACGAAACAATTAGACATTTGACCGACATTTCGAATAATTTGAAAATTTTAACTGAGGGTACTATTGGCATTTATAACGAAATGCTAAATTTTATGAAAAATAAAAAATAATAAATAATTTTCATTTTTTGTATTTGTATTTTTTAAGTAGCGGAATAAACATGAATAAATCACAGATTCCTATTCACAGAAGTTAAAAATTTGATTAAAACAGTTCATTTATCTCGTCAGTTACATCATTCATAATGAGCAGATTGTGCAGCATGCAGCATACATTTATAATTCGTACGCATTTGTTTGGTGCATAATGCAGCTGCCGTTCACCATTTATGCATCGAAATCGACCTTTAAGCATGCCGAAAGTTCTTTCGATTATGGCACGAGCTTTTGCATGCTGTTCATTAAATAGTGCTTCAGGACTTCCGGCTTGAGGATTTCTGTGCGGCTTTATCAACCACGGTTTCGTAGGATAAGCTGAGTCACCTAAAATATTATTAAAACAGCCATTAATATGTGACCTAACACATTATATGTAAATATACAAAACCCAAGAGTTTAGAGCTTCGGTCTCCGCTTCTCCATTTTTCTTCAAAGTATGCAGAAATTGGGCTGGAATTATAAATTAAAGAATCGTGATCGGAGCCGCTGAACCTGGCGTCTACAAACCGGATCATTTGCCTGTGGTCACATATCTAGATAATAAATTTACTACATTAAAACATGAGATTAAATAACGTCAGTTTCAATATCTACCATCAAAGCGTTTAGACTGTAAAACCCTTTTCTATTGTAGTATTGAATTGGGTTGTCGTGAGGCGCAACAATTCTAATATGCGTTCCATCAACGCACATCACTACACCAGGCACTGGTAATTTAGCGTAAAAATATCTCCTGGCGTCTGCCTTCTCGTCATTGGTCAGATCTATTTTTACGGCATAGGCTAGTTTACGCTCTAGGACTTCCAAGGTTTGATCCAACGTTTCAGAAAACGTGGATTGTCCAATTGGCATAATGAAATCGTTGCCAACTCCCTGTTGATAGGATCCTTGAGCCAAAAACCGTGATGTGATCGCCAGTTTTTCTTTTGCCGATAAGCCACGGTTATGTTTGGGGGCAATTAATGGTTCTATTTTATTGAGAATTTCATTGAATAGCGTCTTCGGAATGCGAAAATTTTGAATAAATCTGAAAAAGCAACATGTTAGCAGGAGGAGCAGGAGTTTCGTATCATTTTAGCTCCAAGATACATAACGTCAATGGCTGTTGAACTAACAAGCAGGAGCGGCTTGCTTTTACTTACGCTTTATCTGATAATTCAAGCGGATCTAACTGTTTCCGCATTTGCCTACGGTGTGCTGCCAGATTTCTCTCACCATTATCACTATGATTCATGAAAAATAGAGGATTTAACATGATTAAAATTATTTACGGAACTCGCGAAACTTTTTCGTTAGAAAATTCTCTAACCGTGCAAATAGACCTGGAGCGATATTTCTCAGTGAGATATTTCGCAAAGTAGCTCAATTTAGCAAACAAAGGAAAATCGCTGGGCGAGACATTTCTTTGGCTACTGTGATGATATAATTCTATGTGTTTCTATGGCAACGACGTTTAGATGCTGTTTTTTATATATGAACTTTTCATCGCATTTCATCGCATCGCAACGAGAGATCTCTCACTGAGAAATATCGCTGCAGGTCTATTTGCACGGTAAGAGGTAAACACACGGAATGACAAAGAAATTTAGCGCCTACTAGCATCATAAAAATTAAACAAACTCTAAATTTCATAGCCAATTGGTAGATGGTGAAGCTACTCGATGCATATACAGATATCGGTTGCTTTAATTTTATCGACCCAAAAGTGAAAAGCGTTCGCGATGCCATTTCGAGTAGATAAAGTTATTGGTCGATATAATAAAACCATTGGAATTGATTCCACTGTTTTTAACGACTGCTTTGCCGATACCAGCCTTTACCAGGCCTGCTTTCTTCTTCGTACTTCCAGCACAAATGCAAAGTGTCTGAAAAGATATGTTCTTCCATCAAAGTAACCGTTTCTTATCGAAGATTACAAGCGAAAGATTCGAGGCATCCACCAAAGTTGGTTAATCTTTTCAGGCAAAAAAGATTGCCCAGCTCTGCTCGAATACACCAATACATACAAAAAAGATTCGCAGAATGTGAAAAATCGAGCAGGAATCGTATCGTGTAGACGCGCCTAATGAAAGACATGCTGGTTAGTTTGTTTAGTACATGTAAATTAATTACTGAGTTGATGTTTTTCTTAAACTGTTTTAGATGATTCATCGGAATCAGATGATATCCAGGAACGACAACAGATCGAAGAAGTTTTGTTTAACGGTGATGGTAATACTAATCTCATAATGGTTAGCAATATTGATAAAGATCATGTGAACACCGATTGCGATAGTGGTGATGACATCACAGCAGGTGGGGAGGGTGCTTATAATTTTTTGGACAAATTGTCGCTAAACGAAGCTATAAGATATTGCGCAATTATTGGTAACATGCCGCGATCGTCGTTGAACATGCTTCTGGCGATCTTAAGGAAGAAATTGAACCTAGACCTTCCAAACGATGCGCGGACTTTCTTAAAAAAACCACACTCGAATCGGATTAGAAGTACAACACATCTCGGGTGGAGACTTTTTGTATCAAGGGGTTGAGCACGGCCGATCGAACTATTGGTCGCGTAACACGTAACCGGAGGAAGGAATGGTTTGATGATGAGTGCAGGCGAGCACTGTCCGAGAAGAACGCAGCGCGTACTCGCATGCTCCAGCGCGAGACCAGGCAGAACGTGGAAGACTACAGACGACTGAGAAGGCAGCAGACCCGACTCTTCCAGGACAAGAAGCGCAGCTTCGAAGAGTCGGATGAGCAACTTATGCAGCAGCTATCCCAGTCGGGGGAAACTCGTAAGTTCTACAGGATGCTGAATGCGGCACGAGGCGGTTTTACTCCCATAACCGCTATGTGCCGCAACGAGGAGGGAGATATCCTGTCGGACGAGTGAGAGGTGATCGAAAGGTGGAAGTGCTACTTCGACAGGCACCTGAACGGAGCAGATGCAGGGGAGACCTCTGCAGGAAGCAGAGGAGAGCAGTATTGCGACAGCCAGCAGGATGACGAAGTGCCCCCGCCATCCTTGGACGAAGTCATCAGTGCCATCAAACAGCTGAAACGTAACAAGTCAGCTGGCAGCGATGGGCTGGTGGCAGAGTTGTTCAAGATGGGCCCGGAGAGGCTTGCCGCACTTATGCATCGGCTGATCGTAAGGATTTGGGACCAGGAAGAACTACCGGACGAGTGGAAGCTGGGTGTCATACACCCAGTGTACAAAAAGGGCGACAGACTGGACTGTGCTAACTTCCGAGCCATCACAGTCCTGAATGCTGCCTACAAGATCCTGTCCCGAATACTCTTCTGCAGACTTGCGCCCCTTGCCACAGATTTCGTCGGAAGCTACCAAGCTGGATTTGTTGGAGGCAAATCGACCACCGACCAAATCTTTACTCTACGGCAGACCCTCCAGAAATGCCGAGAGCATCAGATCCCCACGCACCACCTGCTCATTGACTTTAAGGCGGCCTACGATACCATAGATCGGACCGAACTATGGAACACCATGCAGCAGTACGGATTCCCTGGGAAGCTGGTACGGCTGTTGAAGGCCACGATGGATGGGGTGCAGTGCAAGGTGAGAGTATCGAACATTCTGTCGGAATCGTTCGAATCTCACCGGGGTCTGAGGCAAGGGGACGGACTCTCCTGTTTGCTGTTTAACATCGCTCTGGAAGGTGTCATGAGAAGCGCGGGCTTCGACATCCGGGGCACGATTTTCACCCGTTCTCTCCAATTTCTCGGCTTCGCGGATGACATCGACATCATTGGACGGACATCTGCGGCGGTGTGCGACGCGTACACCCGACTGAAACGCGAGGCCGACAGAATTGGATTGAGGATCAATGCGACGAAGACAAAGTACCTGCTTGCCGGAGGCTCTGACCGTGATAGAGCCCGACTCGGGAGCAGAGTATCAGTTGACGGCGACGATCTCGAGGTGGTAGAGGAGTTCTGCTACCTTGGTACGATCGTAACTTCGGACAACAACATGAGCAGCGAAATCCGAAGGCGCATTGTTCAGGGAAATCGTGCCTACTACGGGCTCCACAAACTCCTGCGATCCAGAAGGCTCCAGCAACACACGAAATGCACGATATATCGCACACTGATACGTCCGGTAGTCCTCTACGGGTACGAGTCCTGGACTCTGCTAACGGAGGATGCCAATGCACTCGCTATTTTCGAACGGCGGGTGCTAAGGACTATCTTTGGCGGTGTGTGCGAGCAGGGCGTGTGGAGAAGGAGAATGAACCACGAGCTAGCTGAGCTGTTTGGCGGTGCAGATATCCTGACGGTGGTCAAAGCCGGAAGGACACGATGGCTGGAGCACGTGATGAGGATGCCGGACTCATGCCCCACCAGGAAGGTGCTCGTCAGCGATCCGTTCGGCACGAGGCGGAGAGGAGCACAGCGAGCTCGTTGGCTGGATCAGGTGGAGTCAAACCTGTCGGAGATCGGATGCAGCCGTGGATGGAGCACTGGACCGAGTTTCCTGGAAACGGATTGGCGACCAGGCCATGTCTACGCGACGTGCTCGACCATGAGCAGGCCAGAAAAGAAGAAGAAGGGTTGAGACGGTCCTACGTAGGTATTTTCGGAGAGTTTTTAATATACAGTTATTTATAATTAATATGACAACATATGACATTTATGATTCTTGGATTTACTTTTAGTTTTTACAGAAATGTCGTTCCCGAAGTAGACATTTTTTTCTCAACAAGTGTCGATCGCCGGGTTTCCACTGTTAAGAACTTCCTCGCGGCAGCTGTGGCCGATTTTAATAAAAGTGGAAGAATTGCCAGACGCACCGGTAATGCTTGTCGTCGTGTTTTGCAGACTTACAAAACCGGAGCTTGTGGAGGAATTTTTAAGACCACTAGTGCTGGAGGTCAACGATCTCCAACAAAGAGGCATGCTGTTCGGAGACAAACAAGTGCGAATAAAGCTTCCCGGCATATTTGCTGATGCTCCAGCGCGGTCATTCGCTAAAGGTTAGGCGTAGAAGATACTAATTGATTTTAATAAAAAACTTACATATATTTTATTTTATTTCAGCAATCATCAGCTGCACTGGAAGGCATGGATGCTTAAAGTGTACCTGAGTTGGGGTACGCTTCGAATCAGAAAACAAAATAATCTTTGATTCCGTGCATGCCGAATTGCGTACGGACGCTGGCTTCCGAAACAAAGTAGACAAGGACCATCATAAAGAATAGCGGACACCTATTGAAGACATAGCTAATTTTGATACGATACGCGGTGTCCCTCTTGGCGAGTGTCTCCATCTAATTGAGTATGGGGTGACCAAGCTTGTTGTGAATGGTTGCGGCCACAGAGAGGAAATAGAAAATGTAGATCCTATTTATACGGGATAGATCACAAATTAGTTTGTATTTCTCTGCTAACCCGCTTAAAAGAGACCGAAAGCGCATCCTTCGGTCCTATTTATCAGGTTTTCCTTCATCGCCAACCGCTGCTATAATGATGGTTGATCGTACCGAAATTTGTACCACGAATCAGTCAATTTCGTGCAAACAACAGGATTTTCAACAGGAGATCGAGCATGATTTTTGCTCGATTTTATTTGAGAGATTTGAAATTTGATGAAACATGCTGCTAATGGCGAGCAAAAAGCTCAAATTTAAATTTAAAGCTCAAATTCAAATTTAAAAGCACAAAAAGCACAAAAAAAAGAGAAAGGAGAAAAAAATTGATTTATTCGTTATATCCTTCGGTCTTGCTTGCTCTTGCTTATGCTAGGACCGGCCTCGGTTGGTTCGATAGCATTGGTTATGTACTTGTTTGGTGGTGTTGTAAACAAACGGTGTTTACACCGACCGCTGCTGTCACTGTCGGACATTATGTCGAACTTCGTATTTACGAAGTTGTCGGAAGAAAGCTTCGCGATCGGGAGAACTGAGTACCGCGGTGAGTGAAGGACCAGGACGAGAAAAATGTAGATAAAAGGGCCAAACAACGCGTGAGCGGCTCTTATTACCGCTAGAAAACGTGAACCAATAAAACAAACTAATTTTTTGGTTCGCTCCAGTAAAATAGCGTTCCTAATTAATTCTAAACTTTTATGCGTTTTCTATAGTGGTATTGAATTATTGTATTTGCTTTGGGGCTTTGGGTGGTGTTTCGCTTTTCTCTTTTTGTCTAGCTGCACATAGCATTGCATCTAGTTTTGCATCGCATTCGTTCCGGTTGTCGCGGTACTGTTGCATCCGGACTTATTAGCCGTTTATCAGTGCGAGTCGGTTTCAGCTAATGTTTTCTTTTTCTTAGGGCGGCGGCTTTTGGTGTATCAGCACACCTTCGCCACACGTTGGTGATTACTATTGGATGTACCGGTAGTAGTGTATTTTTAAGGAAAGTATAGTTTGTTTACTGTAGAACGTTGTAATGATGTGCAAAGCAGCAAGTGAAAGTGATAATCGTCATGAATCGTCATCACTTCGGATAGTGCATCAAGCCGTGCCAGGTGTGTATTTCTTTGCTGTGAATATAGTAAAGTGGGTTTGGGATTTGAACCTCAAATGAGGAGTAGTTCTTATGTACTAACTATTTACCGCGGTGTTGGAAGTGTCCGCAATCGGATAGTGCAATGGATTTAGCGCCAAAATACGTAGCTTAAGGCTAAGGTTTTTTTTTTACGTTTAGTGTGTTGATCGCGACGCCGGTCTGTGACGTCATTGGCTGTTGTGTTGTGGGTGGTCATGATGTTTAAATGGCATCTTTTAATAGTGTTTTCTTTTTTCATTATGTTTCTGTTTCAGAACGAATAAACAAAAAAAAATTCAAACAACGAAGCTGCCCAGCAGGCCATCGCAAAGCTGAAGCGAAGTAAGTAAAGTGTACTGCAGCGTTTTATTTTATATTTTATTTACATTTCTTTATTCTAAACCGTTTTTTTTTGCAGCGCCGTGTTTGACCATCCAAAGCAATAAAACTAAGGCTACGACGGTACTGGCTGCATCGTCCAGCGGCAGCAATAATAATATCACGCAGCCCGTTGCATTAGCTGCTGGTAAGTATAGATCACTTGTTGCATCTATAAAGTTTACATGTCCTTATGTAATGGTTTGTATTTTTCAGCAAGCGTCTATGCTGCCGGCTCGAATGCAACGGAGCAATATGTTATGTTCCCGCTGGACGTAGATATTATCGAAGAGGACGCATCGGAGAACGGTAAGCAAAAAGCAAAGCTTGTCACCAAGAACTTTTTTTTAATAGTTTGTTTATACATTTTTTTAGCTTACGAAAACCCCATAACATCGCCACCGACACCGACGCCGATGGCCCGACCGACGCCGATGGCCCGACCGACGCCGATGGCCCGACCGACGCCGATGGCCCGATCGACGCCGATGGCCCGACCAACAGCAACGATCGGAATGTCGAGGTCAGTCCGCTCGACACCGACGGCCGGAACGTTGGTCCGTTCGACACCGACGGTCCAACCAACACCGACGGCCGGAACGTCGACGTCGGTCCGAGCGACACCTACGGAAATCTCCGAATTGTCCGACCAGCTGCGCAAAACTCAATCGGAGCTGCAGAAAGTAACGGAAGCGTCGAAGGAGATGCAAGCCCAGCTAAGTATGTTAGTTAGCAGCTCTGCTCGGCAAAGGCAAGCATTAGAAGAATGCTTGGCAGCAAACCGGCCGCGGGCAGGGCTTCTCCCTCGGTCGGACTTTGAGTTAGTACCGCTGAAGGATGAAGAAGAGCTAGCTACTCTAGAATTGGCATTAGGGACAGATCCAGAGTATAAGGGAAAAGTAGAGGAATATTTGCTGCGGCAAATATATCGCGCGGATGTTGATAATCGCTTGCATCAGGCAATCGATTTGATTTTCGCCAAACCTTTTTTTGCCCAAATTAATTGGACTGGTGTCAGTAGAACCGAGGTACGCAAAGTACCGTTAAACAAAAATAAAAACGTTTTAGAGTTATTTAGAACCGTAGGAGGCAACGAATCGCTTTTGCCGACAGCGAAATATGTGGCAGATTTTTTAAAGCGAACGATAAAGCACGCCAAAGAGCGCGTGCATATACCGGCAACAAGGGTGACTTCCAGTCATAAGAAAGCTAGATTTACCTAGCTCGCCCTTGTTGCTGGTATTTCGCTTAAAAAATTTGCCACATATTTTGCTGCACACGAAACACGTTCCGTGCTTTCTACCGTTTTAGATAGCTCGAAGACAGTTTTGCATTTGTTCAACTGTGCTTATCGTTCCAGAGTGCTGCTGACACCAGCCATTTGATTTGTGGTGAAAGAAGATTTATATGAAGTAATAAATTGACTGTTTCATTCTAGAATTCATTTCTGACGAAGATACTGAAGTGTATCCAGTCAATACAGATAGTGACGAAGAAAATGTGGAAGATGCGGCAAATGATACTATGACCGGGAAAAAGGACCACAATTGCGATAAACACATTAACATCAGAGGTTGCTTGATATACCTTGTCATATCTTGAAATTTGCCACGTGACACAGTTAACGAATTGTTGGAAATATTAAGAAGCAATACCAACATGGACCATCCGAAATATTGTTGAACCTTGCTAAAATTTTGTACCTCTATAAGCCAGCAATATGAGCAATATGTTATGTTGCCGCTGGACGTAGATATTATCGAAGAGGACGCATCGGAGAACGGTAAGCAAAAAGCAAAGCTTGTCACCAAGAATTTTATTTTAATAGTTTGTTTATACATTTTTTTAGCTTACGAAAACCCCACAACATCGCCACCGACACCGACGCCGATGGCCCGAGCGACGCCGATGGCCCGACCAACAGCAACGATCGGAATGTCGAGGTCGGTCCGCTCGACACCGACGGCCGGAACGTTGGTCCGCTCGACACCGATGGCCGGAACGTTGGTCCGTTCGACACCGACGGTCCAACCAACACCGACGACCGGAACATCGACGTCGGTCCGAGCGACACCAACGGAAATCTCTGAATTGTCCGACCAGCTGCGCAAAACCCAATCGGAGCTGCAGAAAGTAACGGAAGCGTCGAAGGAGATGCAAGCCCAGCTAAGTATGTTAGTTAGCAGCTCTGCTCGGCAAAGGCAAGCATTAGAAGAATGCTTGGCAGCAAACCGGCCGCGGGCAGGGCTTCTCCCTCGGTCGGACTTTGAGTTAGTACCGCTGAAGGATGAAGAAGAGCTAGCTACTCTAGAATTGGCATTATGGACAGATCCAGAGTATAAGGGAAAAGTAGAGGAATATTTGCTGCGGCAAATATATCGCGCGGATGTTGATAATCGCTTGCATCAGGCAATCGATTTGATTTTATCCAAACCTTTTTTTGCCCAAATCAATTGGACTGGTGTCAGTAGGACCGAGGTACGCAAAGTACCGTTAATATATAAATACATATAAGTTATGTAATTCGTGGTCGATTACTAACAAAAAAATAATTTTTATTTTATTTTTCTTTTTAATTTATTTGGGAGACACCTTTGCCTGCGACTGTTGCCTAAAGACTAAAGCTTGGTTCCTATCTGGCCCTAATTTATAATAGATTTCCTACGCACTCAGCGTTTTACCACTCAGCCAATCACGGTCCCTCGATGTCGTCATCCGTAGATCTCGCCATCGACTTCCTGGTGGTTCCTTCGTTCATTCCTGAGGGCTGTCTTCCGGTTGTGGGGTTGTGCTATCACTTGCTACGATGGCGACCCCACGCTGTACCGTTGAACGTTGCTACCGTGGTGGCGACCTCACGATCGTTGATACCATGGTGGCGACCCTTCGTTGTAGATCAGGCTGGTAACACGAGTATCCTGTGTCTGCCTGACTTCCGAGGTGGAGCGAATGAGTCGACCGTTGGAATGTGTGACCAACGTCGGTGTTGCATCATCATGTTAGAACATGTCTGGCTGTGGTATCTGCGTAACGCCTCCCCCCTAAGATTCGTCATTCGTCCTCGATTGACCGATGTGCATTGCGAATCTCGGAAGTTGTACTGTCTTTTTCTTCGGGGTGATTTTGGCTGGAGTGTTGGATGTCATCTCGATTGGTCGTTCTTCGATTCTTATGATCTGCGGTAATACCCTTGTTGGATTTTTCCTTTTTAGTATGAATATTTTGTATGCAAAGCATATTCCCAACAGAAGGATGATTGTGCCGATGATGATTGCGTATTCATCGTGATGTAGGTACTTGCTCATCTCTTGCAGTTTTGTTATCTTCCGCATGTTATCGATTTCGATACGATCGAACTCGTTGTTCGTTATGGGTTGCTTAATCGTGTGCATCGCTTTTCCATACATGGGTGCTAGGTATTCTCCGACATATGATCGTTGTGGCTTCTTCGTAAACGTGACGTTTTTAATCGTTATTGAACAGTCTTCTAACTCGATGATTGTTGGTTCGCTTACTGTTCGATTTTGTCCACAAGAATCAGTTATGAGAACGTTGTCGTTAGTGTCAACCAAGATTATGCCCCTGATTACTTCTTTAAAACGGACAGTTTTCTCTCGTCGTGTAGTTCGACATTTGGGAGTACGGTGCGTCAGCATGTTGAAAATGCATTCATCTGTGATCGGTAGGTTGTTGTCACAAATATTACAAGCTGATGTTTGTGCATAGATGTCATCGCCGAATTTCGTCACCAGGTTGAAAGGGATGTCCACTGTTGAGCCGTTCATGTTAACTGCTTCCAGGTTGATAAGGTCGTAGACATTTTCTGTTAACTTGGGAACTTTTATCAGGATGATGATGTTGTTGCCGTCTAGTGAAACGCTGCTTTTTACGTATTGAAATATCTCATCTAAATAGCTGATTTCTACTTTTTGTTTCCTGAGTTGTTCAAAAATGAATATTTTTTCCTCGCTAGAGATAATGTTTTTGTTTAAAAGGTTGTTCTTGGCGAAAGCGATTTGTTCTTCTATATCCTCGATTATCTCAATTATTTGATCAGTTACGAATATGAGGTTAATGATTTCAAGATCGTTCTTATTTTCCTGCATTGCTTCCTGTATTTCATTGCTTTGATTTTTAATTTTGTTGATTGCGATTGATGCATTGTTTATCCTATCTTGTAGAATTGTATTAATTTTGATTTGTCTTTCTTGATTATCAATTATATTATTATTTGTGCTTTCTATTGCCTTTATGCTTTGTTCAATCATTGTAAGATCCTCACTATCTGGATTTCCTGCAATGAATTTAATTGCTGTTCCTAACATATTGATAAGTGCTCGCTTTTGTCTTTTGCTTGTTAGGGCGTTCAACTTTTCCTTGGCTTTTCCTATTTTTGCCATAAGAGTGTCCATAATATGATCTGTTACTTCAAATGATTTAGAGCATTTTTCTATGTTACCGATTTCTTTGTCAATCTGCTTCATGTTGATGTGGTGTATTATTCTGTTGTATCCTACTTGAATCCTTGCCGTTCCAATTTTGAAAGCTATTATTCCATTATTGCCTGTTACTTCCTTATACGTGTTGGCTTTTACTTGGGTGATCACGTACAGTCTGTAATTGGAATTTAGAACGTTTTAGTGTTTAATTCGATCTTTGTGAATTTTAACATTATTTGTATCTTCAAATGTCAATCTATTGTTTTTGTTGACGGTTATTGTTTTGAATGGATGCTTGTCCTTAGTTTGTCTTTGAGCTATTTTTACATATTTTGTTTCGCCAGGTATGAGAGTAATAGGTGTTTCATTATTTTTGTTTCGTTCCTCATATTTATGTTTTCTCTTATTTAGCTCTATTCGGACTGCTGATTGAAGTTGTTTGCTCTTTTCTAAGATTTCTTCTGTGTCAGTAGTGTTAGTGGTATTAAAGATTAAATCTCTAGGTTTCTTTTTAGTTGATTCATGAAATGTATTGTTATAGATATCAATTGCAATGTTAATATGATCGATTAGGGTTAAGTTAGTGAATTTTGATTTGGTGGTTCGAAAGATTTCTATGAGTGTTGAGTGAAAGCGTTCGACAATGCCATTAGTGTTTGAGCTACTTGCGAAATGCATTTCAATCCCTAATTCATTTAGGAATCCCGTGATATCAATGGATCTAAAGGTGGGTTCTTGGTCGCAAATGATCATTGATGGTCTACCGAATTGTCGAATATGTTCCGAAATTGCGATTTTTACGTCAACGATAGTTCTTGTTGCAAGGGGTATCGCATTGGCAAATTTTGAAAATGAATCGACAATTGTTAGCCATTTTTGTCCTTTTAGAAAGAAAACGTCCATGTGGATGCGATCAAATGGTTTCTGTCCAAAGGTACTCTTATGGATCAACTTGGGTGGTTTCCTGTTGTACTTGGCTCTTTTGCAGGTGTCGCATGCATTACAGAAAATTTTAACTTTGCGATCTATCTGTGGGAAAAAATATTTCTGCAAAATTTGGATCTTATTTTCTTTAGGTCCTCTGTGGCCAAAATTGTGTGTTTCTCTCACAATCTCGTCTTGTTCAACCTCCATTCGAACATCTTCCAACAATGTTTCTGAAAAGAAGACTTTAAATATTCGATTAGATGAAAAATATTTTTTAAATGTTTCCTGTATCAGCTGGATCAGCGAAATAGGTGCTTTGAGGCAATTAATTCCTCTTGGATTTAATTTCTGTTTGAAGATTTCGACGATGTTGCTTTCGTTGTATTGACTTCTTACTACCGTGTGCCTGTGGAATTTTGGAAATATTTGTTCGTATGCGGCCATTTCCATATCTGCAATACTGAAAATAATTTGATTTCTAAACATATTAATTGGTTTCTCAGTGTGTCGTATGAAATAGTCGTCGCTTGTGTCGGCGGAATGTACCGTCGTACCATCGCTTTCAGGTGTATTATCTTCATCTGAATGTGAGTTTACATTTATTTCTTCCGGTCTAATTCTTGATAGAGCGTCTGCCACTATGTTTTGTTTACCAGGCTTATAAATTATTTCGTAGTCAAATTCTTCAAGAGCTAGCCTCCATCTAATTATTTTGTTATTTGCATTTGATAGGCTATAAGTAAGGGGTTGATGATCGGTATACAGTTTGAATTTTCTACCGTAAAGGTAAGGTCTGAAGTGTTTAACCGCCCATACTATTGCTAAAAGTTCTTTTTCTATAGTTGAATATCTTTCTTCTGTTTTGTTTAAAGTTCTCGAGGCGTATGCCACTGGTCGATCTTTACTTATTGGTCCTTGTGAAAGTACTGCTCCGATTGCAAAATCGCTAGCGTCTGTTGTCAAAATGAAATCTTTTGTGAAATCTGGATATATTAAAATGGGGTCCAATGTTAAAATCTTTTTACATTTTTCGAAACATTCTTTGACTTCCGGTGATATAATGATTTCTGTATCTTTTCTTAACAAATTTGTCAAAGGTTTAACCAATTTAGCAAAATCTTTTATAAATCTTCTATAGTATCCTAGGATACCTAAAAATTGTCTTAAATCTTTTTCTGTTCGAGGTACCGGCCATGTGCTTATCGCGTCTATTTTATCACGATTGGGCTTTACTCCCTCTTTTGTAACGGTGTGTCCTAAAAATTGTACTTCTTTCCTAAGAAATTCGCATTTGTTAAGTTGTATTTTAAGGTTGGCTTCTTTTAGTTTTTCGAAAATTTTTCCCAAATCTATTGTGTGTTGTTGAAGTGATGGTGAAAAAATTATCACATCATCCATGTATACGAAACAACATTTTCCGATTTGATCCCTAAGGATACAATCCATTACTCGTTGGAAGGTTGCCGGGGCGTTTTTTAATCCGAACGGCATCCTGGTGAACTCATATTTTCCGCAGCTCACTGAAAAAGCCGTTTTTTCAACATCTTCCTCGTCGAGTTGAATCTGATGGAATCCTGATGCTAAATCAATAGTAGAAAAATAGCATGCCCTACCTAGTTTGTCTAGGATGTCTGTTATTTCTGGAATTGGGTATTTATCATTAATTGTCTTTTCGTTAAGTTTCCTATAGTCAATTACCAAACGAAATTTCTTTTCGCCCGATGCGTCGACTTTCTTCGGAACAACCCAAACAGGTGAGGTGTAAGGTGATATTGATTCTCTGATGATGCCGTCATTTAACATTTTTCTCACTTGCTTCTGGACTTCCTCTTCGAAAATTTGTGGGTATCTGTATGATTTGGTATGGATTGGGATATTGTCTGCTGTTCGAATTTTGTGTTTAATTTTATGCGTGAAAGACAGTTTTGTATCTTCAGCATATAGGATATTTTTATATTTTCTTATTATTTTTGACAGTGCTTCCTTCTCTTCCGAATTCATATGGTCACTTCTTAGGTTTATATTGGGAAAACATTTCTGTTCATTATTCTGCTGTTCAAAAATATCGCATTCTTTTATTGTATTTTCAATTATTTCACTATTGTTTATCAGGCAGGATGGTGAATCCGATTCCTTTCTGATTGCAATAACAGAAGATCCGTTTCTAGCTCGGTACAACCCTGGGAGAATCGTAAAGTGTTTAAGTTTCCGTTCCTCTTCTACTAGGAAGTCCCTATCGCCTGTTGTTTTTATTTTTATGAATTGGTATTTTTCGTCATTGAAGTTGATTATCTGATTACTTGGAAATTTCTTTTTAAGAGAGAATGTTTTTCGTCCAATTTTAAGTGAATTTTCTTTTATATTTAATTTTGCATTTAAGTCTCGAAGTGTTTCATATCCTATGAGTCCATCAAAGAAGTTGTGAAATTTATATACGAAAAATTTTACGTTTTTCTTTATCGCAAAAATGTCAAAAGATGCAGATTTCGTTATATTGTGTGTACCATTTATGTTTGTAACCGTGTTATTTTCGTTTTTGCAATTTTCTATTTTTACATGCTGTGGTGCAATATAATTTTTATTGGCACCAGTATCAATTAGGAATTTTAAAGTTCCTTTGGTTGTAACCAGTTCTAAAAATGGTAAAAAATTGTTGTTTATTATTTTCTTTTTTTTCCTATTTGATCCATCTGAAAATTTATTTCTTCAGATAGAAGGTATTCATTTTCGTCCGAGTCAATTTCGAGATATTGGTTATTGTTCGGTGGTTCGTCATCCAAATCGTCTTCTATATCGGATCTAACCTCATTGCTGTTTATTTGTCCCTTTGATCGGTGTGTTTTCATCGACACATCTTCGCTTATCGGATTGGTTTTGAATTTTCCTGAGTCTGGTTTAGAATCCTTATTTGGTTTGTATTCCTTGCTTGTTTTATATTCTGGTTTCTTATGTAAGCCAGATGTAGAAGGCTGATTTAAGATTTTCTTCGTATCCAACGGTTTGAAATTTTGCTTTTCCAACCGTTGACGGTAAGCCGCGTTTGAGTACTGCATTGCGTACGTATACGCTTCCTCTAACGATTCGGGCTTGTGGCTTCTGACAATCATAGATAGATTATCACTAAGTCCGTCCACGTACCTTGTAGTAGAAATAAGTTCCACTAACGCGTTGATTTGTTTTGTGGCACCCTTCAACTCTTCGGTTGCGTTTGCCGTGCTCTTTATAGCAGTGTCGATCTCCTTTATTTTTCCATAATATTCTGAGATTGACTTTTTTCCCATCGTTATGTAGAATAACGACTGGATATGGGATGCAAGGTCCCGTTTATCCCCATAGGAATGGAGTAGAACGTCCTTGATTTCCTCCCATTTTTTTGGATTTCCGGCTGCGATCAAGATCTCTCGCGCCTCTCCAATTATTTTGCTTTTAATAGTTCGTACCAGTTGCGGATACATTGGTTCATTTTCGAACCCTTCGAATAGTTTCAGGGAGTCTTCCACCTCCTGAATCCATGCTAATGTTTCTCTCTTTTTCCCACTGAAAGTTGAGAGATGTTTTATTGGGTCTGGTGTTTTGTAGTAGGTAAATGGATCTACTACTGGTCTTGCTGATAATCTCGCAATCTCGTCTCTGAGTGCGTTCTGATTTTGCGTCAGCTGCGCGATGTGAGCGACTAGCTCTTCATCGGCCATGATTCCTCTATTCTCTAGGAATAGGTCTTGTCTGTTAGATCGCTTCGTTTTGAGAAGATTTTCCGATCTTCGACTTGTGTGGTTGCGTGCACCTGGTTACACCTCTTCTTGAACTCTTATTCACAGAATCAAGAAGCAAAAGGGGTATCCTTTAGGTTTATTTTACGCGTTGTTTTGTCCAATACACTTGCCTAAATTTCCCTCGCGTTCTTATGCACAGAATCGATGGAAATGTTACAACAAGTTACGTTGTATTGTCCGGTTTTGTCTCGTTTGTAGTTTACACGATTCCCTCACTTACACTCTTATGCGCAGAAGTAAGAAAGTTGAATTCACTTTTCACCACTTAACGATGTATTTTTACCTTTAGATAAGGGTTTTTACTTACAGGATGATCGCCTTGAAGTGATTCATACCCGGAGTCTTAGGTTGCGTCTATTGCTTCGGTGGGGGTTGTCGGTTTTCTTCGTTGGACGTTGCGGGTACTCCCGGTGTTTTGTCAGCAAGCGGGGGGGTCCTCAAATCTCGTACAGGTTGACGGATGCGTGTATAGCGGGAACCACTTTATTACTTTTCTTAATCGGTAATGTCCACTTTTGTTCACTCACTAACTTTTTCACTCCAACTTTTATTCCGGACGACTGCGCCAGTTATGTAATTCGTGGTCGATTACTAACAAAAAAATAATTTTTATTTTATTTTTCTTTTTAATTTATTTGGGAGACACCTTTGCCTGCGACTGTTGCCTAAAGACTAAAGCTTGGTTCCTATCTGGCCCTAATTTATAATAGATTTCCTACGCACTCAGCGTTTTACCACTCAGCCAATCACGGTCCCTCGATGTCGTCATCCGTAGATCTCGCCATCGACTTCCTGGTGGTTCCTTCGTTCATTCCTGAGGGCTGTCTTCCGGTTGTGGGGTTGTGCTATCACTTGCTACGATGGCGACCCCACGCTGTACCGTTGAACGTTGCTACCGTGGTGGCGACCTCACGATCGTTGATACCATGGTGGCGACCCTTCGTTGTAGATCAGGCTGGTAACACGAGTATCCTGTGTCTGCCTGACTTCCGAGGTGGAGCGAATGAGTCGACCGTTGGAATGTGTGACCAACGTCGGTGTTGCATCATCATGTTAGAACATGTCTGGCTGTGGTATCTGCGTAACGTATATATGGATATTCCGCCAGGGGGAAGCAATGGACACGAGTCAAAGGATTTATCTTTTTTTTGTCTTTTTTTATTTTTCGCCAGTCTTAACCGCTTACGCTACTATGCAGTGCAGGTAACGCCAGCAGATACGTTAGGTGGTCTCGTCTAGTCATCCCTGACGTGACGGCGTGGCAGTCGAGGAAACATGGAGTCGTGGATTTTCACCTGACCCAGGTCCTATCAGAGCACGAAGTGTTTGACCATCCAAAGCAATAAAACTAAGGCTACGACGGTACTGGCTGCATCGTCCAGCGGCAGCAATAATAATATCACGCAGCCCGTTGCATTAGCTGCTGGTAAGTATAGATCACTTGTTGCATCTATAAAGTTTACATGTCCTTATATGTGGTTTGTATTTTTCAGCAAGCGTCTATGCTGCCGGCTCGAATGCAACGGAGCAATATGTTATGTTGCCGCTGTACGTAGATATTATCGAAGAGGACGCATCGGAGAACGGTAAGCAAAAAGCAAAGCTTGTCACCAAGAACTTTTTTTTAATAGTTTGCTTATACATTTTTTTAGCTTACGAAAACCCCACAACATCGCCACCGACACCGACGCCGATGGCCCGACCGACGCCGATGGCCCGACCGACGCCGATGGCCCGATCGACGCCGATGGCCCGACCAACAGCAACGATCGGAATGTCGAGGTCAGTCCGCTCGACACCGACGGCCGGAACGTTGGTCCGTTCGACACCGACGGTCCAACCAACACCGACGGCCGGAACGTCGACGTCGGTCCAAGCGACACCTACGGAAATCTCCGAATTGTCCGACCAGCTGCGCAAAACTCAATCGGAGCTGCAGAAAGTAACGGAAGCGTCGAAGGAGATGCAAGCCCAGCTAAGTATGTTAGTTAGCAGCTCTGCTCGGCAAAGGCAAGCATTAGAAGAATGCTTGGCAGCAAACCGGCCGCGGGCAGGGCTTCTCCCTCGGTCGGACTTTGAGTTAGTACCGCTGAAGGATGAAGAAGAGCTAGCTACTCTAGAATTGGCATTAGGGACAGATCCAGAGTATAAGGGAAAAGTAGAGGAATATTTGCTGCGGCAAATATATCGCGCGGATGTTGATAATCGCTTGCATCAGGCAATCGATTTGATTTTCTCCAAACCTTTTTTTGCCCAAATCAATTGGACTGGTGTCAGTAGGACCGAGGTACGCAAAGTACCGTTAATATATAAATACATATATATGGATATTCCGCCAGGGGGAAGCAATGGACACGAGTCAAAGGATTTATCTTTTTTTTGTCTTTTTTTATTTTTCGCCAGTCTTAACCGCTTACGCTACTATGCAGTGCAGGTAACGCCAGCAGATACGTTAGGTGGTCTCGTCTAGTCATCCCTGACGTGACGGCATGGCAGTCGAGGAAACATGGAGTCGTGGATTTTCACCTGACCCAGGTCCTATCAGAGCACGAAGTGTTTGACCATCCAAAGCAATAAAACTAAGGCTACGACGATACTGGCTGCATCGTCCAGCGGCAGCAATAATAATATCACGCAGCCCGTTGCATTAGCTGCTGGTAAGTATAGATCACTTGTTGCATCTATAAAGTTTACATGTCCTTATATGTGGTTTGTATTTTTCAGCAAGCGTCTATGCTGCCGGCTCGAATGCAACGTAACAATATGTTGTGTTGCCGCTGGACGTAGATATTATCGAAGAGGACGCATCGGAGAACGGTAAGCAAAAAGAAAGCTTGTCACCAAGAACTTTTTTTAATAGTTTGTTTATACATTTTTTTAGCTTACGAAAACCCCACAACATCGCCACCGACACCGACGCCGATGGCCCGACCGACGCCGATGGCCCGACCAACAGCAACGATCGGAATGTCGAGGTCGATCCTCTCGACACCGACGGCCGGAACGTTGGTCCGTTCGACACCGACGGTCCAACCAACACCGACGGCCGGAACGTCGACGTCGGTCCGAGCGACACCAACGGTGCAACCAACACCGACGGCCAGAACGTCGACGTCGGTCCGAGCGACACCTACGGAAATCTCCGAATTGTCCGACCAGCTGCGCAAAACTCAATCGGAGCTGCAGAAAGTAACGGAAGCGTCGAAGGAGATGCAAGCCCAGCTAAGTATGTTAGTTAGCAGCTCTGCTCGGCAAAGGCAAGTATTAGAAGAATGCTTGGCAGCAAACCGGCCGCGGGCAGGGCTTCTCCCTCGGTCGGACTTTGAGTTAGTACCGCTGAAGGATGAAGAAGAGCTAGCTACTCTAGAATTGGCATTAGGGACAGATCCAGAGTATAAGGGAAAAGTAGAGGAATATTTGCTGCGGCAAATATATCCGCGCGGATGTTGATAATCGCTTGCATCAGGCAATCGATTTGATTTTATCCAAACCTTTTTTTGCCCAAATCAATTGGACTGGTGTCAGTAGGACCGAGGTACGCAAAGTACCGTTAATGTATAAATACATATATATGGATATTCCGCCAGGGGGAAGCAATGGACACGAGTCAAAGGATTTATCTTTTTTTTGTCTTTTTTTTATTTTTCGCCAGTCTTAACCGCTTACGCTACTATGCAGTGCAGGTAACGCCAGCAGATACGTTAGGTGGTCTCGTCTAGTCATCCCTGACGTGACGGCGTGGCAGTCGAGGAAACATGGAGTCGTGGATTTTCACCTGACCCAGGTCCTATCAGAGCACGAAGTGTTTGACCATCCAAAGCAATAAAACTAAGGCTACGACGGTACTGGCTGCATCGTCCAGCGGCAGCAATAATAATATCACGCAGCCCGTTGCATTAGCTGCTGGTAAGTATAGATCACTTGTTGCATCTATAAAGTTTACATGTCCTTATATGTGGTTTGTATTTTTCAGCAAGCGTCTATGCTGCCGGCTCGAATGCAACGGAGCAATATGTTATGTTGCCGCTGGACGTAGATATTATCGAAGAGGACGCATCGGAGAACGGTAAGCAAAAAGCAAAGCTTGTCACCAAGAACTTTTTTTTAATAGTTTGCTTATACATTTTTTTAGCTTACGAAAACCCCACAACATCGCCACCGACACCGACGCCGATGGCCCGACCGACGCCGATGGCCCGATCGACGCCGATGGCCCGATCGACGCCGATGGCCCGACCAACAGCAACGATCGGAATGTCGAGGTCGATCCTCTCGACACCGACGGCCGGAACGTCGACGTCGGTCCGAGCGACACCAACGGTGCAACCAACACCGACGGCCAGAACGTCGACGTCGGTCCGAGCGACACCTACGGAAATCTCCGAATTGTCCGACCAGCTGCGCAAAACTCAATCGGAGCTGCAGAAAGTAACGGAAGCGTCGAAGGAGATGCAAGCCCAGCTAAGTATGTTAGTTAGCAGCTCTGCTCGGCAAAGGCAAGCATTAGAAGAATGCTTGGCAGCAAACCGGCCGCGGGCAGGGCTTCTCCCTCGGTCGGACTTTGAGTTAGTACCGCTGAAGGATGAAGAAGAGCTAGCTACTCTAGAATTGGCATTAGGGACAGATCCAGAGTATAAGGGAAAAGTAGAGGAATATTTGCTGCGGCAAATATATCGCGCGGATGTTGATAATCGCTTGCATCAGGCAATCGATTTGATTTTCTCCAAACCTTTTTTTGCCCAAATCAATTGGACTGGTGTCAGTAGGACCGAGGTACGCAAAGTACCGTTAATATATAAATACATATATATGGATATTCCGCCAGGGGGAAGCAATGGACACGAGTCAAAGGATTTATCTTTTTTTTGTCTTTTTTTTATTTTTCGCCAGTCTTAACCGCTTACGCTACTATGCAGTGCAGGTAACGCCAGCAGATACGTTAGGTGGTCTCGTCTAGTCATCCCTGACGTGATGGCGTGGCAGTCGAGGAAACATGGAGTCGTGGATTTTCACCTGACCCAGGTCCTATCAGAGCACGAAGTGTTTGACCATCCAAAGCAATAAAACTAAGGCTACGACGGTACTGGCTGCATCGTCCAGCGGCAGCAATAATAATATCACGCAGCCCGTTGCATTAGCTGCTGGTAAGTATAGATCACTTGTTGCATCTATAAAGTTTACATGTCCTTATATGTGGTTTGTATTTTTCAGCAAGCGTCTATGCTGCCGGCTCGAATGCAACGGAGCAATATGTTATGTTGCCGCTGGACGTAGATATTATCGAAGAGGACGCATCGGAGAACGGTAAGCAAAAAGCAAAGCTTGTCACCAAGAACTTTTTTTTAATAGTTTGTTTATACATTTTTTTAGCTTACGAAAACCCCACAACATCGCCACCGACACCGACGCCGATGGCCCGACCGACGCCGATGGCCCGATCGACGCCGATGGCCCGACCGACGCCGATGGCCCGACCAACAGCAACGATCGGAATGTCGAGGTCGATCCTCTCGACACCGACGGCCGGAACGTTGGTCCGTTCGACACCGACGGTCCAACCAACACCGACGGCCGGAACGTCGACGTCGGTCCGAGCGACACCAACGGTGCAACCAACACCGACGGCCAGAACGTCGACGTCGGTCCGAGCGACACCTACGGAAATCTCCGAATTGTCCGACCAGCTGCGCAAAACTCAATCGGAGCTGCAGAAAGTAACGGAAGCGTCGAAGGAGATGCAAGCCCAGCTAAGTATGTTAGTTAGCAGCTCTGCTCGGCAAAGGCAAGCATTATTAGAATGCTTGGCAGCAAACCGGCCGCGGGCAGGGCTTCTCCCTCGGTCGGACTTTGAGTTAGTACCGCTGAAGGATGAAGAAGAGCTAGCTACTCTAGAATTGGCATTAGGGACAGATCCAGAGTATAAGGGAAAAGTAGAGGAATATTTGCTGCGGCAAATATATCGCGCGGATGTTGATAATCGCTTGCATCAGGCAATCGATTTGATTTTCTCCAAACCTTTTTTTGCCCAAATCAATTGGACTGGTGTCAGTAGGACCGAGGTACGCAAAGTACCGTTAATATATAAATACATATATATGGATATTCCGCCAGGGGGAAGCAATGGACACGAGTCAAAGGATTTATCTTTTTTTGTCTTTTTTTTATTTTTCGCCAGTCTTAACCGCTTACGCTACTATGCAGTGCAGGTAACGCCAGCAGATACGTTAGGCTTTCTACACATGAATCCGCGGACGCCGCGGTCCGCGGAAAACACGTATAACTTGTGTTATTAATTATGTTATACCTACCTTCAACACTGAATAATAAACCGATGCCTTTGACAGATTGTTTATTGTATTTAAACAGTGTGTTGATAAACATTGCATGTTGTGTCCGGATAAACCTTGCATTTGTTGTGATTTAATAAAACAATTATGAATCGCGAAAAAACTGCAGCCGTTCTGCAATTTACTCAAGCAATGACGAATTTCCTTCGTCTACATATGGTTTCCCTTCGCCAACCACCTGCTAGGGAATGGATGCGCCCCATGCTGCTCGAAAGAGATGACCACGCTGGACGACTAATGGACACAATTTTGGAAGAAGAGCTGGATAGCACCATAATTAATTTTTTGAGGCTATCCAGAAATGATTTCAACTATCTGCTTCGTGCTGTTGAATCGAAAATTCAAAAAGTAGATACAAATATGCGCAAGAGCTTATCAGCTAAGGAAAAGCTCATTGTGACTTTGCGGTATTTGGCAACGGGCGATCAATATAAATCGCTTGAATATTCATTCCGGGCAAGTCCTATTTTTTATTTTTTAATAAAACACTTGCATCTTATTTTAATTAATCATGTTATTTAACAGATTTCAGCACAAGCTATCAGCAGCTTTATTCCCGAAGTGTGCGACTGTCTCGTTGAAACGTTGCGAGATTACGTAAAGGTAAAAACATAAATGTATTTTATGTATCATTTTAGTCACTTTCTGAAAAGGATCACGCCCGCTGGTTATAGAAAACTAACCGAGAGTGTCGTCGCTGCTACTATTATTTCGGAGGAACGATTGAGGCACAGAAAAAACCAACTACAGTGGCTCCGGTAGAGATTGCAATCCGCAACTGAGCCTTAGTTTAGCACCTACGATTTACACCCAGTGTTGCGAGTACGAAGCTGTGCAGTGAAATAAGCACACAGAAGATATTTCTATCCTTTTATCTGTCATCGTAAACAAGCAGGTCTTATCTGACCGATTCTTGGTACAAGAATGAGATTTGGAGGATTTGGTACTAGATCCGTTGATCGATCACACGACGCCTTTGATAGCCAACAAACCAGGACAGATTACGCATAAAATTTTCTCTCACGCACGATCCGATGTGATATATCGATATCATGACGAGCCAAGATGCGGCCATCGGATTAAGTGCATATTGAATGTGCTATTTTTGAAAACATAAACTGCATTCGAACGCTTGAACTTTGTGGTTTCAACGATAGTTGAACTTCAATAACCACGCTATAAAAGGTTGCGCATCTCTTTTTTCAGGTTAGTCTCTGCATCGCCATGAGACTACCTAGTAACGGTGTTGTTCCGTCCGGAATTTGTCCTACGATGTTGTGTTTTTTAAGGTAAACTGATATCTACTAAATCTTTCGGTGGCTCTGAAAAGAGCCGATGGTTTTGCTTACGGTGCGTAAACCACTTGGTTTTTTGTATGGTCCTTTGCGAAGGCAATCTTCGCCTGCTGCAGGAGCCCAGCGCCATCGTTCCATCTCAGTTTGGGTCTACCACGACTCATCTGTCCATGTGAACGACTTAAAAGGATTTAACGGGCTGAGTCATCCGGTGTCATTGGATGGTTCCGCACCCGCATGTATGAAGATGAGCAAACCCATCTCCTTGGCGCAAACCCTTGATGGTATTAGGCCAGGGCCAGGGCAATCACGCCACTTCTGTCCTTTCATGGACGGTAACCCCAGCGTTGCTCGAACCGGTCCTGATTCTCTTCTTGGACCATTCGAATCATGCGCGCCAAACATCGCTCCTGACGTTCGGGAGACCATCCTCGCATCAGGTTTCGCACACTATCCAACGGATCTTCCGGCATACTCATCCGCTCAATCAACGATTGCGTGGCCGTACTAACGACAAGCAAAGAGTTCATCACCTCCTCAGTGTAGGCAATGTTGACTTCTTCACGTCGTCGCTTTCTGGCCCGCACAGTCTCATTGGGCGGAGTAGTTGCTCGGGGAGGCGTTGGATAGCGCGTTGGCGAAATGATCCGAGATGGTCCTGGACGCGGCGACGTGATCCGAGATGGCCCGGGAAGCGGTGAACCGATTCGAGATGGTCCTGGGAGTGGCGATGATACGCGGGACGGTTCTGGCTGCTGGCTGGATGGTAGCGGAGATGAAACAAATGCTTCATCCAACACCTCGATTTCCAAATACGATTGCTGAATTAAAAATAATAAATATGAAATAATTAAGTTACATGTGAACATCACGAGGAACCAATTTGAAATATTCTTTTTCTCATTATTTTCATAGCTATCATAGACGATTCATAGACGATTGGATGAAAATCGTACAGGGCTTTGAGGATAAATGGAACTTTCCTCATACGCTCGGGGCTATGGACGGCAAGCACGTAGGAATCAAATCACCCCCCAACAGTGGAACCAACTACTACAACTACAGGAAATTTTTCAGCGTCGTACTGTTGGGAGTAGTAGATTCCAACAGTAATTTCATATTTGCAGATGTTGGTTCCAGGGGAAGAATCTCTGATGGAGGTGTATTTAAAAATACATTACTCTATCACAAGCTAGAGACAAATGAGTGTAACCTTCCATGTCCAGCACCGTTAAGCCCATCGTCAAACATCTTGGTTCCCTATATGTTTTTAGGTGATAAAGCATTTCCTCTAACACAATATTGCCTTCGCCCTTTTGGTGGTTTAACCGAAAGGAAATCGACCGAGCGAAACTTCAACGAGCGACATTCTAAAGCTAGACGCTGCGTGGAAATGGCTTTCGGAATCCTGAGTGGACGTTTCCGGGTTTTAAAAAAACCGATTGAGCTCGAAGAAGGAAATGCAAAAAAAGTTATAATGGCTGCAATATATTTACATAACTTCATTCGTAGAGATGCAAATGTGCGAAGCCAAGATGCTAGACGATTCAACACTACTCACGACGAAGTGAATTTACGTAACCTAAACTCGAATCGAAATCGCTCCGGGAACGAAATGCTACATATTCGGATGCACATTGCTGACTTCCTCCTAAATCATTGAAATATCCCTGCTAATTTAAAATTAAACTACTGTGACATTATGAATTGAAAAAAAACTGTATTGAGAGCAAATATTGTGTATCTTTATTATTTAATTATCGCAACCTACCGACGA
The DNA here is from genome assembly GCF_943734845.2 of Anopheles funestus. Classification (NCBI taxonomy): domain Eukaryota; kingdom Metazoa; phylum Arthropoda; class Insecta; order Diptera; family Culicidae; genus Anopheles; species Anopheles funestus. Next base: position 49,548,373 of record NC_064599.1, read on the forward strand.
AATGCATTCAGATTGCATAAAAATGATTTCATAAACTAGAACTAGAACTTTAATAGAATGTCGATTTTACTTACGGTATCGATGGTTGTTCCACACGCTGTGCTAGAATCCAGGAAGCTCATAGCACGGTAAGCAAACCAGGTCGGGCGATAAATTTCAGCGGCACCTGAAAATATCAAATAAACATGACAACATTAACATGCACTACGAAATATCTTTTAATACATACCGGAACCAGTGATAAGGCTCTTATTGTGCGCCGATCTGCACTTCCTGTAAATCGACTGAAGAGACGTCCACTTCTCTTTCAGCCGATTTATAGGATGCCCCGTTTGCTCCGAAATTTCTGCCCAATCGTCCTGTCGCCGGTTTAAATTTTTATACCGCTCATCCTGGCGGTTCCATAAGGCGGAGTGGCGGAACATGAGGTCGATGAAAACCAAAGTTTCCTCCTCACTCATGTTAACCGTCTGAAAACAAATGAACAAAATAAATTTTTCCACAATTTTCAGACCACCGTGAAGAACACACAAGCACCATTTCATGATGCTGATGTTGAACAAAGTACGGGCTCCATTTATTACTCCAGTACAGGCTTTCCATCTCGAGGAACAAGCTAACTAATCATCCGGAGCGAGTACAGTTCTTTACATCATAGCAAGAACATGGCACAACTTACCTTTCGCTTGACTTTCGGCTCCGATCTGGAATCTAAATAAAAGCAAATATGAACACAAACTTTATTATCTAGCAATTATTGTATATTTACCCATTTTATTCAAGTAGTACACACAATTTGTTCAAATAGTACAGACAAAATTGATATTTCACACTAGCGAGCAAGATGTAACCACCACGACGAACCACCAGCGTGCAAGATGTAAACAATAATAAAATGTCATCAACCGCGGTACCGCGGAAACACAGTTTTGTTGAACATCAACAAATCTGCGGAACAGCAGGCGCCGCGGTAGGTTTGACAGCCCACCGCGGAATTTGACAGCCGAACGGACCCAACTGGTATACAAGTTATACGTGTTTTCCGCGGACCGCGGCGTCCGCGGATCCATGTGTAGAAAGCCTTAGGTGGTCTCGTCTAGTCATCCCTGACGTGACGGCGTGGCAGTCGAGGAAACATGGAGTCGTGGATTTTCACCTGACCCAGGTCCTATCAGAGCACGAAGTGTTTGACCATCCAAAGCAATAAAACTAAGGCTACGACGGTACTGGCTGCATCGTCCAGCGGCAGCAATAATAATATCACGCAGCCCGTTGCATTAGCTGCTGGTAAGTATAGATCACTTGTTGCATCTATAAAGTTTACATGTCCTTATATGTGGTTTGTATTTTTCAGCAAGCGTCTATGCTGCCGGCTCGAATGCAACGGAGCAATATGTTATGTTGCCGCTGGACGTAGATATTATCGAAGAGGACGCATCGGAGAACGGTAAGCAAAAAGCAAAGCTTGTCACCAAGAACTTTTTTTTAATAGTTTGCTTATACATTTTTTTAGCTTACGAAAACCCCACAACATCGCCACCGACACCGACGCCGATGGCCCGACCGACGCCGATGGCCCGATCGACGCCGATGGCCCGATCGACGCCGATGGCCCGACCAACAGCAACGATCGGAATGTCGAGGTCGATCCTCTCGACACCGACGGCCGGAACGTCGACGTCGGTCCGAGCGACACCAACGGTGCAACCAACACCGACGGCCAGAACGTCGACGTCGGTCCGAGCGACACCTACGGAAATCTCCGAATTGTCCGACCAGCTGCGCAAAACTCAATCGGAGCTGCAGAAAGTAACGCAAGCGTCGAAGGAGATGCAAGCCCAGCTAAGTATGTTAGTTAGCAGCTCTGCTCGGCAAAGGCAAGCATTAGAAGAATGCTTGGCAGCAAACCGGCCGCGGGCAGGGCTTCTCCCTCGGTCGGACTTTGAGTTAGTACCGCTGAAGGATGAAGAAGAGCTAGCTACTCTAGAATTGGCATTAGGGACAGATCCAGAGTATAAGGGAAAAGTAGAGGAATATTTGCTGCGGCAAATATATCGCGCGGATGTTGATAATCGCTTGCATCAGGCAATCGATTTGATTTTCTCCAAACCTTTTTTTGCCCAAATCAATTGGACTGGTGTCAGTAGGACCGAGGTACGCAAAGTACCGTTAATATATAAATACATATATATGGATATTCCGCCAGGGGGAAGCAATGGACACGAGTCAAAGGATTTATCTTTTTTTTGTCTTTTTTTTATTTTTCGCCAGTCTTAACCGCTTACGCTACTATGCAGTGCAGGTAACGCCAGCAGATACGTTAGGTGGTCTCGTCTAGTCATCCCTGACGTGACGGCGTGGCAGTCGAGGAAACATGGAGTCGTGGATTTTCACCTGACCCAGGTCCTATCAGAGCACGAAGTGTTTGACCATCCAAAGCAATAAAACTAAGGCTACGACGGTACTGGCTGCATCGTCCAGCGGCAGCAATAATAATATCACGCAGCCCGTTGCATTAGCTGCTGGTAAGTATAGATCACTTGTTGCATCTATAAAGTTTACATGTCCTTATATGTGGTTTGTATTTTTCAGCAAGCGTCTATGCTGCCGGCTCGAATGCAACGGAGCAATATGTTATGTTGCCGCTGGACGTAGATATTATCGAAGAGGACGCATCGGAGAACGGTAAGCAAAAAGCAAAGCTTGTCACCAAGAACTTTTTTTTAATAGTTTGCTTATACATTTTTTTAGCTTACGAAAACCCCACAACATCGCCACCGACACCGACGCCGATGGCCCGACCGACGCCGATGGCCCGATCGACGCCGATGGCCCGACCAACAGCAACGATCGGAATGTCGAGGTCGGTCCTCTCGACACCGACGGTCCAACCAACACCGACGGCCGGAACGTCGACGTCGGTCCGAGCGACACCAACGGTGCAACCAACACCGACGGCCAGAACGTCGACGTCGGTCCGAGCGACACCTACGGAAATCTCCGAATTGTCCGACCAGCTGCGCAAAACTCAATCGGAGCTGCAGAAAGTAACGGAAGCGTCGAAGGAGATGCAAGCCCAGCTAAGTATGTTAGTTAGCAGCTCTGCTCGGCAAAGGCAAGTATTAGAAGAATGCTTGGCAGCAAACCGGCCGCGGGCAGGGCTTCTCCCTCGGTCGGACTTTGAGTTAGTACCGCTGAAGGATGAAGAAGAGCTAGCTACTCTAGAATTGGCATTAGGGACAGATCCAGAGTATAAGGGAAAAGTAGAGGAATATTTGCTGCGGCAAATATATCGCGCGGATGTTGATAATCGCTTGCATCAGGCAATCGATTTGATTTTCTCCAAACCTTTTTTTGCCCAAATCAATTGGACTGGTGTCAGTAGGACCGAGGTACGCAAAGTACCGTTAATATATAAATACATATATATGGATATTCCGCCAGGGGGAAGCAATGGACACGAGTCAAAGGATTTATCTTTTTTTTGTCTTTTTTTATTTTTCGCCAGTCTTAACCGCTTACGCTACTATGCAGTGCAGGTAACGCCAGCAGATACGTTAGGTGGTCTCGTCTAGTCATCCCTGACGTGACGGCGTGGCAGTCGAGGAAACATGGAGTCGTGGATTTTCACCTGACCCAGGTCCTATCAGAGCACGAAGTGTTTGACCATCCAAAGCAATAAAACTAAGGCTACGACGGTACTGGCTGCATCGTCCAGCGGCAGCAATAATAATATCACGCAGCCCGTTGCATTAGCTGCTGGTAAGTATAGATCACTTGTTGCATCTATAAAGTTTACATGTCCTTATATGTGGTTTGTATTTTTCAGCAAGCGTCTATGCTGCCGGCTCGAATGCAACGGAGCAATATGTTGTGTTGCCGCTGGACGTAGATATTATCGAAGAGGACGCATCGGAGAACGGTAAGCAAAAAGCAAAGCTTGTCACCAAGAACTTTTTTTTAATAGTTTGTTTATACATTTTTTTAGCTTACGAAAACCCCACAACATCGCCACCGACGCCGATGGCCCGATCGACGCCGATGGCCCGACCGACGCCGATAGCCCGACCAACAGCAACGATCGGAATGTCGAGGTCGATCCTCTCGACACCGACGGCCGGAACGTTGGTCCGTTCGACACCGACGGTCCAACCAACACCGACGGCCGGAACGTCGACGTCGGTCCGAGCGACACCAACGGTGCAACCAACACCGACGGCCAGAACGTCGACGTCGGTCCGAGCGACACCTACGGAAATCTCCGAATTGTCCGACCAGCTGCGCAAAACTCAATCGGAGCTGCAGAAAGTAACGGAAGCGTCGAAGGAGATGCAAGCCCAGCTAAGTATGTTAGTTAGCAGCTCTGCTCGGCAAAGGCAAGTATTAGAAGAATGCTTGGCAGCAAACCGGCCGCGGGCAGGGCTTCTCCCTCGGTCGGACTTTGAGTTAGTACCGCTGAAGGATGAAGAAGAGCTAGCTACTCTAGAATTGGCATTAGGGACAGATCCAGAGTATAAGGGAAAAGTAGAGGAATATTTGTTGCGGCAAATATATCGCGCGGATGTTGATAATCGCTTGCATCAGGCAATCGATTTGATTTTATCCAAACCTTTTTTTGCCCAAATCAATTGGACTGGTGTCAGTAGGACCGAGGTACGCAAAGTACCGTTAATATATAAATACATATATATGGATATTCCGCCAGGGGGAAGCAATGGACACGAGTCAAAGGATTTATCTTTTTTTTGTCTTTTTTTTTATTTTTCGCCAGTCTTAACCGCTTACGCTACTATGCAGTGCAGGTAACGCCAGCAGATACGTTAGGTGGTCTCGTCTAGTCATCCCTGACGTGATGGCGTGGCAGTCGAGGAAACATGGAGTCGTGGATTTTCACCTGACCCAGGTCCTATCAGAGCACGAAGTGTTTGACCATCCAAAGCAATAAAACTAAGGCTACGACGGTACTGGCTGCATCGTCCAGCGGCAGCAATAATAATATCACGCAGCCCGTTGCATTAGCTGCTGGTAAGTATAGATCACTTGTTGCATCTATAAAGTTTACATGTCCTTGTAATGTAATGGTTTGTATTTTTCAGCAAGCGTCTATGCTGCCGGCTCGAATGCAACGGAGCAATATGTTATGTTCCCGCTGGACGTAGATATTATCGAAGAGGACGCATCGGAGAACGGTAAGCAAAAAGCAAAGCTTGTCACCAAGAACTTTTTTTTAATAGTTTGTTTATACATTTTTTTAGCTTACGAAAACCCCATAACATCGCCACCGACACCGACGCCGATGGCCCGACCGACGCCGATGGCCCGACCGACGCCGATGGCCCGACCGACGCCGATGGCCCGATCGACGCCGATGGCCCGACCAACAGCAACGATCGGAATGTCGAGGTCAGTCCGCTCGACACCGACGGCCGGAACGTTGGTCCGTTCGACACCGACGGTCCAACCAACACCGACGGCCGGAACGTCGACGTCGGTCCGAGCGACACCTACGGAAATCTCCGAATTGTCCGACCAGCTGCGCAAAACTCAATCGGAGCTGCAGAAAGTAACGGAAGCGTCGAAGGAGATGCAAGCCCAGCTAAGTATGTTAGTTAGCAGCTCTGCTCGGCAAAGGCAAGCATTAGAAGAATGCTTGGCAGCAAACCGGCCGCGGGCAGGGCTTCTCCCTCGGTCGGACTTTGAGTTAGTACCGCTGAAGGATGAAGAAGAGCTAGCTACTCTAGAATTGGCATTAGGGACAGATCCAGAGTATAAGGGAAAAGTAGAGGAATATTTGCTGCGGCAAATATATCGCGCGGATGTTGATAATCGCTTGCATCAGGCAATCGATTTGATTTTCGCCAAACCTTTTTTTGCCCAAATTAATTGGACTGGTGTCAGTAGAACCGAGGTACGCAAAGTACCGTTAAACAAAAATAAAAACGTTTTAGAGTTATTTAGAACCGTAGGAGGCAACGAATCGCTTTTGCCGACAGCGAAATATGTGGCAGATTTTTTAAAGCGAACGATAAAGCACGCCAAAGAGCGCGTGCATATACCGGCAACAAGGGTGACTTCCAGTCATAAGAAAGCTAGATTTACCTAGCTCGCCCTTGTTGCTGGTATTTCGCTTAAAAAATTTGCCACATATTTTGCTGCACACGAAACACGTTCCGTGCTTTCTACCGTTTTAGATAGCTCGAAGACAGTTTTGCATTTGTTCAACTGTGCTTATCGTTCCAGAGTGCTGCTGACACCAGCCATTTGATTTGTGGTGAAAGAAGATTTATATGAAGTAATAAATTGACTGTTTCATTCTAGAATTCATTTCTGACGAAGATACTGAAGTGTATCCAGTCAATACAGATAGTGACGAAGAAAATGTGGAAGATGCGGCAAATGATACTATGACCGGGAAAAAGGACCACAATTGCGATAAACACATTAACATCAGAGGTTGCTTGATATACCTTGTCATATCTTGAAATTTGCCACGTGACACAGTTAACGAATTGTTGGAAATATTAAGAAGCAATACCAACATGGACCATCCGAAATATTGTTGAACCTTGCTAAAATTTTGTACCTCTATAAGCCAGCAATATGAGCAATATGTTATGTTGCCGCTGGACGTAGATATTATCGAAGAGGACGCATCGGAGAACGGTAAGCAAAAAGCAAAGCTTGTCACCAAGAATTTTATTTTAATAGTTTGTTTATACATTTTTTTAGCTTACGAAAACCCCACAACATCGCCACCGACACCGACGCCGATGGCCCGAGCGACGCCGATGGCCCGACCAACAGCAACGATCGGAATGTCGAGGTCGGTCCGCTCGACACCGACGGCCGGAACGTTGGTCCGCTCGACACCGATGGCCGGAACGTTGGTCCGTTCGACACCGACGGTCCAACCAACACCGACGACCGGAACATCGACGTCGGTCCGAGCGACACCAACGGAAATCTCTGAATTGTCCGACCAGCTGCGCAAAACCCAATCGGAGCTGCAGAAAGTAACGGAAGCGTCGAAGGAGATGCAAGCCCAGCTAAGTATGTTAGTTAGCAGCTCTGCTCGGCAAAGGCAAGCATTAGAAGAATGCTTGGCAGCAAACCGGCCGCGGGCAGGGATTCTCCCTCGGTCGGACTTTGAGTTAGTACCGCTGAAGGATGAAGAAGAGCTAGCTACTCTAGAATTGGCATTATGGACAGATCCAGAGTATAAGGGAAAAGTAGAGGAATATTTGCTGCGGCAAATATATCGCGCGGATGTTGATAATCGCTTGCATCAGGCAATCGATTTGATTTTATCCAAACCTTTTTTTGCCCAAATCAATTGGACTGGTGTCAGTAGGACCGAGGTACGCAAAGTACCGTTAATATATAAATACATATATATGGATATTCCGCCAGGGGGAAGCAATGGACACGAGTCAAAGGATTTATCTTTTTTTTGTCTTTTTTTATTTTTCGCCAGTCTTAACCGCTTACGCTACTATGCAGTGCAGGTAACGCCAGCAGATACGTTAGATGGTCTCGTCTAGTCATCCCTGACGTGACGGCGTGGCAGTCGAGGAAACATGGAGTCGTGGATTTTCACCTGACCCAGGTCCTATCAGAGCACGATTTTTTCCGTGAATACCTGTGCGTCATGGGGTTCACTTCGTCCTCTGACTGCCTGCGCTGTGCTGGTGTTCCAGAGTCGGTAGAGCATGTACTCCTCGAGTGCCCTCGGTTCGCGGACATCCGACAGCGGCTGCTTGGCGAGCACAGCTCCGATCCTGTTATGCCGGACAACCTTTTGTCCCGACTTCCTGTCGGACCGACGGAGCATGCGCGGACGGTGAGGGCCCGCTATGATCGACGCAACGAAGTTTGTCGATTGCAGACTGTCCGTCGACAAAAGAAGAGACGACAAGGGCGATCACCGACACCACCACCTTCGCCGGACACGGAAGGGCGAAGATCTCAGGCTCGAGAACGCATGCGTCCCTGGTGGGAGAGACGTAGGTCAGATACAAATCCGCGTAGTCTGAGGGATGTTGGGGGTGACAGGGATGGCCCTGCGGAAAATCATGTCATGGAAGGCGTCCTCTCTGCTGATGAGGAAGCGGTTATCTCAGAGGCCAACACATCTGGCCACTAGATAAAAAAAAACTCAAGATCGTAGGTACCTCGACAGGTTAACACGTTGACTGCCAAGCCGTTTTGAACAAAATTCTCAGTCAGGACGCACGAAGCGTTTCCGAGAAGAGGTCATATACTGTTATTTGTTAGTACAATGTGCCTCGCTCACTTCGTGTGTCATACTCGATGGTTATTTTGGTATGCATGCATGTAGGTAAACATGGTAAGGTTATTAATTAGTAGTGATTTAAAATCGTCCGAGCTCAGTCGCTTCTTGCTTCGTCGGCAATTCAATACTTTTGTAAAATTTTCACCGTTTTCAACTGAGCATAGATAAATCACCTTATAGTGAACCGATTAACAGCGATGACGAGATTGGTGGAAATGATATTCCTAACTTCGATTCAGATAATAGTGACGAGGAAGAAGTCATACAACCAAGCAAGAGAAAGCGTTTTGTACTTGATTCATTCATTCATGTACTTGATTCATGAGTTCATGATTCATGATTCATGAAAATGAAGGCGCTCTTGAAGATATTTTTGGTGAATAGTAATAAAGAATGAAATTCTTTGAAAATTAAATCTCGTTTTTTTTACAACAGTGACTGCAAATACACGTACACAACCAACAAACACAACAACCAGATGGTTGTGCACGTTCGTAGTATTCGTACTCGCCGTATACGGCACGTCGAGCCGATTTGTTGTCACCCAAAAAGCGGGTGACGCGGCCTGGTGAGAAGTATCGCCGTCACCCACTTTTTGGGTGACACGGCAGTCAACGTGTTAAGCAGGAGCAGGATTTCTCAAAAATTGTAATTGAGAGTCGGATAGGAAAGCCAACAAGTTTGTTTGCTGAAGAAGTAGTATATGCTCCAAAATTAACCAAAAGAAAAATATAAAAGAATTCACGTAAACGCGACGCATTGGACGTAAAAGCGACCAATACAAGCGGAGAAAGGCATTAAACCAAAATAAGGTATCAGTACACACCCTAGTAGGAAGAACGCTATAGGTAGAGGCGATAGGATGTGTTCAAAACAAATTTTATTGTAATTAACCTTCTTGTTTTTTTGAAGAAAAATAAAAAACATCCTGTTTTCAAAAAAAAGCCGCTTACGCTACTCGTAAGCGCGCTATCCCTCTCTCTTTGTCCCTCGCTCTCCCTGACTCTCTCATGTACCTGACAGTAGCCACTCTCTCCTGGCTTTGGCTATTGGCTCTCCTGGACAATATATTTAAAATTGTTTCTTTATACAGATCTTCTACCCCATGCACAGATCAGTTTACGGTTCAATTGTCTGTTGATGGTCTACCGTTGCATAAAAGTGGCCCATTTTGATACAGATAGAAAAACTGGAAAATGCTCCAATTATTATGGTTGCTGATTTTTCGGGCAAAGGTTAACCAAAAAATGTTCAGGAATACTTACGTCCGAACTTTATGTTTGAGGTGTTCAAAGCCACACAATAACCGTCCAATTTAAAATCCGAGCCTTTATAGCGGATTCACCAGCAACAGCATTTATAAAAGGTAAGAAGTATATAATTTGTGCCTTCATTAGGAATCATTGCTAATTCTAAGCATTTCTAAACATTTTGCAGGAACAAAGTCGTGCAATGCAGTGCACGGTTGCTAACGATGTACTTGCGTTACTGAATACCGTCCCGTCAATATGCGCCTCACTAAGAACCGATGCTGGATTCCGCACAAAGAAATGCAAAGACCATCATCAGCCATGGGAAACACCTCTAAAGAATCTCTATGCATTTGATTTACTAGAAGATGTTCCGACAAATGACCGTTTTCATTTGTGCGATCTCGAGGTAACACGAAAATGGTTGTTTGGGATATGGTTCGGATATTTTACATCCTATCCTCGAATATCTTTTTCCCAGAAGGAAATGTTAAACGATTTTCGTAATTCATTGCGGCTTCCTACGGAAATCAACAGGAAATCGCTAGACGTAGTTTACATGCGCAAATGGAAAGGAATGCGATAATGATCATTTTTTCATTACGACTGCGTGTTGGTTATGGAGGAAATATTTAGCTCAAGGGCATTTAGTCATTTTTTGCTTTATTTTTGCTCCATAACCATATTTTTTTACAAAATTTCATCGCTATCATTGGAATCGTGCTGCGTTATTCTTAGATGCGTATGTGCATGATTTTTGGAAAAAATTATGACCGAGAACATTTGACGAACAACGTTCACAACCTTCAACATCTGGCTTGCGATGTTCCTCGATTAGGCCCACTAGATACCTTTTTAACGAATTGTTTTGTTTATGAGTATGAGGAACTGGATCATATGAAGAAGCTTACTGAACCGGTGGATGACACTATTCCACATTGCTACATACCGCATCATGTTGTCAAGGAGTCAAGTACCACTACCAAGGTTAGGGTAGTGTTTGATGCGTCATGTAAAACCTCATCAAGATACTTTTTAAAGGATACCTTGTTAGTTGGTCCGATTTTACAAGAAGATCTCTTCTCAATCATCTTGCGATTCCGCACGCACGTCATTGCAATAGCCGTCGATTTTGTGAAAATGTATCGTCAAATACTCCATCACGCCGATGATAAAAATCTCTTACGAATACGATATAGAAAGGCTACCACATACCCGATCTCTACATATGAACTGGCCACACTGACTAACGGTACAGCCTCAGCACCTTTTCTAGCAACTAGAACACTACAGCAAGTGGCACATGATCATCTGCAGCAGTTCCAAGAGGCGGTTGATGCCATGCTACATGATTTCTATGCCGATGATCTTTTGTCAGGAGGAAGCTACGTCACAGAACTAGTGAAAAAGCGAACACAAATCAATTCAATGCTTGATACAGTAGGAATGGTGCTACGAAAATGAACATCGAATTACCCTGAAGCATTAGCAGGCGTTCCTGCAGAAAATATGGGCATCCAATCCGTTTGCCGGCTAAAAGACCATTCTACCTCAACATTGGGTTTGGTTTGGGAGCCAAGGAACGATTCCTTTCGGTTCCAGGTAGACTTATCACCTTCTGCCTCATCGTTTACCAAGCGCCAAGCGTTATCGTACATCGCGAAGATCTTTAATCCACTCGGATTGCTAGGGCCCACGATAATCATTTCAAAAATGTTTATGCAACGTCTCTGAACCCTAAAAAAGGATGCGACGGCAAGGGATTGGGATAGCACTTTGCAAGCACAGTTTCTAGAAGAGTGGAAGCAATACCACTTCGGATTATTTCGATTGCTAGAAGATAGAGTACCTCGATTCATCTGTGATGATCCTTGTGATCTTTAGGTACTCACGCCAGGACATTTTCTCGTCGGTAGTAATTTGCAATCTGTTCCCGACGTCGACTATAGTAGCATTGCGTTTAATCGATTCAACGATTATCAATAAGTACAAAGAAATATTTGGTGCATTTGACAGCGTTGACAAAGGGAGTATACACAACAACTACAGGCGCGATCTTCATTTAGTAGTAGATCATCAGTAGAACTCAAGGAGAATCAGTTAGTCCTCGTTAGGGAAAATAATGTTCATCTCACCGGGTGGCCGAAGGGGCGCACCGTAAAGCTCCATCCCCGTAAAGACTTCGTAATTCGTGTAGCTACCTTCCGAACGGTATCCGATAAGTATATCGTAGCCGGTAGCGCGATTAGCATTATTACCTGATCTACTACAAACGGATGTCAGTTAATTTAAAGAATTTCTTTCTTTTGATGGCCGGAATGTTGGAGTTACTTGGGTACTAGGTAGAAATAAATTTAGGCAACGAACTAAATAATGAATTTTTGGACTAGATGGACTAGTTGTAATGCATTTCAAGTGAACAGTTGAATACACGCTAGCAAGCCGACCACACGCGTTCTTCTCTAAAATTACGATATCACAACCGGTAAATATTCTACAGTAGATGTGAACTGATGTCAAATGTTCATTAAAGAAAAAACTGGCGTATAACAATAACGAGCACTCGTCGAGAGCCGTGCAATATAAAAAAACTTGAATTAAATAGAACCCGTGTGTTAGAGTTAACGGAAATGAGTCTATCTGGTGGGGCGTTGATATCAACATTTGGAACCATATCATCAAAGCAACATTGTTGCGAACAAAGCTAGCCGCGCGATGTTTTAAGTAAGATTCAGCCTAAACTCAAACTAAATAAAGAACTTGATCATACGTTTTAAAGGACGAGGTTTAGAAGAGAAGCGGGCGATATAAACACAGTGCATAGGCCACGTGAAAAGGATAGGTCAGGACGAATAGGAAGGAGAAAAAAGGGTTCTTTCCAAAAGACGAAGCGAAACGCGGCAGGTCGGAAGAAGATACAAATCTTTGATTGTTACAAATAAATCCAAAGAGTATTTCAAAAAGCCGCGTAAATTTTGTGGTAGTCGCCACAAACATTTTTCACAAACACAAGAAACACAGAATGAAAATTTACAATTATCCTCTAACTCGAAACATAGTGCTGTCCCAAACTAGGTTGTAGAAGATGAATCTGTATCCATTAGCCATCACGATACAATTGAAGTAGGATAAAGCTTTTTGGAACCTTTGAGCCAGACCTCCCCGGTTGCAATCCGGGCAACAAAATGCGGACGATCAGACTGTTGAACAATCACTGACAATGCATGACTCGAACCAGGGACGATTAAAAAGAAGAGGTTGTGGTGGTTTTTTTCAGTGTAATCGAGTAGCCATCGGTTAGAGCAATCGGAGTTACACCAAATACCGAATAATGAAACCAGTCTTAGTTTACTCTCAGAACGATTAACATCACTTTCTATCCCTCCCACATTGGTGACCCTGACGTGATCTCCGGATTGTTCTAGGTTCCCTTAATTCGTAAAGTTTTTAGCGAACATGTCTATAGAAAACGTTTCCGAAGCAGAAGGGTCCGTTGCTACCGGAATGCTGGAAGACGGATCCATCGTTGTAGTTTTCTCAAGCTGTGGCTCAGTTTATGCTGTCCAATGTTAATAAGGTTGAAACAACATTTTATCACATTGTCGCTAAACTCGACCAATCTGTGCTTTGCAATATAGCTGATTATGTAAAAGAGCTTTCCGCGACAGGAAAGTACAACGCCATTAAGCAACGCCTCAGCTAGATTCGAGCTTACGGAACAAACTAAAATGGATGAACTACTTGGTCAGTGGCGTTTTGTCGGAGATTAATGGAGTAGTGATGGGAAAAGTAACGAAAATTAAGTAACGGACCGGTACCTGGTTGTTCGCATGTACCGGTATCGAGGGCCTGGTTACTTTGTATCTGGTTGTCGATAGTGTTTTATGGTTGTATGGCCTTGGGGGGGGGGGGGGGTTGATGCAAGTTGCAACGCAAAAATTGTCAAACAAACTACTACTCCATACATCCTAGCTTTTTCTCATTCTTACTGTCTCGTTCATTCCGATGCACACCAACAGGTACGTAGGATTTCTCCCATGCATTTTACCAGGTACCGGTACGTGATAGGACCTCTTTGTTACTCCCATGCGTTTTACCAGGTGCCGGTACATGATAGGACCTCTTTATTGCTCTCATGCATTTTACCAGGTACAAGTACCTGATAGGACGTCTTTGTTACTCTCATGCATTTTACCAGGTACAAGTACCTGGTTACTTTGGAACTGGTCGTCGCCGTAAGTACCTGGTAGCTTTTGGAACTGGTTACTTTACGTGTAATTTTACCAGGTACAAGTACCTGGTTACTTTGGACCTGGTCGTCGCCCGTACAAAGTCAAAGCAGTTGGTCGCAATTCAGTCACTGGCGAGACGTCAACAGGAGCGGTTGTAAATCCGGTTAAGAGCCTCTTTAGTGTTCTAAGTGTTTGTGTGACGTGCATTGGTGTTGGTGCGATCGAAAATCACTTCTTAGTTTCTCTTTAATATAATACAGAAAAGGAGAGTATAATAGTGTTTGTTGCGTGATCAAACAGGAAAATGCTAGGGGTTCCAGCTAGTTCTGGTTTCCGCCCGCTCGTCGGGAGGGAGGAAAGGGACAGGACTCATCTTCTTTACATGGACAAAAATAATGAATACGGTGATAAGAGATACATGATCCTACGGTTTACGGAGGATAAACCGCTTCCAAAAAACCCGTGGATCTACAGTGAAACTATCAAACGTGCTAATGGGAAAGTTGAATGTGGCCATGCCTTGGACTCACATAGTTACATTCTCGAAACGCGACCCGGACAAACCTTTAGGGAATTACAAAAAGTGTCTGTGCGCTTAACCGGAGAAAATATTGCCATTGAACCTCACCCTGCACTCAACTCCGTAAAGTTTGTTTTTACGTGCAACTCAATTGCCGAAATGAGCACTGATGAAATTAAAACAAACTTAGCTGAGGAAAAAATAACAGACTATACAGATTCAAAAAGGTTGCAAATGGACGGACCATCGCAACAAATTCTTACGTGGTAACAATGCAGGCAGTTAGGGTACCAGAGTACATTTACATTGGAATGGAACGTGTTAAGACACGTATTTACTATCCCCGTTCAATGCGATGCAACAATTGCTTGAAGTTCGGTCACACTAAGAAATTTTGTAAAAATTCGCAAGCCTGCTCAAATTGTGGTTTGGATTCTCATGAATCATGCTCCGAAAAACCCTGTAGCTTAAATTGCAAAACCCGCACAATGGCTTTGATCTGAAGTGCCCATACTACCAAAAGGAATCAGAAATAATTAAGATTAAAATTGACAACAACTGTACACTGTGTACTCCACTGAAAACTAATGATGTCCTCTCAAAGAAATTTGCCCTTTGGTGGAACAAAGTAGTTGCCATAGCCATAAAAAATAGACGAAAATGTCTACAACAACTTTCGAAAGATCGAAGAACTGGTAGTGATATTATTACTACTAATAAGTTCATAGATAAATTCAAGGAAGCCTACCGAATTGTGAAAAACTTGATCAAACAAGCCAAAGAGGACTCTTGGGAAAAAATCACCAATGAAATTAACCCTTCTATTTCTTCTAGTGAGTTATGGAAAAGAGTGAAACAGCTAGGAGGATCTAAACCAACATTTCCAGTTCTGAATCCTCTAAGTCCTGTAACCGACCCTATTGAAACAGCCGAAACATTTGCGAAATATTTGCATTCTATATCTTCAAATAGCAGCAACCCTGACAGTTTTTCTAAATATAAGATTGATTTCGAATCCAAAAAACCTTCCTTTGTCACATCCTCCAACATCGATTACAATAAACCTTTTTCAATTAAGGAGCCTCATGTCCTCCAGAAATGTAGAGGCAAATCTGCAGGACCTGACGGAATTGGATATCCTTTACTACAACACCTTCCCTTATGTGCACTTCACTATCTTTTACAGATCTACAATAATATATGGCAATCTGGTACGATTCCCAACCACTGGAGCTTTACAATTTAAAATTGTATTATTTTTCATGAAAAGCTTAACATAATTAAACTTATGTAATTTCATTGTTGTTTTAAATCCTAATTCAATCAACATTCACCCGAATCGAATATGGTCTAACCTGTTTCAGACGTGCTAGAAAAATGCCTTGTTTTGACATTCGTCGAGCAGCTGATCGAAACTAACATTAGAAAAATTTCTAATCAGAAATACGCAGGCTTATTTTGATGAGCTGTTTGTATGGAAAACAAGCCGCCAAACGTCAAAGTCCATATAAAAAAACTAGTGGAAGGTATCATAGACCCAACTATTGGAACTTACCAATTCCAATCCTATACATTAGAAAATGGAGTACCGCAGGGAGCAATTCTATTGCTCACCCTTTTCTTAATCAGTATCCAATCCCTATTTCAGTGCTTTCCTCCCAGTATCACTCCTCTTGTGTATGCAGATGATATTGTCCTTAAAACCTCAGCCTCTTCAACCACTAAATCTATTAGCCAACTACAAATGGGTATAAACAAACTAAAGAAATGGTGTAGAAAGACAGGGTTCGAAGTTTCGCCAGAAAAATGTAGCATCCTGCACATTAGCAAGGTTAAAAATAAAGCATGCAAAACAAACCCCATTACTTACAAAAACACAAAAATATCAAAAACGAGACAAGCTAAAATCCTAGGAATCACCTTTCGCTCCAACCTCTCTTTTTATCCTCATTTTAAAAACATTAACACGTTGAGCGCTACGCGTATTTTGCCGTTCCTGTGCCGGCGGTTCGTCATAAGTCGACCGCGAGCGAGCAGCGCACACGGTATGGCGAAACAATACAATGCAAAACTGATAAGCGAGTACAGAGCCAGACCATGCACTCAGTAAACATTTCTTCTGATGTGGATCACTAAAAAAGTAACGACATACTGTAATAGCTGCCCCAAAAAACCTCACATGTGTTTGAATTGTTTTAATAAAATTCATTAGAAAATCAATTTAAACTGCGTGTATGTTCCATTTTAGATCATACAGGAAAATAAAAAAAGGCATTACAATACAGGCCGACGATGTTCTTATGAAGAATATGCACTGTCGGTGCCTGAAAAAATACTCTCCTATCAAAACGGCTCTGGCGGTCCGAGCGGACCTCCGCCGGCACAGGGGAAAGTTCACTGGCGGTCCCTAGGGACCGCCATAGCGCTGAACGTGTTAAAAGAACAGTTAAATCTAATATCAACCTCTTCAAAATCTTACGATGCGGTCGGTTTCGGCCGTCCCGCTCTATACTCCACCGTCTACTGAGCTGTTTGTTTTTGCCTAAAATGCTTTATGGTACCGAAATCCTCTCACTGGAAGCAGAAAGATTTAATACATGGTTTATCACCCCATACGCTGTTTCAATAGATAACACAACTGAAGCTTTCCCTGTGAGCAATTTGAGAGAGAATCCCATACAAAATTTTGGCCTTGTTCTCGCTTTGTTCTGGCTTTAGAGGTACAACCAAAACAAGGCGAAATGAACTACACGATCGTGACGTCACTAGTGTTTTGATTTGATTTCTCTTCGAAATGGTACAGTGGTGTTCAAAAAAAAGTAGTAAGACGACGAAATATTTTTTTCACAGCATTTTATTCTCACTTTTTTATAACATTCTATACAGTAAATTCATTTTTCTAACCATAAACTCTTTATAACACTCCAATTAACTGCTAGTGTGCTCCAAGGTGTCCTCAATCAGCGATTTTTCGTTGCATCGAAAACACGGCGAGATGATAGTACTCCTTAATTCCGCTCGAAATGTGGTGTTGAACTGCAATTAAAATAATTATTAGCAAGTAGCTGACATAACACTGCTAAATTCAACACATTTACCTACCTTTTATAAAGAATTGAAGCAAATATATTGCATTTTATCGATGGCTTCTCGGCACGCGTCTTTCGCTGCAAAACGATAACACAAACTGAACACGATCTACGGCGTCGCTACCTGTGTGCTTGCGTATGTGCACTTCTCCGCTCGTTATCGCTTAACCCCTCCGCTAAGCCATCCGCAACGGACCCACAAACTCGTGCGCGCCGCGCTTGTCGAATATAGAGTGTGGGCACAGTGCGGGAAGACAGAGGTAGAGCGTCGCAGGAGACGGTTCATTTCAACAGCGAAGGACTAGAAGAAGGAGCACGAGCATTTTTCAACTGAAGGAGAGACAGAGTCGACATGCTAAAATCGAGTGAATTTGAGTAGCTTTGCCCACAGGGTTGTATTGAAAAATGTCAGATTTGGCAAGGTTTTTCTATACCCATATGATGCAAATGCACATGTACAGCTTACTCTTCTATGATGTAAACAACAGAACTGTTTATAATACAATGTTGAGTTTTTGAATTGATTTTTTTATACTGAACATTTAAGAACCCAAGCTTTGCGGGAAATCGATCTTGAATCGTAAATGAAAACATGCGTGAATGTAAAAGATCGGATAACTTTGAACTGTGAAACGAAGAATTGTCCGGGCAACAACTAAATTAAATTGCGTAGAACGAATACAGGTAACTAATCGTTGTTAGCGGAAGTGTGAGATATGTTTTTATAAAGATATTGTGTTTTGTAGCTATGTCGGAAGAAGAACTTGTTCATCCAAACAATGAGGTACAGGAACAGCCACCAATTCAGAAACGAAAAACAACGAGTTCCGAGCACAGGAAAAGGATTGTGGCAGCATACAAACTAGGATCGACTGTTCCTAGCATTTGCGCAGCATTTATCATAAATCGGTTTACAGTTTACACAATTTTGCGGAAAATGTGTTGGCGAAATGCGTTGAAGCATCGAAACGTGGTGGCAACAAACCCAAAGAGTTAACCGAGGCAATGGTTAGCAACATCAAGAGCCATCCAGGGCTTCCACTATTCTTTCAAAAGAGTGCATAGGCAGCCAACGAGACGGAACGATGCGGTTAATATTGTGGCGAGAAAACAATATGCCCTGCAGTTCATGGTACTTCCTCGGCAAATAAGTGAGAACAACATCATTTATATTGACGATGTAGGCATGAATGTCTCCATGCGTGCCACTATGGGGCGTTCTGCAGTCGGAAAGCCCGCTGTGGTTGTGGTACCCCAGCTTCAAAGCCGGAACATTTCAATCGTGTGTGCCATGACGAGGCAGGGCATCTTAAACTATTCGGCAAAAACAACAGCAATAAAACGTGTTTTCTTCAAAAAGTTTATAATGGATTTAAAAGACATTATGGAAGAAAAAGGAATTCAGGAATCAATCTGTATAATGGACAATGTGGCATTCCACAAATGCAATGAAGTGAAGGATTGCATAATGGAACACAACAATAGCCGTCTTCTAACAGGTTGGCTGATAAGTCCCCGGTCTGACACATAGATGGCGCCGCTAGTATTAAATGCATATTATTTTTATATAGTACCATCCAAAGTCTGTAGAGTAATGAGGTCTCGTAATAGAGGGGTTTTGGCAGCTTTTGGAATAACAATGAAAAATAAAAATGACAGATAGGTGTCCGAAGCTCCTACACGATGTTGTGTAGTTGTATGTGTACGGTTGTTTTGGAGGCTGCTTCAGCTGCTCGTGTAAACATGATTTTGTTTCAAGACATCCTACGGTTAATTGTTGTAGATTTTATTTTAAAACGAAATCTTTTAATAGTGTAATTATCGTGTAATACAATGCGCAATGGAAATTTATGGAATAGTGCATATATTCCCCACATTTTAACGTTGCAACGACTGTCGCCAAAACTACGAGCGCTGAAATTTTCTCATTAAACAATTCACCAATACATAGCCAAGGACGTCTAACTGTCAAAATGAAAATCCAAGATGGCAATGTCAACAAAGCCTAATCCGCGACCTCATTACTCTACAGACTTTGAGTACCATCCTTCAAATGATTCGTGTCAAAATTTGACGTCTGTATGTCAATTAGTTTGTGAGACAGCAGTGTGACCAGATTGTTTTCCTCGTTATCGGTAGGAAAGCAAAAAATTTATCGGTAGTTGTCGGCATGATCCAAATTCTGTTCGCCTCATGTTCTTTTCGGCTAATACGTGTGAGCGGGGGGGGGGGGGGGGGGTTGTTCGCAGGGTAAATGGAAATGTTGAAATGTTGTGAATTTTGTCGTTCTCAGCGACACAAAAAGAGCCAAACCTCGGAAGAAACATTCAGTGTTTCATTGTCTGTAGACAATTTATTCATGACATTAATGACTTCTTCACCCATATTAAGAAAATTCTGTGATTTTCGGTAGGATTCTTCAAACATCGGTAGTTTCAGGGTGCTTGTCTGTGAATCGGTAAACTAATCAAAAATCGGTAGGAATACAGATAAATCGGTAGTTCTGGTCACACTGTGAGACAGAGCGTCTTTTGTCAAGCAACTTTTGTTATCAAAGTTGTTGTCAACTTGTCAAAGTTGTCAAGCACCGTGCCACAAGTCATTGAGAACGATGGCAAAAATTCATGAATTGGGCTTCGAATTGCTTCCCCACCCACCGTATTCTCCAGATCTGGCCCCCAGCGACTTTTTCTTGTTCGCAAACCTCAAAAGGATGTTCGCAAGGAAAAAATTTGGCTGCAATGAAGAGGTGGTCGCCGAAACTGAGGCCTATTTTGAGGCAAAACCGAAGGAGTACTACCAAAATGGTATCAAAAAATTGGAAGGTCGTTATAATCGTTGTATCGCTCTTGAAGGGAACTATGTTGAATATTAAAAACGAATTTTGACAAAAAAATGTGTTTTTCTATGTTAGACCGGGGACTTATCAGCCAACCTGTTATATATCCCGCCTTACTCACCATTTCTCAATCCGATAGAGAACATGTTCAGTAAGTGGAAGAATATGGTAAAACGCGCAAATCCTGTAAATGAAAACGATCTTATGTTGGCTATAGAGAATGGAGCTTCCCTCATCACGCAACAAGATTGCGAAGGATATGTGCGTAACATGTGGACTTACATGAATAGATGTTTGAGCGAGGAAGTAATTTTAGATTAAGTAAGTAGATTAAGTTTTGTTATGTTAAATGTTATATTAGTTCCTGAATTACCTGTGTTCCTGAATTACAAGTTCCTGAGTTATCTGTTAGCGATATTGAAATAACTGTGAACTAAACGACTGTGAATTTATCTATATTTTTGTTAGTATGTATGTTTGTTTGTATACTCGTATGTATAAAAATGAACTATTTTTGATACAAAATATACTGTTTTTCATGAATTTTTAATGCTACCAAAGAGAGCTTTGTTTTTTTTTCTACATTTCTTTTTGCACGTTTATGTTTCACAATTGCACATAGAAATATATACATGCTAAACAATTTACTCATATATCGTTTAATTATTCTTGCATAGAAAGTGAATTAAAAGTGGATGTGGAATTATGTCAAATTAAACCAAAAAGAAGATAACGTCTATTCGAAAAACGATATCGTCCACAGTAAGACGATAACGTCCGGAAAATTGGGTAGTTTACTAAACACGAAAGGTAATTTTTAACAGCATATTAACACAACATGCAAGCAGGATGTTGCAAAACAATTGATCTATTACCTTTGTACTTATTTATTTTTTATTCATTTGAACATTTACATTCGAATAACAAAGACGCGTTAAACTTTAGGCTACTCTTGATTATTCAGGCTAATATTAGGTTTTGATTGGTCCGGGAGCGATCGTGACTATTGTCAACTTTGCTCATTTTTATTCTTTTTGGATTGAAGAAAGGGAAACCTATAATAAGCTACACAAAATCTATCGTTCCTGATTGTATTGAAACTTCCAAATTGCTAGTAGATCCAACAATCAAGTAATTGTTATTAGAGGCTTCTGCAATTTTTCTTGTTGGAATCAGTTTTTAAAGCAATGCAACGATCAAGCAATTAATTTTTGAATTTTTAAATGTGGTTTGATTCATGCATCAGGATCGATGGTAAAATAGGTACAAAC
Source organism: Anopheles funestus (assembly GCF_943734845.2). Classification (NCBI taxonomy): domain Eukaryota; kingdom Metazoa; phylum Arthropoda; class Insecta; order Diptera; family Culicidae; genus Anopheles; species Anopheles funestus. The sequence goes on from NC_064599.1 coordinate 49,569,867, forward strand.
TTGTACGACTCTGTTCATTTTTTTCGGTTGAAAATTCAAACGCGAGTAAGCTGTACATGTGCATTTGCATCATAGAAATAGAGAAACCTTGCCAAATCTGACCTTTTTTCAATAAAAAACTTCAGTTGTGTTATCTATTGAAACAGCGTAGCTACAACGATGCAATGTGTTTTAAAATCTGAAAATGTTGTTTATTTCGAATTCCGTGTTGTTTATGTCATTCTAAAGCTTGTACTATGGGGTGATAAACCCTGTAAGTGCCTAGCGCCTAGTGGCTCTCCTATTCCCAACATACTCAAACTTCCTAGAATAACTGATCGTCTTTGGAATCATAGGAAACATTTACTGGACCATACATAAACTTTCTCGTACCAATTCCAAACAAATATTCCAACTCTTCAGCGAACACTTACACAAAAATTATCAAAATCATTTCAAAATATATGCAGATGGATCAGTTCACAACCAATCTGCTGGCTATGGAATCCATTCTGCTAATGTCAACTGTGCCATAACACTCCCTGATAATTCTTCAATTTTTTCAGCTGAAGCAATAGCACTGGGACAAGCTGTAGAAGAGGACACAATGGACAATTCCCTGAGTGTTTTTTCTGATAGCGCATCAACATGTCAAAGATGACAGAAGCGAAAGATCGATCAACCGATGATCGATCTTGCTAAATCGATATTCGGAAAACATCGCGAACCGAAGATAGGGTTAAAGGGTCAACGGACAGCGCTCGGGCGGCAGGGACTAAAACGAATCAGGGCGCGCGAAACCAAATGACCAAATAAGGAGCCAAATTTAGCACTTAACTAGGAACGATGCGGGAGAAAGTTCCGCACGTGAAGCGGTAGTGATTTAGAGACCAAAGCGAGGAGAACATACTTGTAAAAAGTTTGCATAAGTCTAGGACAAAATATAGTGACTTTTCAACTAAACAATTGTTTTTCCCTCGGTTTGAAGAACGCTGCAACAAAGCTTTTTACAAGTATTGGTTTAAAACAACCTAACGAGAACTAAAATGCCGAAGCCAAAATTCGATTGCGTCGGTTGTACCCGTGAGAATACGGTAGCCGATATGGTGCGATGCGAGCATTGTTTTAAGTGGTGGCATTTTGATTGTGCTGGTGTTTCGGAGGACGTGAAGTGGGTGTGCGAACTGTGTGCTAGCGGTGAGAAGGACGAGGCAGCTGAGGTGAAAAGCCTTGATCCAAGTGGAAAACCGAGCAGGGCTCCTCGGGGGAAGACCCGATCGCAAGAAGGCGATTTTCCAAGACCGAGCCACCAAATTCGGCGCACCCCTCCGCAAACGCTTGCGATCGGCGCTTTGCCTTCGAAAAAAAAAATACGAGGTCGTGGGCCAAAGGATTGAAGAGGCTAAGGAAAGCGTTGTGTGTGAACGGCAGGATAACGAAAATGTGCCAAAAGGTTTGGCGAAAGAACAGAACGAAGCGATGGCGTCCCACGTGGCAAGAGTGCGCGACCTAGAAGTGGCCGCAATACAAGCGGAACTCGATGCCAAAATAGCGGAATTGCGTTTAGGGTACGAGACGGCGCGTCGTCAAATCGAGGACGATAGTGCTAGTAGGAAGAACGATTCGAGCGTTAGTGGCACCTCCAAGGTGATGGATTGGTTGTCGAACCACCAGGAAGAAGACAAAATTCGTTCAGTGAAAAGTTCTATCGGTTCGAAGATTGTACTCAAGGAAACGTCATCCAAAGGAGTGAATCCATCAGCAGTGGAACGTGCAAGTGCAAGAAAAATCTGGAGTAGAAAGCTGCCCTCTTTCTCTGGCTCCGTAAAACAATGGCCAGTTACTATAACGAGTCGACGAAGGCCTGCGGTTACACGTCTGTTGAAAACATTATGCGACTCGAAGAGGCACTTACCGGACCAGCAAGGGAACCGGTGGAACCAAAATTCACCCTGCCAGAAGCCGCACCTATGGTGATGGACATATTAAAAAAGTTTTTCGGTCGCCCGGGTCTTCTAGTGAAAGAGCTAATCGAGCAAGCCCGCCGCGCTGAAGCCCCTAAGCCAGAACGGATTGATCACCTCATCACGTTCGGGTTAACAGTGAGAAAATTGTGCGATCATTTGACAGCCTGTGACATAACGGACCATTTGTCGAACCTGTTGGATGAGCTGGTGGAGAAGCTACCGGTTAACCGAGGGTTAGAATGGGTCGATTTCAAGCGCCGATTCTCTAATCCGACGCTGAAAGAGTTTGTGGAGTTTATGGAAGAACTCATAGACAAGTGCTGTGAGCTGAAGGCTTCAGCTAAGGTAAAGATAAGTCGTGCGCCAGTGAGAAATCATACCCTCGTGCACTCTTCCATCGCATCTGACCACGTGAATGAGTCTACTGCGAAACCATCGAGCGGGAAAGGTGAAACCATAGCCGCGATAAATCGTTTGAACATTAAGTGTTATGTGTGCGACGATCCGGAACATCGCGTAAGACAGTGTGAAGCATTCAAACGAATGGCGGTGACGGCTCGTCGTGATACCGTGCTTCGTTTGAAACTGTGTGAAAATTGTCTCGGCAGCCACGGACGGATCTCTTGTAAGTCAAAGTTTAACTGTGCGGTCGCGGGATGTGGCGCTAGGCATCATACGTTGCTGCACCAAGAGTCTGTTGTCGCATCCACTTCAAGCGGACATTGCAACACTCATGTGACGAGATTGTCACTAACACTTTTCCGAGTGGTTCCTGTTACCGTGCATCATGGTCAACGCAGTGTGGACATCTACGCATTCCTAGATGAAGGATCATCTCTGACGATGATCAAAGCAGCAATTGCGGATCAACTGGGAGTCAGCGGAATTCGAGAGCCCTTGGAGATTTGCTGGACTGGCAACGCCAAAAGAAAGCAGGAATCTTCGCAGCGTGTTCAGCTGGAGATATTGGCACGGGGTGAAGAGCGGCGCTATACTATAGCGGCCGCTCACTCTGTTAATCAGCTAAGTCTGCCAATCCAAACTTTAGATTCTCCACTGATCAAGAATTCGAAATCCTTCCAGGATCTACCAGCCATACCGTACCGGGACGCCGTTCCAAGCTTGCTAATTGGACTGCAGGACGTCGCCTTGCTGAAACCGTTAGAAGTACGTTCGAGTGACAATGGTGGACCGATTGCTGTACGGAGTTTGCTGGGTTGGTCAATCTACGGACCGTGTAACATTAGCACGCCAACACCCTTCTCGGTCAACCTTCACGAAAGGGCACCGGATACTACGAAAACGCAGCACGAGCAAGGTCAACAAGGGCGATTCACTACCGGGTTGCTGTGGGCCAAAGATGATGTATGTTTCCCAGATAGTCGCTCAATGGCCATAAGGCGCCTGCTGGCGTTAGAACGCAAGCTACAGAACGATGAGCACCTACAACGAGAAGTATATAATCAGGTCCAAATGTATTTGGAAAAAGGGTTTGCACACGAAGCTTCTAATCAAGAATTGTTAGAAGCCCCTGCAAACAAAGTGTGGTACCTACCCATAAATATTGTGAGCCACCCTCACAAACCTGATAAAAAGCGACTGGTGTCTCACGGAGTCTCGCTGAATTGCAAACTGCTGAAAGGACCCGATCTCCTGGTACAGCTTCCATCGGTATTGTGCAAATTCAGGCAAAGGCGCGTGGGATTTGGAGGTGACATAGAAAAAATGTTTCACCAGGTTCGAATACAAAAACAAGATACGCATTGCCAACGCTTCCAATTCAGATTCAACCCCAATGAGCCACCCAAAACGTACTTGATGGACGTAGCAACGTTTGGGGCTACCTGTTCACCGTGTTCGGCGCAATATGTAATGCATCTGAATGCCGACCAGCATAAAGAATCCTATCCCGAAGCTTCTGCTGCGATCAAGCTGAAGACTTATATGGATGACTATTTTGATAGTTGCAACATGGTGGAAGAAGCTAACATCCGGGCGAAACAGGTTCAGTTCATTCATAAGCAAGCAGGGTTCAACAAGCGCAACTGGCTCAGTAATGAAGAAAAAGCCATAGAAGGAATGGATGGGTTCGGTGGTAGTCAAATCAAATTTGACTAATGGATTTCTTTTAACAGTATTTTAGTGATAATCGAGTAGGCATCGGTTAGAGCAACCGGGTTACACCAAACACCGAATAAATGTAACCAGTCTTAGTTTACTCTCAGAACGAATTACATCACTTTCTATCGTTCCCACAGTTAAACGCCAATTGGAAACCATGTAGAAACGCAGCAAAATTTCGGAAAAGCGGTTGAAGTTCGACGAAGAACGTTTCGCTTTTGAAAAAATAATGCGCGAACAACAGACTGAGACAGTAGATTTGGCGATCGCAATGCTATAGTTCTTTTTATTTTCTTTCTGCAAAAAACCAAAGGTAAGAAGCAAATTTTTCTTCTAAAGATATACCATTCAAATTGCCTTCTTTGATGTGTGGTCTAATTGCATCTAATACAGGGTGCGATTGGGCGGCCCCCTGGTGCATGTGATAAACGGCGCCAGTCCACACGGCCGGACCGGGTTCAAATCCCATCCGGACCGTCCCCCCGTAGCAAGGACTGACTATCCGGCTACGTGGTAAAAATAATAAGTCTAGTAAGCCAGAAATGGCCGGCGTGACCTGTAAGGTCGTTAAAAGCCAAGAAGAGAGAGACAGGGTGCGATTAGTATAACGGAAAGGCCCGGGACAACGCCAGTTGAGGATTCCCTCAGAACTCAACACCTCAGGAACTCATGAGTTATTTTGAGGGATTTGCGTTTTGAGGAAAACCTGGTCGATCAACAAAAACCTCAAAAACTTGTTGAGACAACTTTTGAGGAATAGTTTTGACAGTTCCGATGCCTGCTGTTCAGAATGTAAGCAAAACAAAATTTTGTTTGCTGATTTTTTCAACGAAAGTACACTTTTCGTGTACTATTGTTAATGCAAACACCTAATGAATAACTAATATTCACATTAATTAGAATTTACCACCTTATTTGTTTGTTAATTTTTTTTGTTTTTTGCAACGCTAAATTGTTCATTTGTTGCACAGTGTGTGACACATTTTATGTATACGGTTCAATTTAAAAGCTAAAATGTTATGCGAAATACTATCCTTGAATCGCGTTCAGTTGATTGATAAAATGTTTATTTACGTCTGTCCTGTACGAACTGTCGTTCACTCGCTTAGGTGAATTTATCAATCATATAGAGCAGTGCTCCCCAACCTTTTTAGTACCGCGGACCACTTCTTGTTCGATATAATTATATCGCGGCCCACATGTGCCTTCTATGAACGGACTCGTAATGTATGTATGCCGCTCTTAAAGCGATTTTTTAAATACAACATTATCAAAAATTATAATTGTCCACAATCTGACATATCGAGAAGTGTAGAATGATTTCTTCACGTAAAAACGCTTGAAATGGTAAACAAAAAGTGTTAAAATAATCGGTCCAACGACCGAAAATTTATTCTGCGGACCACTTCTACTTAAGCCACGGACCACAAGTGGTCCGCGGACCATAGGTTGGGGACCACTGATATAGAGGAATGTGCCTAACAGTGCAAACATACTAGGTAGCAGCGATGTAGAAAAATAAATGAGAAAATGACAGAAGTGGGTTCGATCGGTTATTAATGTATGTGTAAGGATCATTTCTGCTGTGTCAACCCAATCTGCAAAAGACAGCCGAACGGGCTAACATTACCAATTTATACTATCCAGTGCAAGAGTTCACGCGAGTTTAACGCATTTTTACTGCCTTATAATCAGAAATTCTATCGGAAATGTCTTTTAAAATATTTATCCTAATTTTAAAAGCACTTTTTACTAACATTCAGGCGATATTTCAACAATTTATAAATTTAGCCCTCCACCGTGACCATTGCTGTTGTTGATGTTTTATGTTTTTTATGTTTTTATTATAAATACATATATCTGCCATTTAGGCTAAACAATGATCCTAATTATAAACTTAGAACTAATACAAAAATTAATACTTAAAATTAACAATAAAAATTAACAATACTAACGTAAACTCAAAGCGGAAGTGAAGGAAAAGGATAAAACAAGACACAAGGATAACATTAAGATACATGAGGGGTGTTTAAAACACGAGTACGACAGGATGTTGGTGCTTTTGGCAGAATATTGTTGTTGTTTGGCTGTCACACCGAAAAATACGCGTAAACAAAACCAGAAGTGTTAAAAATCACTGAAATGTATTTCAGTGTTTTTTCAAGCGGTTTTCGATTAATTGTGTTTTTCGCAAAGAACACATCATGGAAAAGTCTTTCACGAAGCGAATTCGATACAACTCTCTTCTGTATCGCAATTGTGATAATCTAGAATGTGATAATGCAATTGCAAATGAAAGTGCTCATAGTATGGAAAAAGTTTTAACATTTGTTTTCAATATTCTTTTAACAGAAGTGTGTTCGAATTGCAGGTACACAAGACAAATAAATCGTTGATAATAATGTATCTTATGATGATGAACTAGCCGATAATCATTTATCGCAGGATGCTTCAGGAAATGAAATAGCAGAAACAACGGAAAGCGATGAAAATGGAACCGACGATAATCATAATGATGACGACGATGTAGTCGATTGTCTCGTTGAAAGTTCAGACGAAGAGCAGGAATCGGAACAATGCAACGAAGTATTTTCGGTGAGAGATGCTTCACGTCGTTGGGCCATATCAAAAAACCAAACCTACGAATCAATCGAGGAAGTTATGGACATAATACGGAAAGTAAGTAACTGCAAGTTGCCGAAAGATGCCAGAACCCTGCTGAAGACCGACTGCAACCCTTTAACGGAAATAGTAACGGTACAGGGAGGACAATATTGGTATCATGGTGTTCAAAAATGTTTACTAAACGAATTAAGGTAATTGACTTTGCTTGGATTTTTTAAGCTCTATCTGTATTTGTACATATATTTGTACTATATTTTACTTTCTCAAACAGATGTTGCCAATTATAACGCTCGACACGGCTGTTTGTAGTGTACAACTGTTGGAAAAAGTATACACAGAAGAGTTGCGTTTCCGGATCGAATTGCTCCAAGTCGTGCCACCTGTTTGCCTAAAATATGCATTAAATACGAAAACATTATCGTTACAGTAGTGCGGTATTACAAAACAACTTCGCACCTTTTGCTGACATCTGCTGAACAGCAACAGAAGTGCTTTGGGTGGATTGTGAAGTTATATTAGGTGCAATCTGTTGAAATAATTGTTGGTGCAAAGCTACGTTTGTAACACGAGGTTGTGAATCTGAAAATATACAAAAACTCGTAATATGAAGTATATGTTCATACAAATCACACAGCAACCAGTGCAAAATATTAACACGATCAAAGCCGAAATATTGAAATGTTGTTGTGGGACTCCACTTAATGTTAACATGCATAACTTCATCCTTAATGCGTAGATGAACGTTATAATATTGCGAAACAAGTATTATTATATGATGACAAAAACAAAATGCCCCGTAGCATGGACTACGTGGTAAAATAAGTCTTGATACGGCCAGGCCGTTCTAACCGAGCAAAAGAAAAAAAAGGCTCACCATTATTTTGGGGAACCAATATATACTTCCCATCGATAATCTTTACTGTAACCTTCGATCGATCGAGCGCAAAAAATATGGATGAAAATGGATTCAATCGGTGTTTACATTACTGTTAAAACCATTCACGTATTCGTACATACTTTTCCATTTTGGGCTATACAGATGAACGATTCTTATAACGTAAATACAGATATGAACTAGTAGGACCGCGTAGCTCTACAGGCTGAAGAGCGAATTTTGTGATGCTGAGCGACCGAGTTCAACACCATTGTCGAAGGGCGAACACCGTAGGAAGAAACATTAAGAAAAAAGATTAGTCCGCAACTCAACAACAACAAAACAACATATACGTACTGCCGCGCCGAGAAGAGAAACAGATATACGAGAACGAATGAGCAAAGGAAAAGGAACAGAGTAGAGAGCGCACACACACAGGGAAATACAACGGCTCTTTTTTTCCTCTTTTTTTTAATATATAAATTAAGGTGACCAGGTCGCTGTCAAAAACCAGCCTAAACCATCGTTATTCGGGCGCCTTTCCGCTTCAAAGAGGGCTCCTTCTAGGCCCCATAAAGGCGCCTTTTCCCTTGACGTTTGCAGCCTGGGAATGCAATGGTTTGAAAAAAGTGAAAACATCAAACAATTTGGAATCAAAATTGAAATCGAAAACGATTGCATTTTGGAGGGTGTGGTGATTATTTGTTATGCATGTATCGCATACGAATCAGTTATGCTATCTTTTCAGTATAATCGACGTTAAAATCCAAGAAAGTTTTGTTATTGCACTGATACTTGGTCGTGTTAGAACGTGTAGCACAGCTCAGAAACGTGTTGTGTTTTTGTTCAAACACATTTGGTAAGTGAGAACATTGACTAACGTTTCATGCGTTTGTAAATGCAGTAGACGTAATCATTATTATCATTAAATTCGTTTGCACCTTCCTGCTCTATGCTGGAGTTAAACATGACTTATCAACAAGAGCGTCTTTCGTTGCCTGTAATCGATAATCGTTTTTCGTAAATGGGAAAGTCTAATTTATCATACAATTAACATATCTTTTAACTTGTCTGCTTTTTTTATGTATATGCTTCTTCTTTGAAACAACACAATTTAAATATCGGCAGCAACAAGTAGTAAATAGCATCCATTTGCTTCACAAATATAAATTAATCCCAATATCCAAGATATTTTAACAATACCGCCTGAGTTGACTGCATGATAGTGGAACGAATCATGAATACGTTAACGATACCTAAGACTGTAGCACACTTTCTCGTAAACCTTTGTCACGTTGCGCTGAAAGCGTTCTGCGGTTATGAATCTAAGTTCTGCGACATTGGGTATCGCTAACGTATTCATTTATCGTTCCATAGTCATGGGATCGACTCCCGCCGAATCTTTAAAGTGTCCCGCGGTCATGGGATAAATTACTGAACCCTGTAAAGCGCTTCAATCCTCTTTAATTACCAAAGGCGTGGTAGTTAGACCATAATCAAACGCGCGTTTTGAAACGCTAGGAAACTACTCAGTTTATGTGCATAATTTTTTCACGCTGCAATATTACTCTTTTATTAATTGAGCTTAATTTCATGTCATGTATCCTAACTAACGGCATTCATTTTATTATTATAGGACTCAAAATGACTGGTCGGTCTTGTTCAGCCGCATTTTTCTAAAATAATCGGGAAAATGTAAAAAAACGCGGCATTTATGTAACGTTTCATAAATTTACAATTAGCCCTGATATCCAAAAAGCCTGGATAAGGTTTTGTCGAAAAGGAGAAAACTGGGAAGCGAAAAATTTCAATACTTTATGTTCAGACCACTTCAAAAAGGGATATTTTCAAATGCAAAACTCACCAATAGTTAACATCAGCAATGTATATCGGCAACTCAATCCAAATGGTAATAATAAATTATGTTGCATTTGAAAATAATTTTAATTTCTTTTTCTCGTTCAGTAATTCCAACTATAGAAAAAAGTACCAGCACTATGAGTGTTGCTGCAAAAGAACAAGAAACGGTGAAACATATGACACAAAGAACAGAGGAACTGTACGAAGGGCAAGTACCGTACTGGGAACCGGTAGAATCGAATCAGAATGTTTCCGTAGAGATTTTACCGTCGAATCCTGAAATAGAAAGGCTAAGGTCTGAAAAAGAACTGTTAAAAAATGTTAATAGTAATTTAAGAAATAAGTTAAACGAATTAAATCAAGAAAATGCTTTATATAAAGCAGAGAATGTTGCTCTTAAAAGATAGCAGGAAAATAGAATAGAAAGTAATATTAACTTCAATGATTTAGTAACTAAGATTAAAACTGTTCTGAAAGGAAGTTTATCTGACAATCAGATTAAACTAATATTACAGCAAAAGCAACGTGTGCAATGGACAAACAACGAAATAAGTTCCGCATTGACGCTTCCCGTATAGCAAAATATGGGCATTTAAACTACTCGACGCGAAGCCACTGCTCGAATCGGAAAACCCTATGTGCCTCTCGCGCGCCCCTATTCAAAAACGTATCGCGACCTCTCGTTCTGTTTTCGATTTCTTGAGCTTTTACATGATTTTTAAGTAGGCGGGGCTGTAGCACCGCTCTACAATTATAGTGTAAGACGTGTAATAGTGTGTGTCATGTCGCATGCTTCGCTGCATGGCAAACACGACGACACACGAACAACACCGAAGAGGACGACAAAAACACGATCCTTCACTGCACACTGGATTAGGGTGCGCGTACGATGCGGCAAACAGCGCAAGAAGAAAAAACGATCCTTCACTGCACACAGGATTACAGTGTGCGCACGGCGAATGACGCAGCACAAAAGAAGCACAAAAGGAAGACGAAAACACTATCCTGTACCAACGCGTACAATATGTTTGACACTATTTGTCACCAAAATACACGCATAAACATTCACACACCAAACACAGCACCAACAGAATTCATAGTCGTGAAAAAAGGGGAAGAAGTTTCCACAACATGCACCGAAAGTTTTTTCCCTCACTACATTTCAATGCGCTTGCCGAAGCAAGCACGGAGTGTAGGGAAAAAACTAACACCACACGTTAATGGCATAAAAAGGCACATCAACTCTACATAAATCACAACACTGGTCAGCATATTGCACTGCACAAAGCAATCGCGCATACTTGCAAACTTCCGCGCATCATTCACGCACAAACAAATATAAAATTTGCTAAGTCCCACAACACGTCCACCCTGGACTTAGCGCACAGCAAACTGAGCTCGTCACAGTGTGGGATGAACGCTAGAGTAAGGACGCAGGATAACAATGTAGGTCAGAACGAGATGGAAACAATTCTAGCTTCAACAAATTCTGTCGGCTCACACACACAATCAAGGGTTTCATGCTTTTTTTCGGGTTTCGCCGTCGTTTTCCATGTTCTTCTTGATCTTTTACCGTAATTCTCTCAAATTTGAGGTCTCTTTGTCTGTCGGGGAGGAAGTCTAATGATGAAATTGCTGACCGGTGGCTGGCTTACTGCCCGGCGGACGTGCCACGGGTGCCGCAAACCAAGTTCCCCCAGACGGTGATGGTGTTTTCCTGCGTGTCATCGGAAGGGGACGTGATGCCGCCCCACTTTTTCGAGCAGGGGCTGAGGCTGAACGCGGACGGGTACATTTCCATGCTGGACACCGTCGTGAAGCCTTGGATCACGAAAGTGGCCAACGGCAGACCGTACGTGTTCCAGCAGGATTCCGCTCCGTGCCATACAGCCTCCAAAACGATAAAGTGGTTGGCGGCAAATTTTAATGACTTCACCGCGCCGAATGTGTGGCCTCCCAGCTCCCCGGATCTTAATCCAATGGATTATTTCGTGTGGGGCGCGGTGGAACGGGACACCAATAGAACCTCCAGCAACACCAAGGCGGAGCTGATGGTGAAAATCAGGTCCGTTTTCGCGGCTCTTACCCGCGAAACTGTCGCCAGGGCTTGTTCCCGGTTCCGGAGACGGGTGGAGGCCGTGATAGAAGCCGAGGGCGGATATTTTGAATAAAATCAATAAAATACATGGTAAGCTACTATTTCTAAAACAAAAAAAATTTCCCCGATGATTAATTTTGCCATAAAAAATGTTTTTCTTTCTCCGTAGGTGACTGTCAGAATTATCCCGAACACCCTGTAGACTAATCAGTAATTGTGTTTATGATTATGGATTTCAATACAGGGGTAAAATTATAAATGCAGATTTGCTTTTTGAAATGCTTTCTAAACGAAACGAGGCAGAAATGACTCAGTTGTTCAAACTAGCTGATCATGATTTATTAATGAGTCCTCAACAAAAGAAAATGTAAGAAGAGCAGCGGAACTATTATTTCCGTCTACTAACGTTAAGACGATAGTACCCTGATTAAAAATGCTACAAACTTAGCAGATTTCATAGAAAAGATAGATATTTAGTTCAGTGTTTCTAACACGTATACTCCTACAGCAAAACTCGACTATAAGAAATCATATATAGGCAACGAGGATCAACAAAATGCATTACTGAATATGTATGAACATACAAAATATATGGTTCCATGCGGCAAAACTAGGATGCAAGTGTTCCAAAAATCAATTCTGATGCATATAACTTCACTACAGATGCTCTTCAATGAAATGAAATTAAAGTATAAACAGAAAATAAAATTCATCTCCACTCATATGGTAAGGCTATAAATGACAAGTATTAAGATGGGGATATTAATTCAACTTCCCTTTTGTTCTATCACAGCTCAACCAAGATGTGTTAGAGAATTTCTTTTCACAACTTCGTCAAAAAGGAGGAGTTTATGATCAACCATCGCCATTAAGTTGCATATATCGTATCCGGCTTTTGATATTAGGTAAATCATCGACCATTTCGAACAACCACACAGACATACATAGGTCCTGGTACATAGAAACCCAACGATGAGTAATTTCATCACAAACCCAACAACAAACTATGATGCTATTTACAATATTCTGGAGCAAAATGAGGAAACTATTTCATCCCGCATTTTAACCCACGCTAGAGTTGGTGTAATACTCTACCGAGTATTCCTCGAAAAGGAAAACGCATTTTATATTCAGGATAAAAGTGAATATTTCAGTACTGTTGGTTCAGGTCATGCTGTCCTGACGGGTCAACCTCGCGTAGTCGAGTTGATCACGCAGCGACTGCATTTGGGCCTATAAAAGGACCCCTAGATCGTCCTTGGCATTTAGTAGAGAAAAGAATTTCGTGTGGAATAAATAATTGAAAAATAAAGCAGTAAAAGAGAATATGCGAGTATAGAGAATTAAACACAACGTAGGGATATATCACAGTGAACAAGTACCGTTAGTAGTACCGAAATCCAATTACCTGAGCAGGATGGCGACGGACTACAATACATAATGGGATACATAGCAAAAAAAATCATTAAAAATATTGATTCGAAATTAGGCGAATTCATTATACGTAGTTCACAAAACGAGTCAGAGTTGATGAAATCAATTGAACATGGGGCTGATCTCATCACAAGACAAGATTGTGATGGGTTCTATAGCAACATGCTTAGGTACGTGCGAAAATATTGTAATGGCGAGGAGATATAAGAATAATAATGTATTTGAGTATAGTAGTTTAGCAGTAGTTGAAGTTAGATAGATATTTTTATGTTTATTATGTGCCTATGAATTATGAATGCCATGAATTTAATTTGAATTTGATTTGGCGTCCGCAAATTTTGTGCCTTACCGTTTGAGGACGACAACGATCCAGCTATCTTCGCGGCTGGGCGGCAACGACGACGGCAAGCGACATTGGTGGCTCCAGAGAGGAACCTAGCATCCGTTGGGTTCCGCAGTAACAGACGGCGGATACGTACTGAGAATTAGGTGCATCGGCAATCGGCTGCGTGACCGGATCAGAACAGCGTGAACGAGAGCTAATGAACATTTTGTTCCTGCAAGTTAAAGCGTGACCAGCCCGGAATCCAGTTGGAAAATTCGGTTAGCAGCGAGAACCGGTAGCAACAGGAAGCGACACAAGTAATGCGTAAATGTCGCGAATGTTATGAAGTGTAATACCGCGACGTGGCGATCGTTGCATCCAAGATGACCCCGTGCCTACATGCTTAGCAATTGTCGCGTTTGCGAACGCGAACGCGATGAAGTTGATAGGAAAGGCAAGTTTTTAAAGCCCAGTGACGATGTTTCAAAACAATGGACAATCAAGAAAACTCGTGGCAGGATGCTGCTGACTCCTGTGATACAAATAACGGCAGTTGCTAACAGTACCGCAGATTTGTCCGTTTTGTTTTCTTGTGTGTTTGACGCTGGAAAATCTTGTTATAATTTTTCCCGGTAGCCAGAAGGAATTGTAACAAGATAAATAGGTGAACGAAGATGTGTTTGCCCACCGCGTCATACACCGGGCAAAATAGAATTGGGATCGGCAGCTTCGAGTAGCATAAAGGTAAAAATCTTCGAATACGGGTAATCAAACGTGTATGGCTTCTTTGTCATTTCATGACCGTCACCGTACCCTCAATATACAGGTATTCATAACCACGATTCATAACACAGCTTCCAAAAGGGATCGAACACTGTGCTGTGGACTATCTAATATTTTTTAACTCTAAAATTTTTTCTAATTAATTAATTTAATTAATTATTATTTAATTATTGATTAATTATTAATTAATTATTAATTAATTTATCTTGTTCAAGCAAGATCAACATACAAGTAATAAATTCATAAACAATGCAGCCATGCATTTGTCCACGATATGGTATTTTTGTTTTGAATTAACAGCGATTTTTTTGTTTTAAAAATTCACACACATTCACAATAATTATATACAACACGTATGTACCTTTAATAAATAAATAGCACTCGATTTTTTAATTTAATTTACAATATTTAATGACACTCTAACGATTTAATTTTTTAATTTGTATTTTGTTTGTAATTTGTAATTTTTTTAATTTGTAATTTGTATTACGCGACAATTGCTAAGCGTTTAGAGCCGCGGTGACCCGACAAAGAACGATTCGTGGAGAATAAGACGGAGGCGTGAAAACTATGCACACGTCCAGATGAAGCAGAACCGCATATGATGCAATGTGACAACTGTGAACACTGGTTCCATCTAGGGTGCGCCAAGCTTTCCTCGGTTTCGAAATCGACCCAACAATGAGTCTTCAAAGGAAAGCCCAAACAATGGCCGGTGTTCAAAAAAAACCCTGTAAGAGACCACGAAGGAAGGGAAATTTACTTGATTGAAAGTTTGACCGACCGGAGTTAACGCATCGGGAACTCTTAAAAGACGTTATGAAGGCGCGAGTTCATGGTCCAAGAGACATTGCGGACCTTTCAGACGCCATCGACAACCTAGTAACAGACGTCACCATATAAGATTGCTCCGCCTACTTGAACGATCAACTTTTACTGGAAAATGTAATCGATAAGCTTCCCATGTCATACTAGCTGAAATGGATTGAGTACAATACCAAACCAAGGAGAGAGCTCAACACGATCGACGACCTGAATGGTTGACACTGAAGGCCCGAACGATTCGCCGAGCTTCATAAACAACAGGAAAGGATCGAGTATTATCACACGGAAATGACAAAAAAAACTAACCCGCTTCGTCGTCTTGAAGCTACATCGACGAGAAGAACGACATGAACGGAGTGTACGGTGAATACAGACTGCCAAGTTGTCCATTTTTGCGCGAAAAGAATGTCAGGGAAAAATAGATGACAATACGAAAGGCTGGATTGTGTCACGGGTGTCTGCGATTTGCAAACAATCAAATAAAGGACTGTAGAATATGGAAGGGCTATGAAGTAAACGTCTGTGTAGCGAAACTTCATCCATTACTAAATGGAGCAATAGTAGAAAAACATGTTCACTATCACCAGGTGACGCCCTCAAAAAGGAAGATATACTACCAGATAATACCTCTAACGCTACGAAACGGGTCATTGAAGGTCAACTGGTATGGATTCCTGGATTCTGATTTATTGTCAAAACAGCACTTCGGCTCGGCTCGGTACGAGTTGGCTGTCAATAATGAAATGTCATCAAACGCGGTACCGCGGACCCAACCAGTCAAATCAACATGCTTTCTCGCTTTGGCAGGTTTGGTCATAAGACAGAACGAGAAGGTATGTTGATATGGCTACTTGGGGAAACGCAGCTTTGTTGAACTTCAACAAATCTGCGGAACTCCAGGCGCCGCGGTAGGTTTGACAGCCCGCCGAGGAATTTGACACCCGAGCGCACCTAACTGGAATACAAATTATAACTTTACAAGTTATAGTTATAACAGTACAAGTAATTATAATAACAGATAACTATCGTTGTAAGTGAAAGTGTGGGATATTATTTAGTAAAACTATTCCGATTGTAGCCATGTCGGAAGAAGCACTCCTCAAAACGATGAGGTAGAGGAACTGACACCAATCAGGAAACGAAAGAAAACGAGTTCTGAGCACAGGATAAGGATTGTGGCAGCATACGAACAAGGATCGACTGTTCCTAGCATTTGCGCAGCATTTATCATAAATCGGTTTACAGTTTACACAATTTTGCGGAAAATGCGTTGGACCGGCGAGGTTGAAGCATCGAAACGTGGTGGCAACAAGCCCAAAGAGTTAACCGAGGCAATGGTTAGCAACATCAAGAGCCATCCAGGGCTTCCCCTATTCTTTCAAAAGAGTGCATTGGCAGCCAACGAGACGGAACGAGGCGGCTAATATTGTGACGAGAAAATAGGAAGCCCGCTGTGGTTTTGGTACCCCAGCTTCGAAGCCGGAATATTTCAATCGTTTCTGACATGATGAGGCGGGACATCTTATACTATTTGGCAAAAACTACAGCAATAGCGCGTGTTTCCTTCAAAATGTTTATAACGGATTTAAAAGCCATTCTGGAAGAAAAAGAAACTCAAGAACCAATCATCATAATGGACAATGTGACATTCCACAAATGCAGTGAAGTTAAGGATTGCATAATGCAACACAATATTAGTCGACTTTACATATATATCCCGCCGTTCTCAATCCTATTGAGAACATGTTCAGTAAGTGAAAAAACATAGTGTTCGCGCGCTACTTGCAGAACGCTGTAATGCGAAACGTTTTTTGCCCCTGTTAACATTCGCTATCAACCTGTTTTGTCCCTGTCAACGCTGAATATCAGCTGTGGGGTGCAACACCAATGGCATCACCTTGGCGAACCTTTCTCAGCATGGAAATTTCATCTTGCAGTTCTCTGACAGACCAACACACATCCCAAATCGAGGTAATCATTACCTAATACATTTATTTCTTTTAAATTTAATTGTCAGCAAGCCCCGGGCCATCGATGAGCAGAACTCGTATCACTTTCCGGTTGTTACGGAAATTGATGTGCACTGTATCCTTCATCACCAGCATCGTAGGTCACCTTCTATACCTGCTGTACACCGCCGATCTACCAGCTCTTCCCAGTGGTGCACATATCTTTCTGTTTGCGGGCGACATAGCTATCGCGACGCAGGGCAGGTCACTTGCAGAGGTTAGGAAAAGCACCCAGCGCTCCGTTGACATCATCCAACAGTTTGCTTCCTGCTGGAAGATTAAAATAAACCACACGAAGACGCAGGCGATGGTCATCCCCTATCGTTGGAAGAAGTAACTCATCAGCCCACAAACTCATCAAATCACCATAGACAAAGTCCGGATACAATGGAGGTCGACGGTCCGGTACCTCGGTGTTACCATCGATAACCGGATGCTGTTCCATCATCACACAAAAGAAACATCTATCCGCTTCATCATCCTCCTGAAAAAGCTCTACCCGCTCATCAATAGACGCTCCACACTGGATCCACGCAACAAAGTAGCTGTCCACAAGCAGATCGTTCTACCCGCAGCTACATACGGCATCCCAGTCTGGCGTTCATGCGCAAAGACGAATCTCCAGAAAGTGCAAACTGGTCTGAATCGCTTCCTACGGCTGATATTGAACGCTCCTCGCTGGACACGGCTTGAGGAGCTCTACGACGCTGCAAACACGACACCGTTCGATGAATTGGCTGATAACATCATAAGCTGCCTGCAGAACTCTACATCCACCTCAAACCACCAACTGGTAAGAGATCTCGTATTTAGGAAGTAAGTAGTTTTTAAGTTTTTAGATTGTAAGTATTTTTTAAGTCGTTAACTAGTTTTTAAGATTACAACTAGCTTAAACCACTACCAAAAGCCATTGACATAACAATCATTACATTAAAAATGACCTGCTAATGGGCAAAAAGAAAGCTAGCGTTGAAATGCTTAAAGCTGTGTCTCACAAAACAATGTTATGGACATCTACTTAAAATTCCATATAACAGGTCGGCTGATAATTGTCTGGCCTGACACATAGAGAGCGCTTGTAAATTTGAATCCATAGTTTTTTTTTTTGTTTGTATTAACCTTGAAACGAGTTCTGTCAGAATTTGACAGCACTCGGACAATAACCTAGTGAGCTAGAGCATTTTGTGTGACGCAACATTTGTGTTTTGAGTAAACATGGACAAGAAGGAATTTCGCGTGTTGATTAAATATTGTTTGATGATAAGGCTTGATAAGGTCTTTCCGTCTCCAACCTCCGAGCGATTAAGACGTGTTCTAGAGCGCTCCTAGTTTACGAAACCGGCGAAATTGCAAAAACAGCAGAGCTATTGACCCCTAGACCATACATCGTAAGTGAGAAATTAGAACGCGTGCGAAGCGATACGTGCGTTGATGTACAGGTGTGCGTGTTGTCTCCGTGCGTAGTTGTCTCGCGCAGTGTTGTGTGTGGTGAGAGAGCGGTACAACGTGTAAGTACTCCCGCTCCTTACGCGGTGTACTATTTCTCTCGCTAAGTGTTGTCTGGTAGGTTATCCTTTGCATACCGTGTAATTCCTCTCCCTCTCATCTGTTATTTGTTGATCCGTTCGCACCGGCTCTACCATGGAGGTGGAGCCGAACGATGGTTCGGAATCGGGCTTCATTACAGTGAAGCGCAAAAGTACCGATCCTGGAGTGACGGCAAAAAAGGCCAGTTTTGTCTCCCGGTGCTTCGTTGTCGTCTCCCGCAGTGGACCCGAATACGAGATACAGGGCATATCATGCATCTTATAAAGGGGTACATGATGTTTTCTTCATGCCCAGGAACAAACCCCTGGATGTGAGATCGATCACTGCATCGATCTATAAAAAATATCCAGGGGTCCTGGATGTTCTTCGGCTGCGTCCGAACAAAATGCGGGTCTCCGCAAAAGACCGAGAACAAGCCAATGCGTTTGCGGCCGACCCGTCCTTTACGGAGGATTACCGTGTATACATACCTGGTGGATTGGTGGAAGTCATCGGTGTTGTCGATGACTTCGAATACCCCCTGGAGGACATCCTGAAGTACGGAGAGGGGCATTCTTGCACCAATCTACTTCTCGTGCCAAGATCCTCGAAGTTAAAAAGCTGTATGCTTCAAGCCTGGTCGACGGAAAGAAGGTTTTTCGTGAGACTTCCTCGCTCCGAATCACTTTCGTGGGACTTCGTGTGCCAATTCGTCGACCATTCGTGACAAAAGTTACGAACTGCATTAACTGTACCCAGATTGGGCATTCTGCTCCTTTTTGCACGAATGCAACGAAATGCAGTAAGTGTAAAGGAGCGCACTCCACATTGGAGTGCACGTCCGCAGGCGAAAAGTGTTTGCATTGCAAACAGCAATGGCACGAGGTAAACGTCTGCCCTGTCTACCGTAGAAGACAGGCGGAACACAAGCGGACTGTAATAAACAGTGCAAGGGGATCGTACGCCGATGTTTTGAAGACGACCCCAAGCGTGAATCCGTTCGACACGCTTTCTTTGTATGCGGATAACGAATCATTACCCAATCTGGCTCCTCTTGCAGGAGTAAAACGATCAAATTTTCCTAGGCTGCCAACAAAAAGGACCCAAAAAAGACACAGTCTTTACCCAAAAAGGCACCACGGCGTCACGTAGAAACAGCGCCACACCAACGCCCTCCTCGGGATAATCCCCCACGTGATGCTGGTTCCTCCTCCAAATCCCGCAGGAAGCCGAGTCCCAAAAACCTGGCGTTCCCAAGTGAGCCCAGATCCTTCTCCCAGATCCCTAGCCTGACAGAGATTCTACAATCTCTGATCGAGTCCCTCCACCTTCCGCAGCCACTTGCGGGTATGATTCCCTTGGCGTTTCCTTTCCTAAGAGGAATGGTCAAACAATGGCTGGAACAATGGAATTGTCTTAGTATGATGGTCCGTTTGGACGACTAAAAAGTCCAATGGCTACCATACTACAATGGAACTGCAGAAGTTTTATTGGAAAAATAGACTCATTTAAAGTTATTTTAAGGCAACATAATTGCAATGTATTTGCCTTAAGCGAAACTTGGCTCTCACCAGAGAAAACTATAACCTTCCCGGGATATAATATTATACGTCAAGATCGATTCGACCAAGCCAGTGATAGGCGTGGTGGGGGAGTATTAATCGGTATTCTAAGTAGTCACAGCTTCAACCGAATACCCCTCCCTACACCCGAGGGCATTGAATACGTCGCTATCCAGGCAAAGATAGGTAATCTTGACGTTTCTATTGCTTCTATTTATATCCCACCGGGAGCCAATCTTGAACCTGAGAAGATCAAAAAGGATCTTGAGACGTTAGCTACGGCTCTACCACAGCCGTTTTTCATCCTAGGCGATTTTAACGCTCATGGACAAGATTGGGGCTGCTCGCACGATGATAGTCGAGGACCAATCATTAGGGATTTCAACGACATTTTTCGATTGACAATCTTAAACTCTGGTGAAGCAACTAGGGTGTCATCACCTATGGTACGAAATAGCGCAATAGACCTATCTCTATGTACGTCATCTCTAGGGCTGGATTCAAAGTGGAACGTTATCCAAGACCCGCTTGGCAGTGACCATCTGCCAATTGAGATCTCCATTATCAATGGAAATCGTACAGCCGATCCTGTTCCCGTCAATTGTGACTTGACGAGAAACTTCGACTGGACGAAATACGATAAACTAATGTCCGCTTGGCTGCGCCGTAAAGTAGCCAGTTTTTCCCCATACGAGGAATATAAAAATCTCGTTCAAGCGATAAACGAATGCGCCCTTGGTGCCCAAACAAGGCCGCCCCTCCAGAGAAGGAAATTTATCAGACCTCCTACTCCTTGGAGGGATGCGGACTGCCAAGTGGCATTCTCAGCGAAGAGGAAGGCCTTTGCCCAGTATAGAGCCACTGCCTCCACAGATCTATATGATCAATATAGAGGACTGGAGCGCAAGTGCAAAAACTTGCTTAAGGCAAAAAAGAGAAGCTACTGGAGGAGGTATGTAAATAACCTCTGTCCTTCCACTTCGCTCAGTTCGCTTCAGAGCATGGCGAGAAGGATGCGAAATAGCAGAGCGTCCAACGAGAGTGAAAGAGTTTCCGGGGAATGGCTTAAGCCAGGCATGAGCAACCTGCGGCCCGCGGGCCGCATGTGGCCCGCGAATAGCTAGTAGCAAATTTTATAGCAAATGTTATTATGAATTAAAAGTGCAAATTACCCGGTTAATGCAACACGCAAAACTAAAAAAAATGATTTTTAATCCTAATTCACTTTTAAAAAATACAACAATGCATCTAGTCCGAAAAAGTCCGGATAAAAGCAGCTTTACTACATTCATTATTATATCAATGCATCCTGCAATGTGGCCCGCCAACCAGTTTTTGATTTTGAATGTGGCCCGAAGCTCTAAAAGGTTGCTCATCCCTGGCTTAAGCCATTTGCACAGAAAGTCTGCCCAGATTTCGCTCAAGCACCACCCTTCATACAAAGTGCACCTGGCAGTGATTCCTCAATGGATTCACCCTTCACAATGGTCGAGCTTTCGCTTGCACTTTATTCCAGCAAAAATTCCTCCCCAGGAATGGATCGTATCAGGAACAAGTTGCTCCACAACCTTCCAGACCTGGCGAAGAAACGGCTATTGAGGCTTTTCAACATCATGTTGGAGCTTAATACCGTCCCGTTGGAATGGAGAGAGGTGAAGGTTATCGCCTTGTTGAAACCTGGTAAACCACCATCAGAGTTCGACTCGTACCGACCGATTTCGATGTTGTCGTGTCTGCGAAAACTTTTTGAGAAAATGATTCTTTTTAGATTGGACAATTGGCTTGAGTCCAACAGTCTTTTGTCAAGTACCCAATTTGGTTTTCGCAAAGGTACAGGGTTTATCAGCCCATACAACAAGCATTAGAATGACATAAACAACACAGAATTCTTTATAAACAACCTTTTCAGACTTTAAAACACATTACATCGTTTTAGCTACACTGTTTCAATAGATAAAACAACTTGAACATTTGTTTTGAAACATGTCAGATTTGCCAAGGTTTCTATACCTA
This sequence comes from Anopheles funestus, assembly GCF_943734845.2. Classification (NCBI taxonomy): domain Eukaryota; kingdom Metazoa; phylum Arthropoda; class Insecta; order Diptera; family Culicidae; genus Anopheles; species Anopheles funestus. The sequence continues at coordinate 49,591,869 of NC_064599.1, forward strand.
TATGATGCACATCGAAGTTTGAACTGTGAACCGAAGAATTGTGCGGGCAATAACCAAATTACTTTTCGATTTTTTTCGATTAATTATTTATCGGGAGATAAAAGAAATAAACTTGTACGACTCTGTTTATTTTGCATCATATATTTATGTGCATCGTATAAGTATAGAAACCTTGGCAAATCTGACATGTTTCAAAACAAATGTTCAAGTTGTTTTATCTATTGAAACAGTGTAGCTAAAACGATGTAATGTGTTTTAAAGTCTGAAAAGGTTGTTTATAAAGAATTCTGTGTTGTTTATGTCATTCTAAAGCTTGTTGTATGGGCTGATAAACCCTGTAAGGGTACCAACGATTGCTTGGCGCTGCTTGTATCCGAAATAGAGCTTGCTCATTCCCGAAAGGAAATGATGGCCTCTCTATTTCTTGACATCAAGGGGGCTTTTGACTCAGTGTCAGTACACCTACTGTGCCAAAAGTTAGAAGCTGCGGGCTTAAGCCCGAAACGAAACAACATCGTCTTCAACCTCCTTTCGGAAAAGGCGATGAATTTCGATAACGGCCATTTGAATATTCGAAGGGTCAGTTTCTACGGACTGCCACAAGGGTCCTGCTTGAGTCCCTTGCTGTACAATTTTTACGTTAGTGATATAGATTCATGCCTTGCACAAGGATGCAAATTACGGCAATTGGCGGATGACGGTGTTGTTTCAGTCGCCAGCAACAACATCATCGACCTTCAAAGACCTTTGCAAACCACTCTGGACAATTTAGAAGTGTGGGCTAGAAACCTGGGTATCGAGTTTTCCTCTGAGAAAACGGAAATGCTCATTTTCTCGTTTTTCTACGACACAGAGAATAATAGACGCAATAATTTGGTTAATCCTCAATTTGATATACATTTGTGTTCGACACCAACACACTCAACACACGAGACACAGGGCGCGAGAGTGTGTGCGAATGCTTTAGAAACCACACCTACACCACCGACGCGCAAGAACAATCCCGAACGCAGGATGAACCCCGACCCGAACGCAGGATGAACCCTGACCCGAACGCAGGATGAACCCTGACCGATGATTAGTACGCAAAGTAATCATCGCGCGCGCTATGATGCGGCAACCTTTTTAAATCCAGATTTTTCTGGATTTATCTTCTGGATGGATAGATCTTTCTGAATCTTTCTGGAAGGATCTAAATAAACGTTTTGCAACTATAAAAGGACGATTAGATCCTCGTATCAGTTCAGTTCCATATCGAACCGGCTACAGTTCATAACGAACCGGCAAACGGTCAACTACAGTTCCAAACCGACCCGGCAAACGGTCAATAAGGTGAAATAAAGTTCCTAGTTAAAGTTAGAAAAGGTGTTTCTCTTCCTGCTCCAAAGGGAAACCAAATTCCTCCTCCCCCTCTTGAGGCAACCCCGGCGCCTCAACAATTTGTATAACAAAAAAATATCCATTGCCAGATCTTTTCGATACCTGGGCGTTTGGTTCGATAGCAAGAATGTGTGGAGGGCACATATTGACTATCTGGTTAAAAAATTCACTAGACGAATCAATTTTCTCAGAACGATTACCGGATTCTGGTGGGGTGCGCATCCATCAGATATCCTTAAACTCAGTGTTAAGCCCTATCCGCCTTTCATTTGCTTCGGATGAGGAGGATATAATTTGGCTTAATTTATTCAAAGTGTACGTTTTTGTTAACCAATTAAAGTAGAATTTGACAAAGAAACGAAAGAAAAAGTGTTAGAAAGGGTAAAAGAAATTAGTGATCAAATTACGACCATAGTGCCTCTGAAAATAAGTTTAAGTGATACAGTTGAAGTGATAGTGTCTTTTAATTTTTATATGAGTCTGATGGATGGGAAAGTGTTAGCCTATGTTACTAATGTTCCAACAATGCAAACTTGTTGTATATTTGGAGCTAAGCCAAGCCAAATGAATAACTTGAATGAAGTGGAAAATAGATGTTTTTTTTTTTTTTTTTTTTTTTTTTGGCTCGGTTAGAACGGCCTGGCCGTATCAAGACTTATTTTACCACGTAGCAGGATAGTCAGTCCATGCTACGGGGAGACGGTCCGGATGGGATTTGAACCCGGTCCCTGCCGTGTGGACGGGCGCCGTTTTTCACATGCACCACCGCCCCGCCCCGAAAATAGATGTTGTGCTAATCCTGAAAATTTGAACTTCGGAATTTCTCCGTTACATTGCTGAATGCGGTTTTTAGAGTATCTATTACATATTCGGTATAGACTTGACTTCAAGAAATGGAACTCTAAATATATGTCATTTTGAAGGTACATTTGACAAACATTAAAATCAGTCAACAAAACAATTTTATCTTGACGAAGAATTAGAGACGCTTCTCGATGAGGATTCGTGTCAAACACAAGATGAACTTGGTAAATCGTTGGGAGTGACTCAGCAAGCCATTTCGAAACGTTTGCAAGCCGCCGGATACATTCAGAAGCAAGGTAATTATAGGGGACCCAAAGCCGAGAGACGTTGAACGGCGCTTCTGTATGTCTGAAATGCTGCTTGAGCGCCATAAGAAGAAATCATTTTTGCATCGGTTCGTGACTGGGGATAAAAATGGATCCATTATGACAATCCCAAGCGCAAAAAGTCATACGTGAAGCCCGGCCAACCAGCCAAATCAACGGCGAAGCCAAATATCCATGGCGCCAAGGTTATGCTATGTATTTGGTGGGATCAGAAGGGTGCGTTACATTATGAGTTGTTGAAATCGGGTCAGACGATCACAGGTGACCGAACACAATTAATACGTTTGAAGCGTGCCATCATCGAAAAACGCCCGGAATATGCGACCAGACACGAGGCTATAATTTTTCATCACGACAACGCTCGGCCGCATGTTGCAGGATCCGTGAAAAACTATTTGGAAAATAGTGGATGGGAAGTTTTGACCCACCCGCCTTATAGTCCGGACCTTGCTCCATCTGACTTTCATTTATTTCGCTCGATGCAAAACGCCCTCACCGGAATACGCTTCACTTCAGAGCAAGGCATCCGAAATTGGATAGATTCGTTTTTGGCCGGCAAGGCCCATTTTTTTTGGGATGGAATTCATGGGAAAATGTTATAGCTTCTGACGGACAATACTTTGAATTAAATATATTGTAAGATTTTTCCACAATAAAGCATAAAATTTTGCTAAAAAATTCCGGTTTTTAAGTTGTACACCCTATAGATGACGATATTTACATGCGTCTGCCATGTGGTATAAATGCAGAAGGGAAAATCTGTAAACTCAACAAAGGACTTTACGGACTGAAACAGGCGGCTAGATCATGGAACCATAAACTGGACGAGAAGTTGAAACGCCAAGGTTATCACAGCTGCTTAGCGGACACCTGCTTGTATCGAAAGCGGCATCGAGGAAGCTGGTGTTACGTTCTCGTCTATGTTGACGATTTAATAGTAGCTGGAGAAGATCCTGAAATGATTTCATCATTGCTTGCTGGACTGCAGTGCTTCTTTGAGGTAAATGTTATCGGGGATGTTTGTTTCTTTTTAGGAATGGAAATAGAAAAGGACAAACGAGAAGATTATATCCTGAGCCAAAGGAAGTATATACACGATGTGATCGTTACTAGTCGATTAACTGATGCGAAGACGTTCAACGTTCCTCTCCACCCTGGATACATGAAGAATGAAGAAAATGGAAGCCCGCTTGCAAGCAACTACGAATATCAGAGGATGATCGGTAAACTGCTGTATGTAGCGATCAACACCAGGCCAGATATGGCAGCAGCCGTTTCAATATTGAGTCAGAAAACGATAAAACCAACTCAAAGAGACTGGAACGAAGTTAAAAGAGTGGTGCGATGCCTAAGAGGAACAATAGACTATCGTTTGCGGCTAAGCAAGATCGGTATAGAAGATGGAGCAATTGGATATTGCGATTCCGATTGGGCAGAAAATAAGGAAGATAAGAAGTTAAACAGTGGATTTGTGTTTACAGTTAATGGTGGGACTGTTAGTTGAAGGTGTAGAAAACAAAGTTGCGTTGCACTTTCATCTACAGGGGCTGAACTGATAGCGCTTTCTGAAGGAATGCAGGAGGCAATATGGCTTGAGTGTAACAAACAGTACACATAAATCTTGTCACTGGAAATATTCACATAATAACAACATACATTACACCACAAACCAGCACAACAGATATGAAAAACAATATAAACAGTATAATCCACAACACATCAACACACAGTAAAATAATAATAACAGGAGATTTCAACGGACACCACACTTTCTGGGAAGATGATAAAACAGATAGAAAAGGAGAACTAATGTTGGAGAAATTAGAAAACTCCAACCTAATCATAATCCCAAACAACACACACGCATTCCAACAGACACAAACAAAAGACTAACATCAATTGACCTCACAATAACATCAAATGGCATACAATTTAATCAAGAGAAACATTAGAGACCAACACATAACATACAGCAACCACAAAACAATTGCAATAATAATAGAAAAAAACGAAAAATTTGAATCACACACCGTATTCAACAAACAAAAAATAACAGAACACATATCCCTTAGGCTGGTGGCACAGCTAAATCGCTCCGATTTTTTCGCATAAGCGAATCGTAAGGTATGGCACAGCTCTTCCGATTTTTCCGCATGGTTTCACTATGGATTTGATGGATTTTCTTCGTTCAAACGCACGTTCGCCATGGTTAATGGTTTATTTTCATAAAATGTAAACATTTGTCATTGTAATTTCGAGAAAAAGAATCTTTTGCGAGTTTTATACGAGCAAGTTCAGTTTGACAAATAAAATCGGAAGGTACCTTCCGAGGTTTACATTTATTTTAAATAAACCATTAACGATGGTAAACGTACGTTTGGTCGTTTGGACGAAGAAAATCCATCAAATCCATAGTGAAATCGTGCGGAAAAATCGGAAGAGCTGTGCCATACCTTACCCCAGGCTAACGATTAAGCGGTAACGATTCGCATATACGAAAAAATCGAAGCGATGGAGATGTTCCACCAGCATTACTGACGCTCAAAAAATCAACACCATAAAACAATTCAGCAATCATGTACAAAAAATCATAAAAAGTATTAAACACAATACACAATTCAAACTAAAATCGTGATGGAATGAGGAAACTAAAAACGCAAACAAAACAGAAATGCGGCACGCGCAAAATTCAACAACAATAGATCCATAGAAAATGCAATAGAATAGAGGAAAACTGAAAAGAAAAAAACACAGCACCAGAAAGTGACAAAATAACCTAAAACATGTTAAGGAACATCAACCATAAAACTCTGGAAAAAAAATTCTAAAAGAGGGAAACGATATGTGGGACAAAGGAATCATTAAAAAAACTCAAAGAAATAAAAATTATAGCCATTTGCAGCCCTAACAAAGATGCACAAAAAATAGAAAACAATAGAACAATAGCCCAAATAAAAATATTCAACTCAGCCGCCTTACTGCAACTAAACAAATACATAAAAAACAATAGTATATTTCCGCAATTTTCCTTCGGATTCAGAACAAAAAGGACTATAAACCAAAGAATCAACTATATAATAAACTAAATCTCTCACAACGATAGAATAAAAATAAAACCCGGAATGACTTCATAATTTACCACATCATGATCAATTATACGTCAGTAATTATACATCAATTATCAGTAATCGGATTTCACAACGCATGCAGCGTGCCATGAAAAACAAGGACCAGTTAGCTTCGCGTTTCTCAAATTCTGTAGTGCTGTGCAGAATAGCTTCAAAAGAAAACATAATCCTGGATGTACACTAGGTTGCAAAAACTTCGTATGGAAAATCGACTAAATAATTTCTTTTATCATAAGTTGCTGGTGACAGCATCATCGTTATAAACTACACTTCAACGACATGTAAAGTAATATTCGAAATAACTTTTCATTAGTAATAGAGGACGGAACAACTTAGACGTTCGATAGTGTTTTGAGTGATAGTGAGCCACGAGAAAAGTGGGAAAATAATAAAGATTTTTTAACTTTCAGCAGTGAAGAATGTCGTTCTAAGCAACTTGACATAGCAATATCAAATAATATCAAAACTTGCTTAAAAATTTCTTTTTATCAATTGCATAACATAATGGTTGGTAAAAAAAACATACATAATGGAGAGCGAAGAAGTTTTATATTTTAAATCTATGTTCTCTCTTTGCCAAACAAAATTATTAAGGAATAAATATCACTCACCTCTTGCACAAATGTAGTTGTTGATGACATTGTCACCCGATGTCGATCAACTAATGATTTTGTAATGTGCTGAACATCACAATCAATACCTAAAACGATAAACGATTGGTAAATTTAATTTGCAAAACGAGTTACCGTTTGACTGATTCACCTGTCCATTTCATGCGGTTAAAGCCCTGGAATTTCAAATAGCAATCTTCATTCGAGTTCCGAGCATCGGTATTCCTAAAAGAAAAAAACCACAATATTCCCGTCAGACAAATTGACCAGTGTATTTGGCTAGTTTATGATCGACCTCAAAGGTTATAAAGTAGCCAAGGAAAAGAACATTATTTTTGATCAATATTAAAACAGACATGAAGATTGCATTATTCGTACTTGAAAAGGAATGAGTATTACTGGTATTATTACACAATATTGATTGTTCATCATAACTACCAGCCAGAAAACCTCTCCTTCCTCTCCCTTGAACTTACCGGTCTACTGGTACAAAAATTCCTGTTGGCGAAGAAACATGAATAGAATTCTAGCCGTAGCGTTCAACATGATTTAATTCTTCCAATCACATCAACTATTTGCATACCGGTTTTGTTTACGATTCATTTTTTCGTCACAAAACAAAAAAAGAGCACAATACAACACACAACGCCCTTTCCGATGCGAATGTTTGCCACACAACCTTGTCTTAGGTTCAACCTTCAACCTTGTCTTAGAATGTAATGTGTATCAGCATTAGCAACAAGTTATTTCCAAGAAAAAACTAATGTAAGCAGTATTCTTTATCACCTATTAACTAGCAAATTACTGTATCATCATTTTTGCAATTTACAAAACTTCACAAAACTTAACTTTCTTGTAGTGCTGGTAGTGCATAGAAAGGGTGACCTCGGTCAGTAGCTAAATATTTAACGACGCAGAAGTATGCTATTCACAAACAATAGACCTCGATTTCCTTGCGGAGATAAAAAGTTCACTGTCACTATTAACCATTGCACGATTTTACCATTAGTACCACCGTTATAAGTTGGAACCCAGAATTTGTAATCACTTTTTCGCAATCGGAATGTATGTTTCTTCGACACGTTTTTATTTCGTTTGACAGTTCATCTGAAAGCTATCGCAGTTGACAGGAAGTCAATCATGGCTTGCTACATACGAAAACTATAGCGATGGACAAGTAGGAACGAAATGTGTCTCTCCGAATCAACGGTAGTGTCAAATACCAAATTAACGGGTAACGGAAATATAATTTTTCCATAACTTTGGTTGAATTGATTTTTATTCTTCTAACACATTTTCGAATACTTATTTTAAATCCCATTGTTATAATAGCATACAACACATTTTTGTACAAAATCCCCCCATAGGGTTTGCTGCAACACTGAAAGATTTCACCACCAGTTCCCCGCGGGCAAATTTAACGAAAGTTCTCTGCGTCTCACCCATTTCCTACACTCTTTGGGCTATACTTGGCAACGTGCGAGGTGCCTGAACAAACTGAGTATAGATATCAGGTCGGCTTATTCCTAACGATTTGACAAGTGCCTTGTAGAAAAATGAATTTAAGTTTGACGTTTGTGGGTTCGATCTATGTCAATATATGTATGTGTGTGAATCATTTGGAGTCTCTCTCTCTTCTTGGCTTTTAACGACCTTACAGGTCACGCCGGCCATTTCTGGTTTACTAGACTTATTTTTACCACGTAGCCGGATTGTCGGTCCTCGCTACGGGGGGGGCAGTTCGGATGGAATTTGAGCCCGGTCCTGCCGTGTGGACCGGCGCCGTTTACCACATGTACCACCGGGCCGCTGGTTTCTAGCCGGAATCATTTGGAGTGTGCTGTGTGTAAGTGTAGTGATTGTGATACGTATGTAGAAAACATACGTATCACAATCGAACCCACTCGCTTCAAATTGTCCTAGGGACAAAAATGTGCTAAAGTCTGAAATAACGACCTCCTGTTACTGACGGGAACAAATCGGACTACAGGGTCCGCCGTACAGAGTTGACTACGCGAAGAATAGACAACTTGAAGCTCTTGCGCTAGTTTCTTTTCGCGGAACTATCGTACTTCTCTTGCGGAAAACGGCGATTGCCAAATCACTCGAGTCAGGACAACTAGCCTTTGCTTAGAATTCTGGATTATCCAGAACAAGTATCTAGCTATGGACTTTCGTAATTTGGCGTTGCGGTCGTGCCGGAAGTAGTGATGGGTTCTCGGAATCGCACCCACGGCTCCGAGCCGCTTCCGAGCATAGCAACTCCGGCTCCGATTCCGGCTAGGTTAAAACCACGATTTCGCCTGGAGCCGTCCGGAGCCGCCCGGAGCCGTCCGGAGCGGCCTAGTCGGCAGCCGGAGCCGTCGGAATCGTCGGAGGCGTTCGATATCCTTCGGAGCCGTCCGGAACCGTCCGGAGCCGCCAAGTTGGCAGCCGAAGCCGTCGGAATCGTCGGAGCCGTCCAGAATCGTGTGGAACCGTCCGGAGCCGTCGGAATCGTCGGAGCCGTCCGGAGCCGCTACCCGTATAGCAAAATATGGGCATTTAAACTGCTCGAGCGGAAAACACTGCTGGAATCGGCAACCCCTATGTGCCTCTCGCGCGCCCGTATTCAAAAACGTATCGCGACCTCTCGTTCTGTTTTCGAATTTTTGAGCTTTTTCATGGTTTTTATGTAGGCGGGGCTGTAGCTCCGCTCTACAATTATAGTGTAAGACGTGTAACAGTGTGTGTCATGTCGCATGCTTCGCTGCATGGCAAACACGACGACACACGAACAACACCGAAGAGGACGACAAAAACACGATCCTTCACTGCACACTGGATTAGGGTGCGCGTACGATGCGGCAAACAGCGCAAGAAGAAAAAACGATCCTTAACTGCACACAGGATTACAGTGTGCGCATGGCGAATGACGCAGCACAAAAGAAGCACAAAAGGAAGACGAAAACACTATCCTGTACCAACGCGTACAATATGTTTGACACTATTTGTCACCAAAATACACGCATAAACATTCACACACCAAACACAACACCAACTGAATTAATCGTCGTGTGAAAAGGAGAAGAAGTTTCCACAACATGCACCGAAAGTTTTTTCCCTCACTACATTTCAATGCGCTTGCCGAAGCAAGCACGGAGTGTAGGGAAAAAACTAACACCACACGTTAATGGCATAAAAAGGCACATCAACTCTACATAAATCACAACACTGGTCAGCATATTGCACTGCACAAAGCAATCGCGCATACTTGCAAACTTCCGCGCATAATTTACGCACGCACAGATATAAAATTTGCTAAGTCCCACAACACGTCCACCCTGGACTTAGCGCACAGCAAACTGAGCTCGTCACAGTGTGGGATGAACGCTAGAGTAAGGACGCAGGATAACAATGTAGGTCAGAACGAGATGGAAACAATTCTAGCTTCAACAAACTCTGTCGGCTCACACACACAATCAAGGGTTTCATGCTTTTTTTCGGGTTTCGCCGTCGTTTTCCATGTTCTTCTTGATCTTTTACCGTAATTCTCTCAAATTTGAGGTCTCTTTGTCTGTCGGGTAGCGCTTTATTTTTAATTTTTTTTTTCAATAAAGATTGCTTTATTTTTTTTTAATTTTTACCAGATTATATAAAATTTGCTGATAGTGCAATAATCTAGGTTATATCTTTGTCAACTAGTGGCTCCGACGGCTCCGGACGGCTCCGACGGCTCCGGACGGCTCCGACGATTCCAACGGCTCCGGCTGCCGACTAGGCGGCTCCGGACGGCTCCGGGCGGTTCCGGACGGTTCCGAATTCGGAGTACTGCACCTACCTTCCGGAACCGCTTCCAAAATTTATGGAGTCATTCGGAAGCGATTCCGTTTTTTTGTTGAATTTACCCATCGCTAGCCGGAAAATGGCAAGTACCAAAGTTACTTGAGTCAGGACGATTAGCCTTTTCTTCTGGATTGACCAGAGCAAGTATCTAACCGTGGACTGTCGTAGCTTGGCGATGCGGACTTTAACGACGCGGACTGCTCTGCGGGAAGATGGCTTTTCAGATCAACTTGGATCAAGACAACTAGCCTTTTCTTCTGGGTTAACAAGAACAAGTAGCTAGCTGTGGACCTTCGTGGGTATCTGATTAGAAAGAAACCTAAGACGGAGTATTCAGCTTCGAACTCGCCCGTTTGAGGTTTAGATTGCAAGAGTCGTTTATTAGTAATTTCTTCCGGCTTATATACTAATCAATGGATTCTGAGTTTAAAAGGTAAAAGTGCGATGAAGGGATCTAAACGAGATGGGATCATTTCGGTACGATAGCATAGCATTGATCCTCAGCGTTTTATGTCGTTAAATTCATCGATTGTTATGATTACTATGATCGGCATGGTCGGTGCGAGCATGGCCGTCCTAAGACGCGATGTTGCATTCTCAACGTTCGATTCTTTGATCACCAGTGCGCGAGTATGATCGCCTGAACGTACATAACTTACACTTAAGGTCCGGAGTTCATATGTTTATCCCAACCTACTTCCGAGTTTGTTTACGCTTATACAGTGGGCCAATCGCTAATCCGGACACCTTCGATTTGAGCATTTGTCCAGCTTTGAGAACTAATATTGCACATGCGGAACAAAAAAAAAATTTTTTTCTTATGAATTCATCTTTGCACACCTTATTTCAAAGCTCGTGTAAAAAAACGGGTAAAAAAGTCGTCACTAAGTGGCACAATAAACAATAGAGTAAAAAAGGCCAGAATTTTGTTAGCCAAACGGAAAGCCGGACAGTTGGATTTTGTGCAACTTTTGTTTGGTTTTATTATTTATTTAAGCAATTTAATATTTTGTGCTATTCCCATTAGCTTCAATAACGGCTTTCAATCGCCTGGGCATACTTTCTACTAATTTTCTGCATATTTCTGGCCCAATTTCTTCCCATTCCTTTCTAACCGCCTCTTCTAATTGTGCTTTGTTTGTTACACGGTGCACTGCTACTTTTTTCTTCAAATGGGCCCACAAATGTTCGATTACATTAAGATCAGGTGATTGAGGTGGAGTTTCCAACACTTTTGGGCAATTGTAAAGCAACCACATACGCGCTACCCATGATTTGTGCTTTGGATCATTATCCTGGTAAAACATAAAGTCTTCAGATATTCCCATTTTCTCAACACTTTCTTTAACTGTTTGCTTTAACATGTCTATATAATAAAATTTATCCATTATACCCTTGATGAAATGCAGTTTTCCAACCCCTTGAGCCGACATGCACCCCCATAGCATCAAGGAGCCTCCACCAAACTTAACAGTTTTGATTAAACATTTCCCCTTAAACGCCTCGTTATCTTTACGCCATATATATCGCCGTCCATCTGATCCAAACATGTTAATTTTTGTTTCATCTGTGAAGAGAACCTGCAGAAATGATCATCATAAATTAATTTCAACTTAATTTTCAGAAGTAAATTAATTTACCTTGTTCCAAAATTCAATATCTTTGTCTACATAAGCTTTAGCAAATTCCAGTCGTATTTTTCGATTTTTCTCCGATATCAAAGGTTTCTTTCGCGGGGTTCTTGCATGAAGTTCATTGCGATGTAAATAATTCCGAACGGTTTGAGCACTTACATTGATGTTATGGACGGCTTGTAACATTTTTTTAATATCCACTGCAGTAGTGAAAGGGTTCTTTTGAATGGTTCTACGAATGAATCTTCCTTCCCTTGCTTGGATTTTATACATGAAAGTGCAATTTTTTACAGTTTTCTCGACACTTTTAGTAGTTTTATACTTTTTAACTATGTCTTGAACCGTCGACTTACTAATATTAGTCAAACTACTTATTTTCCGAACGCTTTTTCCATCTTTATGATGGGTAATGATAATGTTTCTTTGTATCAAAGTAGTGTGAGGCATAATTAGGATAAAAATGGAATAATTATTTGTTTCAATACGTCCGAATGCTTGATACGAGGGCCACGAATCGACTGAACCAGTAATAGCACTGTATTAAGTGTCGAAGCTAGTTTCTGCAACACTTTAGTAGAAGAAATTACTAAGAAATCCGACTGTCCGGCATTCCGTTTGGCTGACAAAATTCTGGCCGTTTTTACTCTATTGTTTATTGTGCCGCTTAGTGACGACTTTTTTACCCGTTTTTTTACACGAGCTTTGAAATAAGGTGTGCAAAGCAGAATTCATAAGAAAAAAAAACTTTTTTGATTCCGCATGTGCAATATTAGTTCTCAAAGCTGGACAAATGCTCAAATCGCAGGTGTCCGGATTAGCGATTGGCCCACTGTACGTAGCGCACCATGACTTTTCTATGACGCGATGTCGCGTTCACGACAATAGCACGCATAGTGCACCATCAGCATTTTGAACCGTTCGATTCTCTGATTGTGCCTCACCAGTGCGCGAGCATGATATCCTGAACGTACAACCTAACGCTTAAGATCAGAACGCATTCTGATTTGTTTATGTTTTCGCGCGTCGCACTGTGACCATTTTATCGTTCGACTCTCACCTAACGCTTAAGGGTCTGAACGCGTTCTGACTTGTCTATGTTTATACGTATCGGGCCATGACCTGCTTTATCTTGCTTATGATTACTTAAAGCTGTCACATGCTCGTTCCATGATAATGCTCGTTCTATATGTCAAATTCAGGCCACATTGCATAGCCTCCGAACCACCCTGCTTGAAAAAAAAAAACACTCAGGTGAGTGACCGTGCGAGAGGGTTCCTTATTTCAGACTTTAGCACATTTTCGTCCCTAGGACAATTTGAAGCGAGTGGATTCGATTGTGATACGTATGTTTTCTACATACGTATTAGAACTACACTTACACACAGCACACTCCAAATGATTCCGGCTAGAAACCAGCGGCCCGGTGGTACATGTGGTAAACGGCGCCGGTTCACACGGCAGGACCGGGCTCAAATTCCATCCGAACTGCCCCCCCGTAGCGAGGACCGACAATCCGGCTACGTGGTAAAAATAAGTCTAGTAAACCAGAAATGGCCGGCGTGACCTGTAAGGTCGTTAAAAGCCAAGAAGAGAGAGAGACTCCAAATGATTCACACACATACATATATTGACATAGATCGAACCCACAAACGTCAAACTTAAATTAATTTTTCTACAAGGCAGTTGTCAAATCGTTAGGAATAAGCCGACCTGATATCTATACCCACATGGGGCGGTCCGGTGGTGCATGTGAAAAACGGCGCCCGTCCACACGGCAGGGACCGGGTTCAAATCCCATCCGGGCCGTCTCCCCGTAGCATGGACTGACTATCCTGCTACGTGGTAAAATAAGTCTTGATACGGCCTGGCCGTTCTAACCGAGCAAAAAAAAAAAAAAAAAAAAATCTATACCCACTTTGTTTAGGCACCTCGCACGTTGCCAAGTATAGCCCAAACAGTGTAGGAAATGGTTGAGACGCAGAGAACTTTCGTTAAATTTGCCCGCGGGGAACTGATGGTGAAATCTTTCAGTGTTGCAGCAAACCCTATGGGGGGATTTTGTACAAAAATGTGTTGTATGCTATTATAACAATGGGATTTAAAATAAGTATTCGAAAATGTGTTAGAAATTTCAAATTTTAAAAATCAATTCAACCAAAGTTATGGAAAAATTATATTTCCGTTACCCGTTAATTTGGTATTTGACACTACCGTTGATTCGGAGAGACACATTTCGTTCCTACTTGTCCATCGCTATAGTTTTCGTATGTAGCAAGCCATGATTGACTTCCTGTCAACTGCGATAGCTTTCAGATGAACTGTCAAACGAAATAAAAACGTGTCGAAGAAACATACATTCCGATTGCGAAAAAGTGATTACAAATTCTGGGTTCCAACTTATAACGGTGGTACTAATGGTAAAATCGTGCAATGGTTAATAGTGACAGTGAACTTTTTATCTCCGCAAGGAAATCGAGGTCTATTGTTTGTGAATAGCATACTTCTGCGTGGTTAAATATTTAGCTACTGACCGAGGTCACCCTTTCTATGCACTACCAGCACTAAAAGAAAGTTAAGTTTTGTGAAGTTTTGTAAATTGCAAAAATGATGATACAGTAATTTGCTAGTTAATAGGTGATAAAGAATACTGCTTACATTAGTTTTTTCTTGGAAATAACTTGTTGCTAATGCTGATACACATTACATTCTAAGACAAGGTTGAAGGTTGAACCTAAGACAAGGTTGTGTGGCAAACATTCGCATCGGAAAGGGCGTTGTGTGTTGTATTGTGCTCTTTTTTTGTTTTGTGACGAAAAAATGAATCGTAAACAAAACCGGTATGCAAATAGTTGATGTGATTGGAAGAATTAAATCATGTTGAACGCTACGGCTAGAATTCTATTCATGTTTCTTCGCCAACAGGAATTTTTGTACCAGTAGACCGGTAAGTTCAAGGGAGAGGAAGGAGAGGTTTTCTGGCTGGTAGTTATGATGAACACTCAATATTGTGTAATAATACCAGTAATATTCCTTCCTTTTCTAGTACGAATAATGCAATCTTCATGTCTGTTTTAATATTGATCAAAAATAATGTTCTTTTCCTTGGCTACTTTATAACCTTTGAGGTCGATCATAAACTAGCCAAGTACACTGGTCAATTTGTCTGACGGGAATATTTTGGTTTTTTTCTTTTAGGAATACCGATGCTCGGAACTCGAATGAAGATTGCTATTTGAAATTCCAGGGCTTTAACCGCATGAAATGGACAGGTGAATCAGTCAAACGGTAACTCGTTTTGCAAATTAAATTTACCAATCGTTTATCGTTTTAGGTATTGATTGTGATGTTCAGCACATTACAAAATCATTAGTTGATCGACATCGGGTGACAATGTCATTGTCATCAACAATTACATTTTTGCAAGAGGTGAGTGATATTTATACCTTAATAATTTTGTTTGGCAAAGAAAGAAAACAGATTTAAAATATTAAACTTCTTCGCTCTCCATTACGTATGTTTTTTTTTACCAACCATTATGTTATGCAATTGATAAAAAGAAATTTTTAAGCAAGTTTTGATATTGTTTTATATTGCTATGTGAAGTTGCTTAGAACGACATTCTTCACTGCTGAAAGTTAAAAAATCTTTATTATTTTCCCACTTTTCTCGTGGCACACTATCACTCAAAACACTATCGATCGTTTAAGTTGTTCCGTCCTCTATTACTAATGAAAAGTTATTTCGAATATCACTTTACATGTCGTTGAAGTGTAGTTCATAACGATGATACCGTCACCAGCAACTTATGATAAAAGAAATTATTTAGTCGATTTTCAATACGAAGTTTCTGCAACCTAGTGTACATCCAGGATTATGTTTTCTTTTGAAGCTATTCTGCACAGCACTACAGAATTTGAGAAACGCGAAGCCAACTGGTCCTTGTTTTTCATGGCACGCTGCATGCGTTGTGAAATCCGATTACTGATAATTGATGTATAATTACTGACGTATAATTGATCATGATGTGGTAAATTATGTCTGATGAATAATTATGTCTCAAAGAGTAAAGGTATTGGTACATGGCACGCAAACTTCATGCGCAAACTCAAATTATTGAAAAGTTTACGTCTAAAAAATTTCGGTTCGTTTAGCCGCATGAATTTCACATAAACGCCCGAAATTTTATGTTGGCGCAAACTTATTGTCATAAACATTTTGCCGAACGTATTAAGGGCAGTTTAGCTAATTTTTTGAGTTTTTTGATTGAATAAAACTACAATGGAGGATATATGGTAGTTTTCTTAAAAATATGAACATTATTGATCATACATGTAATGTCGTGTTTTCCGGGAGTTTTCAACCCAATGTCAATATGTTTGCGGTTTGCGATTTTAGCTCGACGAGTTAAATTTTTTTTTTGACGTAAAGTTTGCAGCTTTCTCTGTTTTCACCGCAAACTTTTTGACTTCTCGGACCGTGTACCAATGCCTTAAGAGTCATTTTTTAAGGTTTGCCATCCTGAGAGCTGATTTTCGTTAAATTATTTTTAGACGGACAATATTTTAGAAATGCACTTTCGTAGTGCGCAAGCTTGTGTATGTAGTGATGTGATTTAAAGTAGCTCAGGTGTAATGCTTACCCAAGCAGCCTTTAAGAAGGCTCTAGTCTATAATAAAAATAATCCTGTTTGTGACCGTGTGACAATTTTCGTTTACTTATTTCTTTGGTGGTACGACCGGCTCCTCAAAATTTGATGAATCTATTTACATAGGATTTTAATTACCAAAAGGGCCAATGTGTCTTTCAACGTGTAGCAGTCAGATGAACGAATACTTTGTTTTTGGCTTGTTTCTGGCTTGTGTCAAACTCATTTCATGGGCGAGCCGCATTTATACATTCCCGATAATTTGCGGGCCGTAAAGTTGAACTGGAAGAGAAAATTAACATGATGCAACAAAATACTTCTTAGGTTTCTATTTGCATACCAAGTGAAAGCTTTTCAAGCACGACGGAAAATGGCACAACAGTAAAAGAAAATAAATGTTCCAACTCTTTAATATCAAGAAGACTGTTTTCCAATCCTTTCAGACAGTTCCTTTTGAGTTCAAAAATTTTCGAAACATGCTTGTCAAATTTTAAACCTTCAAAAGAAGGTTGGAAGGTTTTGCTTATTGCGCAGCAAAGTACATCACTTTTTGGAGGAATCGGGTCACGTGTGGTTGGTTCCGTGGTCCAAAAGTAAGAGAGTTAATTTTATTCCTAATTCTTAGTTGTACATAAATTGGTTGTCTTCGTTCTAATGACGAAGGGCCCACGACGGGTCTGGTTTATGCTCCTTTATGCGTTCCTTGTCCCTACTTGTATGCAATATGCATATGGCATAAATGCGTATGGTTGCGGTGAGCCGCTACAAGTTCGTCATGTAGTATGTGGGATTCAAATAAGTTCAGGTTTGTTATAAACGCTTTTAATGATTCTTTTTATTAATTCTGCCTGTTAATACGTCTTAACTTACAAAAACTATATAAATGAAACCTTTTTTGTTTGTGACTACGATGACGGTTTGGGGGCGAATTCTGTTGTTATAGCTATTCCAAGGAAGAATTTCACTTGGATCATATTAACACGATGTGGATCAATTGACACTTGAATTTTGACTCTTTTCGTGGGTGACAGCGTAGTTAGGAGAAGGATATAGCAAGTAGTGCAGCAACATGTGCACCAGGATTAGCACTACTCACTACTACAAAAACAAACAGACGAAGCAACACTTACTACTTGTTTACTAGGGGTAGGGAAAAGTACACATTTAAACATTTAATCCGTGTTCTCTGGCGAATCTGAAAATAATTTTCATGTATGGCACGTCTCCTGTGTCTATTATGTCTCTAATTGGGACATCTGGATCCCTGTTGATTTCCGCTATTGCTGTCAACAGTGATCCTCTGACATCATCAAAATCTTTACAAGACCACAGAAGGTGGTGATGTCCTGTACTGCAATCGCAAACCTTCGTTGGAGCCAGGTTTATACGCTAAAGGTGAGCGCCCAGCGCAAAATGGTTAGATCTGAGCCTAGACATCATGCGGATGAACGCTCTTCCCTCAGGGAACCCGTTAAACCAGGGTCGTAAGGAGACTTTTGGTGATATCGAATAGAGAAATCTCCCGAGATCATCTGCTTCCCATAGATTCTGCCAACGTGCTAGACAGAATTTCTTGGGAGAATGGGCATACTCGTGACAGAGGATGGGCCTATCATACAAATCAACTTCAGAAGCACCTCTTTTTGCCAAATTATCCGCTTTCTCATTGCCAGTAATACCAGAATGAGAGAGAATCCATACAAGCGAAATGCGAAACGCCTTTTCAAACAAGAAGCTTAGGACCTTTAAAATTTTTTGTACAAAATAGTCTGAGCTCTTAACAGACTTCACCGTTTTGAGTGTTCCCACAGCGCTTAGACTGTCTGTAAAGACAAAATACTCATCTGGAGGTCTGGCACTAATAAGTAGTAGTGCGTACAATATTGCTGCTAGCTCAGCAATATAGATAGAGCACGGTTGTCTCAGTTTGTGAAAAACTTCGATGGTTGTGTTATAGACACCGAAACCAGTACCGCGCTCTGACGACGAACCATCAGTGTAGTAGTGTTTGTGGTTATCTAAATAACCGTACTTGCCCACGAAAGCGCTGGGGATTGTCATCCAGCTAAGACTATGCGGGACAGTCCTAGTTTCCTCCGTCATCGAGGAATTGATCGTTAAAAGGGAACTGCAGGTATCTAGAAGCGCGACACGATTAGATGTTGTTAAAGCGCTAGGGTGTGCCTGTAATGAAACAAAATCATGGTATAACTCCATGATTCTGCTTTTGGATTGTGTCTCTAGTGATGATTTGAAGTTCTGTATCACCAAGGGATTTGATACGGAAAAACGGATAAGAAGTCGGAGCGAAAGGTACAAAAATCGTAGTTTTAGGGGCATCACTCCAGACATCACTTCCAAGGACATGTTACGAGTTGATTTCATACTGCCCATGGTGATTCTCAAGCATCGATCCTGGGTTCTTTCTAATGTTATTAGATGCGTTTTAGATGACCAATGGAAACATATACTTCCATATTCTAAAACGGATCGTATCGTAGTTTTATATAAACGTAGCACATCCACTGGATGTGCTCCCCACCAGAATCCAGTGATGGTTCTTAAAAAGTTGACTATCCTGGTTCATTTTTGCACTAAGTATCGTATGTGCTTATTCCAGTTAAGCCTAGAATTAAACCAAACTCCTAGGTATCTTCGGCAATGTGTATCTTTTTACAATAGAGAAAGATGTCAATATCGGGTTTATACAATATTTTCTGTCTGATTTTCGCAGTGTCGCTAAAGAAGGAAAATGTTATCATTTTAGTTTTATCTGCTGAAAAATCGATACCTAGGTTTTGGGACAATTCTGCTACATTGTTCAGCGTGGTTTGTAAAGAGTTTTTAATTTCATCGGCGTCCCTGCTAGCGACTGATAAAACGCCGTCATCAGCTAGTTGTCTAAGACTGCAGTTAGGCGTAAGACAGCAGTCTATGTCATTGACGTATAAGTTGTATAACAGGGGGCTCAAGCAGGACCCTTGTGCTAGTCCGTGAAAGCAGGTCCGTTTCAGTTGAACGTGGCCGTTATCAGGATTCATTGCCTTTTCTGATATTAGGTTAAATATTACATTACTTAACTTCGGGCTAATTCCAGCATTTTCTAGCTTATGACACAGTATATGAGGAGATACTGAGTCAAAAGCTCCGTGTATATATAAGAATACGAAAGTCATATTCTGTTTTTGTGCATGTGCCAGTGCGATTTCTATAACTAGCAGCGCTAAGCAGTCGTTCGTACCTTTGCCTTTACGAAAACCATATTGGGTACTTGAGAGAAGGTTGGTAGATTCTAGCCATTTCTCTAAACGCAGAAGAATCATCTTTTCGAAGAGTTTTCGAAGGCATGAGCACAGCACTGCTTGTCGGTCGATAAGACCGACTGATGCTGGTTTGCCGGTTTCAAGATAGTTATGATTTTTACCTCCCTCCACTCTGGTGGAACGATATTGTATTGTAGCATCATATTGAACAGTCTCAATAGAAGCTTCTTTGCCATATCCGGAAGATTTAACATCAGTTGGTTACTGATCTGATCTACACTAGGCGCAGAATTTCTACAAGATAGGAGGGCAAGATAAAGTTCTTCTTCTTGTTGTGCGAACAAGACTGTATCCTCCTATGTCAACAACCGACCAGTCCACAGTGGGCACCGTAGAACAAATATCGAGATGAAATTATTTTGGTGCCTTTTTGCACTACCAAAATGGAATAATATCAAACATTTATTGTAAATTAGAGTAAATTTATGTGTTTTAGTAACTTTTCATGAAATGACATTGGTATGCTTGTTCGTTGTAGGTATCATTCGATGATTTTGAAAGTATCCTTAATGTTACTCTCTCTTTCTTTAATGAAAGTATCCTTAATGTTACTCTCTCTAGACATTTTTCGTGGATTACTATTACTATTGGCTCCTAATGTTCTGTTCAATCTGTTTTCGTTTCAAATACATAGCTTTATAAGCACTTGTTACATGCCATTTCTTAAAATCCAGCCTTGTTGCAAGAAATGTGCAACAAAAACTCAAAGAATCGTAACCAACAATGAAGAGGAGAGATTCCATAAAAAAGATTGTCAGGAGCAGGAATAAACCCATCTTCCAAATTTTTTTCATTATTCACTTCTTCGGGCTTGGCTCCACAAATGCAACAGGTTTGCATGGAAGATGTATTAGTTACAAAAGCGAATATTTTTCCGTCAATTAAACTCATGTAAAATTTAAAATTTACAATAATTTTAAAACTATCGCTAAATTGCGTTTCAAACGGCTGTAAGTTGTCAATTTCGCTTTTGATTTCATTAACCTTTTTTAGTATAACATCCTTATTCTCTTCGACGAATTCGATATCGATGGATCGACAGAACCTTACACTTTCTGGCATTAAGTTTATCCATAATATTTCCTCTTCATCTCCAGATAGTGACAAGCGAATCGGACTCAGAGCGCAAACCAGTAAATCAGCGTCAGACCATTTGTTTACTCCTTCATGCCGTATTGATTGGTGGTATATGCTGTGCCCACTTGAACCGTTCAATCCCCACGAACAAAGTAGATTTAGATTCATCGTATTCCCTTGCACAGCATGATATTTTTTTGCAAACATATCGTTCTTAATTTTTATAATTCTTGTTATCGTGTGGTTTAGTAGCGCTTGAAGCGTTACTTTAGCTCTTCCTTAAGTAATGGTATTGAAATCTTCACTTGGGGCACACGTTTTCTTCAGTTTTGATATACAGCTTGAGGTACAGTATGAGGGAAACTGCTTTTTAGACACTTGATAGATATCAACATACTGCTTTTTGGAAAAAGAGTTGTTGATAAAGCAGGCTAAACCTTCTTCATCACTGATTTTTTCTTCATCATTTTTTTCAGTATTGTTAATAGAAGTCAGAAAATTTTGAGGATTTTTTAACAATTTGTCGATTGTTTGGTGGAAGTTGTAAACAATGATTGACTTCTATGGCATTTTTTCATACGCTTTTTGAAAGATTTTTCAATCCTTCGTATTTTCATCACCATAACATGACGATATTCTGAATTTATTTTAAATATACTTTCGATGTAAGGCAGAACGTTGTTGACATTCCACGTAGAGTTCATATCGTTTTTGAACCGTTTGAGTAAATCGCCATTCGTTAATCCCATACTAGGTAGTGTATGCGAGACGTTTTACACTGATATTTGAATGACTCTTTTAGTAAAGTTTGAGAATAGTTTTAAGTGATTTTTTGATTAACACCTGAGCATTCAGTACTTCTTACTCGGTGGGTGTGATGACTTTTGTACATTTACCGTTTGACACCTATTTATGTCATAGACTGAGATGCACAAATTTATTTACAACCATTAGTTCGTTTCTTCCTGAACGTTCCCCCCGTAGCAAGGACTGACTATCCGGCTACGTGGTAAAATAAGTCTAGTAAGCCAGAAATGGCCGGCGTGACCTGTAAGGTCGTTAAGCCAAGAAGAAGAAGAAGAAGAAGAAGTTCGGTTCTTAGTTAACATGGGGCTATATCATTAGTAATAAATCAAATAAAGCGTTGGGTTCTTTCATTTTCTATTTCTTAGTGTAACATTTTATATATTTAAATGTCGAGAAATGTATCATTATATAATAATTATATGGTTACATGCCAATAAGTTGCTATATTAATAGTACAACTAAGAGGAGGATAATAACGAAATAACAATACATACTGTACGGCACGCTCTGATCACATAACGAACTTGTTGGTATCTTACTCGGTTTTGTTCTGTCATATTGCTAAAAAATGTGACTAGTCATTGATTTTAACGTTTTTTAAGTTAAATTTTGACAAAAAGTCAATAAAGTTCAGAGCGCGGAATGTTCGGTATGTGGAAACATATGTATAGACGGGTATGTTCGTCAAAAAACCGACTCACTGACATGAGACAGGTAAGTTATTGTAATGCTTTGCACGGGCAAACAATCATCTAAGAAAAGTAAAACCTCAAATTGACTCATAACAAACGATAAATAATGGCAATGTTGCTGAAAACCCTCAAAAGTATGAATATCTACGATGGAGGCGCCTAGTAATTTATGACTTCTGGTTGTTGCACAAAAAAATAATAACTCAAAAAAGTTGCGCGAAGTTGCACAATATTTCTTCACAGAATGTTTATTCAAATACTACACTATAACTTGTAATATACGGACCTACGGTGTTTTACGGTGAAAAAAATTGGCAGTACTTCAAAGTTCCATTTTGCTAACTTTCATTTGACTCTTTTTACATGAAGTCTTCTAACTTCTTACTGACCTCTGCGATAATTAAAACAAAAATAGCATTAAAAACTACAATTAATAACCTTTCCAAAACAGTTAGTAAAACAAAAATATCTGAAAAAATTCACTAAGTTACAGCATTTCAAATCTGAGCCAAAATGAATGTGTTTTTGACCTTTTTTTAAAATATTTAACTTTGATCATTTTTAGATAGAAATCCTGTTGTAGTAGGAAATTAATATTTTGGTGTTTTCTTAGTATGATCCTATAGATTGAGCAAAAAATTCAAAATCAACGAAAACTTCAAGTTGGTTTTTCGACTTTTCTCCCGCAAATGCCCATCGTGCAGTCGATTGAGAACACACTCAGAGGCTTACTCGACCTAGCTCAAGGCCTTCTCTTCCAGACAATCTATGTCAAAACGGATTTCATTTTTCTTTTGATACTGTCTCTTTGGTTTATGTTCTTTGGTTCTTTTCTTACTATACGATCTACATTTCTATTTTGTTTGTTTTTTTAAATGTTGCTATTTTTTCCACATTTCTCCTGTTTTGTCTTTCCATTTTTCTTTTAGTTTTTGTATTTTCCGACCGTTCCTATGCTCTTCGTATTTTTTGCATTCGAATATTCTGTGTCTTCCCGTATCTGGTACATCACAAGTATCGCAGGTCCCTGATTCTTTTATTCTCATTTTGTTCAACCAAAATGGCGAAAGATTTTGTTTATTTTGTTTGCTAGTCTAATTTCTGTCGTTGTTATGCTAATCTCATTTTCCCATGGTACTGTTTCGAACTCCGTTTGAAATTCGAGGAATTTCTTCCCTTTGTTTTCACTTTCTTTTGTATACCCGCTCTTTGCTTTATTGATCATCTTGTGTTGTAATTCTTTGTGGACATCTATGTATCTGTAGGGTACGGCCTACTCCGGGAGTTTATGTGGGGAAAGGAGTCAAGAAGTGGTCGATGGACAAGCCAACAGACCACCTTGAGGGAGAGTGGAAGGGAGGCCAAGAGTAATCGATGGACAAGCCAACAGATTACACCTGGTGGGAAGGGAAGGGATATCAAAAACTACAGTTCTTGAACTGTGTACAGAGTTGAATGAGTATAAAATACTACTAACTCTGTTCGTTTGGAAGTTGAACTCAATTTCAGTATATTTCACGTTGAATTCAGATTGACCCTAGACGTGATTCGTTTGCGATGCACAGCGAGACGAACATTAAACTATTTAAGGTTAATCCTTTAAACCTGGGATCACAACCAACAATTTCCGATAGAGGGAGCTACCGTTCTTCTTCTATCTCTCTGTTGTCCTAGCTAATCCACTGTCCACTAGATGGCGTTACGCGATCGCATATTCCCTATCTTAATTTCCGACAGTACCTAATCCTGTTTCTTACAGTTATTTCGCTGTCTGTTCCCTGTTTGGCCAGACGGTCAGCCCATTCGTTCCCTAGAATGCCCAAATGTGGAGGTATCCAACATATTTCAGCCTTTGTCTTTTTTCCTAATTCATAGATATTTTTTAGCATTCCTTCTATTTGTTTTTTGGCATTTTTTAGGATGGTGCAACTACCTAAGCTATCAGTATAAATTATTGGGTGTTGTATTCCTAAATCTACTGCTATTTCTATTGCCTTCTCAATAGCTGTTATTTCAATTGTTGTTAGTGATGTCTTATTCATTATTTTAAAGTTATAGTACCATCTTTTGTTTTTATCTTGTATGTATATTCCTATTACCATATTTTCTTCAATTGCGCTTCCAACCGTGTAAATACTTTGTAAACTTGATAATCCGTTCAATGTTCGCAAGGCCTAAGGCAAGGTTGTATTCTCTTCGCTTTACCAAACAGAAGTGGTCTCTCTTTTTATTTTTCCAGGTTGGTCCATATTTTACCATTTGACATTTGTTGTGCACAGTGTGCTTGACCAAGATGTTTACAACTTGGTCTATTTTTTTAGTTGCTTTCTATGATTTCTAACGTAATTTGTTTTACCACAGGTTTGTTTGTTGTTTTTTTGCTTTCTATTTTGTCCTTAATTTTAGTATTTATATTTATGTATTTTTCGATATCATTTGTTTTTGCTATTGATATTTTATCCAATATTTGTTTGTGTTCTTTCATTAGTTCCTCTTGTTTTGTTTTCTTTCTTTTTTTATTGTTTTTTGTTATTTCTTTTATCTGTTTTCTTACTTCGGGGCTAAATGTGTACGCATTTGCTATTTATTTTAATGCTATGTATTCTCTTCTTATTTTGAGCGGTATATCTGCATTAACTGCGTGTAGTGAATTGGTTGGAGTGGTTTTTGTGCATCCTGGGTGACTGTGTTTAATTTGTTACTATTTGAAATGCTGTTGTTTAAGGTTAATGGTGATCTCCTTTCTATTAGGTTTCTTATTGTTGCTCTATACAGTGTTCTGGCTTTTTGTGGAGAGATACTGTTTGAGTTTGTGCATAAAATTTTGAATATGTTGGGTCTTTCGATTACTTTTCTTTTTATGAGTTCAATGTGTTTGTTAAAGCCTATGTTTTTTTTCTATTATCGTACCTCTCTCTCTCTCTTCTTGGATTTAACGACCTTATAGGTCACGCCGGCATTTCTGGCTTACTGGACTTATTTTTACCATATAGTCGGATAGTCAGACCGGCCCGTCCCGAATTTCGAATGTACTTAGCGGTCTTAATTGCCGCTGTCATTAAAAGTGTCACGACAGCCTTTTTACCGATTTTTTTGTTCATTCTCAAAGCTGGATGCCTCGCGAAACCTTCAGATGTCATATAGTCAAACCTTTCGAATTCGCCAAATTAACTTGGTGAGATGTTTAGAATAGAGCACTATTTGTGCAAAACGCTTTTATCTTTTTCAGGGGACATATTTCACATTTTGATGGAAGCGTTGAAAAAATTTAATTTCGTCGAACAAGCTAGTAGTTTACAATGTAAATAATCTTTTACACTAACAACCAGCTGTTTTACATCATCCGTTATTAAGTAGCGTCACATAGAAATTGTGCTTATACTTTCTATCCCATCTTTTATGTGTTGGTTTGCTATAAATTCTAGTTTAGACTTCGCTTTATCCTACTTAGTTCAGTACTTAACAGTAGGGTTCGATCATACCAATGAGGGGAAAAGTGTGGTTTGGAAATAGGATAACATAAAGCGAAGGCGGCTTTAACAATAGACTTAAATTTATTCACCGCAACATTCACGGAACATGATGAGTCAAGGAAATACAATTCGGAGCTCTCAATAATTTCGCTGAATTTTGTGAAATTGCGTTAAAATATAAATTGCAAAACAATTGTGTGGTAACGCGGCGCGACGAGACGCGGAGTATCGATTTGTGATGGCGAAGAGCCTCTCGATCCATACGTCACGACTGCGATCCCCTTTGTGGTTATGCTTCGCTTATGGTTTCTAGCGAAAGTATCTTCGTTCGTTCTCAATTTGGCAAGCTCGCACTAGGTCCATAAGATTTATTACAGACCCGCGTTTCTTGAGAACTTTTCTTCCCGCTACTATTGACAGCAAAAAAAATAATAAATCGTTAATTTCTTTGATGCGTGACGTTTGAGATCGAACTTCACCTTATATGTATATTGCATAGAATAGTATACATAGATTAAATTTGAACAACTTTCAAATGCGCACAATTTTCAGATCCGCACACTTTTAACAAATTTGGCACTGGTGTTCTTGGTGTCAAAATGCTTCTGCCTGCAATTACGTCTTACATGCGCATTAGTATTAGGTAAATTCGCACAATTAAGTGTGCTGTGCGAGCGCGCACGTACACTTCAGTGTGCTGTGCGCACACTTCGCACACCTTGCACATCTTGCACACTTCGCACATTTCGCACACTTTGCACACTTCGCACATTTCGCACGCCTTGTACATTTCGCACATTTCGCACACCTCGCACACCTCGCACACCTCGCACACCTCGCACACCTCGCACATATTGCACATATTGCACACCTTGCACACTTCGCACATTTCGTATGTCTTTTACTGTGGGCACAATATGCACCGCTTAGCACATTTCGCTCACTTCGCATTGTGCCCACTTTTCGCACATTACGCGTTGTCGCCGATAACCCGTAATGTGCGAAAAGTGGGCACAGTGCGAAGTGTGCGAAATGTGCTAAGCGGTGCATATTGTGACGACAGTAAGACATACGAAATGTGCAAGATGTGCGAAATGTGCGAAATGTACAAGGTGTGCGAAGTGCGCACTGTGCAATTTTACTGCATCAGTAAAGTCGTAAGTGACAGTTCGTTTACTGAAAGTGTGGCAAAGTGAGTACTGATTATTCAGTAAAGTTTTGTGTATCACAAATGACAGTTGGTTTGATGAATTTTCAGTAAAAAGTATTTCGTTTTACTAAGTATTCAGTAAATAGTTTGGATGTTTGTTTTGTTCAAAAGCCAGCAAGTTTTATTACTGATGTAATTTTTATTTTTATTCCATCACCATAACGGTAGTTCAAGGCTCTTTAATATTCATCCAAATTAATTCAATCGTCACCGTTGTGCTTCCGTGCAGTTGGGAACATCTGTTCGAAATCCATGTTGATCTGAGTGATGTCTACAGTTATGTATTCTTTCTCGATGATCAATAGGTAAACGCGAGACAGGCGAATTATAATTAATACTAACTTTGCACCTTGCTCACGATGATCCGAAACGGCTGCTTGGTGTAGGTCGACTGCTCGCTGCTTGGCTAGAAGTTCCTCACGTTCGATGCTGGACCCCTTAGCACCTTGTTGTATGGTGGCATTCCAAGAGTAACAGGTTTTATGCTGATGCTCGGAAGCCGCGTGCAACGCCGGACCAAGGTTTCGGATGCATCTCGGCGTGGGAACATTCCGCACATAACTATACAATATTAGAATAAAGAATATAGTTTGTACTCAAAAATATTTACATTTTGCTAAAAATCGTATCCAAGACAAGACCAATTCGGAGTCTGTGTGTATGTATTTTCGGCTGATTTGAGACTCTAATTTGTCACTTACGGTGCGCATAAGCCTCGTGTAAAATAAACCCGCTTCCAATTCTAGGCGCAGAACAGGAAGGTGTTTTAAGGAGGCCACTTTACTCCTGACCATCACCAAACTACAATGAACATCTGTACCCCAATCCATACGTATATAAGCTAAACAACTATATCCAAGCTCGTTGGCATCTGTGAACATTATTGTAGTCAACTGTAGTAGCACTCGAGAAGTACCATCTAGGAACGCTTAGTTCTTGTATGCCAGGTAACAGTCCGACCCAACGTTGTCATTTCCTATACGATTATTTAATTCTGAATTCCAATCCATGATGAAACCAAACACGAATTTTCAATCTACATGTAGGATCATACTAAGGAAAAATCAAGTCTCTACATAATCTGGTTTTTGAGAACGAGGCAAGTCAAGATTTGTAAAAAAAAAAAATTAAAAAAATCATGTGTTTTTAGCAAAATGTAAATCAAATCATTAAATATTTGATCGATTTTAATTTTTTTTTGATTTTTGATCTGATTCTGATTTTTGTGAAATTTAACTTTCAATTTTAAAAATGTTTGCAAAAAGTCCGTGAAAAATATCAACTTTTTAAACTTTGATGACTTTGATGAACTTTGAAACCATTCTTGGAGTTTTGTCAAGTTGCGTCATCTCATTAGTATCAAATAATTCGTAGAGTGCTATTTATATTTCTGGCCTCATAATGAAAATGTGCATATTTATCATCAAAAATGGTTTTATTGTTTAATGTTTAAAGTATTCTCCAGCATAATCAAAACACTTTTACATGCACTAAAACCAATTCTCAAAGTACGTTTTCTACTCCGATTGAGACACCTCCAAAACATGGAATTTGATCGCGTCAACAGCGTCTTCTGGCGCCAAAAATCGTTGACCACGCATTTTTTTTCTTGATGTGCGTGAATAAAAAGAAGCCATTAGGAGTCAACTAAGGGCTGTAGGGCGGATGACCCATCAACTCGACGTTTTGGCCGGCCTAATAAGCGATGGTTTGAGCCGATGTGTGAGAGCTCGTATTGAATTGGTTTGAAACCATTGGTGAAGAATGGTGAAGACTTCTGGCAAACAAATTGTGGTGAACCATTCAGAAGTTATCGTCCTACGCTGCTCAAGCAGTACAGTCGCCACATGGCCAGTTTTGTCGAAGAAACAGGCGACCATTTGCTTCGAAGTGCTTCTTCCACGGATAAGTTTCGTAGGATTTGGCTTGTCGTTGAAGACCTACAAGCCGCGGCCACGACAGTTGAGATTTCCCCTCAAACTTCCTCAGTCACTCAAATCTCTCTAAAACCGTCTCAAAGCAAAGTTGCCGTGGCCGTTTGAGGTTTTCCTCAAATTTGGCCGCATGAACAATTAGTCATGGCGGTTATGCTGCCTCTCTTTTCGTAAGCGACAACAAACAGTGTTTGGGTCGACCCGGTGGTGCATGTGACAAACGGCGCCCGTCGACACGGCAGGACCGGGTTGAAATCCCATCCGGACCGATCCCCCGTAGCATGGACTGACTATCCTGCTACTTGGTAAAATAAGTCTTGATACTAGTGTTGGCCAATGGGATCCGGATCGGATTCTGGGATTCGATCCTTCCTCGGATCAATCCGGATTCAATCTCATATCTTGGATTACCTGGATTCCGAGTCCGGATTGGGATCCTAAACAAGAGTCCGGATCCGGATCCTTCAGGATTCGGATCTTTCAGGATTGGGATCCTTTAGGATTGGGATCCTTCAGGATTCGGATCCTCCAGGGATTGGGATCCAAAACAAGAGTCCAGATGCCAGATTCGGATCTGTCAAGATTGGAGTCCGGGATTGGGATTTAAAGCGGTGTTTACATTACAGTATATTCAAGCGCGTCTATTCACGAACGCTGTCAAACGGTCTAGTAATGGTACAATGTTTTTATTCTTCAAAGCATTGCTGATGCTGTTTATCTGTTCATGCTGTTCAAGCATTTTGACTGTGTCTGTCTAATTCGCCTCATTAAATTTTTGACGAACTAGAAGGAATAAGGAAGCTAGCAAATATAATGCAAAATACATTTAAATAAAATACATACAAAATAAATCTAAAACAAAATGTAATCGCGACTAGCTTATGCCAGTTTTTTTTGTGTGTCCTCCGAACAAACGAACAACTTCGATTTGTGTTGGAATCAATATGCAGTTTTTGACACCTGGTTGGTGGGACCAGTGAGGTTCCTTCATTTGCCCAATGCTGTTGAAATATCTTGGAGCTCAGTAGTATAGCAACATACAATAGTTTAAAACGATCGAATACTGCTTTGTTGAGATTGACACTTAATATCGGAATGCTAACATGACGGAAAAAGTTTCCATACTCCTCTCCTTTCCAATACCTCAAATAACGCAAAGATCATAATTGCCGATTTATTTCGCTAGGAAATTTTATATTAATCAGTTGCTCCGATATCATACGTTGCTTAGCTGGTTTCCATTTGATAATGGATTTAGGGTGCCAAATACTATACCCCATAATAATTTTCTAGCTATTCCTAAATCTAATAGATGAAGTTTGATTCATTTACAAACGATGCGTTCGTTTCGTTAGGTGAACAATTTATCATGTTGTTGCCTTTTTGATCCATATAGATATTGTGCAACAAACATACCGTTTTCACTACAATATCATCGTTTTCGGATCTTACTTGTAGTTCGGTTTTCAAGCATCTCCATTTTGTTTTTAAAATGCCGAATGCTCGTTCTACCGTCATCCTTGCACTACTCAATCGATAATTAATGGTTTCTTTCGCTGCACCCATGTTGCTGCTGTAAGGCCTCATGAAGTAGGGTTTTAATGGATACCCTTGATCTCCAAGCAAAACGTATGACATATTACAATTTATGCCTGGTAATAATTCTGGTGGAGGAGTGTTGAAACTATTGTTTTCAAGGGTGTGATATACCGGAGTATTTACGAACACTCCACTATCGTTCCTTCTGTTCCTTCTATCACCAACATCGATAGTTATAAATTTACAGTTTGCATCTGCAACTACTTGTAGGTGGACAGAACAAAATGTTTATAATTGAAAAATTGCGACCCAGTGTTAGAAGGTCGCTTTACGCGAATGTTTTCGGTCGATGGTTGCGATTCAATGTGGAAAATTGCATTTCATTTCGAATTCAGCTGCGACATTCAGTAAAGATTCAATAATAGGTACGAGCATATGTGCTGATTGTAGTGAAGTCCATATGTATTACCTGTGATATTTCACGGACTATGGGCCTACAGTTTGACGCGAAATTCTAAATAAAAATGCGAGTACTCTAAAAGTAATGCCTGTTGATAAAAAACTGGAAAAAGTAAAAAATCAAAAATGACTGTAAACACTTTTGTTAATTGTTATCATATAGTTATATGTTTAAGTTATGTATTTAGCAGCTATATTAAAAAATATTCATCTTAAAATGCTAACCTCTTTTTTGAAATTACAGGTAACTCTATTAAACAAATGGACCATATTATGTAGCCAGTACCGCCGCGAGCTGGCAAGGTTAAATCAACCAACTGGCTCAGCCGCTGCTACTCGTAATAAATGGATCGCATCTTCCTCCTACTTTCCTGGTTGTTTCATTAAGAATTTTGCAACTTCTTTCTTTTTCTTTCGATACAGGCAATGGATCTGGTTTACTTGTCAAATCTTTACCCGTTAAATACATTCTTAACTGTGTATTGTTGTTGGTATCAAATGTTCCATGCGCATGAAAACTAGGATTATCTTCAGTTGCGAAAGCTTTACCACTATAGACACACTATCCTAATCGCGTTTTTGTCGCTATTGGTCTCCTTCTCTTATTTTCAATGGCGCGGCAATTTTGAGATGATTTATACCTATCAACATGTTTGGTACTTGCTCGTAATAGGGAACGATGGATATTCCTTCAAAATGTTTTGACTTTGCTTACAATTGTTTGCTTAAACTTGTTTGAAAGCTAAGATTTTCTACCGTTCCCACGTCGTTTAACGGATAGTGTTTAGATTTTTTTTACCAGAAATTTCCATTGGAACTATTTCAGAATTGTCCTCAACACGTGTATCGTCACCGGTTCATTTTAAGTTAAGCGGTTTTCTAGTATCTGTTATTTCTAAAGTGGTTGCAATAGATTGGTCTTTAAGTATCAAGGATGAACCTTCATCTATGAATGCATACGTTTCTACTAGAGATTCTACACGTTTGCTTTTGTTGTGCAATGTTACAGGAATCATTCTAAAAAGTAATTGTAAAGGATCCGCATGATAACCACTATGAATGGCTGTGATCTTTATGATCTGGCACAATAAAGCCGACTCCTTCGAATTATTTTCGACCCTTTGCCACTTGGTTTTTGACAACTTGTCTTTACAATTTTCGACAAGATTCTGAATGAAACAATTTAATTCCCTTATCTTATACTTCTTTACCCTTTAACATTGGCTTGACAATGCCCAATATAATTGTGAATGTCCAGGTAATTTATCAACCAGCTCTTCTAGAAGAATAGCATTACCCAAATGGCATTCCGTTTATGCTGCCGTTAGATAATCACACGCATTTCCGACAGCTACTCCAAAATTTATTTGGGTTTCAATTCTATCAATTCTTATCGGGGTTGTCGCTTTGATTTTGTTCAATAACACTGTGTTGCACATACGTTCGATATTTGAGTTGCTTTTACTGGAGTGTAGTGCAGCTGTCGAGCACCTAACGAACATCAAAATCTATTTTAAAGCAATTCAATGGTGCGCTCTACTATTTCCCTACCTAAAGAATGGTTTTTATTAAATGCAGCATCTGGTGTGTTTGGAGCAGGATTACGTTTGGGGGTTATCAACCATGGTTTTGATGGGTATCCAGCATCACCTGAGAACATTTAAAAGATTGTTCACATAAAAAATTATTTACTGGTAAATTTAATGTATTACCTAGTACCTTGAATGTAGTTTCTCGACTTCGATACTTGCTTTCGAAAAAAGCATCAACTCCGGTCACATTCCAAATATGTTAACCGTGATTGGCTCCTTCGGATTTGGCATTCACGCAACGAATTTTCATGAGATGGTCGCAAATCTACCGGTACCAAAAAAAATATGAAGTACACATCAAAAGACACAAAACGTTACCTTTACTTACAATCGTCGCATTTAAGCTGTAATAACCCTTTCGGTTAAAATGCTGGTCGTAATCTTCCGCCGGTGCAATAATTTTGACGTGTGTACCATCAACACAAATCACAACACCAGGGATGCCACTTTTGGAGAAAAAGTATCGTCGCGCATCTTGTTGCTCATTTGGTTCCATCACTACAGAGATCCATTTGTTCCCAAGGGTTTCTTCCATTACAAAAAAAAGAAAGTAGACTGAGCAATAGCTATGTTGAAATCATTCCGAGTTCCATTTTGATAGCTGCCTTCAGCGAGAAATCGCAGAGTAGCAGTCAAAATTTCTTTTGGTGTAAGCCCTTTTCCCTTAACCGGTGGAAACTTGGGCTCGATCTCCGAAAGAATGTCGAGGAAAATTTGCTTCGACACACGAAAATTTTCCTAAATCTAAAAATAACAACCACGAAATGAAACATGTTTAATACGATTTGCACAAGTGATGGGCTTGTGTAACTCACGCTTGACTAGTAAGCTGGAAGGGGTCGAAAACACTTTGAAGGAGTCGGCGTTCCCAATTGACATTTTATAGCGGATTTCTAGCGTTTTTCGAGCTATCGGTCCCTTAAACTGGACCCTTAAACGTCCCTTAAAGCCGCAAGCTTTAAGGGTCGTTTAGACCATTTAAACGCTTGCTTTCATGCAGTTCTCCCATGGTTGCTATGTTTTCTCATCCCAGCTGTCATTTGACAGCTGAATAATAAAAACAAAAAAAAAATCTGCGTGATGTTTTCTCGGTGGTTTATTTTTACAAATTGCTCCATAAAACTCCGTCGAATTCGCCGCGTTCTCTGAAGTTTCTCTGGATTAAAAGAAAAGGTATGGTTTGTGATCGTTTTTCACATCGAAAAAGACGTTTTTAACATAATCTTATGTTCGGAGCAGACAAAATGTCTCGGGAACCGGCATCGGCAAATCCCTCCTACACTTTGCTGGCGTTGAAGGCCAAATTGCCGGGGCTAACGATAAAGGCATCTCTATCATCCGGAACAGCACCACCCTCCATCGTTGCATTGGCAGCATCTGTAAATGCAAAAGCAAATTCTGAACCTGTGACCACCGAAAACAACAAACTTTGTCGGTCAATACCTACCGTTAACATTTTGCAAGCACCATCTTCGAAGATTCCGTCGCCATTTAGACCCACATCACCAATATCCAGTGTCGTTGATACACCACCAGCACCGCTATTGCCTAAAAATAAAAACGAACATGTTCATCTGATGCACATCAAAACTGAAAGATTGCTCCGACCGACACCTATGCTTATCAAAACAGAAAGAACTTACCGACCAGCACCTATAGTAAAAGCTTCCATTACCAGCAATATAGTACCATCCAGAACCATCGGAACAAAATTATCATCGGCAGCAGCACCGGCACCACTCCCTCCTGTAACACAAAGAATAAACAAACATCCTGTGATTATCAAACGAGATAAAATTTACCGACCAGCACTTACGATGAAAATTTGCAGCACTGTTCCGTCCCAGGCATCTTGCACTACTATACCATCAGGCAACCATTCAGCCAACCATCAAGTTTCTGCAGCACCACACTCTTCTGTAAAGGAAAATATGAACAATCCAGCTATTTTAAAACCCGGAAAACTTTACAGACCAAAGCTTATCATCAATAATACTTCCCTGATAACTTCAGCAAAGGTCGCGTCTCCGGCATCATGCAGTACACCACCTTCCACCATCGCTACTGCAACACCTGATTCAATCCCAGAGATTGCAAAAGTTAGCAACAAGGTGCTGGATGGAATATCGAGAATCGAAGGAATGTCGGGAGTGATGATGAAGTCGATGTCGCCTTTATGGTCTGAGCTAAGTTATTGCAGAATCAAAATTGCAGATGCAAAAGAAAATCTGTGTATACAAAAGAGCAACAAACATCAACACACACATCATCAGTTGAAATTCCAATAATTGCATCCGAAGATCAACTAAAAAGGTTTAATGAGCAGCTGCAGGAAGAACCTTATTTTCAAAGAATCCTTCACCAACTTTCTGATGTGCAAAGTACCGGAAAGAAATATGCAAAGAATATCATGCATGACGCTTTTGTCAAACTTTTTAAGAGGGAATTTGTAGTGCAATGCAGCTGGCGAGGGCAAGCTAAACAAGGAACAAAGGTCAGGATCGATGAAAACATTCATCTTTTGCGACTGTTTAAAGAGATTGGCGAAGACGCGGGATTCAATGTGACGAGCGAAGATGTCGAAAGATTTTTCAAAACTAAGTTATATAACGCAAAAAGTTGCGTAAATAACAACAAGGGGGTGATTAAAAGCTCCGCCAAGATTGGTCACACACGTGTACACAAAGTTCCTAAATGAATTATTTACCAAAGTTCCTAAATGAATTAATTGAATTATGAATTTATCGTTACATTTAATTGTTGGTTTTTTGTTCGGTTTAAAAAACCTGAACAAGGAGTTAATTGATGCTACTTCTTATTAGTCATAATATGAAATATTAATTAATGTATAAATAGAATTTTTTCATGCAATTTAATGAATGGAAGTTGAAACCAGATTGAATTTCTAGCTAATCTATGATACAAAACAAAGGGGAAATTATAACGAAACGGAGCACTATCATATGGAAAAATAATAAAAATAGAATAATAACGTGAAAGCAAAATCTTTGCTGAAGGCACCACACTACCACACTACCAGCTACCTAAAAAGAGATCAATTTGTAAATTAGTTCAGGTTCCTTTCAATAACTCGTTGTAGTTCGTTTATTTTTACTTACTCGGATCGAAGTGTATGCAGCAGAGGAAAGAACACTGTTGATTTGGGTCGAACTGAGGGCTGGACAGCGACTAGCTTGCATCTGACATCTGCTAATTCCACTTCCACGTCTTGTGTCGGAACGTCCGCCGGTATTTTGTATATAAGGATATCAGATGACAACTCCGGATCATCCTCGCTAAAAAGAAATGAAAATAAATCAAAATTGTAGTTATATTGCTTTCCTGCTAGCATGAAGTTGTCATTGTATTGCACGGCATTCAAAAATTTTACCACTCCGTTTCGTACCAAAAACCATTCGTCTCTAGGTAACGGTCGAAGAGCAAAATCACAGGCCAAAAAGATGCCTTTCTTTTTTCGCCTATAAAAAATTACTCTGTGTTGTTGTTATCTTTTCCTTTCATTGTTCCTATTTCTTTGTTTGAGGTATAAAAAACTATTTGATGTTATTGGGTTATTGTTATTTATATTGGGTATTATTAAGTACTGTGTAAATTAAATTTATACATGTACAACTAATCATTGAAAGTTGTTACCAAATTGAATTGCTAGCTAAGGTATCTTACAAATCAAACGGTACTTTGTCTAAACGAAAATGTTTCAATTCGTTATAAGGTATTAAAATGAAATAACTAGGATCAAGAAGCGTGTTTTTGATATTCAAACTAGTTATAATTTTCTTACCAGTGTATAACACCGCTAAATGGACTAGGTCTTCCATAGGAGCTCTCTGAGCTGCTCACGGTCAAGCAAGATCATACGCCACACTCGTATCCTGGTATTTCTGGAGCTACCTACACGACACCCAGGTAACAATTCCCCACAAAACTCACCACAAAATAAGCTTAGAT
This sequence comes from Anopheles funestus, assembly GCF_943734845.2. Taxonomy (NCBI): domain Eukaryota; kingdom Metazoa; phylum Arthropoda; class Insecta; order Diptera; family Culicidae; genus Anopheles; species Anopheles funestus. The sequence goes on from NC_064599.1 coordinate 49,628,297, forward strand.
TCAGCGTTCTAAGGCTTTGGTGAGATAGGTGAAATAGGAAATGGTGAATATAAGCAACGTTTAACGGCAGGTCGGATAACAACAACAAATACCGTAGAAATGTCAAGATATCTTGAAAAAACCCAACATGGCTGCCAATAAAAATTGTGGTACATGATTGTACCTCATTTTAAGCAGTTTCAAAAACAAAAGCGGCCATAGTGTTTGTAGTGTTTTTTTTTCTTGCACATATTGTTGTTTTTTTCAATTGCTACCTTGCTTGCTGCGCTCTCGAATCAATCGTGTTCTTCTCTTCTCGCGACTTTCGGGTTCTCTTTTTGTTCGTTCGGTTGCTTCTTCGGCTGGGCTATCTGTAAGGATAAATAGAAGGTTAGTAATTAGAAATATGAACCTTACCGGCGTTGCGTAAGTGGCGTCGTCAACTGTATCGGCTGTGTAGATCACTTGCTGGCCTGAATGCTATTAGTGCATAAAATGATACGTGTTTGTATTGTAATTTTAGACATGGATTCTCAACGTTCATCGGCACCTCCAAAGAAATCATCCACTAAAGATGATACTACCGAAGCAGCGTTCCAGCTACCGGTTGCGTCCAAACCCCAACCATGCTCCTCCAATCCAGTTCTTCCAGTTCTTCCTACCCTACCTGTGATTCCTTCTTGTAAAACCCGGCCACCCAAAACACCCAAACTGCATGTCACTTTCCTGAATTCTTCTCCCGATCCATCAAAACCTGGAAAACCTCTACCCGTCCATCCATATCTGAAACCTGTTGCATCCAAGCCACAGCTCCCTACCTTACTTTCCTCTTCCATTCCACCAGAAAATAAAAAAATTCTTCCTGTTCGGACAAATTCTGACACCCGCCCACCCATGCCACCGAAAATGTGCCCCACCTGTTTGCAACCAACATCATCCACGACCTTACCCATGCCCTCCGGTACCTTACAAACACCTTCCCCTACCGAACATCCGAACCTGGCTTCTGCAAAAGATTTGGAGAAAATGGCAGCAACGCTAGCGGACATGTCTGCCAAAGTAGATATTATGTACAACGCTATGTACCATAAATATGCTTGGGAAAGAAATGCTAATATACAACAAATTACTACCCCGGAAGGACTGATACGGTTTGAGGAAATGCTAAAGGCAGATAGTATGTATATGGTAGACGTTATACAAAAAGTATTGTTTGCCATACAAAGCATAAATGAAATTGAAGGCAGATTGAATGCGGCTTTGGATCTTTTAGTAGACCGTAATGTCTTAAAACTATGTAGTTGGACAGGAAGGAGTAGTTCAGCTACAACGAAAATAGAATTAGCGCAATTTACTGCAACACTGCGGTTGTTCCGGTTTTTAGGCTGTAATGACACGCTAGAAGCCACTGACGAGTTGGTGAAAGATTTTTTTATGAAAAAGCTGCATAATGCAACGTCTTCGTGCAAAACAAAAAAACGCAGGAAGTCCAGTTAAGCAGATTTCTTAGGCTGGTATGAGACCACTGTATGTTAAATTTTATCTTTCCTTTGTTAAGTTTAGTTAGTTATCAATAAAATACCCCAATGTTTGAACTGCAACTTTGTTGATGTTTTGGATGTAATATTGATTGAAACATGATACTAACAATCATATAATATGATGCAAAAGCTAACATTTTTATTATATACAAACTTTTATCTACTTAATCATACAATTTTTCAAATGGCCCCCTTCCGTATCTGTTTATAACAATTGCATAATCCTTCATCACTGTAATTGTAAGGATCATGCAATAGTTACAATCCAGCTAGCACCACGTGGAGGTTGGGATAGGAGTTCAAAGATGCGGTTAACGCATCTAAGCATTTGCTAGCCAGCTGAAAAGAAATTATGGAAAGCTAAAAAGTATAGAATATTATAATAAGTTGCGTTTTTGGATAGCACAATTAGAACGATTTACCAATAGAGTGTGAAATCTGAAAATAAGAACAAAACCTTGAATCTAACCTAGTCTGCTAAAGTATGTAGTAATGGACTGAAATGATAACTTATTCCTTCATCTACCGAAACTGCTGCTAGCTTACACATCACCCTATCAACATTGATTTTAGCTACCTCATTCGATAAATCATCTAATCTACCATCAAAATTAAATATTATGTCTGAATTACATGGACGTGTGAAACTTAAACTCTTCTTCTGTAGTATATGAACTTCTATGTAAACATTTTCTGAATCTTGTGTCGCAGTATAATACCTAATTATTTCTTTGTCCTTTGTCAAAAACCATCCATTCCTATTGCCCTGTCTTAACAAAAAATCCTTTCTAATGTGCAAAATTACTTCCCCTGACTTAATTTTCAAATGCGGATAAACCTTAAGCTCTTGACTGACTGCAACTTCTACTTCCCTAAGTTCGGTTAGCCGGCAAACCACCTGTTCTAGCGTTCTAGGCCCTGTTCTAACTAGACGTTTGATGAACTGCAATTTATTCTCATACGGATATGATGAAATTGTTGGAAGAGGACCGAACATACTAACATCTGCATGGACGTGCAAAAGATTATGTACATTACTCGTTAAAAGACCTCTACTATAAACAGAACTAAAATCGGCAACATTTTTTTGTAGTAATTGTCCAGCGTATTCCCAGTAAATTTCAAAATATTGGTTGGAAAGCAAAGTTTGTACAACATAAAAAAGTTTAAAATGTTCGTAATCGGAGTCATGAATTCTACCTCGAAGTAAAGGAATGCCAATATGATTTAAAAATGAACGGAATTCGGTCCCCTTCCAAAATTTTACATACTGCAACGACCTAACTCCTCGATGTATCTCTGAAGAAAGCTGAATTTTTACTAAGACCCTATTCATTTCCTCCTGTTCTGATGCTGTTAATGCCGTAAATCTTTTTAATGATCCTGTGTATCCCTTTAAAAGTTTCTTCATAACTCCTAGATGATGTAAATGTAGTTCATCTGCTACTAAAACCTGCTTAATAATATCTATTCCTCTTATATCTAATAACGGTGTCAGTCGTTTCTGATGTCCTATTATATATTTCCCCTGTCGAAATTCCGCGTCTGTTCGATCTGCTGCAACACCTTCATACACAGTTGTCCGTGCAACGTGATCGAATCGTCCTACTATTTCACACTTTGTACAACCACAAGTAGCGTTGTGAGAGGTAACTCCTAAAAAACGGAAAAAATGGTGTGTGAATCGTATTATATAAATCAGCACTTTAGCGGTTGTACATTTAATCTTTGTTGAAATACATTATTAATTTACCTTTTATAAAGGATCGTGCCGGGGAATCTGCTATGAACGCTCTAAAACAGACATCGAAGGATTTCGTGTTAATAATAATTCCTTCTTCCAGTATCTGATTTAATTCCGTCACAAGTGGGCGTAGATAATGTTCCACATTATCCGGTTTAGATAAACCACAAAAAACTCCAACCACCAATATCGGAGCTTCCGGGACGTTATGAAGCTGCATCAAAATAGGCCATAGCTGTGTTGGCCCACTATTATATAACGGCAAACCATCTGTGAACAGATTTATCGAAATCATGTCAACAGCAGGGGTCATATTTCTGAAATTAAAATCAACAAAACCATTATTGAAAAAACATTGAATATACCTGTTGAGACGAAATCAAACTTACGGAAAACAATATTGTATCGCGTTTTGAATTCCTTGGTACCACAGTTGCCCGCCAGCTACTCTTGAAATTTCATTCCCAACGCCTATCGGAGTCTTCAAAAAAGTCCTGGAATCTATAGGCAGATGTATATCCGTAGTTTCACGAACTAAAACGAGAAGATCATTTAAAGCAGAATGAGTTATCTTATGTGATAATGCCCAAACTCTCAATCGCTTGGAAAACAAATGATGAGCTTGGTTGTTTTCATCTTCAACAACAAGGTCCGGATCATTTTCATCCTCTTCATCGCTCTCCGTTATGATGTAGTCCGAAATATCGCTATCCTCATCGTCATCCACAATTAGCACTTCCTGCTCCTCTGCTATTGGCAAATCTCCGATGGATGATAGATCTTCCAAGGACGATGAATCTTGGATCGATTGTTCCGCCACAGGATGAATATGTTCCGGATCTACAAATATATAAAACAGGTGTCATACAACTAGGAATAAACAATCATAAATTCAATTTGATTAGTCGATTAGGCGATTGTCCACTGGTACTTTCGTTTTTAGTTTGCTTTAGGATTATAGTTTGTAGTATTCATAAAGGGTGTAAGTTTCACGGCACTCGCGATTTGATGCGTCAGTCCGTTGCGCCTAGCGCTTACACTGCTCCGTAGTAATCCTTCGAAGGAACAAATTAGACACGGTTAGAAGAAAAAACGGACACGAAACTTGTGCGCAACCGCTGCTCACGTAGCTCCGGACGGAAGACAGCACCGTAACATCGACAAAGACGCATTTTGGATTGTCACACATACGTTAATGCTATCACCATTTCAATTCACTATCGTTCCGAATCTCGTTCAACTTTTTAGTTATTAGTAGTTTTAGTTTAGTGTTTTATTAATTCCGCTTACCTTGTGTTTCCCTGCTCGTGCTTGGGACGGGTTGATTTTCGGCCTGTAACAGCTTATCAATCTTTGCTATCTTTGCCAAAGATCGCTTCCTGAACAGGCCACTCTTTTTTCCACGCTTAATCGGATCCATTTATTCAAAAATCACAAGCAAATACAACTTTCGATTGCGTCAGTAATATGTTTAAGCTTGTCTTGAAAAAATACCGGCCGATTTGTTGACAGTTTTTATTTAACCACTTCTTCTTCGTTGCTTCTTCCGAACCTACCACAGCTTTGACAAGCGTTTCCTTTGGCTTGCAATTTCACCATTCACCACAGGTGAATTTGCTTGAAAAATAATTCACCATTGTTATCAGGGCAGTAAAATTTATACGTTAGTAAAGTGAGTGACTGATAAATTCGGATATACTTACTTATTCTTCACGAAGAGTATGCAAAAGAGGAAAAACTACCGTAGTTGTGGGATTAGGGGCTGGATGAACGGCTACAAGTTTACATCTAATATCTGCTGCATCCACTTCTACATTTTGTGTCGGAACGTCCACAGGTATTTTATATATAAGAATATCGGAAGACGAAAATTCTGAATCCGGGTCATCCTCGCTAAAAAGAAACGAAAATAAATCTAAAACATATTCATACTGTTTTCCTATTATGGTAAAATTGTCATTTATTTGAATGACACTCAAAAATTTTACTACTCCGATACTCTTTGTTAAAAACCATTCGTCTGTAGGCAATGGTCGTAGAGCAAAATCGGAGGCCAAAAAAATGCCTTTCCCGTTTGTGGTCAAGTAGGGATAGCGACGGTTCGTTCTACTACTTGCCACTCCCAATGCAGATCGTTCTTCTGAACGTGCTGCAGCTTGAATTCCACACCGAAAGCCTGATCGAACCGACCGTTTGATGACCTGCAGGTGGTTTTCAAAACAGTACGTTGAAAACTCGTCTAGCGGTCCGTACTGCAAAACGTCCTGAGCAATGTGCTGAAGATTATCGTGATGTGCTCGTGAGTTTCTCACGACCATAAATCTCCCCATACAACTGAACAAAGGTGTTCATAAATTCAGCTGCACGTTCCCAAAGGTTCCGATGAAATGAGGACGAAAATATAGTTAAAGCACAAAAATAAAGCAAGAAGTGACTATACGCTTTCTCACTTAAAAATTCCTCCATCAGCACTGGACTGGCGTAATGAAGGTATGATCGAAATTCCGAACCCTTCCAAAACCGTATCACATCCAAACCTCTGAGTTATCCATTTTTTTGCTGCAAAAGATAAAGGAGGAAAATTAGAATACTTATTTTCAACTAATATCGCATGTATGTAGGCGATCGCTCGTTGGTACATTCTCAACCATGTTGAAACCCGGCAATTCCATAGTTGGTGATGACCCGGACATTCCCTAGCTCGAAATCCTGCATCGGTTCTTAGTGGAGCACCGACGGTGTCGAAAATCATTCGGGGTGCATAATATTCACCGACACAGGTACACCGCATACAGCCGTGGTATCCATTATAGTTGGTCGTTGCTGCAAAAATCAATGAATTAGTATTTCGATTAAATGTAACTGTTTCACATAATGATAAAAACCTTTTATGAACGCCCTTGCTGGTGAATCGGCAATAATAGCGCGGATCTTTAGCTACACCACTTTATCGCCGAACCGCAATCCTCTCTGATGAATTTCTTTCATTTCCTCTACCAGCGGCCTCAAAAAGATTTCCAGGCTGGTTGGTTTTTCCGGTCAACAGAACATTGATATCATCATGATTGGGGCTAGGGGGAGCTCTTCCACTTTCATTAGGATGGGCCAAAGCTGTGTTGTTGCACTTCTATGAAGTGGGAGGCCGTCTGTGGACAACATGATTGTGAGTTGGTCCGTAGAAGGAACAGTTGACCTGAAAAGTAATATTATAGACAAATAATTATTCATACATTTTTATTGAACATATTGTAAATACTTACTGAAAGTAGCTGTTGAGCTTATTCTCTATTCCTTTGTACCAAAATTCTCCACCTTCTAGGGTTCGTATTTCCTTGCCGATAGTAGTGGATGTTTTTAACAGCGTTCGAGAATCCTTGGGCAGCGGTAGGGCAGTCCATTTTCTGAAAATAGCCAAAATTTCATTTATCGACGACCGTGGTTGGTTATACACGACTGCCCAATCTCTTAAAGAATCAGTGATATTGCGATGGTTGGTGCAGTTATGAGCAGCCGTACATTCTCCAAACATGTCTTCTACATCACTGTCGGAGGAACAATTACCGACGTAATCGTCCTCGTCGCCAGTTTCTACACTACTATCTAAATCTACAAAATTATTATCAACTAAAACTACATCCCCTTGAACACCACCACCAGAAAAATTAAAACTAATATCGCTTTTGTCTATCGGTTCCGGAAGCTGCGATGAATCTTCCATCTCCTGGGGTTGGTTCTCTCCCTGAGATGTTGGATCTGTAAAACGGAACAAGTCTATTAGTGTCTAGTTTTCGTATGGTAGAATGATATGTGAATAAATAGTAGCGATAAGCCAAAATGCTATGATTTCACAAGCACCCGCATTATCGTTGTGTACATTGTAAATTGTTTTCATATAAGATTTATCTACTACGAAACTTTTGCACTTCTTAACACGCAGCACTAATATTCTTGTTGGGATGCACAAAATATAAAAAAACTCTTAATAAAGGCCACATCGATTCAGTGAGCAATTTGAGTGTTTTGCAACAGCTGATGCCAACAGAACTAACATCGAACAACAGTGCACCGTATGTTAAACCAACGTTCGATCACAGCACAATGCACAAATCATACAAAAGCACGAATCTCAACCAACCACACAAATTTTCTCACAGATTCAATTGCTGTGTTATAAAAAACGCGAGGAGGATTATTCCGGTCCGATTTACATACGATATTGCACCGGAACCTTTCGCACAACAAACAACACGCGCGACGCTAAGGAAGGAAGCTCTTTCTCTCCTTCAATGCCAAATTTCACTCACTGCACACCATTTATCCGAAATATGATAACGAGCACAAATCTAAATCAATCTTAGTTTAAAAATTAAACAAAAACTTACCGCTATTTTGAGTCACCATCCGGCTCGGTCCCGGAACTTCTGCGTGCAGGTTTTGCTCGCGACCGTACTCCGCTTCTAAAGCCGCTAGCATCTTATTTGCCAGGTTCTTCACTTTTCGGCTTCTCTTCAGAGGTATCGAAGACATTTTTAATGATTTTATACACTTTTATAAAGGTTTTCGACAATTTTTAGCTCTAATCGTATTCCAAACACCCAAAATCAAATCAGATCATAGGTAGAATTGAATCTATCAGAGCCGGTAGAAAATATCAACAAGGGCAGCCGGAGAAATCCCGTTACTCCAGCAGTTTTGAAAAAATCGAGTATAACACGAGCAGTTCGGATGAGAGTCGAGCAATTTTTTTTTATATTGTAGCGTTTATTTTAGACCAGTTGTCAGCTGGGTTGTTTTGCCAGATCTTTCGTTGCTTTTTCTTCACAGCTACTATCGTTACTTACGTAGCAGGAGAAAATCATTTTTAATGTTCAAATTTTTGATTTAAACCACAATCTTTTTTCAAGCTAAGAGTAACTGGTGGAGGTAACTAAAGTGTTTAGGGTTTGTTCGTAGCTCATACACAAAAAATGAACTGCTCGGCACGGGTGTTCAGCTTAGACTTTTTTTATTACAATCCCGATCCTGCTCTTCTCACTACTACGATCTGGTCATAAATACTACAATGGTCTAACTCACTAATACTACTCAGCTATCTGCTATCTGCTATAAATGCTTTCTCTATTATCTACCTTTAGGCGCGTAACATTTCCCGACCAGCATAAAATTCAAAATTTTATAATTCAAGTCAAAACATAATTCAATCCCTGTTACCTATTGTAGTTCTATAACTAACTAATCCTAAATTTATCTCAGTTTATTTACATTGTAGTTCAGATTCAATTCACGCAATTATAACTATAAATTTAAACCATTCATGAACGTTCATTTTCTTCAATCGGTAATACGCAAACCCTACTGACTGGTCTTTTATACTCCTTTGACTCTGCCGTTTGCACCGTTACAACTCTTACTACGCTGTCTTGTCCTGGATGGATATCAACGATTCTGGCCAACGGCCATTTAAGCGGTGGAACATTATCTTCCCTTATTATGACCATCATTCCCGGGCAGATTCTTCGCGATTGGCCTCTCCACTTCGGTCTGATCTGCAGTTGCTGCAAGTATTCTGCATGCCAACGTTTCCAGAAGTGCTGCAATGTCTGTTGAACATGTTGCCAATGGCTCAAGCGGTTCTCTGGAATGTTCTTAACGTCTATTTCCATCAGATGTTGCAATTTCGAACCTGTCAAGAAATGGCCTGGGGTTAGTACTTCAAAATCACTCGGATTGTCCGATAACGGTGTAATCGAACGATACCGACGACGTTCCCAAGACACGTAGTAGATGACGCTTCATCGACTTAACTGCTGACTCCCACAAGCCTCCAAAATGAGGTGCGCGTGGAGGTATGAACCTGAATCTAATCTGCTGTTCAGCTGCCCATGTACCGATGCTTTGCTGGTGTTCGGTAGAGTTCAGTAATTCGTATACCTTGTTCAGCTCATTAGATGCTCCTTTGAAGTTCGTGAAATTATCTGAATGAAGTTCCGACACCATTCCTCTTCTGGCGATGAAACGTCTCAATGCTGCCAGAAATGCTGGTGTGCTCAGGTCTGACGCCAGTTCCAGGTGTACTGCTCGGGTTACAAAACACACGAACACTGCAATGAATACTTTGACCGGATCAGCTCGTCGATGGTTTCTCTTCAAGAATACCGGCCCGCAGTAGTCGACTCCCGAAATTGCGAATGGTCTTGCCTCGGAAACTCTACACTTCGGTAAATCACCCATGGGTTCTTCAGTAGGTTTCGGCTTGCACCTAAAACACCTAATGCAGCGATTGAAGACTCTTTTGACCACTAACCTTGCTCCGACAATCCAAAAATCTTGACGCAATAATGATAGCATCAATTATGGTCCAGCATGATGATGTTTGATGTGGCAATAATGTGTGAGCAAATTCGCCAACATTTGTCCTTTCGGGATCACGATCGGGTACTTCACCGAATGGCTTACTTCCGCATTCCTTAATCTGCCATTCACACGAATTATTCCTTCTTCATCTATCCAAGGACTACACAGTCGTAAAGATGACGTACGAGCCACTTCCTTTCCAGCCCTTAACGGTTTCATTTCCTCGGGAAATGCACTTAGTTGTGCCACCTTACACAATACCTTCTCCGATTGTTGAATTTCTTCGCTGCTGAGACGTTCAATAGCTCCTATCTTCTTTGTAGATTCTTTTTTCACGTTATCTACAAATCGCAGACAATATCCCACAACTCGGCGCAGTTTACTCATCCAATGCCAGGTTGTCATGGAATCCGTCCATAAAAACATGGAGCTTCCGGTAATCTTGCCTTTCTTATGAATTCGTACAATTTGCTTGCCAACAATGTTGCACATAGCTCTAGTCTCGCAATTGTCAAGCGTTTCGCAAGTGGAGCCTCCTTCGACTTCGAAACAAGCAAATTGGTTATGCATGCTGCGTCTGTCTTGCATTGTAAGTAAGCACATGCCCCATATTCTCTTTCCGACGCATCACAGAAAATGTGGTATTGCAACTCATCACTCATATTAGAATTGGCAACTCGTGGAACACTTACAATATTCAGTGCAGTCAATTGGCTGATAAATCCTGTCCATTGCCTTTGCATCGTTTCTGGCAATTCCTTATCCCATGGCCACATTGATCCATCCACCTCCTTCAACGTTCATAACCGTTGCATAAAGATTTTCGCCACCATTTTTATAAGATCAACAACTCCTAAGGGATCGTATATCTTGGCAAATACTCCCAATTACGTGACTCTTAGTTGCTGGTTTCGATTCATCAACGCAAGGAACGCGTACCTTCAAACGATCTGATTTCGGTTCCCAAATTAAACCCAACGTGCTGATTGGTTTTGTATCGAGGTTCCTTTCCATCTGTTCGGGTTGAGCCATATCTTCACTCGATAATCCATCTAAGGCTGATGCACGGTTTGATGCCCATTTTCTCAACTTGAAACCTGATCGATCCATCATCGCTATAACTTGCTCATGTGTGTCTCTTGCTTCTTCTTCACTATTGGCTGCTGAGAGTAAATCATCGACATAGAAGTCCTCGTACCATGCTCGTGTCATTGGAAATTCTTATTCATGATCTTCAAAGATCTTTCTCAATGTACGTTTAGCCAAATATGGAGCACAGGTAGTTCCATAAGTAACCCTGTTTAGTTGGTATACAGCAATCGGTTCATTTTCACTCTCTCTCCATAATATTCTCTGCAGATTTCTATCACTCTCCGACACAAGGATCTGTCTGCTAACAACAGATCGTTCAAACTGTGTCCTGTGCTGCATTTACAAGAGGCGTCGAACACCACTCGCCACTTAGTCGTCGTGCTATCAACCTTCCACACTGCATGATCTGGGAGATAAAATCTTGGTGTTTCCAAATTTTGCTCTTCGGTGACGCAGGAACACACTATCTGGCTGCTCGAACTTGTACCAGATACGTCTTCCTCTTTCCCACTGACTATCCAACCCAGTCTCGTCTCCAGTAATTTAGGCAATTGGGGGGCAAAACGTAGTTGACCTTGTTGAAGTATTTCGGAGAACAATTCTCCTCCAATTAACAAATCAATCCTCTCACTCCGGAAGAATGCTGAATCCGCTAACGTCACTCCTATTAGCATATTCCATTTCTCAGTGTTTCTTGTCCGGAACTGAAAATCGGCTTTCATCTTAGGTAGCACCAAACATTTCAAAGATGCTTCGAATTCTGCTACACGTGGCTTAACGATCGCTGTCACTGTGGATTCTGCCCTTACTGCTACAGCTCCAATTCCCGATAATGGTTTCACTAGCCGTCGTTTCCTCAATCGCAACTGTTGAACTAGTCTCTCACTGATAAAATTTGACTGAGAGCCTTGATCTAGTAACGCTCTAGCAAGCGTCTCGACTCCATCCTCACTGCATATTATAACTTGCGCTGTCGATAGCCAAACCATCTGCTCTCTTTCTCCTGCTACGTGCGTTGTAGCGGTTATAGTTTCCTCTCGGTTCGGTAACGGTGGATCAACGCGCGTCCAGATTAACGAGTGATGACGTCCCTTACAGCTTCGGAATCTCATGGATGCACGACAAAAACTGGATCGATGATTCTTAGCCAAACAATTAAAGCATAACGCATTCGTTCTCACTATCTGTTGGCGTTCTGTCACTGAGAGCTTCTCAAACGCAGGGCACCTTCCTAGTAGATGATCACCTTGGCATACCACGCAGCATCTGTTTAACAAGATTCCGGTTTATTCAAACATTTACTTATGTCTAAGTTACCCCGGAAAACCCTACTCCAGACCCCGTTCCCGGCAGGGTTTGGGCGCATGGAGTATTCCCACGTTCGTGTGGCATAGCCTTTATTTTCGTATTATTATCAGAAATTCTTCCTTTTACGTTTCTTACTTTTTACGCATCGCAATTGTCAAAAACGCGCCTTCCATTCCTCTATTCCTTCATTTCTCGAGCCCCACTAGCGACCCGAATGTGTTGCCTCGCTAACGGCAGCCTGCTCATCCGCCAATAGACCCTCCGTAGAACCCTGGTTAGGGATCGCGCCTCTACGGGAGGTTTCCCTGCGGGACCTCTCCTTCTCTCGTCGTCTTATGCGTCGCCGTATGACATCAGCTTCGCTCGGAGGAGCCCTGCTTCTGCGACTTCGACCGGGGGGGACTGATGGCATTGTCTCCATGCGAACGCGTTCGCGCCAAAACCGCTGCATGTAAAGCCTCCGCTGATGTCGCTGACGCAACGTATTCGGCGACGGAGGGAGGCCGTGGGATGGGAGGTGGCAACGCTCCAGCCTCTTCCGCAGCAACTGCCGTCCGCAGTACCTCCTCTTCGCGGGCTCGTTCCGCCGCTGCCACTGCCGCAGCCAGACGGGTATCCGCCCAAGCAGCCGTCCGCTGCCGAGACCGTCTATCACGTGCCGTCCGCACGCGACTGGTCCAGGTACTCGCCCAGGAGCGGGGGTCTGTGGTGTTCCGACCCACTTCATCCTCGCGCCAGAGCTGCTGCAGGACCGTTGTTATTTTGCGGCCAGTCTCTCGAATAGAGTCCCACCAGTTGGGGCTCTCCAGCAGCTTCATTCCGAGGTTGTCGGCGTGGACTGCATCGCCCGAGCCGAACCCGAGAAATTCGGTCCGAATCTCGGAAAACTCCTCGCACTCGAACAGGACGTGAGCCACCGACTCGACCGAACCTGGGCACCGGGGACATTCCGGAGTGGGGGCGAATCCGCAGACATGGAGGTACTCACGGAAGAATCCGTGTCCCGTGAGTATCTGTGAGAGGTGGAAATCCAAAAACGCCTTAAAATAGTCTCGCTTCAGCTTCTTAGCATCATCAAACCGCTCCACTAACGCCTTCCATGTATTCGAATAGTTTTCCGCCACAACATGAATTTGATGTTCATGTTCATGTTCAAATTGTCGAGCTGCATCTCCTTTCAGCGATGCTAGTAGATATTGTAGCTTCATTATCTCAGATAATTCTGCCATCTCGTGCACCATCGATTCGAAACGGTCTTTAAAACTCAGCCACTGCGTACTATCACCACTAAACGTAGGAAGTTCTATCTTCCTTGGCACTTGTGTATTTCCAAACGAAGTGTTCATCTTTGTACTATTCGCGACAGACCGTATACCTTCACCTTGTCTTTGTTTGTCTAACAGAAAACCCTTCAACTTGTGATACGTTTTTTTAAATACCTTTCGTTCACTTCTAAGTTTTAACTCATCACACTCTACGTAACCTTTTAACAACTTTTCTCGCGCACTTTCAAATGCATCTTTTGCCTCTTCTAACGACGTAAGCTGGCTACGTATTTCACACTGCTGTGCATCCACATAATTATCCGTAAACTCTACAAATTCTTAGAGCACTAAGCCAGAGTTAAGAGTCAACGTCATCGTCAGCAATATCGATGTCAGCAACATCGATGTCCGTTGCTGTTTCCGACCGCATCCAAATGCACGGACAGCTTAAAACCGATTAGCAACAAAATTGCTATTCGGCAGAACTAGTGCATCGATACAATTCTGACGTCGTCGCAGTTCGGTACACCTCCGTTCCCTCCCTTCCTCCATCCACCCAATTATTGGCTGTAAAGGCAATAAACTAACATTCAGTAATCGGCACTCGACGCGTTAACAATTATTTCATCCGCTCATCATTCGTCCGAAACTTAACTGGCGCCCCAATAGGGACCAAGTGGTACGAGATGAAAGCAAATATGGATTCTTCCATACTTGATTTATAATCTAAGTTCATAAGGGTATTGGTAAATGTAAGTCTAGTCGCACTTATACCTAAATTTGTAGACAGCTGAGGAATCGAAATCGGAACGGCGACGATATCCGGGGCCGACACGTGATGAACGAGAGTATAGGACAACTCCAGGGAGCGAGGAATGGAGGCCATTACATCACACAATCTTTTCGGTGAACAAAAAGGATAAGTATAGATGCGTGGATCCATTCTACTCATATATCTCGGATCCCTTATTCCATCCCGCGTGCGTGCGTATTCATCAAGAAATTCCTGAATACTGTGTGATCTGCATGAGTGCAGTAATTTGAAGTAAGCATTACGCAATTCACACAGGACGGCAGGGTGAGCAACGCGCCTTTTTGTAAAGTAGCGAAGCTGAGACATACCGCTATTAGTAAGGGGAGTTAGAAAAGAAATTAGCTGTTTAGATAGAGAGTCATATTCTGCAATGTTTTCACTAAATGACGAAGTATTCACTCCCGATTGGTCCAATTCGTATATCTCAATCATACCAACAGGTTTCTTCGGGGGCTCGAGTGTAATAATGGTTGAGTATCGCATTATCCATTGGAGCGTCTGATTTAGCATGACATCCAGGTACTCATCGCAATTCGTCCAAGCCTTAGTTGGAATTTTCCTTTCACTAACAAACAGTCTTTTATCGTCACCCACAGCATGACAGTCGTAGAACTCAAGTTCCTTGTCCATAATGAGAGGTTTTATTTCCTTTGGCCCATACGTACCTAAATCAAGGGTAACGTATTTGGCTTCAATACGATAACCGGTTTGGACAATACTCAGCATTGAGTTCATTTGAGAAAACAGGCTTGAGACTTCCACCGTGGGAAGTTTCTTATCTCCTGTTTTCTCATTTTTATTAGAGTTAGAGTTACCGGGTTCCGGATCAGGATCTTTTTCTTTTCCAGCATTATCTTTGTTATATTTCTTTGATTCGTTTTTATCACCAGAGTCGTCCTCGGTGCCATTCTTATCTAGACTCTTGTCTTTATTGGTTGATTTATCGGTTGAACCGTCCTTATTCAGAGTATCGCCTTTCTCATCCGCTGTACCCTTCTCTTTCTCATTTTCATTATCCTTTTCTTTATCCTTATCATCATCTTTCTTATTACGTTTCTTATTATCGGACATCCTAGAATGACGATATGAAACTAATCCTGTCGAACGTGATCCTCCGTATTTCAAAGATTTCCAATATTCCCACAACCTGCTGCATACCATAGAAGCGATCAGAGTTCATCTGGACTGGATGATGATGTCGGTTCGTTCGTTGCTGATTCTGAGTCTGTAAGTTAAGTGACTAGCATTAAAAATATTATTAATCGATAAGTGAATCAAGTGTGCGTGAACTATCGGAAAAAATATTTCAAGTTAGTGTAAATTTAACTGCATTTGAAAATTGAAAAGCGTGAACTAGGTATAACCATCATTTTAACATTTTCGGCATCATAAATTTACCTTTTTTTATATTTTACGTAAAATAAAAAATTCAAAATTCCATTTTCAAAACAACGAGCAAATTTGCAAAACAGGAACAGGATGTTGAATCAAACTATCATCTCCAATACCATGAGCCGCGAGGAGTATTTGAACATAGGGAAAGTGCCAGAGTATGTCAAAGAGTTACCTGTTTTTTGTGGAAAAGCCTCAAGCTTACCGAGTTGGATAATGGAAGTTGAAACCGTTCTTAGCTTATATGAACGGCTTCCTAAAGACTCCTCCGAGTACCAGATAATCGAAGGTACTATTAGGAGAAAGGTACAAGGTGAAGCCGCTGATGTTTTGAATTCTAACTGCCTAGCAGCAGATTGGAATACAATAAAAAGGACTCTCCTCCTTTATTATAAGGACAAGAGAGACCTTAAAACACTTGATCACGAACTGACAATGATACGAAAAAGGCCATCTGAATCTATCAGCAGTTACTTCAGCAGGGTTAACGACCTACAAACTGCTATTGTAACACAAATTCGATCCGACCCCAAGTATGCGGTTAACAATAGTGTCCACATACAATTCTTTAGGGAAAAAGCACTAGACTGTTTTATCCGAGGTCTTGATAAAACACTAAGCTTGCTTTTGAAAAACTACGACCCTAAGTCGTTGAGCAGTGCATTCCAATATTGTTTAGAATATTACAATATGGACATGCGGTCTGCACCCTTTAACGACAATAGGATCATAAAAATTCCAAAACCAATTGGTCTAGAAACCCATAACCATCAGAATCACTCGTATCAAAGAAGAACAGCACCGGTGAATAACATTCAACCGCCAAATTTCACCAATACCAGACCATTCGCAAACCAAGGTAACCCTCAGCAGTATGCAAATCAAATTCATACAGGAAATAGGTATCCCAACGTAAACGGTTTTCAGCCCCAAAATAGACCAATAAGATTCAACACTTCAGTGCCCATGGAAGTTGACCGTTCTATGCAAACAATCAACCAGGGAAATTTCAATGCAAAACGACCCCGACCTGCGTCATCAAATCTTAGACAGGCTTACGGAATTGATGCTCCATTTGCACAAACCAGCAAAATGTCACACAGTAGTTCAACGGAACCGTCACTCGATTATATCGATGGCTCCAGACAATTAGATGAAGTAAGCTGTGAATCAAAATCTATATTCCAAACGCCTGATCAACATGTTTATGGTACAGAACACCCCGGATATGAGCAATCTAATTTTCCACACGAAAATAATTTTTTAGAGTGGAACGCGAGTTAGTAAAGCCATTTCACTTCTTTATCAATTTGCGTACTAATATGGGAGATTTCCCCTTCTTAATAGATACCGGATCAAATATAAATTTAATTTCAACAAAACTAGCAAATACTTACAAATTGAGTAAGCCATACCCTTTTTCGGCAAATAGTATAGCGTCTACGAACGGAAAATTTAACACATCTTCTGCAATAGACATAAAATTTTTTGCACCAAGAACAATGAAATCATTTCAATTTATAGTACATGATTTCCATCCATTTTTTGCTGGAATAATCGGAACAACAATTTTGAACACCCTTGAAGCCGATATATCATTCAAAAATTCAACACTTCAACTTAAAACCGATAATGGCACCACTTTCACTGTACCATTAGAAAAATACTCATTCAAAATGAGCAACGCTTTAGCAGAATTTCGTACCGATCATTTGCATTCTGAAGACAAATGCAAGCTAATTAAAATATTGAATGCAAATCGAGCTACCTTCCACGAACCAAATGTCAAATTGACCTGTGCTACAAATGTAAAATGTGCAATTAACACTACAGATAATTTACCTGTGCACCAAAAGGTTTACCCATACCCCGCGGCCTACAGAGAAGAAGTGGCTGATCAAATCAAAACGCTTCTCAATAACGGAATCATTAGACCGTCGCGATCTGCTTGGACATCCCCAGTTTGGATTGTACCAAAAAAGGACGACGCCTCAGGAAAGAAGAAATTCCGTATGGTCATAGATTATAGGAAATTAAACGAAAAGACCATAAGCGATAGGTATCCAATGCCAGAAATCTCGTATGTCCTTGATCAACTACGAGGCCAACAATACTTTTCAAATCTTGATCTTGCATCAGGATTTCATCAAATTCAGATGAATGCACAGGATATTGAAAAAACTGCATTCTCTATCAACAACGGTAAATATGAATTTACAAGAATGCCGTTTGGTCTGAAAAATGCACCAGCCATTTTTCAAAGAGCCATTGATGATATACTTCGCGAACACATAGGCAAAATCTGTTACATCTATATGGATGATGTAATTGTATTCGGTAGAACGGTTCAAGAACATTTGGATAATCTAGATAAAGTTCTTTCTACATTGAATGCTTCTAATCTGAAGGTTCAATTAGACAAATCCGAGTTTCTTCACAAGGAGATTGAGTTTTTAGGACATATTATTTCAAGTGAAGGATTGAAACCAAACGTTAAAAAGATTGAAGTCATAAAATTATTTCCCCCACCCAAAACAATCAAACAATTGAGATCATTTTTGGGATTGACAAGCTATTATAGAAGATTTATTAAGGACTATGCGAAAATAGCGAAACCTTTAACTAATAGCCTACGAGGTGAGAAAAATATAACTTCAAATAGCAAAATAACACTCTCCACGGAACAAATGAAATGTTTCGAAAAATTAAAAAACATACTTTCCTCGTCAGACATTCTAATTTATCCAGACTATAATAAGCCCTTTATTTTAACAACCGATGCTTCCAACTTTGCAATTGGAGCAGTTCTGTCCCAAGGCGACATAGGAAAGGATAAACCAATCCATTTTGCTTCTCGTTCTCTGTCAAGAACTGAAGAATCTTACTCAGTTCCGGAGAAAGAAATGTTAGCTATTATATGGGCTCTTAAAACATTTAGAAATTATTTATATGGGGCAAAATTCACCATTCTAACTGATCACCAACCCCTTACATTTACATTATCGGAAAAGAATACAAACGCAAAACTTAAAAGATGGAAAGTCTATCTAGAACTGCACGATTACAGTATTGTATACAAACCAGGAAAAACAAATGTGGTGGCCGACGCTTTAAGTCGCATTTGCTGCTCTATGATAGCAACCCAGCATTCAGCTCCTGACTGTGATTTGCTATTTATATCTTCAACTGAAGGACCACTAAACGCTTTCCGTCATCAGGTAATAATACAAGAAGGAAAAAATAAAATTGAGGAAATAAATATTTTCGATCGTTTTAAAAGAATAGTCATCACAACAGATGATACAAGTGAAGCAAATCTTCTTAAAATACTGAAAAGTAATTTTGATGCTTCTAAATTGAATGGTTTGTACACAACTGAATCTATCATGGGAAGAATTCAGGAAGTCTACAAGAACAATTTTGGTAGACAAAATATCTTAAAGATTCGATTTACTCAAAGAATACTTGAAGACGTCGAATCTTATTCAAACCAAATGGATATAGTGTGTTTAGAACATAATAGGGCACACAGAGGTGTCGAGGAAAACAAGCAACAAATCCTCCGGAAATATTATTTTCCTAAAATGACTGCTATCATCAGAAACTTTATAAAAACATGTGCAACATGTAACGAATGCAAATACAATAGAAAACCGATCAAAAAACAAATCCAAGAAACGCCTTTACCAACACGGCCGTTTCAAATTGTACACATCGACATCCTCTTCCTAGAAAAAAATTATTTCTTGACTTGCGTTGATAAATTCTCTAAGTTTGCACAGGTTAAGAAAATTGAATCAAGGGCAACAGTTGATGTGTTACCCGTTTTGAAGGAAATGCTGCTTAAATATGAACCTCCCGATACCATCGTCATGGACGGAGAAAAATCGTTCAATTCAGGAGAGATAACAAGCTTCTTTAACACATTAAACATTACTCCCTATGTTACTCCTACTGGCCACAGCGAAGTTAACGGAATCGTAGAAAGGTTTCATTCAACATTCCTGGAAATGTATCGTGTAACTAAAACAGACAATCAATTAAAGAAATTAATTGATCTCGTTGATCTTACTGTGCATAAATATAATAATTCTATCCATTCGGTTACAAAATTTAAACCATTCGAAATTATCAATCCTTCAGAGAAAAGTACCGCTATTATTTTACAAGTACAAAAAAATTTGCGTCTAAAACAGGAAAAAGATTTGCATTTCTTTAACAAAAATAAAGTAGAAATTCCGATACCTGATTCAGCATTAGCTTTCGTGAAAACAAAAAGAAGAATGAAACAAGTTAAACCCTTTAGACCAATCAATATTAAAAAAGTAAACAAAACAACCGTTACCACTAAAGACGAAAAAAGGATTCATCAAAATGATCTTAAAATAATTAATGTCTAATACCCTGTTATGTTACAGGATAGTTTTGGCAGTATGGACACAGAATATTTCAATACTAAGTCTAGAAAAAATACCACTACTGGCCTTCGATAGAGGTGTAGCTAGGATATCAACAGGTTATTATATTCAATTATTATATTTATTATATTATAACAATTATAACATTATAACAATTATTATAACAATTATTATATTCACCATTTTCAAGTAACCGATATCAAAAATCAAGTGGAATTATTGCATGCCGAGTTCGATAAAGTAATGGAAACCCAATATACCCATATTATTAAGAACGAATTTGATCAAATTACAAGCCAACTCAACACCATCTTACCCAACCGTCAAAAACGATGGGACACAATAGGAACGGTCTGGAAATTTGTCGCAGGAAATCCAGACGCTAATAATCTAAGATTAATTAATACTACGTTAAACAAATTGATCATAAACAATAATGCCCAAGTGAAAATAAATGAAGGTTCGGCGACTCGGTTGAATGATAGTCTAGCGAAAATAAGAGAAGCTATTACCATATTTAACAGTTCTTCCATGGAGCTTTACTCCATAAACATTTTCTTAAACTTGAAACACTTATCAGAAAGGATAAAAATCATTATCGACAGCATAACTTTGGCAAAATTGGGAGTAACCAATGTACAGCTCCTTAACAAAAAGGAAATAGACATAATAGTAGCAGACATTAAGCGGAATAATCTTCCAATACATACAATCATAGAATCCCTTTCGTATACAACTACAAAAGCTGCTATTAGCAATTCAGAACTAGTTCTAATAATTACTGTCCCTAGGCTGGAAGATAAGATTTATAAGAAAATTCAAGTTTACCCTGTCACAAATAGCAATAGAAGTATTCATGTACCCAATCCCTATTTCCTATCCTATCAACACTATATTTATACCGTACCGACATTGCGAAAAGCCATATATCAACCTGAGGACCTGCAGGAAGAAGAATCATCATGCGTTGCAGCGATTTTGAACCAAGAACAATCAGAATGTGATATGGTTTATCAACCAACAATAGCAGAAGTTGTGTGTCCGGATGCGACACATCTATTGATAAATAGTGGTACTACGTTCATCATAACAACCAACTGCGGCTTGAAAGAACGAGTATTCAACGGACCGCTATTGATAACATACGCTTCTTGTACGATTCTAATGAACGGGAAGGAAATTTCGAATAATCGCACCGATTTACCAGGATCACTGATACATCTTCCACTATACGGTGTACAGATTCAGCCAAAAAGCAACATCACGAATTTGAGTTTGGATAACTTAAATGATCTACACGTTGAAATGCGAAAAGAAATGGACGCAATTAAACTAGAGTCAAACAGTTTTACGTGGACATGGAAGTGGTCACCTCCCTTCTTCATTGCGTTACCATTCATCATTTTCATCGGTTGCCTCATCGTTCTACAGCTGAAAAAGAAATCTAGTCGAATCGAAGTTCAAGTTACCAGCCCAAAAGAAGCAGCAAACTCCGAAAATATTCGAAGTTTTCAACCACCCACAATCCAAGATCTCTTTCGTACGGAGCCTCAAGACTAAGAGGGGGCAAGTTAAGAGTCAACGTCATCGTCAGCAATATCGATGTCAGCAACATCGATGTCCGTTGCTGTTTCCGACCGCATCCAAATGCACGGACAGCATAAAACCGATTAGCAACAAAATTGCTATTCGGCAGAACTAGTGCATCGATACAATTCTGACGTCGTCGCAGTTCGGTACACCTCCGTTCCCTCCCTTCCTCCATCCACCCAATTATTGGTTGTAAAGGCAATAAACTAACATTCAGTAATCGGCACTCGACGCGTTAACAATTATTTCATCCGCTCATCATTCGTCCGAAACTTAACTCCAGCAAACCGATCCTGGTAAATTCTAATAAAGGGCACCATTTTGCCAGCGTCTTTTCCTGTTTTCGACATCACACAGGTTCAACGACACTATGTCGCGATGGCGGAAAACGACGCCAACTCTTTAACGTTGGCCTTAACGCACTAACCACAAAATGGTTA
This sequence comes from Anopheles funestus, assembly GCF_943734845.2. Lineage (NCBI taxonomy): Eukaryota > Metazoa > Arthropoda > Insecta > Diptera > Culicidae > Anopheles > Anopheles funestus. The sequence continues at coordinate 49,650,234 of NC_064599.1, forward strand.
CTCCTGCGATCGTCCTGGTGTTTAAGCCTTTTTACTTTTTCACAACGTGGTTTCACTAAGAATGTCTTTCGGACCCACGAATTGGCCGAAATCAATTACCACACCCCTTCACGCAACTCAGCTTCACCTCGCTTCACAATTATCCGGTCCTTAAGCGGCTTATTGAACGTAATCTTCTTTCACTTAGTATTACGCTCCACTCCATTTACGTACTGCACGGCAATCAACAACAAAAAAACGTGATGATCTCTAAGCGAGCATCTTAGTGTCCCGTGTCCTTTGTCACTTTTTATCAAAACTAGGGTTCGAAGGACCAAATGTTCCATCCATAGGTCACTGGTTCATATCCGGTTCGAAGGACCAAATGTTCGTAGCTCATACACAAAAAATGAACTGCTCGGCACGGGTGTTCAGCTTAGACTCTTTTTATCACAATTCCGATCCTGCTCTTCTCACTACTACGATCTGGTCATAAATCGGCGCGGATTTTGCGTAAATGTACAAAATAACGTCTAAAATCGTCATTATTTTTATTCAGAGCAAATCTCCTCATAATCAAAATCGAAAAATTGCCCATTTTATGAATTCTGAATGTAGTGGACGTAATGGAAAAGCATACTCATTTTGTTTGTAGAACATACGATGCAAAAAATGATTAAATGTTTTGAACACCTTAAAAGTTTCGCGCTGAAATTTTCCAATATGGTTGATTGTGTCATACTTCTCACTCTGGCCAACTTCTCGCTCTGCCACGTATGATTTCAAACAAATAAAGCGAGAAAGCGTGCGGATTTGTTGGTAGTTTGGTGAATTGAAGAATTTCATTCGTACGGAGAAGTAGCAGTATGAATCGAATTTACGAATTTTTAATTCTATGATTATAATGTGTAGCAATCTTTTCACTGAGTATTTTTTTCTTAAACATTTTTTTTTAACATTGAATTAAGCTATTGAATCAGACTTCATGAAATTCCAGCATGTTGGTAGTGCCAGGCACAGAATATGGAATAACTATTAGTTTTGCATAGTACGTAATGATGAACTTTTTCCAAATATTTTATTTATTAACTTTGTGGATTCTAGAAATTGGCAGTGTTAGAAAATTTCGTTTTTCGGAAATTTGCTAACTAATAAGACTTTTTTTTGCCGAACACCGATTAACAGACGTGGCTGGCAGGTGGCAAAAAATACATATTTATTTTTCTCCGCAGGCGTTTCCTGCGACTTTTATGCATTTTTTTCCAAACTTCTTTGTTGTAAACAAACGTTATTTACACCGACAGCCGCTGTCACTGCGGTTTTAATGTCGACATAAATGTAAAGATCTTGGCATTCGATCAGAACGGTTAGAACCGTGGTGAGATTAGGTTTGCGAAAAAACTTATAAAATGGGCGGGATCACAAACAACGAACCTCTTTTGTAGAAAATCGGCAAGGAATAAATTAACTAATTTTTTGGTTCGCAATAGCGTTCCTAAAGAAAGTCTTAAAAAAGCCGCGTTTTTCTACATCTTGTTTTTATCCTTCTTTTCTCCTGCTTGTGACAGGTCGTTGGGCCATTGTCTCCCTGGGAAATACAAGGTGTAGACTTAACAATTTGTTGAATCATAGGCAAAGCGGTTATTCAATTAATCATCATAGAGGGTTAATTTACTACATTTTATTTCAAATTTTCCAACATCGGGTAAAAATAAAACTATAGATTTTATTCTATAATACTGAGTACGTTTTTTTCATTATAAATACCTTGATTCAATAATTCTATGAGTTACTTTCGTATTGGCGCGGATTTGAAAATCTGGCGCGGATTTCAAATGGGTTGGCGCGGATTTCGCGGTTTTAAAATAGAGACTTCTGTAACAGCCCTGTAAATTAATTAAATTTAATTAACAGATAATTGACAATTGTAGTATAGAACACTTGTTTCTCAAAAAAATGTAAGTTTTTAAGGAAGGATTGAAACCGCGTGTTCTTCGAATCTTTTCATGTAACACTGTACTCTTAACCTGACTGTTGGCTCTTAACCGTCACACGCTCTAGGAAGTGTTAGCGTTTATAACTATGGATCGAGAGCGTTCACTCAACAACAATGTTGATTCTTTTAACCTTCAAGTAGGCAACCGGATACCCGGGTATTTTTTTCTACTTTGAACTGCAATAACTTTTATTTCATTGCTTGTATTGACCTGAAATTTTCTGTAGCCTCCCAACTTTTTATTTCCGAATTTTGGTACAAAAATTGTAATTTTAAACAAACAATAAGTATTTTATTTTGATTTATTTTAAACTTTACCACGTAAGTTGGCAACCAGCATACTCGGGTATTCCATACATTTCGTATGGAGAATGACGTTTCTCTTCTTCTTCTTTTCGGATTTAAAATTTCAAATGGATCGTTAGTATTATCGTATCTAAAAAAATATAATAAATGATAATCTTATATTATCATTATATTATTATTATTATAGTATATTATAGTATAGTATAGTATTTACTATATAATTTATATAATATAATAAAAAAAAACCATTAATTGTATGCGTCAAAACGTATGGAATACCCGGGTATGCCGGTTGCCAACTTACGTGTGTAAATTTGGTTGCCAACTCTACGGTTAAAGTGCAATGCTTGTTATACAGTCATGAATATATCATTAGTATTGTTGATTTCGCTAATGGTATGGTAAAAAGACGCAAGTGTATTTGTTTTATTTTGTAATTCATTTTTATTTCATGTAATTTATAATTCAATATCAGTCATACCGCCTGGTCATATTAATTGAAAAATAGTAATAATAATAATAACAACTCATTATCAATGCATTTATAAATTCTTCTAAGAAATTAGTAGAAACTTGGAAATGTTCTTTAAACAAAGAACAAAGAAAAATAATAATAATAACAACAATAAATCAAAATAATCAATTAATCCTCGATTACTTCGCCTCTAAGGCAACGAGGCATATATCGCCACATGTTTTGCACAAATCCATCACAATCTGTAGTCGTTATTAATGAAGCTCGACTATATATAGCATTCATTAATTCCATCTCGTTTTTTGGGTTTGCCCGTTTGACGAAATTCTTCCACTGGCTAAATAAGTTCTCGATGGGGTTTAAGAAAGGAGAGTACGGAGGCAAATAAATAGCCTCATTCCCTTTTTCTTCCATAGCACTTCTTACCTCAGCGCATTTGTGGAATGCCACATTGTCCATAACCAGGACCAGTTGATGAGTGCCCTGCGATCTTAACTTGGTTTTAATTCGACGATAAATTCGACGAATGATTCACGATTTATTGCCCGCTTGTGGCAAACATAGTGTATTATCAATTAATATGGCCAGGCTGTATGACTGATATTGAATTATAAATTACATGAAATAAAAATGAATTACAAAATAAAACAAGGACACTTGCGTCTTTTTTACCATACCATTAGCGAAATCAACAATACTAATGATATATACATGACTGTATTACAAGCATTGCACTTTAAAAAAATCAACATTGTCAATTATCTGTTGATTAAATTTAATTAATTTATTATAAACACATTCAAGTGCGATTGTACCGAAATATGCCCTTCTAACGGTTTATTTAAATACAAGCAACCACTGAACGTGTTTACAATCCACGCGCTGTCAAACTAGCCCATTTTGAATGAGAAAGTGACCATTTCAAGTGAAGGTGAACCCAACAACTTGAGACTTATCCCATTTCGGCAGCACGAGATCCCAAATCCGCTGCGAAAAATCCCAAATCGCTTGATGGCGATCCCATTTCAACGGAGATAGATCACAACTAGCTCGAGAAACGGTGTAACACCTTAGACTTTACACCTTAACGAGACGTACATTCAGGGTTCAGTACAAGACTTGCAGTACCCACAAGTGCTCACCGACACTCACACACACTGACACATATAGCACTTGAAGCAAACACGTAACTCCCTTCACACTCGACCAAGTCTTTGGTCCACCCTCCAGGCGTGCTGAAGTTTTGTGGCGATTACTTCTCCATGCTTCCATATCCATACCGCTAAGTTCGGGAATAGAGCATGTGTCCAACGTCCTTTGGTGGGGAGGTCCCATTCTGCCTGCCACTTCCCCCGGGATATAGTCCTAGCGGACGACCTAGACATTCTCGCTTCGATATTGCCGCTACCTCTGGAACACTCACAGTCTTCAGCCCAGATGATGCAAATAGGCATAATATTAACCACCACACATGCCGCCGGGTACGAAGTTGTCCTATAGGCGCAGATCACTCTCAGCGCTAGCAACCGCTACACCCTATTTACAACACGCTGATTCGCCTTAACCGCCAGAATATGTGCCCAGTTTCCGGCATTGTATCTCAAGCGTGTAGTAGCTACATCGGCGAGAAGTCGTCTGCTACTACTCTTGGGACCACCAGTGTTTGGCATGATCGACATCAACGTATTTGCAGCCTTGGTGGCATTGCTGCAGGCGTACTCGAGATGCTTCCGGAAGTTAAGACGATCGTCGATAACCACACCCAGGTACTTCAGCTGCCGTACGGATGCAATGAGCTCCGTGCCCACGCGTAAGCGCGCTGTTTGGATCACCTTATGACTGCTGATCAACAGGAACTCCGTCTTCTTATGCGCAATGCCTAGTTTCACGCTTCGCATCCACGACTCTACTCTACCTACAGAGTCGGAGGCGAGGAACTCGATCTGCTCTATAGATTCGCCAAGGACCGTTAAAGCCATATCATCGGCGAAGCCGATCAACTCCGCTCCTGGAGGTAGTTTAAGGCGCAGAACTCCGTCGTACATTACGTTCCACTAAATTGGACCGAGGATTGAACCCTGTGGAACTCCAGCCGTGATGCCCATTGACTGAATGCCTCGTTCGGTGTCGTACGTAAGCACTCGTTGCTCTAGATAACTCCTGAGCAGCCTGCAGAGGTACGGGGGTACGATCATGTTGTCAAGAGCGAGTGCTATGGCTTCCCAACTGGCGCACTTTCAGGCTTGCGGAAAGATGTTCAGTTCTAGACAGTTGTTGAAAATTTTACCCAGCAGCGTCAGGGCTCGATTTCGCAGATGTTTCATGCAAACGTTAAAGATGCCATCAAAGTCGGGAGCTTTCATATTCTTTAGTCGTTTAATTGTTTGCTCGACCTCAGCAATAGTGACCCGTTTCTCAGACGGTAGAGATGGTGATGTGTTGTCCATTAACGTGTTAGTCCTCGAGACATCTACGTCATGTGGGCTAGACATCGCAAAGCCCAGACAATGCGTCTCAGCAAAGTGATTACCTGGTACATTGGCCTTTTCGACAGGTGTCATGATCATTTGTTGTGGTGAACTGCTCTGCAAAGGAGGAATTGGTCGAGGTTCCTGCCTAAGAACCTTCGCGATCTTCCAGAAGGCGCTTGAGTGGGGTGGAAGCTTCTCGATTTTTTTTCGCAAAGTTGGTGTTTCGAATCACTGCCATGCGATCCGAAATGATGCGTGAAAGACTAGCCGCTTGGCGCTTTAATTGCTGATCCCCACTTCTTTGGGACTGACGCCGGACTGCATTACGATGCCGGATCATATCATGTGTATATTCGTGTAACATAATGATTTCTCCCCTACCACGCACTTTAGGAACACATTCCTCAACTGCTACATTGATGGAGTTTTGTAGTGTAGTAATAGCTGATTCAATTGCTTCAGGTGACAAATTAACTACAGTTGAAGTGATGTTCCGATCAACTAACATTCCAAATCGGGTCCAGTCAGTGGTATGGTAGTTCTTACGGCTCGCTGGAGGAGCTCTATTCGCGTCAATTGTTAATGTTTTGGAGATTCCCGTGTTCGTCAGGAACAGGTCAAGCGTACTAGGAGACCCACGAGCTGGGATATATGTTGGCTGATCGGGATACTCAATAATAAATCTACCTTGCTGAGCGATGTCAGACAATATTCTACCTTTTGCATTGCCACGGATGTTGTTTCACAAGCTATGACGAGCATTTAAATCCCCGTCAATAACAGTTCGCATGTTGAGGTGTGTTAGTTTACCTAAATCCCTCCTGAACATTGGTGCTGTATTGTTGGAGCACTGTTTTGGGCAGTAGACTACCATAAGGCAAACTGAACCGGCGGGGGTAAATACTTGTATTCCCAATGATTCAATTACTTTAGTATTGAATGTTGGGAACACGGTATGATGAATACCTTGTCGCACGGCTATGGCTACTCCGCCACCACGTGCACAAGTGCGATCGAATCGGTGGATCGAATAACCGCCGATATAAAAGCTTAGTTCAGGTTTCAGGTGAGTTTCGATAATCAATGCAATGTCAATGAAGTGTCGATGTAGAAAATCGTTTAGAGGTATCTGTGTAGTCCTGACGGACTGCGCGTTCCATGTCACAACCCGGAGATTACCCATTGAGCATGAGTAGCTCTCATACTCGCCGATAACGGCGAGTTGGTCAGCCTTGTTACGGCAAAGACGAATCTTCGACAGCATCCTGTTGAATATGCTAAAGAGCTCGTCCATTGAGCAAAAGCTCCCCTCAGAGACTGGTGCTGGTACGTCTGGGGAATTACGAGAATTCATTTGCGATGGAGATGAAGCCAAGTGGAGTTGCGACACGGTCGGAATTGGAGCTACTCGTGGCCACGCGTTAATGTGCGAAGTGGCGGGCGCCACTGAGACAGGGTCAAGAGGTACCGGAGCTGTAGGAAGCGATTTTGAAGAAATCTGCTGTTGAGCCGGATTCTTTAGTTGTTGATATCGCTGCCACTAAGGACTACCACACTGGCATACAGCAGAAAGCTCTGAAATTCTGTTCGTTTCCATGCGTTTATACCATTTAAATCACGCGTCCTTCGAGGAATTTCAATGGTGAACTTAAGCAACCGCATGTTTGTAAAAATTTCTTGCATAACTTTTGTGGAAAACTTTGGCTGTTTTCCTAACTTGCCTTTCATAAAAATTAAAATTATTTTGCGCATTACACCCAGGTATAATAAATGTAATTCATGAGCTACAGGAATGTCCTTAATCATGTGAAAATTGATTACATCTGTAAGTGGCCTTGGATTTTTGTAATGCGTAGGATAGACATTGGCTCTAAACGTTTCATCATCTCTTGGCTCCCCGTTTATGCCATCGTTATATCCACGGAAGGTTTCCGGATACTACTTCGACATTACATTTCAAGCAGCCACTAGCGGAGTTGAACGATTTGAATCCCATGAATATGCAAACGAAGTTATTTTTTGTTGCAATTGCTTATTATGATATAGTTTCTTACCTTTAATGAAGCAACGAGCTGGAGTATCCGCAATTATAGCCCGCAAAGACACTTGAAACGTTGAACTGTTTATCACTATTCCGTTTTGTTACAAGTGATTTAATTCTGTCACCATGGGTCTAAGATATTCTTCGACTAACGTTCACGAATCACCACAACAAACTGCGACGACTTGGTCTAGCTGTACACACCCAAACACTTTCATTAATATTGGCCAAAATTCAGTCATTCCGCTTCTATGCAGTGGAATTCCATCGACGAAGAAATCAAGCCAGAGTGTTTCAACATTTGATGTTGTTTTACTGTAACAAAAGACGAAAACAAAGTTCGTGAAATAAATGGCATAGTTTTAATAAACTTTGTATTCCCTGAACTGATAATGCAAACTACTGGCGATGCCCTGATAACATAACTGACCACCAGCAATGATAGTTACACCATTATTCTCATTGGAAACTGGAGTTTTAAGCAACGTCCACGCATCTTTTCGGTATTGCAAAAGACGCCTTACGTAGTATCGACAGCAGCATGTTTTAGGATCGATGAGTTAGATTGATCAATAGCGCTCAAATGCAAAGTTTATCTTCGAACGATAGTCCTTCTACATTTATCTCTCCATCGTTAGAATCCTCTCCAAATGATCCGTACGAATCATCCGATTGTGGAAGTTGGTCTGCGGTATCGTCGGTAATTCCAATGTCACAATCACTTTCACTATACGGTGTAGATCGAGACTGAGCATTGTCCAAGATGTTATTTGTTTCATCTACGAATATAAAATGTAAATATTATTTAATTTAAGGCAAGTATGAACAAAATACTACTCGTACCTTCGTTAATAGATGAGGAAGCATTTGCTGAACTACTTTCCCCATTTTCTTTTCGCCATTGTTGTTCAAACAAAGCGCGTCGTTTATCACGGATTCTGTAAAACAACCCAGTTTTTCGCATATTCTTCGGATACATGGCTTGGATTGGTTTGACAATACTCTCTTCAATGAACCAAACCAAACATTGGTTATTTGACAGCAATCATGAACACAAATACACAGCACACACTCACGAAATCGCGTGCTTCCTACACGGTGACAATTGGTTCGACCCATGTGGACACAAAAGCAATCCGATTGTGTGCTGGGTTGTTAACAAATCTCCGTTAACAATTCTCCGTTGCTTCTTCTCCTTCTCCTACTTCGTTCGATTTGCCAAAACTGAAATAGCAGCAGATTTTTTTTTTTTTCAAATCATCGATCCCGCCATTTATGCGAATTTACAGCAGGGTTCAGAACCAATCGCACTAGTTCAGCCAAGGCACAGAACCAATCGTGCTACATATTTAGCCGCGCAGAGCACCTATCGAGTTCAAATATCGACCAGCAGGCTCGGAAAACGCTTAAAAACTAGTCGAATTGTTTGTTCGGCTAGAAAGTTTGCCTTAACGTCACTGGTGTGTTTCAAGCGTCCTGAGTTAGCTCATAGCGCTCATTCTGACTACCAAACGGAAAGACTCTAACTAAACGTGAAGCTTTATTGATCGATCAATCAACCTGTCAAAACGAAAAACAAAAACAAAAAACAAAGTAGCAGCTCGTTGAGAGAAGCAACTGTATGTTTTTTTTGACAAGTTTTGACTATTTAGCAGCTTTTTTGTGCTCAAAATAATTTCCGCGTATTAAGCTGCGGGGCCACGACAGTTGAGGATTCCCTCAGAACTCAAAACCTCAGGAACTCATGAGTGATTTTGAGGGATTTGCGTTTTGAGGAAAACCTGGCCGATCTACAAAAACCTCAAAAACTTTTTGAGACTTTTTTTGAGGAATCGTTTTGACAGTTCCGATGCCTCAGCTGTTCAGAATGTAAACAAAACATATGTTTGTTTGCGGTTTTTTCCAATGAATGTACACTTTTCGTTTGCTACTGTTAATGCAAATACCTACTGAAGAACTAGAATTAACATTAATTATAATTTAACACCGTATTTGTGTGTTTATTTTTTTGTGTTTTGTGACGGTAAATTGTTCATTTGTTGCACAGTGTGTGACACAATTTATGTATACGTTTTAATTTAAAAAATAAACTTTTTATGCGAAAGAGTATCCTTGTATCTCGTTCTTTTGATTGATAAAATGTTTAAATACTTTCTTTTTCTTAAAACAACTTTTTATTGACCATATTTTCCATTGGATTGATCAAAAAACACATTCGAACAAAGATTACAATTACATGAATTACATAGCATTTGTCAAATACTGTTTGTTGTCGCTGACGAAAAGAGAGGCAGCATGAGTGATTGTTTGTGTGACCAAATTTGAGGAAAACCTCAAACGGCCACGGCAACACTGGTTTTGAGACGCTTTTTGAGGGATTTGAGTGACTGAGGAAGTTTGAGGGAAAGTCTCAACTGTCGTGGCCCCGCAGCTTTACGTTAGTGATAGCAATGACAGGGAACAGATAGAACATCTAGTCGCACATCTTCGAATCCTGCGTTGTTTAATTAGCCCCACTACTTTTTTTACACGGCAAGCGTACGCTCCGTACGCCTCGTGTGGTACTTTCTTCAGTTGCAAACACTTAAACCATTTGCACACGTGGATTCTCGATTTCCAAATTGCTTGTAGAGTTTTTCCACAGTATTCGCGAAGTCGAAATCCTTTGCCTGATTTAGCATGATTGAGCTCATGTTGCATTCATGTTCCGTTTCTCCGATGTTCCGAACAACCCAGGTAGCAATGTTGCATGACTTCCCCTCGTTTCACGTGCGATTTCTACCCCGCGCGGCTCAGCGCACCCACGAAAGAAAGTGTCGCGCCCGAGAGCTCGTGTTGCAAGCTATTCCCGTCCCATTCTGGCCCTAACGAGCTTTTCTTCCCTCTCGCTCATCTCGCTCGTGTTCATTTTCGAGCATGCAACAAAGTGTTCAGTTTCGCGGTGTCGCACCGCACACACACACGCCGTCGGCCATGTATCGTACTTGGCTTCATCCTGATTGGCTGTTATCAAATGATGGCGCTTATTAGGATCACTACGGGTGAATGGCGTGGATTAGAATTGTGTTGGTCAAAATTTCATATGATTGCAAATATTTGGTTTTTATGCATATTTTAGTGTATAAAATTGATTTTATTCATTATAAATTAATTTTAATTATCAAGAAAGTCAAATTAATCTTCGCCTTTAATAATTACTTCCATTTTTGGATTTTATTTTCTGTCAATAATATCCATGATTTTTATGGTCAAAATAATTGATCCTTGATTTGAGATAAACCATAGTGCCATTTGTTTTGGCTCTCTTCTCGCTCTTGTTGGACTTGTTGACGACATTTTCGCAAACAGTTTTTGATTTTGCTGGACTCGGTTCAGCTCGTGGAGTGCAAATTAAAACAAAATTTATTTAAGTTAAAGTAATTATTTGCTCCGCGAATGTGTCTAAAAAGTGTGTAGTGTTAGAAGGGCTCGTAAGCCTTGTGTAGAAAAGTGAAAAAAGTGCGTGTGTGCGAAAGTTGACGGCGAAGGAAAAGGATCATCCTGGACCAAGCGGAACATTGGAGCATGCAGCTGAACATGACGGGAATGCAGGCGGCCTCGATGCAGTTTTCGTGCATTTAATTTACCGACGAAAGTTTTGGTAAGTTTGCAATGATCGCAAGTTCTAATCAGTGTATAAAAAGTGTTCTTTGTTTCGCTTTCTCACACAGCTTTTCATCGGGCGCCGCAAAAACCGTACACCGCATTTCCAAGGAAGCCAGTCCTTGTGGATGAAGGAAGACGTACGAGTGACGAGAGGGAAGGCAAGCGCGCGCGGCTGAGCGGACCGAAGGAAGGAAGGATCGAGCGGTACGAAGAGGCGAGGATCAGCTGGCGGCAGTACTGAGGGGGGTTACCCAATAATATGTGAGCAAAAAACGGTGAGTAATAAAGGAAGAGAGTGAAGAGAGAATTATTCGTGTTCTCATTTTTTACGATCCGAAAGGGTGGGGGTAAAATGATGAGATTCATTTTGAATGTTGCATGACACCCCACGCGACGCGTCGCATGAACCTCATCGACCGTGCTGCTGTTGCTGGCATAATGATGAGAAATTGGATGAACCCACATGACATTTTCCGAAGATTTCATATTGACCTCTCCCTTTTTCATCATTCTATCTCGCTATTTTTGAGTGATTTTTGCCGTTCGTGCCCTGTGGTGAGCGGTTTTGTCAATGTGTTGGTGTTGATCGTGCCGACCGAGCGACCCGAGAGTGATTTTTGAACAGTTAAAAAGACAAAAGGAAGAAGCAAACGAAGAACACGCACATGCACACAGTCCGCGTTGTCGGACTTGGTGATCCGAGAGAGTGCAAAATGGACGTGTTGAATTCAGAAGGTTTAAAATTGTGAAATATGAACGCAATTTGGCCAGAAAGGTAAGTAAAAGTGTTTAAAAATATACAGCACATTTATTCGTTGCTAATTATGTTATTGTGTTTCGATTTCAAGTATTTCAGAAGACCATTCAAGGCTGGATTAAAAACGCATCGTCAGTGGCATGTGTACCAGTGAACAGTGCAGCAAGGTTGATCACCTACAGCCATGATTCCGTCATGCATGTGTTTTAAAGTTATTTAGTGATAAATGTGAGTTATTCACATATTTGTGCTAGTTAAAAAACAGTGAAAGCGCGAATGAAATATTGTAATTTAAAAAATATAATGAAAAAAAAAATCATAAAATAAAAAAAATATTATACGAGTAAAATTTTGTGTACGTGACTGTACGATACGTTGGAAAGAAAAGTATCATTGTAATCTTGCAGGCGCACGATCGGGTCGCTTCGGTAACGATCGGGTTTGTTCGGTATATAAACCGATCGGATCACTCTCAAGCGTTCGCCCAATGAGAGTGCATTGAGATTGGCTTGAGAGTGAAATTTGAGTTACTTTGAGTTACTCCTGCCAGATGGGAAGTTGCTCCCATACAAAAGTTCATGCAACATCGGCGATTTTGCTGCCTGGGAAGGACGTGTAAGTTAATTCTACCATTCAACCTTTTCGCGTAATCGATTAACAAACTTCTGTTTCTGCAATTTCCTTGTTTGCGCAAGCATTTGTTGTTGCTGCTTGAAAATTTCAACTATCCATCGCTCCGTATTTTGCTGAGTTCATTTAGGAATTCTCGTCAATACTGTTGAATTTCGTATTAATAATGAGTTACAAAAGAGCAAGACCCCTCCGTAATCACTTTTTATAGTTAATTCTTACTAAAAAATGTACTTTCCGTTACACTTTATTTACGGAAAATTTTCTGTCTAATGGCGTTTTTGTTTGACAAAGTTTTCGTTTGTAATGCATTTTTGACGTTCCGTTTGACACGGTATCCTCAACGATTTTGAAACGTCTGATTTCGCTAAACGGAGAGCTAAACGGAAAGTCACGATACTAAAGTGACATTTTCGCGACGTTTGAGAAGACGTTTGGTAATGGGAATAAGCGCTAATGTGTCGGAAATTTCGTTGCTTGTAACACTTGCTTATAGCTTGAAAGAATGTGTTGTGGCGTCATGCCACAGCCACGCACTGTAATAGTTTTCGTTAAGTAGTTAGGAACTCATAAGTTAGAGAGTGCCAGGCGAGGCACTCACCACAGCATATAAAAGTGTGCGCAAGGTGGGTTTCACGCTCTCTTTTTAATCTGGTGAAGTTCGGGGAAAGTGGGTACGTACGAGATGTATAAATTATAAGTGCAATAAAACTAAGTGCGACAAAATAACAAATGGATCGCGACAGGCTCCTTTCTTTATGCTTGCGCTACTAGTGAAAATAATGTTGGATTGGTGTATTTTTATGAGTTGGTTGTAATTTTGATATGTGGTTTGTATCTTTTTAGTGAATTCCATTTTTGCTATTGTATTATTGCATCCTGATATACAGGGTTTTCCAGCCCAGTTCAAATGGAAAGCCAATTGAAAGTAGGAAGTTAGCACCTCAAAATCGTAACACCAAATCTCAAATCCAGCAGTTGTTTACCCCAACTGACGTTTTGACGGCTCTTCGAAACTATGGGATAGCGGGAGCGATAAGAGTCAACACATTTTTATTTGTTATGAATTTATTTCATTTCATGAAACATTTATTTCATTTACATAATTGTACTACGTACCTCATTTTATCGTAAATATGTTTTATTAATTCAATAATTAAATAATTCAATGCCTAATTCAATAATTCAATTTAGTTAAAACTTCATACATAATTCATTAGGTAACAAATGTTCTAAAAACTAACTTACTATTATTTCGTAATTATTAACTTATATTTTGTTTAAAAACTAATCTATGATTTCTTCATCATTCATACATCGCGGAATATAGGACCACATGTGTCGTACATATGCTTCACAATCTATCGATGTTACCAATGATGCACCTTGCTCTATAGCATCCAACAATTCCGAATCACAATTTGCATTTGCACGCTTTGTGATTTCTTTCCACTTACTGAAAAGATTTTCTATTGGATTTAAGAAAGGGGAGTAAGGTGGTAAATACCAAACCTCATCTCTCTCCTCTTCAAGCGCATGTTTTACCTCAACACACTTGTGGAAGGCTACATTGGGTGGAATCGTATAAGAAAACTCGATTCGATTTCTATAGAATCAGAATTGTCGATCGAAATCGAAATCGACTCGAAATTGGTATCGCATACGGTTTTACGATTTCGATCGAGACGACACGCGCGGTCGACTTGTCAAGCAGTTTTGTAGCTGTCAAATCCACGATTGTTTACATTTGTGCTTGCTGCTAGCAGCTGTGTTGCGATCCGGAATAAGTGTATTTACAACGATGATTGCCTAAATTTTACTGTTTAGTGGTAATTATAGTGACAATACTGTAGATCTAGTTAAATATCGCCGAAAATTACGGAATGACATCGTTCGATCGTGTAGGCGCAGCTCGCTCGCCGTCGATGTACGAAGAACTGCTGGCAGAAAGAACAGCAATGGAAACTAAACGCAGCGGTTAATATGTTAACTACAACTCTGCATGCACCGCCACACTTATTATGATTGGATGAATTAATTACACGTTGTTTAATTAATCAACGATGTAGACTTTTTTTTTTATTCTAAATGCGGATTTTTTTATATTTATATTTTTCCTGACTTCCTGACCGTTGTTATACATAATTAAAATAAATTGGTATAAATCTGAACTGAAACTACAAACAAACAGATTCAAAAACAAAGCTTCTCCTAGCTTTCGACAGGTCTTCTCCTCATCGAAACGATTTCGATCGAAATGTAGTGTTGGCGATACCAATTGTCGACAAAGTTGTCGACTGCTCGATGTTTTACTCACGTTTTGTCTACAGGTCGAAACTGACATATCGATTTCGATTTCGATCGACTCATCAAGGCTTACGCGATGCCGCGGTGAATTTTGTTCATCCGAAATGAACATTTGTTCCCGAGTTTTCGATTTCGATCGTAATCGAAAGCTTATACGATTCCACCCATTGTCCATCACGAAAATGAATTTACCAGTGTAGTGTACTGCCAACCTAACTTTGAGCTCTAGAATAAATTTCAAGAACGATTCTCGGTTGATCGCCCTATCCTTGGTGACATAGTGTATGATGCCCCCACGGTTCATTGCACAAACAACCGATACGTTCTTGGAACGTATTTGGGGGACCACTGTTACGGCTGGTTTTCCTATCGCTGATCTTCCGCGAGTGGCCCTCATACTAACGCAAAAACCAACTTCATCGACAAAGATTACATTTGTATCGGGAATTTGACCGGGAAGTGCACAAAAACGTGTGGCGTATTGTTTGCGGACCGCTATCGTGCTGAGATTATTTCTCCGCTCTGGAATTTTTTGAATTCTTTTCAAAGAATAATGGAAATGTTTGATTTCTCGAGCAATTGTAGGTTTGCTCACACGAAGATTGAAGTCTTGGAACACTTTTTGGGAAAGTTTTTGTAGCGTTATTGTAGCGTCTTCGTCTATCCATTCCCTAATTTTGTTTCCAACTTCCGTATTGATTTTTTTGTCGTGTTTTGTTCCTCTCTTCGATGCTTCGACTTGAAACGAAGTTTTGAATTTTTTTATGATGCTGTACACCGTTGATATATTTATATTGAGCGTCTTGGAAATAACAGCCGGGGTGCAACCGTTTTGATGTGCATTGATCACACGTTCTCGATCCGCGTTGCTCGTAGTTTGCAATTTTCGTTTTGCAGCCAAGGATGAATTTTCCGAACTTGGTGTTTCGTTTGTAGCATCACTCACTTGTTGGTCACTCATTTTATGATACCGCAAAATAAAATATGCTTTGTTTTAATTTAGTTGCAAGCGCAAGCTACCGAAAACGACAAAGACTAGCGTTAAATCAAGCACTTGTTTCAGCATCTGCATGCACAGTACTTCAATGTTTCAAGTAGGTACACTTACCTCAAAGCCCCAGCACAATTCAATTCAATTCGGCACGATTATCGGAATCCTGTGCTGTGAGCACTATCAGCAAATGCTTATTTTAGGTCATAGTTTAATTTTATCACTTCTGATAGTGGTTGATTGAATTTAATTAATAATCGAATTAAAAGAAAACCCATACCTTTGATTTGACTACTATATTTTTTCACCATAAAATATAAAAGTTTATTTGAATATTATTTGTTAGTTGCATATAATTTATTATAATTATAACAACAAAATATGTATTTTTGTTGATATATAAAAATCACCAGTATTTACCAAAAGTAAATTAAAATATTAAACATTTAATATATAATTATAGTTGTATTATCACTATGTACTCATAGTTCATAGTACACAACTAGGGACTATAAACAAACAGCGAACTACAGCACAACTGGCAGAACGATTGCGTTGAGACGTCAACGCAAACCGTACAGCGAATCGCTCTCTTTGTATCCAACCGCCGACTGGAACACATGTATATAATAAAGTGCATTCAACGTAATACGTAATTATATATTAATAATTAATACAAAATTATATTAAAATTTTATATATATATTAATGAATAGTTTTATTATACATATATTATTAAGCACTTGAAATTCATAACAAATAAAAATGTGTTGACTCTTATCGCTCCCGCTATCCCATAGTTTCGAAGAGCCGTCAAAACGTCAGTTGGGGTAAACAACTGCTGGATTTGAGATTTGGTGTTACGATTTTGAGGTGCTAACTTCCTACTTTGAATTGGCTTTCCATACTTGAATACTGTCGTGCTTCTTTCACTTTGCGTTTTACGAATTTGAAACCTCCCGTTATATATTTGAACTGGGCTGGAAAACCCTGTAAGCTTATGTTTGAAGTGCCAGTCTATGTTGGGAGGTTGTTGGTACCATGGACAATCGTTGAGATGTTTTAGCTTAGCTACTTATGGTATGGTCCTTTGAGTGTTTGTATTTTATTGTTTGCGCGTTCTATGAATGCTGTGGTGGTAGAGCCTTTTTCAATGAGGCGAGTTTCTGCAGCTGCAATTTTGTAGAAGATAATATTTTTGAGGGCAAGAAGTCCACTTTCGCATCGAAACAATCGGGCTGGATTTAAATGCACCGGACGATGTGCGTATTGCCATGTTGTATGATGGTGTTATTTTTTTGAGAAACTTTACTTCTTGTAGAGATACTGGTGCTGTAGTGGATAGTTTGTAGTGAAACTATCATCGTATCATTGACGAATGTTATAAGTATGTCACATTTTCAAATTTTCAAATCCTAGTAAATTTCAACACCTAGTTTTTTGAGAGTAGCCGAAAAAGTTGAAGAGGTTGATGAAAGTTATGTTCAATAAAATTCGAGAGAATAAAAAATATTGTTTAACGATTTTTTATAAATTTATTAACTTAAGTCATCATAGATTTTTGCTTGCAACAAAACCTTACTAATCTCTTGTTAGGTTCCATATTTTTCCCATAATGCTGAAAAATAATCTGAAAGAGTACCCACAACGTGTTCAGAAAATAATTAACCAAGGGAAAAAGTGCATACATTTGGGATGTAAACCGCTTTAACTCGCTGGAAAACTCGCTATGAAAATTTTTATAGAAAGAAACTCGTAATAATTCACACAAAATCAAAATTAAAGTCAATCGGATTTTTGTAACTAAAAAAATAATGGGTTAACTAACGTTTTTTTATAAATTCATATCTTTAAATCTAAACTTTATTGACCAATTTTTTTTCAGGCAAATGAAACTAAAATTTAACTAAAAGAATACAATTGCATTAAATAAACCGCATTTGCCTCAGATTGTGTGTTTTTGCTGACGGCCGCCGGGAATTCTTTTAAAACCATGAAAACTGCTATCCTAATTTCATGCTTTAATAGTATCCTAGTGCTTAGTATATATGGATGATTTGACATTTCGTTCCAATTCGGTTTTGATTACGTTCGTGTAACCTTATGCTTAATTCTCTATCTCGTTATGATCGATTGGTGGTGGTTACACCATCTTTTCCCGGGTGTAACGCCGTAATGCGTCCCAGCGGCCAAACAGTCGAGTGAAGATTGTCTTCTTTGATGATCAGAAGCTGGAGTTGCTGGACGTATTAAGGATACCATCGAGACCATACCGTTTGTAAGTGCTTCTGTGCGAGTTGGTACTCCCTCAAACGGTTGGTAGGAATGTTCTTCAAATCAACGTCCGGTAACTCTGGCATACTACTGCCAATTAGAAAATGACCAGGTGTTAATGCTTCTTGGTCGGATGGATCATCTGATAATGGAAATAACGGGCGTGAATTTAAACATTGCTCGACTTGAGCTATCAGGGTGAGCATACTCTCCTGATCGATACTAGTGATACCTATCGTTCGCAGTATATGTTTTTTTGCCGATTTGACTGCAGCCTCCCACAGCCCGCCGAAATGAGATGCTCTTGGTGGTATGAACTTCCATGCCATTTCGTTGCTGGCACACGAATCGAGGATGGATCGACGATCAGTGTCGTTGGTCTTCAGCATCTCGTAAATCCGATGCAGCTCATGCGCAGCTCCCTTGAACGTCGTCACATTGTCGGAATGTAGTTCGCACATCTTGCCTCGGCGTGCCATAAAACGACGAAGTGCTGCTAAGAACTCCGTTGTTTTTAGGTCGCTGACTAACTCGATGTGTACCGCTCTGGTCCTGAAACAAACAAAAATCGCGATGTATGCTTTGTTAGGACTCAGGTTGCGGATGCTCGACTTAAGCATAAATGGGACACAGTAATCCACTCCGCTGATCGAGAACGGTCTGGTTGCAGTGACTCTCGACGTTGGTAAATCTGCCACATTTATCATCGATGCCACGTTTGTTTAAAAAACAAACCGACTATCGTGAAGCAAACAGCCTTTGCCAGGTTTTGACCACCTACTAGCCAAAACCGTTGGCGAAGATCTTCAATTGCCACCAACGTCCACTCTGCAGCAACTCTTCAGGCTTAAGCCCGCGCGATAGATCATCCGCCGGGTTATCACTGCCAGGAACATGACGCCAACAAGAAATTCTTGTTTCTTTTTGTATCTGTGTCACGATGTTAGCAACGAACGGCTTCCAGGTGATGATTTGAGTCGATGATATGTTGAGTGCACGAATCATCTTTTGGAACAATTATACCGCTAACCGTGATGCACGTAATTCCAATCTAGGAATAGAATGTGTGTTTGCCAACGATAGATACCACCTTAAACTTAGCAGCTAACAATCTAACCGTCGTGCCCTTTGTCGATTCTGCCCGCACGTAGTAGCATGCTTCGTATGCTCCTTGAACTCGTAGTTTACGTAACGCATACACCATAGAATGGAACTCCCTTAATTCATCTTGTAGTCATTCTGGCAGTGCTCAATTCCAATCTATCGGTTTCCTCCCATTTTGCTTTTCTCTCCATAAGCGTTGAAGGAACACCTTAGCTAATATTACCGGTGGTCTTAACAGACCGATAGGATCAAAGATTCTGGCCGTGTACGATAGCACGAGACTTCGTGTCAGCTCTTCTGCACGGGGCGGCAGATCGACACGGAAACGAAACATATCGTTGGATGGCTCCAAAACCAGGCCCAATGGTGACACCTCCTGATCTTCTTCCCAGTCTAGAATTGGTTTAACGGCCAAATCCACACTTGGCACACCCTCGAGCGCTTCGGGGATGTTCGATGCCCACTTTCTTAACGGGAATTCAGCCGACTCTAACATTGACGACACTTGTTTTGGAATCTCGATGGCTTCTGCTACATCAGTTGCCCCAGTCACCAAGTCATCCACGTAAAAATCATGAAGCACGATTTCAACTGCTTTGGGATACTCGGTCTTGAGATCATGTGCGATCTGCTGCAACGTACGACTTGAAAAAATTGGGCTGAAGCCATACCGTAGATAACCGTCTGCAACTCATACGTTAATATGGGGTCGGTAACATGTTCTCCATATCGGATGCGCAATAGTTGCCGGTCTTTCTCATAATGCAGAATCTGCTTGTACATTTTCTCGACGTCCGCCACCATTACGACAGCATGTTTTCTGAATCGTAGAATTATTGTGAGCAAGTCATTTTGAGGGCACAGGCCCTCTTCTACTGACATCGCGAGACCTTCTAAAATGCTCTCAGTCTCCCAAAACCGTCGGAGTAGAGCTTCTAGGTCGCATTCGTTGGCAGCCATATGGCTTAGTTTCAAACTGGGCCTGGTGCCCTTGGAAGTATTCCCGGAGTCCGCCCATCCAAAGGGGGTTCTATTTACCATGGTTTGCCATTATCCAACGACTGCTTCCTGCAATTCCCGAAACGTATCTTCACCAATGACTACATCTACCTTTCTGAGAACGTGGAAAGTAGGATCTGCGAGCATTACGTTCGGGATGTTCCACGATTCTACATTTATCGGTGAGGTTGGAATTTCTGCTGACGGAGTCTTTAGCACAAGAAATTCCAATGGTGCAGAGAAATCGTTGTCCCTTGATTGCATCCTTCATTGCTGTAATGGCACCCTTCACGTGCTGTCTCGTTTGCCCTATACCTGAGATGACAATGTCCACTTGTGACCGTGGTGTCAGTAACCGATGTGCCATGATTTCGGAAACAAAATTGCACATTGATCCCGAATCGAGAAGAGTCCGAGCATCAAACTTGTTGCCATAATCATCAACAAGGTGGAGTAGTACCGTTTCCAGCAACACCATTTCCTCCTCCGATTGGGCAGTAATGGTCACTACCGGATTTACGTGAAGCAGTGAATAATGTCGTGCCTGGCACGTAGTGCACTTCTATGACGATCGACAATCCTTCACTTGGTGATTGCGATTAGGGCAATTCCAACACAATCGTTTTCGTGTGGCCATTTCACGTCGTTGTTGTACGTCCTTACTTGCAAATGTTGGACAATTGCGCAAATGGTGTGCATCCGCACAACCCAAAATGCACGATGGCTGTGGTGCTGGAACACTCGGTGACGCCCTTCGTGCTGTTGCTGTGTTACCCACCACCCTTGGTCTCTGTTCGGATGATCTGTTGTTACCGAACAACATCTTCATCTTCCCCTCAACGTTATACGAAAACTTACGCGTAGACTTGAGTATTCGTATGTGATCATGTAAGAAATCTACTAATTCCTTTTACTTATCTTTCGGATAGCTTGTTGACTTGTTGGTTTTCTCAAGCTAGGATGGTGACAGGGTCCAATTTTATCAACAGTAGGTTACAGAGTGGCGTATCCCAGTAGTGCATAGGTTCGTCGAGTTCCTCAGCCCGTTAACATGGCGCGTAAATTCATCCACCCGGTGTGTCTGCTCGTCCACACTCTCCCGGCTCACAGTTGGCAGGTGATGAATGTTACGATAATATTCGCGAGCAAGCGTACGCGGGTTGTCGTATCGCTTTAGTAAGGCAGACCACGTAACGTCATAATTATCTGCTGTTAGGGTGGTATGCTCGAATAGCAAACCAGCATCGTCCTTTAACGATGACAGCAGATATTGCAGCTTCATGATGTTAGGATTGTCCGCTGAAGAATCATCGCCACAAATCTGTCCCGGAACGTTAGCCATTTTGTCGAATCCCTGTCGAACGTGGGTAATTCGATTTTTGGCAACCGCAAATTCACCGCACTCGATCGTCCCGAACTGTTCAACGTTGATCTGGCGATCAACAACGAATCACTAATCACGCCGGGGTTGATTGGTTGTCTTCGTAGAAGGAAACCCTTAACGCGTTAGTAACGCGTGTTCATATCACAACGGTCAATCACATACGTGTCAGCCGCATCCTCATCTAACTCCGACACTTTCGCGTTTGCCTGGAGAAAATCTTCATAATACTTCTCCAACTGTTCTAGGCATACTGATATTTCACTCGCTTGGTCCTCGGTATATTCACTTGTGAACTTCTCAATGTTCTTAACCAGTTCCACAGCTTGGCGTTTTTTTATTTGAACCGATTTGAGTTACTTCTCCATTTTCCTTTCAAAATTAGGCGCGCAAGATGATCTCAATCAAATCGTGTACAACCTTGTACGCAAGAATGTCTTTCCAATGGCGCAATTTTAGCAATGGGTGCTATTGCAGTTATGGCTGCCATTATTATTTTGAAATGGCGAGTTTGGTTTTTCTTCACTCTATCCGAACAAACTGCAGCATTTATGGTAGGTTTTTTGGTGGCAACACGATTAACATCGACAAGCAATTAACAAATGTTCCGATTGCTCGTGATAGCGGAGCAATCACACGTTACACAGTGATTAACACAACGGACAGCCTAGCCAAAATTACACTTTCAAGAACGCTTCACATTAACGGTCACGAAGTGCCGTTTTTCCCAAGATTTGTGGTCACGTAGTGTCCTGCTGCAAGTTTCACTGCACGTAATGCTTCCTCTAACTATCCAGTTTGAAGAAGCTGTTGCGTCTTCGCAACAGGACCTTTCTTCCAATCTACTTTCCGACACGAAACGGCACAATTTCTCTTAACATTCTTTATTTGGTCACGGGTGTAGCGGAAATTAAAAAAATTACTGTGTCTTCTCTGCGAGTTATGATCGAAAAGTGCGTATCACGCTTCGACGCACACTTTTATCCTCGCTAGCGCCGGTCGTCAACCCATCTCGCCGGTCATCGCTCCAACGCTGTTTCGGGCTCCTTCGGGATCCTCTAGGCGAGATTACAGCCCTGGAGAAACAGCGCAAGCTCTGAGATGTTTTGTATCCATCTCGGTCGGACTGTTTACATTCGTAAGAGAACCAAATGTAGAAAATTTCACCGGGTGTGATTGGAGGAAACTTGTGATATCTGGGGAAAATTTCGTGTTACACGTTAGAGGATCAATTTGCTATTGTTTTTTATTTTGCCCGGTTACATAGTTCATTCTAAGTTCATTCGTTGAGTTCATTTTCCTATTCCTATTCCTCACTTCGTGCCTCCGATTTATACTAATAACTCCTAGTAAGTCATGTATCGTTATGTTGCAAATTCAAAACGGAATTCAAATAAAATTCATGCTATAAACCAGACAAGACAAACACATGGCCCGCGGGCCGGATCTTGCCCGCGAGGTCTTTGAATTCGGCCCGCGAAGGAAGAACGAGAACATCGATTATTATCTGGGATGAGTGAGGTTTAGCTTGGAAAATTGAGGAATAATTTGTATATGTTGTGTATGTACTCTTTTATACTTAAGTAACACGCTCTTGCATCGTTCTTAAAGTCCAAATAACTGTTGTATTTTATTTCCTTCCGACTTCTCCCTCCCCTTCCGACCTATATTGGCCCGCTAGATAATTTGTGTTTGCAATCCGGCCCGCTATCCAAAATGAGTTTGACATCACTGCTATAAACTATAATTCCATTATCGTGTGAACATTAATTATTAATACTAGTTTTATTTAGGCTTTAGTTTAATTGTGATCGCAGGAAATATCTTGCTGAATAAACTCGATGGCTTAGTGTATGATCACAATAATGTTCTTTTTATTATGTCGGCCGCGAATATAAATCTCAACAGCCATAATATAAATCAACATCATATTTATTATATTTTTTTTATTGATGCGTACACCGATCCATCGAAACGATTTTATCTAGTAACTAAATGTCCCGGTAAAACTCGTTTTACCACATTTTATTCGTTCTACACATTAGTTTTTTATGTGCGCAACATGTGCACATATTTTTTAACATTTAACATTTAACTGTTGTGCACAACAGTTTTAATCCTTTTTTAGTGTTTCTTTATTGTATTTGTTATTATCTTAATCGTTTTTTATTTTCGAAAAAGTATTGGTTTGCTTAAATTTGTATGCAATAGGTTTATTCAAGTGTTCTAATATTATTTATTTAATTTCATCAGTATACTGATGATAGGAAAATACAATTAGGACAATAGCTTTAATAAATATTTTTGTTTGGTTTGCAATTTCTTAACTAATTTCGAAGTGCAATTGAATGTACAATATTTTTTGTTAGTGCGTTTTGGGCTAAAATATATAGATTGGATGGTTTTCCCACACGTGAACACGCAACATATGTATAGTTGACCATGTGAAAAACATGATGTGCTTAGATCCAATCCACAAACCGACATCGTTTGACCTTGGGACTTGTTTATTGTCATTGCAAAGGCCAGTTTCACAGGAAATTGAAGGCGTTTGAATTCAATAAGCGAGTCTGTTTTTATCATTGGAATCCGTGGAATTAGTACATTTTCGGCTTTGAATTTTCCATTCAAAATAGTGGCTTCAATAATATTATTCATTAATTTTTTAATTACTAAGCGTGTTCCATTGCAAAGTCGCGGTGGGTTCAAATTTCTAAGCGATATAATTGGTGATCCAATTTTCAAGCGTAGAAGGTGTGGAGCAATGCCAGGTAAATCTAAAGAGTTTAAAACTTCTGCTGGATAATTGACAGCTTCGTTGGGATTACAAACAGTGTCGATGGATTTGTATGTGATTAAATCGCCTGGCAAAGTATTTTGAATTTTGTAATTTAATTCTTCGACGTCAATATTCTTGGCAGCCAAAATTGCTCTTTCTGCTAACCATTTATGATTTTCGTAATTGGTTTGTATCTCCGGAAATATGCTTTCAATGAGAGCATTTTGTGAAGAAACAATTGTACAAAAACCCGTTGGCAATTTTATAAAAGCAGTATTTTCATGCTGAGCAACTGTTCCATTCCCGATATCTAACAGTTGGTTGGAGAAAGTAACAGCTGTTGGATCCTGTAGTGTATGAATGCGCATGTTAGTGCTTAGCTGGAGTTTTTGAACATGGTGCCACAATGGTGATGATTTCAAGCAGGCATTGATTTCGTCAGCATAAGTAGACCGTGGAATGACAGGAAGTGTTTGTCTAAAATCACCTGATAACAGTACCAGAGAACCGCCCAATAGTTTGTTGCTGGTTTTTAAATCTTTGAGTGTTCTGTTTAAGGCTTCAAGCGAATGTTTATGTGCCATAGTACATTCATCCCAGATGATTATTTTGCACTGTTGTAGAATCTTGGCCATGGAAGACTGTTTTTTTATATTGCATATGGCGTCTGGGCTACTTTGAATATTCAAGGGTAACTTAAATGCTGAATGCGCTGTTCTTCCTCCATCCAATAATGTTGCAGCAATCCCAGAAGATGCAACAGCTAATGCGATATCATTATTTGATCGTATTTTGGCTAGTATTAGCGAAATGAGAAATGTTTTGCCAGTTCCTCCTGGAGCGTCCAGAAAAAATAGGCCGCCTTTTCCCGTTGATACTGCCATCATAATGCGTTCGTAAACATTCTTTTGTTCATCATTTAACATTGTTTCGTTGCGAGCAACAATATCTGCCATTTCCCGAATATCATACTGCAATTCACGATTGATTTCCGTGTCCATTACCTCAGATGCACTACGATTTGGTGAATTCAGTCCAAAATGACTAAGTGTTAAATTTCCAATGGTAATACAAAGATCTTCGATGGGAATCAATGCCTCATTATACATAGCATCATTGTATGGTATCGTTGCATCGTTGAATTGTGTTCGAACTCGATGCAATATACCATCAGTCATTGAATCTTTGTGTTGCTCCCATAATGTACTCGCTCGTACCGGAAAAGATGTAGTTAACACTATGGCAAAAAGGAGTCGAATTTGTGTTGCAGTGCAGGCTAATGCAGCTTCCGTAAGCATATCGTTCCAGTGATTTTCATCTTCAAGCAACTCAAGTGCGAGGCATGCATCTTTATATGTTGGATATTGTTGACCATTTACTTTACGTATATCTTGAAATGATAGTGGGCCAGCGATATTTATTAGCAGCAGTCGCAGGTAGAAACATTCTATTTGCTGCGGATTGACTGTACATATATATGTGAAAAGAAAGGTGATAGCGTCACCTGTAAGCTATAAAAGCAGCGAGCGCGGGTAAGAAGGGGCAGTCGTTGTCAAGAGTCGGAATAAACAACATCTTAAGCGAAAACTAGTATCCTGTGTGTGTTCTTTTCCCTTCCCCCCGCCGTCTGTTTTCTTTCATATATCCCAATACGATCACAATAGCAGGGCTGTTACAGCTGGCGCGTTTTTACTCTTCATCGGCGCGGATTTTGCGTAAATGTAAAAAATAACGTCTAAAATTTTCATTATTTTTACTTCAGAGCAAATTTCCTCACAATCAAAATCGAAAAATTGCTCATTTTAACAATTCTGAATGCAATGAACGTAATGAGAAAGCATACTTATTTTGTTTGTAGGACATACGATGCAAAAAGTGATTACATGATTTGAACACCTATTTTCATCTTTGCCAGTCACAAACAAGTCTCGCGCTGAAAGTTTTCAATATGGTTGAGTGCATCATACAACAAAACAGACCAACTTCTCACTCTGGCACATGTGATTTCAAACGAACGGAGCGAGAAAGCGGGCGGATTTTGTTTGAGTGTGTGGATTGAAACATTTCATTCATACGGAGAAAGAAACAGGATGAAACGAATTTACGTTAGAAAAAAAACCCAAGTGGTTTCACTTTTAATTGGGTACATGTACTCGGTTCTAGTTTGTTTTACTTCTTAAGAATAACTAGACCGCATCAAGACTTATTTTATTACATAGCAGAATAGACAGTCGTTAGACCAGCGCCGTTTATCACATACATCACCGGGCCGTCTCTACAGGTACTTTTAGGGCAGACATGTCAAACATCCCGCCCGCTAAAGAATAACGAGAACTTCGATTATTTTCGACTTTCCGATTTTGATTGAGGTATAACTTAGAAATTTAAGGAATAATTTATATTCGTCGTGTGTGTATTCTTCTTAAACTTCAAGAGGAAATCAAAAGCGTGTTAGTGTAGTCCAAACAACTGTTGAGTTCTAATTCCTTCCGACTACTCATTTTATTTGCAACTGACCCATTAGAAGCCAAATAGACTTTGACATCACTGTTTTATAGTACACCACATACATGAACTTATTTTGGCGGGATTATGCATCAAATGTCAAACTATTCTGCCTGTTTGTCATATCATTTTGTGCTCTGGTGCATAGTGACGAAAACGTTTTGACGCGATTTTGAAAAAGCAAATACTCGAATTTTAGTTACACATTCTTTTGTGATTGTACCCAAGTATCCACAAAAACATGGGTAAGGAAAAAACTTGGTATTTTTAGTGTATATATTGATAGAAGTTTATGCTTTGTAGGAAAGACACGATTCGAGATTAGTTGGCTCCAGAAACAAGATCCCAATGGGTCAAAATACGAATCGTATATTGTTTACGATGATCGTTCGTTGAAGTCCGGAGAGGTCTATTGTAAAATTTGCAATCGAAAGAAAATAACTTTCGAGAACCGAGGAATAACTGCACTCAATGATCATGCTAAAACCGCAAAACATACTAACCTTGCCAAATCGCATAAGAGCACAAGTCAACTACGATTGGTACCTTTGGATCAGGTATGTTTGACAATGCAGGAAGCATCAAACTCAAAACTCAATTTACTGTTTTATGTGCATATATTTTTAGGAAAGTGCTCGTGCTTCGGCTGGAGCAAACGACGCCGTAGTTTCTTTACAAGGGGAACCCCAACCATGCACGTCAAAATTTCCAGTGAGTTTGCGTCTTCACCTCATGGACGGAGGCATTCTTGAAAAAGAGGTTACTTGGATCATACACACAGTAATGAAGAATGCATCGTTCAATTTAGCTGAAAAAGATATCAAGGTGCTACGCGCGATAGCGCCTAATGATTTGAAGGGATTCAGTTTGTATCGGCAGAAAATGACCGATATGGTCAATTACGCAATCGGACCATTCTTCAGGGACCTTTTTTTGAAGGATGTTCGGGGGGAATACTATTCACTGTTGTTCGACGAGACCGAAGGAAGCTACAGACTCTAGGAAATGGAAGTGACGATTAAATATTTTTCAAGCCATTTGACGAAACTCATGTTCTTCCATTTGGATTCCGCTTTTCTTGGCAAAGCAACAGCTGAAATTCTTCTGGGGAAAATTCTCGAAGGGCTGAAAGCTGCAAAACTCCCTTTAGAACACCTTGTCATGATAAGCAAGGATGGGCCAAAAGTAAACCAAAGTCTTGAGCGCAAAATTAAAAGCAAGCTGATGCGTGAAAGACGATTCCAGCTAGTAGATACAGGATCATGCCCAGCCCACATAATACACAATGCTGTGAAATATGCATTGAAAGAATTTGGGATTGAGGTGTCTGAGTTGGCAAAGGTAGTTTATTACTATTTTGATGTGCCATCCAAATGGGAAGAATTTAAAAAAAGTTGTAAAAAAAAACCAAAAAAGTTCGTAAAATTTGTTGAAACTCGTTGGGTAATGTTAGGCAATGCAGCACAGGTCCTGCTTCATAACATTGACGAACTTTTCGAATTGAAGGCCAAAGTGACACACACCGGAAGAAAAAAACTTAGTTATCATGAAGACGTCATTGTTAGAGTACTGTCGATTAAAGGTATCAGGTCAATCATTAGATTTGTTATTGAGGTGTGCACTGATGCTGAAAAATTGATCAGGTTTCTCGAAACCAATGATTTTGTTCTGTTTAAAATTTA
The DNA here is from genome assembly GCF_943734845.2 of Anopheles funestus. NCBI lineage: Eukaryota > Metazoa > Arthropoda > Insecta > Diptera > Culicidae > Anopheles > Anopheles funestus. Next base: position 49,678,556 of record NC_064599.1, read on the forward strand.
CGAATATATAAAAGCTTTTATGTCGGGTTGGTTGGGCAAAGTTTATGAGGTTGAAAAGATTGACAATGTTTGTTCGCAGCGGTGCGAACAAGAGGTTTTTTTTCGGAACACGAATATTATTTATGGAAGGAAACAGGCGATACTTTTTTAAGCTGTGCTAAAAACCGTACCGTTTTGTGCTTCTTTTCTGTTCGTCCTCCTCGCACGCAACGAATACGATCCTTTTTTATTATCTAATTACTCTCTCTCATTCTCTCTCCCATTGTCTCTCCCGTTGCGTAAGTGCGTTACATAAGATTCCCCGAAGCGCGTATTTGACGTTTTGTCGGACATGTCAACAATAGCGCCGTTATTGTTGACAATGTTTTTGAAACCAAACATTTGGGTTTAGACAGTGGATTCAAGAAAGTCGAAGAGATTATTTTGCCCAGTTGCTTAGCAATGACTGAGACAATTGAACAGGTTATCATCACTCTTAAAGAAGGTATGAAAAAGTATGTAGTAAAATTAATAACATACTTGCTTGATAATAACATTCCCCACGAATTTTACTACCTCGTTTCATACATGAGCCCTTCCAAGATTTTTTCGACAAAATCAGAGGAAATAATTATGAAATTAGCTGAAAAAGTCGATTTTAAACTCGACAAAATTGCGACAAAATTTTTAAAAAATTTAAAGCTTTCGCTTCCAACATCACAAGTAACAATTGACGCCTAGCTCGTTGGCAAAGGGGGTGAGAAGGGAAGAAAACAACGAGGGGAAGAGCAGTGGTGAGTTTAACTGCACGGTTTGGTTAAGGAGTGAAAGAGATAGAACGTAGAAAGAAAGAGAAAGACTGAGAACGATGCGATGACAATTTGGAATTGTAAACATAAACAAACCGGCATCATCAAGCGATTATCAGGTTATCACCGAGTTTTGAGTTAAATGTACTTTTTTATTGTTTTTTTATAAACAATAGTAAGAAAATGGAAAACGTGAGTTAAAGTAAGATGGGCAAGAAATTAAGCAGCTGACGCCAATGACTGGAACAGTTGTTTATAGAGAGCGACGAAGACGAAGAATGCCAGCCTACTTATGCAAACGATGATGAAGCGCGACATACCGCTCTAAAGAATTTGTTGGCAATTATTCGTGATTCTATGGACTATCATGTACCTAAAGATTCATGAATGGATTCAGGTCCCTTCCAACCATATCCCTTTGAAGGGAAACTCCCTTTGAAGGGAAATTTATTAAAGGCTTAGTTAGGACATTATCACAAGTAATCAGTAGGTTAAATGAGCTTTGGGAATTAGAAGCAAATATAAATAGCGATAACAATGTTTATCCAATGGTCACGAATAGAAAAAAGAGGTAATATTAAGAATATTCACTTTAAGAAGTGGTGATAGAAACGGATGGTTTATGACAAATAATAATAAAATCATATCGATGAACTAGATACTGGTTGTTGTTGTTGTTGTTGTTTTCGTTCTCCATGCTTTTTTGTTCTTGTCTAAAAGACACAAATGCATTATTATTATTGGACAACTGCAAATGTCCTAGCACGACACCCGTATAGCCGTGAGGCAAGCATGGTGTACTGCACTGCACATACATAATCGGTAAGAGTTCAACACTTGTTCATACTAACCAGCTAATTTGTCCACAGATACACGAAAAAGATGAGACAACGCCGATTGAAGAGAAAAAAAACAATTCAACAATATACATGTAAAAACTGATCTTCAGGTTAGAGTTCGAACGATACTGATTTATTTCTAAACGGTTTCCATCGTTTTATAATTCCCAGGCTGCAAAAGACAGCCGGACGGGCCCAGTTTGCCTATTTATAATACTAAGTTAAAGAGTTCATTTGTTTTTAAAGCTTTTTTACTGCAATATACGGCAAAAGTCTATGTGAAAATAATTTTGAAACTCTTTTATGAATTTTACACATAAGTTTTAATCACATTCATAAGACTTTTTCACAAATGAAATTTTTTAACCAATAATAATTGGTGTTCATATTATTGATATTGTTTGTTTGGTTCAAACTTTGTTGTTTTTTGTAGCTGTCACACCAAATTGCCGCGTAAATAAAAACATTAAAGACGCCGAAGCTAAAGTGTGAATAATCCGAAGCGTATATTTCAGTGATATTTTAAGTGATTGATGAAAATGTCTGGTTTCCGTGGAGAAAATGAAATGGATAAGTCTTTCTCGAAGCGAATTCGATTCAATTCCCTTTTATATCGCAATCGTGATCGCCTCGTTCAACTAGAACAGGATGATGCGCTCGTTGCAAGTGGAAGTGCTAATGGTGAGAACAAAGTTTTAATGTGTGTTTGTACTCTTGTTCTAATAGTATTATGTCTGAATTACAGTTATACAAGCCCCTCCAAACGTAATCGATCAGCATTCAAGTAATGTAGATAATCACCCCTCACCGGCTGACTGTGAAAATGAAATCAACGTATCATTGGGATGCAATGACGATGAAGCCAGTGAAGACAATGATGATGATGTTGTCGACTATCTTATTGAAAGCTCAGATGAAGAGCAAGAATCGGAAAACTGTACAGAAACGTTTTCAGTGCAAGATGCTTTACGTCGCTGGGCCGTATCTAAAAACCAAACATACGAGTCGATCGAGGAAGTTATGGAGATAATACGACGAATAAGTAACTGTAAGCTGCCTAAAGATGCAAGAACCTTGCTGAAAACCAATCGAAACCCTTCTTTGGAAATATTAACGATACAAGGAGGCCAATACTGGTACCACGGAATCCAAAAATGTTTTTTACACGACCAAAGGTAATTGATCTGGGGTAAATAATCTAAACATAAGTCATACTGGTATATACGATTATGTTTGTTTGTAGCATTGCAAATATTCGTCCCGATTCAACGCTGTTGCTGAATATATCAATCGACGGTTTGCCGATTTTCAAAAGCAGTAAACAACAATTTTGGCCTATACTAGTCAACATTCATGGAATGCCGGAAGTGCCAGTTATGGTAGCTGCCATATATTGTGGATCGTCAAAACCGGCAAGTATCGAACACTTTCTTCGGCCTTTCGTGGATGAGCTAAATTTTCTCATGAAGAATGGACTACTCATCAAAAACAGAAAAGTAGCGATACAAATACGTGCCATTATAGCTGATTCTCCAGCTCGTGCATATATCAAAGGTAATATAAAACAATTACAACATTACATCAACTTTCATATTACCTTAATCCTTTTTGAACAGGTGTAGCCAACTACAACGCTCGTCACGGTTGCTTGAAGTGCATTACGGAAGGACGGAGTATGCGAAGAAGAGTAACATTCCCGACATGTATTGCTCCAGAGCGCACAGATGAAGGATTTAGAATGCGCGTGTATGGCGATCATCATAAGTTTGATTCTCCTATTTTAAACTTGGATAACTTAGATTTGATCAGTCAAATAATAGTTGGTGATTCATTGAATTTAATTGACTTAGGTAATACGAAACGAATGCTTAACGGCTGGGTAAATGGTAAACTTGGTATGGATCATAAGTTATCTACACAACATATTAATAACATGTCGGCAATGTTAGTAAGCATAAAGTTACCTATAGAGATACATAGAAAGTTCCGTTCATTAAGTGAACTTAAATATTGGAAAGGTTCTGAGTTTGCCTCGTTTCTATTTTACGCATCGGTAGGTGTTCTCAAAGAAACGTTAAGTGAAAAACACTATAAACACTTCTTGCTGTATTTTTGTAGCATTACAATGCTTTCGTCTGTTGTGTACAAGGAGCATTGGTCAGTAACATATTCTTTTCTCCAGGTCTTTGTCAAACAATTTGGAGTTATTTACGGTCCAGAATATATTTCAAGCAATATACATAACCTTTTGCATATTTACAAAGAAGTTGATCAATTCGGTCCACTTCATACAATATCATCTTATCCTTTTGAGAATGCATTGCAGCGTATAAAACGTTTGCTGCGAAGTGGGCCGAAAAGTTTAGAACAAACGATAAATAGACTTTCTGAAATAGAGACTTTTCAAACGAACAAAACGGAAGAACAAGATAATTATCCATCAGTTCATCAGAGAGGAAGTTCAGTAATACTCCATTTACGTAAAGGTTTTTGCCTAAAAAACGATCAACGCAATCCATGGTTTTTAACAAAAGCGGGAAAAATATGTAAATATGTTCATGCGGTTGCACACGAAACCTCCGTTGATATTACTGCAAAACAACTAACCGAATCAATAGATGGTTTCAATTACCCTTTTAATTCGAAATTGATTAACATACATCAAGGCAATTTGAATGATTTAGGAGATGTAAACATTACAGTAGGCCCTCAAGATATAAAATGTAAATTAGTAATAGTTCCCCTTTCTCAAGTAAATAATTGTTTGTTTGTTCCCTTGATACATACATTAGTTTAATTAAATGTAACAACCATATTTTTGTATTCAAACGCAATGCATTAACAACGTTTCTGATATTCTGTGAATCATTTATTCATTGCCTTTCACAAATATTAATAAATAGGATAAGTTTTTTAAATAATTCATGAAACATTGGTTGAATATAAGTTCTACACTAAGGTTTAAGTAAATAAATAAAAATAAAAAAGTTGAAAAATGTTATACCTAAATGTGTTCTTACTCTAAAACAATGACTCTTGTACATTAATGACTATGCTTATGATGAGTAGTTTTAACTATTCCTACTAAGTTAATTCTTTGCGCACTATGCCTAAATTTGTTTATGAAAAAAGTCTTAATCCTATCATCCGTAGCGACAAAGCCGTGGCAAGTACCTACATACCTATACAGTTTTAAAATATTAGAATAATTTTTGAATGGAATTTTACGGTTAGGATGTCCAACACCTGACCAGCTCATTTTAACAAAAAAATCCCGTTTAAATAATACATCGACGCAAGCATGCATGCGAGCTTCCACACTGTCCGCTGGAAGCCGAGTGTCCAAAAATTCGCTTATTTCCTTTATGAAATCCTGTCGATGCAAGTTTTGTTCCAGCTCATCTAGTTCTTCTTTAGAGCCTACAGCCTCGAACTCAAAAGTTGTTGCTCTAACAATTCCATCTCTAGGAACAAGTCTATTTGCTACAATGTCCAGCTCCGAGCGCATTAGCTTCATTTGTTTGTCCATGTCCACTAGCTTCTTGTTTGTCTGCTGATTTTCCCTTAGAATTTCGTTTAGCTTCATCATAACATCGCTGGGGTAAACGTTTTCTACGCCAGTTAAAATCGTCTGCGTACCAACTGACTGCGTTTCGCTCTGTTTGCCTAAAAATATGCATTGAATAAAAAAACATTATAGCTGGAACACTTGTGTTATAAAACCTTGTCTTACTTGTACCTGTTTTTGGCCGAACATCCATAGACGTCCTGCTATTCGCTTGTGACATGCTTGGGCTGCATTCAAGCGGTTGGATTCGGTTGGATACCATATGTTGCCGAAACTCTTGGGATAAAAATGTCGTTTCCGCACAGGGTAGAGAATCTGGTAAGGTACAAAAACTGTTAATGTATACACCCATTCAAAGGACCACAATATTTTCACAACACGTATAGCATCAAAACATATATCAATGAAAATAAAATGCTCACCTTGATTATGAGGTTTAAATGGAGTTAAAACACACTTTCCATCTATCACCCTCATTGTAAGTTTTGGTGGCTTTGCACTGAATATGGAATAAAAAAAGGTTTAATCGTTATGCACATCTTTGCTATGATCACGGTCGTACTTTTCCATCTTCTCCTTTTAGCTTGTATTGCTTATATAGCACTAATAACGACTATACTTCCACGGGAACGAGCGCACTTCAACACAAGATACTGCCGGACGAACGCTGAAGGAATCAGTTCAACACCGATGAGAAACACCATAGAGAGCCACAGGTAAAAAGATTTTCAAAACATCATTCTCTCACTTCTTCTACCTTACAGCGCTGCAATTCAACGTGAACACATCCAAAAATAAACCGGTGCGAAGAGAAACTGATATACAGTCCCAAGAAAACAAAAGGGAGGAAGAACGAGAGAGCGCACAGAAACGCGTTGGCACAAAGAGACAACGAAACGATATACGGCCACACGAAGAAAGAGCGTGTGCAAGCAACAACAACGGCAACAAGGCGGCGTAGGTGAAAAAAACCTGAAGGATTTTTTTTTTCGAATTTTCGGTTATTTTACACTGTCGCGATGTCATGACATTTCGCCAAAAAAAAAACACAACCAAGGGTTACATACATTGAGGTGACCATAACGCTGTCAAAATGGGCCTAAACCATCGTTATTCGGGCGCCTTTCCGCTTCAAAGAGGGCCCCTTCTAGGCCCCATAAAGGCGCCTTTTCCCTTGACGTTTGCAGCCTGGGTTTCGCCAGTGGGAGCCGTGAGTGACCGTCACTCTTCTCAGGGGTTAACTTATTTCTTACATACATAATAAGTCTGCTTCACGTGTACATTTCATTTTTGGCCGCCATGACACATTTTTATGGTCGCCATTATTAAATTTGTACCCATGATGCAACCGCAGCTGTAATTTCTTCTCGGCAGCTGTTGTGGTGAATTAGGCCGTGGTGAATTGTTACTTGTGATATAATAATGACTTGGAGTTTTATGCTGTTCTTTTTCGGCTGCACGATTTCGTGGAACTGAAGAAGCTGTTCCAAATTATTATCACCATTTCCCACTCCAATGCGGAGGCTGAACGACGCTTCTCGTCTTCCAAATTGGTTATGACAGAAAAAAGTTCATGCGTGTCAGAAGAACTATTCAACCATCGAAAAAACATTATTAATGGAATGCAATTTTTCAACAACGATCTTGAAAAGTTTATTCCACCAAAGGAATTGTTGTTAAAAGCAAAGTTAGCTAGGCAGACGCACTACGAAAAAATAGAAAAAGAAAAACAAGAAAAGAAGAATGAAGATTTACGATTGAGCAGCAAAAAAAAAGAACTTGACGAACAGAAGAATGTTGTAAAAATGAAACGAGAAGCAAGAGAGGAGTTAACAAGTATTATAACTACTCAGTTGAAAAAGCTTAAAAATGACAACCCTCAAGTAGCCTGCTTAAAAATCATGGTGGAACAACACGAAAAATTACTGAGTGAAGAGGCAGATGCGCAGAAAAAACTAGGTGAGCTAAAGAAAGATAAGTAATACAATTCTAATCCGTTTTTTAATACATTTTTAATTATCGGGCGTTTTGAATGCATTTTTTTTGTATTCTATGGTTATAGAGTGTAGCAATCTTGTAATTATTTTTTCTTACGCATTTTTTGACAACATAAGCTACTGAATCAGATTTCATGAATTTCTAGCATATTGGTAGTGCCAGGCACAGATGATCGAATAACTTAGTTTAGCTTAATACGTAATGATGAACTTCCACCAAAAATTGTGTTTATTAGCAGAATAGAATAGCATATGATATAGTAATACGTAATGATGAACTACCACCAAAATTTTGTTTATCGAAAAAATTTTGGAAGGGCTCATGTATGAAACGAGGTAGTAAAATTCGTTATTATTATCGTGTTATTATCAAGCAAGTATGTTACGTTGCTAAGCAATTGGGCAAAATTATCTCTTCGACTTTCTTTAATCCACTGTCTAAACCGAAATGTTTGGTTTCAAAAACATTGTCTATCTTTTCAACCTCATAAACTTTGCCCAACCAACCCGATTTAAAAATTCGTAAATTTGATCAGAATAAAATTATTGGTTTCCAGAAACTTGATCAGAATAGAATAGAATAGAACTTAGCCGAATAGATTTCTTTAGGAATACAAAATTTAGACGTACATTTTTTTTTGCCCCATAAGCACATAAATCTGTTATTCATTTGAAAAGCGTATAGGGTTAATTTACTATATTTTGTTACAAATGTTCTAACTTAAAATAAAAATAAGACTATTGGTTTCGTTCTATATTACTGAGTACGTTTTTTTCATTGTCAATACCTTGATTCAATAAGTTCAATGAGTTACTTTCATATTGGCGCGGTTTTGAAAATCTGGCGCGGATTTCGCGGTTTTTAAATCGAGACTTCTGTAACAGCCCTGCAATAGCGATCCCAATACGCATTCTCGCTTTAGCAGGATGATCGTTAGTGAGGTAGAGGGAGAAAGGGCTAATTGGGATCGACAGCGTACCGTGTATATGCGTATGTGCACTTTTTTTATCTCACTTCGCCTGTAGGCCAGAACATAGCGGCAATAGTATTTATTAGCAGGCGTGGTTGAATTGCACATTGGGATATTTTTTTCAATTTTCACCTTGCAAATACGGCAACGTCACATTTCTTTTGACTCTGCCCGGGTAGTGATGGTAGACAATAAACACTACTACCGTTTATCGCTATATAAATTCTACTCGTGCAGTAACGCAGCGTTACTGCAGTGTTGGTATAGTTGTTTTTCTAAGCCAGTGTCGTAAAACTTTAATTTGCCCAATATGAAAGCTCAATCAACAAACCCTGCATGTTCACTAGGATTGGTTTCGTTTTTTGATTGTTGTACAGGATCTAAGCCTACTTCAACTTATCGAAATGTGAATGGGATCATACAAAAGGATATTTTACGGTAGGACGATGTTATATATTTCAAAGTAGGCTGGCTCAACAAGATGGTATAAGTGGTACGATTTTCAGAGAGTGTTGGCCAAGTGAAAATAAGCAAAAGTTCGAGAAAGCAAAATTAACTACATTTTAACAGCAGAATATTAGTTTGAAGCAATTCAACGAAGATTTGTCATTTTTTAATTGCTGAGCGGGAATTGCTGAATGGTAGCGGCGCAGGTTTGTACACCACAGAACGGGCGATCAAATCCCTTCCGGGCTAAACTTCCGTACGCAGGACAGACTGTCTCGCTACGGGGTAATAAAGCCAAGGAAAGTTAGCAATGGCTGGCCAAGATCTCTTCAAGTTGTAGTGAATTTAAAAAAAGAAGTAGAGTAAATGGTGATGCCCATACAGGAGAAAAGGAATAGCTGGTGAAGATGGTGATAATATTGCCAGGACCGGGCAACCGGGCCACCGGGCCACCATTGACCACAGCAAATTTTGAAAAACAGTGAAAACATCCATTAATATACTGCGTTAAACAGATCTGATTTGCTGTCGGTAATGGGTAAGGAATTTGATTAGACATTTTATTCAACAATTTTCTATTTTTAATGGTTGTAGAAAACGGAATACATGTCATGCGCTCCGAAAATATTTCTTTTCCGTGGTCGATCCTACAATGGCACATCATGAAACCAACACTGGAGAGACCCGATGTGCATCTTAAACGGAATTTTCTAAGCCTTCCATGAACGTCTTCAATGTTTGGATTTTCCCTATTTCGGCGATTGTAGCAGAACTATTGTAAAGAAATTCTGACGAAGCCAAGATAGTAAATTGAACATTTTAGATGGTTGAAAAGAAGCAATTAAAAACCACGATGGTCGGGCTGACATTGGCCTTGACCAACTTTGAAATCCTCAAAACGAACGAATAATTCTCAAATCGGTTATTAGGAGCTCGCGGTGAAGGGTAACGAATCATTCGATGTGATTAAAAATTGTTTTACAGGATATTTTTCCTTTTGGTTGTAACAGATGAAATTCACCTGATGTTCGAAGCAAATTGGCATGTTCAGTCTGTAAGGCTGGATTTCACTGTAAGTAGCGAGGTATCACCAACGTAAGCCGTAATTACATCAGAAAATTTTCAGCTTATGTAATACAAAAAATTCTACTAGATGTGACGAACTAATTCTACTAGAACTCCTTAGAACATACATCGGCATTACGTAGATTTGTTGTATAACCCTGTAACCGGGCCTATTAACTAGTAGTATCAAAAACATTGTGGATGAAGTGAAAAGGACAGTTATGTTCTTTAAAAAAAGTTCCAAAGCTACTCAATTATTAACTCCGGTTCAAAAACAATTAAACTTAGAAGAACTAAAGCTAAAACAAGAAGTTCCAACTAGATGGAATTCCACGTTCGACATGTTGCAAAGGTTTTTGAAAAACAAAATTGCATTACTTTCTTGTGAGAAATTCAAAATTTCTCTACAAAACCACGAATCGGATGTAATCGAACAATCTTTGGAAGCTTTAAAATATCTAAATTCGGCCACTAAATTAGTATCAGGTGTAGTAAAAGTTCATTACTATATCACACATCGGTCTTTTGAGCTCTACCCTCGTGCGCAAAACGTCAGAAGTCAGTGTAAGTTAATCAGCCGTAGAGGTTTTAGAATTTTTTCAAATAATGCTACGAACTTCGTTGAATAACTGTAACCTGATTGTAAGAACTGATACTGAAATCAAGCGACGGGTTTAACTAGACCCAAAGTAAATTGACAATAAATACTGAATGAAACAAGAAGAATCTTAGATGAAACAATAACTAAGGACGACGACCAAGGACTATAATATTTGTTTATGAAATAATCAGGAAAACCATAAGAGTTAAAAAAAACAACAATTGTCAAACTCAAACAAGCTCCTCAATTTGACAAATCAACATATTTTCACGCTCTGCCTTACTAAACCAGTAAAAAAGATAAAACCAGTCAAAGCAAAATAAACATGCTGATTTGTAAAATTGAGAAGCATGTTATAATTTAATATGAAAATCACGATAAACCCAAACAATGCAAGCAAGAAAATCCCGACATAAGCATAAGCATAAATCGTATTTTGCAGTCGTAACACTAAACGTTTGATCACGTCTTAGGTTTTTGATTTTGGATCTAGAGAGGATTAGAGAACGAATGTTTATCCGAAGCATCCTACATTTGAGGTTTATAAAATTAATCTGTATTCGCCTACATTAAGTATTTAACGCTCCAGGTATAAACTAATCAAAATCTCCTGCCCAAAAATATATTCCTCCCATGTATCGCTTACGTGGTAACATTCGTTTTACGTGTAAATATTAAACCGTAAAATCCTAACCAAATAATATATTTGACTATTTTCAATTTAATTTAGAGACTCCCTCAAACTCCAATCGTGTGACATTTGCAATAATCTTTTAGAAAAGTTATTCTTTCTAACGATTTATAAGTAGTCTTTAACAGTAATAAATGGAAGATATGTATGAGATAGATGTAATATTCAATTGCATAATAATGTCAAATAATTTAAAACCCCTATTTAGCGAATAAGAAAACCAATCCACTTCATAGATGCAGATAAATAACTAAGGATTAAAATTACTCACACCATATAAGGATTGAAGATTCGTTTTAACTGGTGCACATCATCTGTTTTAACTACTTCTTTTTCTTCTTGGCGGGAATCGATCCCCAGTCCTGTCGTGTGGACCGGCGCCGTTTATCACATACACGACTGGGCCGCACAACTAATTGTATCTAAATTGACTAGACCTCTGTATGAAAAATATCATATTTTGTTAAGGCTGTATAATTTATAAATACCACTGACGCCTTATTTAAATTATTATTAGCTTACATCTATTATTTGAATAAGTTAATCTAAAAACAATTGCTGGACAATGGATTTGGACAGAAGAAACATTTACACAATTGAACCATGCCTATCTGGCAAACTGGTTTTAATGTATAGTTTCAATCGAAAATCTACCGCAGCCTTGAACATCGATGTGTCTGAAACAAATAAATAAACAAATAACATAGTTTTTTTTATTGAAAATGAGCATTATTTGGAAAATCAGAAACTTGTACTACTCAGTGTTAAATCAGTAAGGAACGATGTAATATTAAACTAAATGCACAAGTCCACGCTTATCCTAGAGAGATCGAAATATACCACACGAAACCGGACACGATGTAGCATATATGCCTGAGTTACATGAGCAGCAGATAATTTACTCTACACTATTTGCCATAAGCGTGGCCTGTGGAAGTGTATCTGATCGGTGTATCGGATATTATACCACCTATATAATTGAATGTAAATAGATCATTAATATAAAAAAAAATCTGAACGTATCAAAAGAACATATTTCCAACATTTTCAGGATATTTCACAACCTCTTGAAACATTTAGCTTATTTTTTATTTTATTTATCCTGGTGGTCGGCCTCTTGAAACATCGTAACTTGAATAAAAGTTCCATTTGTGGTATGTAATTACGGATTCCATGTCATAACATAAACATTATTCATAAACATTACTCACCGTAAATCGAAAACACTGTATTATTTGTCACTCTATAATTGGTCAAGAATGAGCTAGGGAGGTGGTAATGCAAGTAGAATCTCATGTAAATAGGATATTATCTGAAAGTAATTAACAAAACAAAAACATTACAGTGGTACTTTGGAATGTTGAAATCTCTTAATTTTTTTTTAAATTTATTTTTGCATGTAATTCAGTTGCATGGCTTACAAGGAACAATTCAGTCAATTACATATATGTATTTAATTAATTACTAGCGCTTTTACAGACAAATTCTCATGTAACAGTTAATTTCAAACAATTCAACGAAAAACAGGCCAACAGGCTGAAACTGATTGAGTCAATACCGGAAAGAGCCCAAGGAAAAAAGGTAAAAATTTATGAACATCCGACACTAAACATCACGAAGGGAATTATAAGAAGCCTCGATTTGGAGTTCCTAACGGAAAGCGAAGTGCTAACTGGACTAGCAGGCCAGAAAGATACCGAGCTAGTTATTTGACAAAATATATTCATGAAACCATTCCTAATTACTAATAACCGTACAAAATAAATTTATACTATTATACATCTGGTTCTATATTGTTATTGAAAGTTATGTTGAACAAAATTATTATTTTCTCTAAGAAAATTATCTATCTCCGAGGCAGCGTTTGCTCTTGGGGTAGTTCTTTCGTCAATCTTGTGGAATTGGTTTAAACACTCCCAAATTTCGTCATCACTGCTTTCTTTCATACTTTCGTTTTCAGTGGGGTTATTTTCGTTTGCTGTGGCCATTATTACCTTTATTATGTTGTCATACGTTTCTCAGTAAAGCGCTTCGTTACCTAAAAAAACATCTTTTTTAAAACGGGGATCCAACATTATAGAAAATGAAACTAATTCCGAGTTTAAAACATTTTCAAATCGAAGTTTGAGTCCCAGTTCTAGCTCGATAATTAATTTCATTACTTCATCAGTAAATGATTCGCTGGTCTTTTTAGATTGAAGTTGAAATTTTAAGGAACGAATCAAAACTCCCATCTTTGTTATTGTTTTTGCGATTAGTTTGTAAGTGTCAAACGTGACACCAAGCGCGACTGCTCGAATGCAGAACTGTTGTACGCAAAATCGAGCGGATCGCAAGTTCTCGAATGTAGCGATGGCGGAAGGGATATAAGGGCAAAATTTTCGTGGCTTAGGCCTCTTTTTCCATAATTACGCGCGCGAAAAATAGTGGAATTTTTTTAACTCTAATTTCTCTCTTTTCACCACTCCGCCCTACATCGTACCACCGTTACACGCGAGACGAGTAATAAAAGTGAATTGTTAAGAAAACGCTATCTATCCGTCGCGTATTTATATTAGGGAAAAGTGCAAGATATCACCGTTCGTTGCTAAACGCAACATTTTAAAAAAATTCCACGTCTGGAAATTTTACGCGATTACGCGAGTGCGAGTGAACCGTATCGTAAGACAGTTGAGGCCGCGAAACACCAAGGAACGCGACCAACAAACGATTCGTCGGACGTCGAGAGAACAGTTGAGGTGTACGTTACACATTACGCCAAAAGACGCTATCTCTCACTATGGAACACCAGCACGATCTAAATACACTTCCACCGGTAGCACAATCGAACGACACTCAGCAACCTGAAACGGAAGCACCGGATCATAGGCCACTTGCACCGGCCGCGGATTCGCCTCACTTCCGACCGTTCGCGCCTACCATGGAAGACTGGACGATTAACTCGTCACTGGAGATCGTTGACCGCGCTAGGCCAACGACCTCGAATGCACCGTTGAGTGCTGGTTGGTTGCTGAGGGGACCGCAGCAACGTTTAACAACGGAGAGTCCCACACAAATCCTCGCCCCGCGGTACACACCGCTCGCGAACTCGACCGCAGCAGGCCAGTTACATCGCTCACCCACGGGTACCATACCGCGGACGGCGCTCGGAACATCCGGAGCGGCCATCGCGAACGATGAAGAAGCAGTGCCATCGCAGAACGGGCGAAACACGGGGGCTATACCGCGGACGGCGGTCGGTCCGTATGAAGCGGCCATTTCGGGCGTTCATCAGCCGACGCCATCGCAGGGCTTCACACCCGTGAAGACGATGGCGGACCAGCTTGCAGAATCCAGCGAAGCCGTTTGCGCTTTGGAGGTTCGGATGCGGAACTTGATGCGGCGAAAACTGGAGCTTGAGCGACGAGAGCTGGAGTTCGAGGAGCAGCTGATTCTGGCTGAATCGAGGAGGATCGACAACGGGTTCACCAGCATGGTTGACGACGAAGGTGAGTCGAACAAGATGGTTGATTGGTTGAGGTGTGGAAATAGTGATAACACACAACATCCGAATGTGTTACCTTCATCATCGCGGACGGCGCCTCCGGGGCATGTGCAACCGGGCAATAGTTCAGTGGTCAGTAGTGGTCAGCACAGGCCTAGAAATGAACAACGTTTTAATTTCGGTAGTGAAGCGGTTGACACTTACCGCAATAGCCTCGGCACTACGCTGATGAACCTCAGCCAGAGTCAGGTTTGGCTCGTAAGGCAAGCTGCAGGGAGTTGCCATGTTTTTCCGGTAAACCCGAAGAGTGGCCCATATTCATCGCCACATTTGAAACTTCGACAGCTGCTTGTGGCTACTCCGATGAGGAAAACACCTTGAGATTGCAACGGGCGCTTAAGGGCAAGGCACTTGAAGCCGTGCAACCTAGTTTACTTCACGTATCGAACCTCGCCAGTGTGATCGATACGCTGCGGATGCTTTTCGGTCGGCCGGAGATTATTGTCCATTCCTTAATCCACCGAATACGCCAACTGCCGCCGCCACGAGTAGAGCGTTTGGAAACCGTGATTGACTTTGGGATGGCGGTCCGAAATATGTGCGCCACCATATCCGCTTCGGGGCTAGAGGAATACAAGTGTAATGTGGCATTAATGCACGAGTTGGTGGAAAAGTTGCCGCATGTGCTTCGGCTTGACTGGGCGCGACACCGTATGCAGTCAAGCTCCGCAACACTTTCTGATTTCAGTAAGTGGATAGAGACGCAAGTTAAGGCTGCCAGTCTAATAACTTTGCCGTCTCTAGAAGCCCCCAAAGAGAAAAATACCGACAGTAGAAGTAGGACCCATCACATACATGTGCATGAAGCTACGGTGTTAGATACCGAAGGGAGCCGAATTTGTCTGTTGTGTAAGGGCACTTGCGTTGATCTGTCGCATTGCAAGCAATTCATCAGACAAGGTATTAACGATCGATGGGCGACCATACGCAGACTGAAGGCTTGCCGCAAGTGCTTGAAAACGCACACCTACAGCTGCAAGGGGATGAAAGCTTGCGGAAAAAATGGTTGTGAGTACCTACACCATGAGCTCCTACATAATGACGAACGTCATAAAAAACCAAACGAAAATACGGTGACCACAGCTGCGCTGAACGCGCATTCGGTTGTAACCGGTGACGTATTTTTAAAATACATTCCCGTAATGGTTTACGGACGAGATAAGGCTATTGCAACCTTCGCCTGTTTTGACAGTGGATCTACCGCTACCTTCATGGAGCATAGCCTTATCGAAGAGCTTGGTCTGGAAGGAGAACCACATCCTCTTTGTCTGAAATGGACAGGCAACTCGGAACGCGACGAATCGGGTTCTTTAAGAGTATCTTCTTTGAAGATTTCGGGAGTCGGGCGAAACCGCAACATGCATGTAATCCCAAAGGTTCACACAGTGCAAAACTTATCCTTACCAGCCCAGACTCTGTCAGCGGGCCAAGTAACTGAACAGTATGCGCACCTACAGGGTTTGCCAATACGAGCGTATGATAATGCAAGGCCTCGTTTGATTATCGGCATTGACAACTACCACTTGGCTCGACCGACTCGATACGCGGAAGGTGGGATATATGATCCCGTAGCGGCAAAGACTCCATTGGGTTGGGTTGTATATGGCCCACGAAGTAAAAATCCTCTAAAGGCCAATGCTCATGCATTGCACACCATCCGAATATGCAAGTGCGGTGCGGATGCCGATGCTAATCTGGATGCAGCGGTGAAAAACCTTATTACGCTCGAATCCATCGGTATCGTCAGACCTTTGGAAACACTTCGTTCGAAGGATGATGAGCGAGCGTTAAAGATTCTCAACTCGGCAACGAATTTCACTGGCAAGCATTATGAATCCGGATTACTGTGGCGTTTTGACGATGTAAAGTTGCCATGTTTGCGTGATATGGTCTTGAGGAGATACACATGCCTGCGGAAAAGAATGTCGAAAGATTCAGCATTAGCGAAGGCAGTAGTTTTCGACGCTGCGGCAAAAGTCCAGGGTGTAAGCCTCAACACCTGTTTGCTGAACGGACCAGATCGTTTGGCAGGGCTTCTATCCGTTTTATACAAATGCCGTGAGCATCGTGTGGCCATAGTCGGGAACATTAAGGAAATGTTTTTCCAAGTCCGTATGAATCCAGAAAATCAACGATCCCAGATGATTTTGTGGAACGAGAACGATTCTGCTGGTAGTGAGCCGAACGTATATGCGGTCGCGGTAATGACTTTCGGTGCTGCGTGTTCGCCGAGTACAGTTCAGTTCGTTCGGCAGAAAATACCAACAGCAGATCCGGAAAGCCGTTGGTTTCGCGGACCGGAGTTCCTGTGGAAGCCCGAGTATGAATGGCCGAACAATATCTCACCGACACGACGGAGAAGGTACCAGCACCATCACGCAGCGATAAACGCGATAATTACGATAAGATGTAAAATGTACATACCGAGACTGCAAGCCGAAATCTACCGCATCCGTAGAACGTGTCAGCACTACAAACATCGTGATCCCAAGCCGGAACTAATTACTGCTTTGACGGAGATCGAAGCGATTCTTAATTCTCGTCCTCTAACACAGGTACCACTAGACAGCGAATCCGAACTGCCGCTAACATCCTGGAAGGTATCAGAGGTTATGGCGAATATGTTCTGGAAAAAGTGGGTGGAGTACTACTTACCGACCTTAACGCGCAGGTCTAAGTGGCATCATCAGGTTCGTCCGATTAAGGAAGGTGACGTTGTTGTGATCGCGGATCCTAACCATTCCCGAAACACGTGGCCTAAAGGACGGGTGGTTGCAGTCATCCAGTCGAAGGACGGGCAAGTCCGACGCGCAACTGTAGCTACGAACACCGGAATCTACGAGCTGCCGGCCACGAAGATAGCTGTATTAGATGTACAACCGGAAAGTGATACTTACCCGCGGTCCACCAACAGCCAATAGCACTAAAAACACCACAAGCACCGATGCACACACCGCTAAGCGAAACCACATGGTCACAACACAATAACGAAAGAGTAAGTCAAATGCTTCCGGGCAATTGACTGGGTGGGAGAATGTTATTGTTTTTGCGATTAGTTTGTAAGTGTCAAACGTGACACCAAGCGCGACTGCTCGAATGCAGAACTGTTGTACGCAAAATCGAGCGGATCGCAAGTTCTCGAATGTAGCGATGGCGGAAGGGATATAAGGGCAAAATTTTCGTGGCTTAGGCCTCTTTTTCCATAATTACGCGCGCGAAAAATAGTGGAATTTTTTAACTCTAATTTCTCTCTTTTCACCACTCCGCCCTACATCGTACCACCGTTACACGCGAGACGAGTAATAAAAGTGAATTGTTAAGAAAACGCTATCTATCCGTCGCGTATTTATATTAGGGAAAAGTGCAAGATATCACCGTTCGTTGCTAAACGCAACAGATAGACTTACACATTTTTCTCCCATGGTTTCTGTCGTCACCTTGTCAAATAAGCGTAGAATTTTAACTGACTGTTCCATAACAACCCAGTTTCTTTCTTGTAATTTTAAATTAAATCCTTCTGCTGCTAAACATGAAAATACAGGGATTTTATTTTTGTGTACTCGGTCTAGCATTTCGTATGTGGAGTTCCACCGTGTCTGACAGTCTTGAATTAATTTTAGTTGTGGGTATTACAATTTATTTTGCATTTCAGTAAGACTTCGAGCGGATTTATTGCTTATTTTAAAATGTAAAACGAGGGATTTTACTTCATCTACTATTTTCTTAATAGATTTATGTAGCGAATTTTGCACTACAAGGTTCAGAGAATGGGCACTACATGGATGATGATCGAAGTTTAAAAGACCTGCTGCTGTCTTCATGTTGGCTGCGTTGTCTGTAACTAGAGCAAACTTTTTGTGGAATATATAGAACTTTTTCAATATGTTTTTACCCACGATTCGATGTTCCTGGCAGTATGACTTTCGGAAAATTCGGAGCACTCAAGTAGGCAGGAATATATTTATGAATCATTGTCAATCAGATGTGCCGTAATTGCACAAAAGCTTACGTGCACCAGTGGCACAAAACGCATCAAATTCAAATTTTCGACTCATATATCGACTCAGTTTCGGCGGGTCGAAAATTTTGACAACTCCATACATGGTGAGTCGAAACTGCTGCCGGTTAGCAGTCCTGTTTCGACTCACCTTTTTGATCTTTTTCACCATGGTGCTTTTCATAGGCTTTCGGAATCTGTGCCAGCGCCAGTA
Organism: Anopheles funestus; assembly: GCF_943734845.2. Classification (NCBI taxonomy): domain Eukaryota; kingdom Metazoa; phylum Arthropoda; class Insecta; order Diptera; family Culicidae; genus Anopheles; species Anopheles funestus. Next base: position 49,697,278 of record NC_064599.1, read on the forward strand.
AAACGCACCGGACTTTCGTTGTCCTTCTAGTTCACGGCTCTTCCTGCGGCCAGATGAAGTTGATCGTGTAGTGCTCATTTTCTTTCATTCATTTGCTCACCGCAACACTTTTAAATGAAACTGTACAGCTAAGCACTTCCACTTTCGCTTTGCTTTGTTGACATGAACGCTCACCATAACACCGCGGTAATGTCACAGCTCTGGTGAAAAAACTTCGTTTGATACATCAATTCACCATAGAGTTGAGTCGAAAATTTGAATTTGTGCCACTGGTGTGGTTCATGTTTGTCCAGCTATCTGCCGTGATGGAAACATTTGTTGCAGATTCTAATTTATTCTTTACAGCATCGAGGACTTCACTGTACAATCGGGAAAGAGCTGCGTTGGAGAGTGTTTTTCTACTTGGTAGATCGTAACTTGGTCAAGCTATTTTCATAAATTTTCGAAAATGTATGTCCTCTGCAATTGAAAAAGGGTAATATTCTTTGCAAATCAAAACTAACAGAGCATGTTAAATTCATTCAACATATGGGGTGATTCAATTATATGGGTTGAGAATTATAATTTATTTTATGCTTACGGTTTTGCAAAGTGAAAACTACACGGTGATTTTGAAATTGTGATACTCATTGGTCTATCCATCTTTAAAAAAAAAATAATAAAAAACTGACTGGGAATAATAAATCGCAAACTGTGCAGTGGTTTTAACTCTCTTCATGAATATTACCTAAGCATATCTTTGTATCCACTAACGCAATGCATTGATCAAAAGGATCATATAACCATCACTATGAAACCAAAATTTTAGTTAAGAATACAAAGCAGCAACACAAATTTCAAATAAAAAAGAAAATTAACCTTTATAAAGTATGTATTTCTTAGTATATCTATCCCTCCAACTGAACTTTACGCAGAACCAAAAGAAGCACTTAACACATTGAGCGTTGCGACGATTTTGCTCTCCTTTTCGTTCTGTTCTTAATTTGAAGCTATCATAACGCTGACGAACGAGATCATGCATGTTTAAACATGTTACAACAAGTAGATCATTGTTAAGAAAGACACAGAGTAGAAATAGATAGCTTAGCGCTAAGACACTTTTTTTCTATACTAGTTAATAGGCCCGGTTACATGGCTACACAACAGATCTACGTAACGCCGAGGTATGTTCTATGGAGTTTTCTTCACATCTAGTAGAAGTTTTTTTTATCATGCTGAAAATGTTCTGATGTAATTACGGCTTACGTTGGCGATACTACGATGCTTACAGTGAAATCCAGCCTTACAGACTGAACATGCCAATTTGCTTCGAACATTAGGTAAATTTCATCTGCTACAACCAAAAGGAAAAATAACCTGTGAAACAATTTTTCATCAAATCGAATGATTCCTTACCCTTCACCGCGAGCTCCTAATAACCGATATGAGAATTATTCGTTAGTTTGAGGATTACAAAGTTGGTCAAGGCCAATGTCAGCCCGGCCATCGTGGTTTTTAATTGCTTCTTTTCAACCATCTTCTTCTTCTTGGCTTAACGACCTTACAGGTCACGCCGGCCATTTCTGGCTTACTAGACTTATTTTAACCAAGCGACAGGATCGCCGTCCGGCGTACACAGCAGCGAGAGCAGCACTGGAGCAAGCGGTCAAGCGGAGCAAGAAGGAGCAGGGCGATCAACTTCCGGAACAGCTGGGGCCCCACGGATTCGGGCCAGGCTACAAAATCCGGAGGCAGATGTGGCAAGGAGCCCGAGTACCGATGGAACGGGATCCAGCCAAGCTGCAGCACATCGTCGGCGAACTTTTTCCGGTGCAACCGCCCATGGAATGGCCCACGGCAACAGGATTGACGGACGAGGACACGGCACGGGATGCCGTTACCGAGGGTGAGCTGGTGAGCATTGCAAAATCGCTCAATCCCCAGCGTGCCCCAGGAGACGACAACATTCCGAACGTGGCCTTGATTGCGGCGATGACGGCGTTTCCACGCGTCTTCATGAGAACGTTCCAGCATTACATCGATTCCGGCCACTTCCCCGTCGAATGGAAGAGGCAACGGCTAGTGCTGTTCTCGAAGGCCGGGAAACCACCCGGAGAATCATCGTCGTACCGGCCAATCTGCCTGCTGAGTGTTCTGGGGAAAGTATTGGAGCGACTCATACAGCGCAGACTTACGGAGCATCTGGATGCAACGGGCGGTCTCGCTGATGCCCAATACGGATTCAGGAAAGGACGCTCAACCATGGATGCCATCAACAGGGTGATTGCCAACGGAAGGGTTGCGCTCGACAAGAAGCGCAGGGGCGATCGACTGTGTGCGATGGTGACAATCGACGTGAAGAACGCCTTCAACACGGCCAACTGGACAGCGATCGGAGCAGCTCTGCAGCGAAGGAACACGCCACCGTACCTCCAGGCGTTGCTGCGGAACTACTTCACGAATCGCACGCTCCACTACGAAACGGATGAAGGAATGGTCTCGTTACCAGTATCGGCAGGTGTCCCGCAGGGTTCGGTCCTAGGGCCAACACTGTGGAATGCTATGTACGATGACCTTCTTCGTTTGGAGCTGTTCGGAAAGCGTGCGGACATTATAGGGTTTGCTGATGATGTGGCGTTCACCCTTATAGGGAGGGACCCGCAGGAAATCAGCAACCTTGCTACGAGGAATCTGGAGACGATCGAGCGTTGGATGGATGGAGTGGGATTGAAGCTGGCCCATCAAAAGACCGGCTACATGATCTTCTGCACTCATCACAACCCGCAGGTAGGTCAACTACGTGCGGGGGGACACACGATCGTATCCACTGAATCGCTCAAGTACCTGGGGGTCGAGCTCTGCCGCAAACAGCACCACGGTCGGCATTTGGAGAAGGTTTGCAGCAAGGCATCACGTATCACGAATGTCTTGACCGCTCTGATGCCGAATAAGTGTGGCCCAAAAAGCAGCAGAAGGAGACCCTTGGTTAACGTTGGGAATAGCATTGTCCGTTACGCGGCACCATCGTGGGGACGGACGCTTCTTCAGAAGGACGTTCACCGGACCACGGTTCAGAGGACGCACCGCACAGGAGTTCTTCGAGTGGCCAGTGCCTTCCAAACGGTCTCCTACGATGCCGCTTGCGTGGTCGCAAGCACTATCCCGTTAGTCCTTCTCCTAGAGGAGGACATCCGCTGCCACGACGAAAAGGTAGCGAGGGGAAGTCCAGGACCAGACATACGAAAGCGGCAAAGGGAAGAGACCATGGGACGCTGGCAACAACAATGGACAGCCGGAGCGGGGCAGCCGAGATCGCCGGGGATGAAGACGAGGAGAATTATCCCGGACATTATGTCCTGGGTAAATCGTAAGCACGGAGAAATTGATTTCTATCTCTCTCAACTCTTTACAGGGCATGGGTTTCTCCGGAGCTACTTCGTCGAAAAAGGCATCCTCGACGGCTCGCCAAACTGCCCGGTGTGTGAACACCAAGTGGAAGATGTCGACCACGTAATGTTCCACTGTCCACGGTTTGCTCGAACCCAACACGAGATGCAGCAGCAGAGCCACACCCGCTTGACGATAGAAAATCTTGCAGCGGAAATGTGTGCCAACAGCAACACATGGGAAGCAGTCCGGACCGCCGCAAGGACCATCTTCAGAAACCTCCAAGTGAGATGGAATGAGGAAAGTCCACCTACGGCCAGACGGAGACGACAACAACGCCGGCGGAACACGGAACAAACGGGACAGCAACAGCTACCGCCGTAACCGCACCAAAGGATGACGACAACGGAAGCAGCAGCAGCAGCAACGAGTAACCAGAGCAGCAGCAGGAGCTAGACCCCACCGGAAGTAGCGGCTACGGACGGGCGGAATTAAGCAGCAGCAGCGGAAGGAAGGCACGAAGCAGCAGCAGCAGCTGAGACAACTAGGACGGATGACGCAGTAGCAGCATTGGAAAGCAGCAGCGCGTCAACAGGATGGGTGCATCGCACAAACGTTCCTGCATGGAGTACTACGCACATCAAGCGCATCGGCAGGGTTCGGATCAGGTCGAGGAGTGGTTTAGTTAGGGTCCCATCGGCTGCCGGGTCCGCTTCTCGGGCCCAGCGTCACGATGAATCCCACATAACCCATCTCGGAGGGATTGGTTTGTAGCCGCAAGCCGCCCTTCGAGGTGGGTACCTTTTGAAGGTTCCCTCCCCGTTAACAAAAAAAAAAAAAAAAAAAAAAAAAAAAAAAAAAAAACAAAAAAAAAGACTTATTTTAACCACGTAGCCGGATAGTCAGTCCTTGCTACGGGGGAACGGTCCGGATGGGATTTGAACCCGGTCCGGCCGTGTGGACTGGCGCCGTTTATCACATGCACCACCGGACCGCCCGACCATCTAAAATGTCCAATTTACTATCTTCGCTCCGTCAGAATTTCTTTACAATAGTTCTGCTACAATAGTCAAAATAGGAAAAATTCAAACATTGAAGATGTTGATGGAAGGCTTAAAAATTCCGTTTAAAAAGCACATCGGGTTTCTTTAGTCTTGGTTTCATGATGTGCCATTGTAGGATCGACCACGGAAAAGAAATATTTTCGGAGCGCATGACATGTATTCCGTTTTCTACAACCATTAAAAATAGAAAATTGTTGAATAAAATGTCTAATCAAATTCGAAAATTCCTTACCCCTTACCGACAGCAAATCAGATCTATTTAACGCAATATATTAATGGATGTTTTCACTGTTTTTCAAAATTTGCTGTGGTCAATGGTGGCCCGGTGGCCCGGTTGCCCGGTCTTGGTAATATTATCACCATCTTAACCAGCTATTCCTTTTCTCCTGGATGGGCATCACCATTTACTCTTCAAATTGTAGTGTTTTGTGTTTTGCACTATACGCTTAACATTTATTTAGTATATAAGTATAAGGATTTACACGGAGCGGTACAGAGCTTGGAAATTGATCTTACACGGTCGACGGTCCGTAAGTGAGAGAGCCGGTGATTGGATCTCAACGGCTGTGACCCCTGTGAACTCGCAGATAAACGGCATCGCACGCACTCTCTTACAGAACGGTGCGAGCCACCAGGTCATATCACAGGGGAGACATTACTGCCATCACAACATAGCGAATTTAAAAAAAAGAAGAAGAGGTCTTGGCCAGCCATTGCTAACTTTCCTTGGCTTTATTAACCCGTAGAGAGACAGTTTATCCTGCGTACGGAAGTTTAGCCCGGAAGAGATTTAATCACTGGTTCTGTGGTGTACAAACCCGCGCCGCTACCATTCAGCAATTCCCGCTCAGCAATTAAAAAATCACAAATCTTCGTTGAATTGCTTCAAACTAATATTCTGATGTTAAAATGTAATTAATTTTGCTTTCTTCAATTTTTGCTAATTTTCACTTGGCCAACACACTCTGGCAACCGTACCACTTGTACCATTTGTTGAGCCAGCCTACTAAGAAATATTTAGCATCGTACTACCGTAAAACATCGTTTGGTATAATCCATTAGGCGCGTCTACACGATACGATTCCGATTCGATTTTTCACATTCAGCGAATCTTTTTCGTATGCATTGGTGTGTTCGAGCAGAGTTGGGCAATCTTTTTCGCCTGAAAAGATTAACCAACTTTGGTGGATGCCTCGAATCTTTCGCTTGTAATCTTTACCCGGTTACTTTGATGAAAATTACATATCTTGTCAGATGTCAGATCTCAAATGTGAGAAGAAAGCAATCATCCTCCGGAAGACGGTGTGTATTTAACGTTGTTGTGAAGAAAAACAAACATCTACAAAAATATACGTTTTAAATGTAAGTATGGTTTGTGTATATATCGTTTTTCTTCACAAGGCGGGCGGAATTTTTAAATTTGGGTTCCCAGTTTTAGGAATAGAAATGAAGAATGGGCGAGTTCTTCTTTTCCTACTTTTATTTTCTCGTTCGCCACACGACGGGGTATTACGTAATGTTATACTACAAGGAGAGAAGTCCCCACACAAGAACAATAATTGCGGTAAACCTCCGGTTTATATACCGTCAGTACAGTGTACCAATCCTGTATCTTTCTCACTCAGGATACTCCGTACTTCCTCAGGGTTCTGTACTCAGGCTACAGTACTCAGGGTTCCGTACTTCCCACTTAACATTTCAACGTGGTCCGCAGGTCACCTACTAGAGGGGAAGGGTTGCCACATGTTTGACGACTATTTTGTGATGAAAGCCTAAACCATTCACGGTGTGCATTATGCGCATTTTTTTTGGTTGGTTATGTGTATTCTCGTGTTTGTTTTAACTGACCCAAGAATTTTCACACTACAACCAATGATTTATGTGTTTTTCTAATTATATTGCAAAACATAGCTTCGGTTTAGGAAAATAACTTATGATTTTATTATGTTTCTTTAGGATATAAAAGATCAAGCTTCATCGTTGAAATTGAACTCGATCGAACTCGTAAAAGAACATGGAGTCTTGTGGTCAGTAACGTCCAAAAAATATTTGGACAGTAATTTATAAAAGGATGCATGGAAAAAAAATTCCCTGGATTTGGGACAACCTGTGGAAATGTGTCGAAAGAAATGGAGTTCCTTGTGTGCTTACTATCGAAAAGAGAAGGCTAAAATTAACCAATCGATGATAACGGGTTCAGGTATGTACGACAACCAGTTATGTTCCAAATAATTAAAAAAAAATTATTGTAGGACACTCTGATGTATAACAGGTTGGCTGATAAGTCCCCGGTCGTACACATAGATGGCGCCGCTAGTATTAAATGCATATTATTTTTATATAGTAACAACCTTCAAACGATTAGTGTCAAAATTTGACGTCTGTATGTCAATTAGTTTGTGAGACAGAGCGTCTTTTGTCAAGCAACTTTTGTAATTGTGAAAAAAATGGAAAAAAAGGAATTTCGTGTTTTGATAAAATACTGTTTTCTGAAGGGAAAAAATACAGTGGAAGCAAAAACTTGGCTTGATAATGAGTTTCCGGACTCTGCCCCAGGGAAATCAACAATAATTGATTGGTATGCAAAATTCAAGCGTGGTGAAATGAACACGGAGGACGGTGAACGCAGTGGACGCCCGAAGGAGGTGGTCCCGACGAAAACATAAAAAAATCCAAAAAAAATTGTGAGACAGAGCGTCTTTTGTCAAGAAACTTTTGTTATTGTGAAAAAAATGGAAAAAAAGGAATTTCGTGTTTTGATAAAATACTGTTTTCTGAAGGGAAAAAATACAGTGGAAGCAAAAACTTGGCTTGATAATGAGTTTCCGGACTCTGCCCCAGGGAAATCAACAATAATTGATTGGTATGCAAAATTCAAGCGTGGTGAAATGAACACGGAGGACGGTGAACGCAGTGGACGCCCGAAGGAGGTGGTCCCGACGAAAACATAAAAAAATCCACAAAATGATTTTGAATGACCGTAGAATGAAGTTGATCGAGATAGCAGAGGCCTTAAAGATATCAAAGGAACGTGTTGGTCATATCATTCATCAATATTTGGATATGCGGAAGCTCTGTGCAAAATGGGTGCCACGCGAGCTCACATTTGACCAAAAACACCAACGTGTCGATGATTCAGAGCGGTGTTTGCAGCTGTTAACTCGTAATACACCCGAGTTTTTGCGTCGATATGTGACAATAGATGAAACATGGGTCCATCACTACACTCCTGAGTCCAATCGACAGTCGACTCAGTGGACAGCGACCGGTGAACCGGCTCCGAAGCGTGAAAAGACTCAAAAGTCCGCTGGCAAAGTAATGGCCTCTGTTTTTTGGGATGCGCATGGAATAATTTTTATCGATTATCTTGAGAAGGGAAAAACCATCAACAGTGACTATTATATGGCGTTATTGGAGCGTTTGAAGGTCGAAATCGAGGCAAAACGGCCCCATATGAAGAAGAAAAAAGTGTTGTTCGACCAAGACAACGCACCGTGCCACAAGTCATTGAGAACGATGGCAAAAATTCATGAATTGGGCTTCGAATTGCTTCCCCACTCACCGTATTCTCCAGATCTGGCCCCCAGCGACTTTTTCTTGTTCTCAGACCTCAAAAGGATGCTCACAGGGAAAAAATTTGGCTGCAATGAAGAGGTGGTCGCCGAAACTGATAATCGTTGTATCGCTCTTGAAGGGAACTATGTTGAATAATAAAAACGAATTTTGACAAAAAAAATGTGTTTTTCTTTGTTAGACCGGGGACTTATCAGCCAACCTGTTACCGCTCATCCTGGTTTGCGTATGAAAGCCTGGGATTCATAGGGAACACGGTGAAACCTCGGAAAACCCAGTCTACCGTAAGTTATCAATAATATATTTGTGTTCAGTGAAACATAGTATTAGTCTTGGTCCGGATAATCTAGTAGTATAGTAAGTGTTATTGGTCCGGAATCTGCTTAGTTAACTATTAACTGCTAATGCTTCCACTGTACATGTACAAAATGTGTACAAAATAATGTTTTCTAGACAACAAAAAATGTTGTAGACAAGTATTGTTTTATTGGTTTCGGTACTGATTTGCTATTGCGTAGTTTGTGATAAATTCATGCGCAAGATACAAGCGCACTTGCTGCATTTGTGCTGCTGATCGCCGTGGTATTCCAGCCAGAGGTAACATCGACGAGGTGGGTGCGCCAGGAACCATTGACGGTGTCTCCCTGAATTTCTTGATCGATGGATCCCACTGGTGTGTATATTTGGCTTGAATTCCTTTTACGGGAAAAATTATGCAGGTAGACCGTTGCCAACACCACCTTTTCTGCGACTGTTGGTTCGAGTAACATAGGTTTACGAAGTACTCTGTAAACGTTGCTTAAAATACCAAAAGCATTTTCCACAGTTCTTCTAGCTCTACTAAGGCGGTATTTATAAATTCTTTGCGGTGAATTTCTGACAGGAACACCCCCGAAAGGGGTTAGCATATAATGTTTGAGAGCAAAGGCCTTATCGCCTAAAAACACGTAGGGTACCCGTATACTGTTTGTATGTTGCCTTGATAATACTTCGGGTTCTGGTATATTTAGATTATTGTTCTCTAGTTCGCCAAAAATGGAGCTGTTAGCCAATACACCACCATCTGAAATTCTTCCCTGTCATCCGACATCAGCATACATAAAATTATAATTGGCGTCTACAATACCTAATAAAACTATACTGTAAAAATTTTTATAATTGTAATATTCTGCTCCGCTATTCTTAGGAGCAATTATGCTGACATGCTTTTCGTCAATAGCTCCGATGACGATGAGGAAAATTCCACTTCCTCTCAAATTATGTAGCTACCTCCTTCCACTCGGTATTCGTAGATGGCAGCTAAAAAAAGTACCATAATTATTATTAATATTTTTAATGCTAGTATAATAAGTAAATTATTTTGTTTTAATTTTCAATTGTCGAACCAGAACAACATCCTTCTACATCATCCGCTGTACATACATGCGAAACTGGTCGTCAAAAGAAAAAAAAAATTCGATGAAAAATTTGAGCAAATGTTTACGGCCATAGGACACAGCTTGGAGACAATTATAGATAGTTTGAGCGTTCAAAACAGCAGGAACGTTGCTTTTGGCAACCTCCTCACAAAAACGCTGAACCAATTACCTGTGGCTCGGCAGGAGGAGTTAATAAAACTCTGTAATGAGGCGATGCACCAGGTTGTAACAGGGCAACATGAGGAATAAACCAAATGAATGACCAAACATGAATTACCAAATGATTATTTATATTTAAAAAGGACTTCTTCTTTCATGGCTTATCGAGCTATGAGGCCATGTCCAGTTATAGATATAGAAAAATGTGTAAAGCTGATTTTACAACATTAATGTTCCTGTATGAATTTCACTGACCGGGAAATCGGTATTATAGTGATATTTAGAAAAAGGATGTGTTGCACGTTAGAGGGTCAGTTTGCTACTGTTTTTTATTCTGTCCGGTTACAAGTTCATTCGTAGTTCATGCGTTGAGTTCATTTTTCTTATCCCTATTCCTTACTTCGTGCGTCCGATTTATACTAATAGCTCCTAGTGTTGTCCTGTATCGTTACGTTGTAAAATTTAAAAAAAAACGGAATTCAAATAATTTTCGTGCTACAACTATAAATTCCAACAGTTCCTCTTAAATTTTTAATGTTATCGTTTAACTTAACATAGACTGAATACGTAGATAGTGGTAATCAAAAAATCTTACCTTTACATAATCATGAAGAGCATCTTTGATGGCATCACATACTTGAGGGATAATTTTCGAAATACTAGATTTTGAGACCTGCATGTAAACAAGGGTATTTGTGTGAACAGTAAAAACATATATTAAATTAGGTGTTTGAAAAATTTATCAAATTCTTACTCGGAATAGGACGGATAACGATTCATATGAATCGCCCGTTGCAAGGAATCGCATTTTTATACATAGTCTCTCCAGAGGAAAAATCGCTTTACGCATGTGTGAGAAACCTCACGAAACCAGTCGTGCGAGATTGTTTCTTTCGCAAAATCTTTCCGGATTCCTTTTAATACGTGTAACGCGCGCGATGATCGGTTAGCTACTGTGTATTCATTTGTCCTTAAATTCATTTTACATCGAGTTCATTTCGTAATCCTAATAGTTCATTAATCATTGCCCTCGATCGGTTGTCATAATTACTCCTCTAGTGCAGTTTTTAGCTAAGGTCTATATTGCATGTAAATATCCGTGAAATATTTCAACTTAATTTTAATTAATTCAGATAAATCTCAACATTCCGGCCACCAAAGAAAGTATTTCTTTAACTAATCTAAGAAGTTCAATATTGGCTTATCTGTAATGATTACATGCAATTCACTGCTCTAAACCTATCATGTGTGACCGCTATCAATGTGATCTCATGCCAAGTGAAGTGTATGTGTATGTGTATGTGTATGACACTTGTTTTGTTTTGTTTGTTTTGTTTTGATCGAAACCGAATGATCCCTCGTGGCTACTTATCTTCAAAAAGATTTGGATTCGGAAGAATAGCTAATCTAGCTGCTGCACGTACTATTTCCTTCCCTGCACCTGTTCTCAAAGTGACAACTCGAACCGTATTATCCTTCCCTGGGTGTAATTTCGTTATTCTGCCCATTGGCCATAAGGTAGGTGGTGTGTTGTCTTCCTTGATAATAACTAGTTGTCCCTCTTTCAGATCTACCGGTTTTGATGAAATATGCTTTGCACGGGCCTGTAGCTGTTGCAAATATTCTGGGTACCACCGTGCCCATATACACTGAAGGTGTTTTTGAACGAGTTCGTATTCTTTCAACCGATTTGACGGAGTGTTCGTACAATCAACCTGTGGTGGTGCTAACATGTTTGACCCTACTAAGAAATGACCCGGTGTCAACGGTTCCATATCAGTGGGTTCGCTCGATAACGGAACTAATGGTCGAGAATTAAGACATTGCTCAACCTGGGCCAACAATGTCAACCAGCCTTCTTGGGTGAGGCTCGCCGTTCCAATCGTCCGTATAATGTGATGTTTTGCGGACCGTACCGCAGCCTCCCACAGTCCACCGAAATGAGGCGCCCGTGGTGGAATGAACTTCCACCGGATTTCGTTGATCGCGCACCAATTGAAAATTTCCGCCCGTTCCGTGTTCCTGCACTTCAGCATCTGGTACAGACGATGCAGCTCGTGTGCAGCCCCCTTAAATGTAGTCGCGTTGTCGGAGTGAATTTCCGTAACCAGACCTCTGCGAGCGATGAATCGTCGTAGTGCGGCTAAAAATGCAAAGGTGGTTAGATCGTTGACCAACTCTATGTGCACCGCTCTCGTCGAAAAGCATACGAAGATCGCGATGTATGCTTTGGTTGCGCTTCGATTGCGGATGGCTGACTTGATCATTACGGGTCCGCAATAATCAACCCCGCACACTGCAAACGGCCTTGTCGGTGACACTCTACATGTAGGCAAATCGGCGGCAGCTTGTCTCACCAACGAAGGTAAAAAACACCTTAAAACACCTGTGGCATCGATGAAAAATAGACTTCACTAAACTGCGGCCTCCGATTATCCAAAATCGCTGACGAAGTGAAGCTAGCAAAAGTTGCGGTCCAGCATGCAACAGTTTGCGATGATACCAACAAACCAGTAATGATGCGAGCGGGTGTTTCGACGATAGCACAATCGGATGTTTCGTGGCGTCTGTAATCTGCGCGTTCCGAAGCCGGCCACCAACACGCAAGATTCCATCATGATCAACGAAAGGTGACAACCATTTTAACCGTGAGTGTCGTGGCATCTCGTTACCACTCCTTATCGCATGAAGATCCTCCGGAAACGAATCTTGTTGCGCAAGTTTACACAAGCAAATCTCAGCGCGATGTAGTTCATCCTTGGATAGTGTTGAGATCAATGCGATAAGTTCTGCAACTGTTGTATTTTTTCTGCTAACTGCTGTTACCGAAGATACGCTATCCTTTAAGCATCGAAGATAGCGCAAGGCGTAGGCCGTCGTTCGGAGAAGTTTCAGGTAGCCAGAAAACCGTGCGAAATATTTGCTGCCAAAATCGTTCGTTGTAGATGTTGCAGCAACCAATTGTGTAGCTCTCTCCTCGTCATTGCAAACGATTTCTTCTGTGGTAGGGTTATGTGGCCAATCTGCCTCCTTGCTACTTAACCAATGTGGCCCATGCCACCAGCGATGAGAAGATAGTAGCTTGTCTGGAAGCAGCCCACGAGATATATCATCTGCTGGATTGTCCACCCCAGGAACGTGTCTCCAGCATTTGATCCGAGTTTCCTGTTGGATCTGTGCCACTCTGTTGGCGACAAATGGCTTCCAGCGACGTGGAGGTGACTTTAGCCAATATAACACCGTCATCGAATCAGTCCAACAGAAGATGATGATGGGAGTATTGAGTGACGTACTGATTCTCTTAACCAATTGTATGGCTAACCGTGCAGCGCAGAGCTCGAGTCTGGCGATCGAGTGAGTGTTAGCTAGTGAAACAACCTTTGACTTTGCGGTCAACAGGTTCACAGAAATCCCATGATGATTTTCTGCCCGGAAGTAGCAACATGCTCCGTATGCTGCTTGAGAAGCATCCGCGAAGACATGCAATTGGGTGGTAGTTGCATTTGGAAGCGATATGAACCGTGGAATGTGCAACTCACGAAGAGAATGTAGCGATGAGTGAAACCTGTTCCACTCTTGTTGAAGATGCAATGGTAGCTCACTGTCCCAACCCAGTGCAACACCATTTTCCTTAAGCGACCATAACTGCTGCATAAATAGTTTGGCAATAACTATCGTTGGGCCGAGTACTCCGAGGATGTCGAATATTTTAGCGATATACGATAAAACCAAGCGCTTTGTCAACACTGATGCGGAAGGAGGTAGTTCGATGCGAAACCGAATAACGTCTGCTGTTGGCTCCCAGATCAGTCCCAAAGTGGACACAAATTGCGATTTTTTTCCATTCATGGCATGTTTGCAATGCCAAATCTTCCTGAGGGATCCCGTGAAGCGCCTTAGGATTGTTCGATGCCCACTTTTTCAGCGCGAACCCAGCTGACTGCAACATGGATGAGATTTGTTTCTGCATCTCGATCGCGTCTGATATTTCATCTGTCCCCGTCAACAGATCATCAACGTAGAAATCTCGAAGCACCGGAACGACTGCTCGAGGATACTGTTCCTGATGATCGTATGCAATTTGCTTCAATGTCCGTGTGGCTAAGAATGGCGCAGATGCGGTACCATACGTTACGGTTTGTAACTCGAAGGTTGCTATTGGTTCTGACGGATCCTTTCTGTACCGAATTCGAAGAAAGTTTTTATCTGCAGGGTGATGTCGGATTTGACGGTACATCTTTTCAACGTCAGCTGTGAGCGCAATAGCATGTGACCGAAATCGAAGCATAATAGTGTATAGATCTTGCTGAACGACAGGTCCAACCAGCAGGGAATCGTTCAACGAATAACCTGACGTCGTCTTACACGAAGCATCGAATACTACACGAACCTTTGTCGATGTGCTGGATTCTTTTACAACAGCATGGTGCGGTAGGTAGTAATGTGGACATGATTCATCAATTGGCTCCTCAAGCCTTATCATGTGTCCCAAATGTTCATACTCTCGCATGAATGACGAATATGCTTCCCTCATTTCAGGATTAGCCTTCAGTCGCCGTTCTACCGCTAGCAAACGACGATCTGCTATCTGCCTTGAGGCTCCTAAAATGATATTGGGATTAGACTTGTGTGGCAAGCTAACGACATACCTTCCTGAACCATCCCGAGTTGTATTAGCGGTGAAATGATTCTCACAGATGTCTTCTTCCACAGATAGAGCGGGTTCATCGGAGATGGTTTCGCTCTCCCAGAAACGTGTCATGATTGCCTCCAAAGGACTTTCGCTCATTGCAACATGACATACACGTGGAGTTGGTGATGACTGCACTGTATTTCCGGAAACAGCCCATCCAAATCGGGTCTCCACTAGCCACGGCTTGCCTGCGCCTAATGATCGCTTACGTCCAGTATGAACCTCCCAGAATGGATCACTGCCGATGATGAGATCCACCTTACCAGGAACGTGATAAGTGGGATCAGCGAGGGTCACGTTCGGCATATCCCATGAAGAAACGTCTACCGGTTTGGTAGGAATGGCTGCGATCGGTGTGTCAAGGATGAAAAACTCCATCGGTGTGGTGAAGTGTAGATCCTTAGATCGAACACTAGCGGTGATTGAACCTTTCACCTGCTGCCTAGCTGACCCGATGCCAGTAACGCACACATTCACCTTCGTACGAGGGGTGAGGAGTTTCTGAGCCAATGATTCCGATATAAAGTTTAACATCGATCCCGAATCAAGAAGCGCTCTAGCCTCGTGCTTAATTCCATAATCGTCTACGATGTAAACTATTGCCGTCTCGAGAAACACCATTTCATCGTCGGATTGAGCCGCCAGAGTAACTTTCGGTTGAACAGTTACGGATGAATGAGAAGCGTGATGAAGTAGGCTGTGATGACGTTCACGGCATGATCGGCACGAGTAGTCTGATCTACAAGATTTCACTTGGTGTGAGCTGCTGAGGCAGTTCCAACATAGACCCGTTTGTTTTGACGATGTCACGTCGTTGTTGTATCTCCTTGTTGATGAATTCCGGACAATTGCGTAGTAGATGAGGTTCCGGACACTGCAACGGACATCTCTGTAGTTGTGGTGAAGTAGACATGGATGCGTTCTTCTGCATTGCAGCTGCGCTCGTGATCGACTTCCGTGATGCAGGAAGACGATGTGCGCCGGCCACCTTGGTCGGTGCAATCTTTGCGCATGCAAAGCTCTTACTCGATTTCAATATTTGAACACGATCCTGCAGGAATTCAATCAGCTCACTGTACTTATCCCTTTTAAACTGCACGGAGTGTTTTTCCCATGCTAAGATGGTTTCGTTGTCCAACTTCATTAGCAGCATGTTGGACAGAGGTGTGTCCCACGAATCGACTGGTTCTTGTAGTTTTACCAATCCATTCACATGCCGCGTGAATTCATCCACCAACGATGTCAAACCGTCGACACTTTCTGCTTCTATTCCCGGAAGGAAATGAAGCTTCCGCCAATAATCGCGAATCAGCATCCGTGTATTGTCGTAACGCTTAAGAAGTGACGCCCACGTCACAGCGTAGTTCTCGGTAGTCAAAGCCACATGTTCAAAGGGCACCGCTGCGTCGCCCTTCAACGAAGAAAGCAGATATTGTAATTTTGCAATGTGTGGTAAGTCGGGTGAAGCGTCGATCATAGCGACAAAACGATCGCGGAATGACAACCACTTTGTTGAATCCCCATCGAACGTCGGCAGTTCGATTTTTGGCAACCGAAGATTGGGTGCGTTTGGCCGTCCAAACGCAAGCGTTGAATTTGCCAAAAGAGTGGATTCGTTTAGCGGGTTGGCGTCCTTCCGTTGGTTCTCTCTGAGAAATGATTTCAGCCGTCGGCACCGTTCTTCCATATCGATCCTGTCGTTGATACAGGATTGTATCGCCTCACTGCTGTCGTCGCATTCCTCCAGTTTCGCCACTGCGGTGAAAAACTCCTGCTTGTACTGCTCCAGCCCCTCCAAAGCCTCCGGAATTTGGCTTGCATCGTCGCTGCTGAACGCCTGTGTAAACCGCTCCAGCGATTTAATGTTCTCCAACGCGATTAATTTTTGATGCTGGGCAGTTTTGATCTTTTTGTCCATTTTAGTCACTTTCACTGACTGATGATTCATGAAAAATAACTACGACCGAAAAGGACCGAAAAACACGATGACACAAATTTGAACGATGGCGCAATTTCGACCGTTGCCCTTTCCGTAGGGCGAATGAACTTTCACGCGCGAATTCGGAATGGCGCGTAAGATGATTTGCACCTTGCTCGTGATGCGGAGCGTACCGAATATACCGATGCTCTTGATGCAGAGCGAAGAAAGAAACAATTCACACACTAATCCGTATCTATCCGGTTCGAAGGACCAAAAATGTGAGAAACCTCACGAAACCAGTCGTGCGAGATTGTTTCTTTCGCAAAATCTTTCCGGATTCCTTTTAATACGTGTAACGCGAGCGATTATCGGTTAGCTACTGTGTATTCATTTGTCCTTAAATTCATTTTACATCGAGTTCATTTCGTAATCCTAATAGTTCATTAATCATTGCCCTCGATCGGTTGTCATAATTACTCCTCTAGTGCAGTTTTTAGCTAAGGTCTATATTGCATGTAAATATCCGTGAAATATTTCAACTTAATTTTAATTAATTCAGATAAATCTCAACAGCATGGTTGAATCCTTCTTTGTGATACGATTCCTTACAAGCTGCAGCAGAGGATTGAAATCATCTCTGTTGAGCTGCACGAAATTCTTTAGAGTATCTCAAACTCCTTCATTTCTCATATCTTCCAAGTAGTATTTCTGCGATGTTCAAACAATGTTTGCGTCCAAAAATCACGACAACCCCGTTGTCGACGCGCTGCCGCAAATAACCTTATACCATTTGATACCGCTAGTAAACTTCTAGCTAACATCATTTTGCTATGATACATGTTTAATTCTGGTGAAAACACTATAGTATACACTGCGTTTTATTGCACTCCCTATCGACAAACTGCTCGCCTGAGAGTGAATTTCGAGTAAAATTCACGGCTTCACAAGCGGCTTCACAAAAGCTTCACAGCAGATCTTTTGAAGCCGTTTTTTGAGAGTGTGTGCGTGAGATTCATGATTTTATGAGCGCGTTTTCGTAAGGTTCATTTGTTTGCTATAATGTTCATTTTCAATCGTTCTTTCCAGACCGTTGATTTCCAACGGAGTAATGAAAACATTTTTTGTTTTTAACAAATGTTATATTATTTTTTTATTTTTTCTGGTTTTATGGCAAGCGTAAAAAGATAAGAATTAACATGTACTGTTTTAGAATCATAACAATATCAATATCTTACGCTTCATATACCATACCATTCCATCCTGGCAGCGTACAATTTTCAACGCTCGTACTCTGCGCCAGCTTAGCCAGGGATTTCTAATCCTGATCCATATGATTCCGCCCACGATATATTACCGTTTTTCATAATCACGCGGCCAGTTTCGATAGGTGCAGCGTAAACAATACATAAACTTGGACATTTTCTCCCTTCCAAGATCAATTTTCGAAGATATTGATATCCTGTATCAATCAAACAGGTCCAGGCTAAAATTTTTAATGGAATTTTCAGCGTGTTTCGAAACAAACTAACATCGTGTCTTTGAGTTTGGTATCGTATGCGATCTCGATTTAATTTGACCGCATTAACACGCGATTTTTTGCATATTTCACTCTATTTTGTACCTGCAAATGGAAAATAAGACCGATAGGAAAGAAAAAAAGTACACATGTTAGTTAAGTATTAACAAACGTTGTTTTTAGATATGCTTACCAACAAATACAAAGTTCAAATCATTAGGAAACTCGAATCGAATGGTGATTCCTGTACATGATACAAGAAAAAACAAGATTAATTATTAATTTCTCTACAATCTGCTAAAAGTCTAACATATTACTTACTCGAGTTAGTAAGCTTTATCGGTCACGGTTTGTAGAGGTGCTAGGTGGCCATAGAACATTGTCTCAGAGAAGGCGATAGAACATTGTGAGCAGAGCGAAGAAAAATCCAATCCAGCGCCTATGTAGAGTGCTAACAAGAGCGGTTTCCACTATCCTGTTTGTTGAGCAATGAAAATAAGGAAGATTAGGACACTGACACTTCTTCGAGAATCGTTAGCTGCGATACAAACCGATTTAGAACCGATCAGCAGCAAAAACAACCAATACTAAGGTTGGCTTGTCTTTCACTTCCATTGGCAGGTGCATCATAGAACTGGATAATCACGACCATGTCCAATAATTTGTTCCTTTCAAATGACGCGGAAAAGATGCTTCTAGCGATTCGTACGCTCTGTCCGAGAGCAACCACCAAGAAGTATGAATGTCAACTGAAATAAGAAGAAGAAGTTTCACGTTCAACCGATTGCGTTAGACGCCATGGCATTGATTGTACAGGGTAGCCTACCTTTGAAGCAGTAGGCCAAAGGGACGCGTGGGCACAGTTGTTAGAAAACACGCGCTTTTCTCTTTTGACGAAGTATTTCACACTACGGCACTTGAATCCTTCCTGCTTCCTGAATTTGTGTACACAAAAACCTCTAGATATGAGGTCAACTGTGGCCATATGTCCCCACGCGTTACTTTTCAAATGTCTTGAAACAGCTTGTCCTGCCTCTGCATCGTCGTATTCAGCCGAAATCTGCGCCAGCAGGTTACCACGCTGGCGGTACAACTTACCAGTGCCGGCACAGGAATATCCTTTTACAACTAGAACTGGAACAACTTTGCAAACACTATTCCACAATCGAATACACAGTCTACACACTGGCGCAATCCACAATTCACTAACTATTTCCGTATGAAAATGTACAGCGACCGAGCGAAACAGAAAAACAGGTTTTTCGCAGCTCGCTCGCCGTCGATGTACGAAGAACTGCTGGCAGAAAGAACAGCAATGGAAACTAAACGCAGCGGTTAATCGGCCGTATCGGGGAAATCGATCGTTCCGCAAAGGTCGTCGCGCGGTGTAACTCATTTTGTAGCACAGCTATCTGAGAGTATTTGAACAAACAGTTATGCACTGAGTTGAAAGGCAGTTTCGTTGTGAATTGATATACCTTTTTATGTCATTTGCGTACTGAAAACAAAAAACCTGTTTATTGTTCTCAAGCTACATAAAATATGAAATTTAGTTTCGTGGGTTTAAGTAAAACATGTAAAAATTCGCAATTAAAACATATTTTTGCTTAATTTTGAATCTCCATAAAGCTTGCAACAACATTCATGTTCTATAACATCAGTAGAAATATTTAAACACAACCATAAGCAAAATGCACCCCGAATCCGCTGCTCAAAAAGTCGCGGATTTCTTTCCATGCAAATGGGAACGGTCGTCGCCGTGTATAACACTTGTTTTCAAACATATTGCGTTTGCTTCAATCTAGTAGGCGCTTTAGTTTGAATGAGTGTAATTGAGTGGTTCCGTGAGTTGAAATGAGTGTAAATGAGTGCACCGCGGCGACCTTTGCGGAACAATCGATTTCCCCGATACGGCCGAATATGTTAACTCTGCATGCACCGCCACACTTATTATGATTGGATGAATTAATTACACGTTGTTTAATTAATCAACGATGTAGACTTTTTTTTATTCTAAATGCGGATTTTTTTATATTTATATCTTTCACCCCACTTCCTGACCGTTGTTATACATAATTAAAATAAATTGGTAAAAATCTGAACTGAAACTACAAACAAACAGATACAAAAACAAAGCTTCTCCTAGCTTTCGACAGGTCTTCTCCTCATCGAAACGATTTCGATCGAAATGTAGTGTTGGCGATACCAATTGTCGACAAAGTTGTCGACTGCTCGATGTTTTACTCACGTTTTGTCTACAGGTCGAAACTGACATTTCGATTTCGATTTCGATCGACTCATCCAGGCTTACGCGATGCCGCGGTGAATTTTGTTCACCCGAAATGAACATTTGTTCACGAGTTTTCGATTTCGATCGTAATCGAAAGCTTATACGATTCCACCCAATGTCAACAAAAGCAATGGTACCTCTACAGTGCGATGAATTTCATTGACGCTACAACGGAGTGTGGTGAAACAGAAGATACGGTGAGTTAAACAAATTAGGCTACGTGCCGATCATGTTTTTGAATGAATGCTCGGGTAAATGAAACAACTGATGTTTAAAAACTAACCTATCTCGGATTGTTGACAAAATATTCAGGCAAATGTTGTCGTATTTGTAACAACCTAAGATTTGGTCGTACGGTATTTCCTGCCAGTTCCGCCATATTGTTTGACGGATCACTACTTTCTGCATTTACTAATGCTTGTTCAGTTTCCTGATGTCTGCGAATAAAATTGGGCAGGTACACTGTGGCAAGCACTATTTTTCGGACAACTGGTGGTTCTAATTTCATTGGTTTTCTTAGCACCCTAAATCTGGCACTAAGAATACCAAACGCCATTTCTACTGGTCGCCGAGCTCGGGAATGACGCTCATTGAAAATTCTCTCTTTAGATCCCCGAGCGGTAATACCACCAAAGGGTCTGATACAATAATTGGTGAAAGCGAATGCTTTGTCACCTAATAGCATATACGGAATGTTGATATGTGATGAGTCATTTAGCGGTTGAGGTGCCGGAATGTTTAACATTCTTCTCTCTAACATGTAGTACAAACTAGTGCTTCGTAAAATTCCTTCATCTGATATTCTGCCCTTTGCTCCTACATTTGCGTACAGGAAATTGTAATTAGCATCAACCACAGCTAATAACTCAACACTGAAAAATCTTTATAATTGTAATTATCCGTTCCTGTGTTGTGTGGTGATGTAATGCCAACATGCTTTCCATCCATGGCTCCATTAGCATGAGGAAAATCCCATTTCTCTTCAAAGCCTTTTGACACACGTAACCATTCTTCAGTTGTGGACGGCAACTATGGAAATGAAATAGAAAAAAAAATTGAAATGAAATCTTGTACTACAAGCAACGTAAAAATTAAATTATTTATGGTAGCAATACTAACAGGCTTTTATTAAATGTATCAATTTCGTTTTAGTTTGAACCAGAAATCGAAATGTTGGATGAGGCACTGGAGTATTGTTACGACTTACAGCAAACAGTCTCAATACAACCAGAATCATCAGAACATTTCGAGCAACCACCATCACCAGGCCTGTCTACTTCAAGACCATCGTTAACCCCACATGATAATCCACGTGAGCTACCTTCCGTCCCGATACATCAAACTCCTCCTGCCGAACGTGCTAGGAATACAAAACGGAAATGGTACGAGGCTAACCTAAGCTATAATCAAGAAGTGCTCCGTACGCTGCAAGAAGTGTCCACGGCTACTAATACGATGTTAAGATCAATAACATCAGATAGTGACGCGTCACGTTTCGGGATAAATGCTACAAAAATATTGGAGCAATGGTCTCCCCAAAGACGACGGGCAGCCATAATAAAAATGGAAGCATTTTTGAATGAGGAGGAGGCAAAGCGCTTTCAGCATCATTTTGACAACGAGCCTTAATTTGATTGCATACGAACTGAAATAAAGTTAGTCTTGTTCTGAATTGTAACCTGTTAGGACGTGTCGTCTTTCTCTTTAAAAACAATTCAAAATTTCTTTCGGATTAGATATACTATCTGGTTATATATTAGTAAAGGTTTTTGGTGGAGGGTAGTATAAGTTATTATGAAACATTTTTGAAACATATATTCCTTTAGGCCAAATCGGCCTTTCAGGTAACGGCTTAGATTTACATTACTTACTCTAAAAAACTAATTTAAAGAACTATTAGAATCATTGAATAGAACTATTTCCTCATGTTAAAAAAGAACGGTCCAAATGGGATCCTGTCATGTAAAAAGCTGGTTTCACTACATGAGAACCACCACTTCTTTTGTGTACAATGACATACAATTTTGAAGTTACTTAGGCTCCGATCGTTTTTATCATTCCGGAAACCCATTTTCGTTCCTCACGGCTTTTGTTCGGAACGATGTAATAAAAGTGTGTAAACTAAGCCTTAGTAGTAGCGAGTAACGGTTGGAGATTTACTCGCATCTCGCACACATCTTTCTGCTCTTAGCTTCAGCCTCCAAATCCGCTACTTACGCCACTTTGGTCTCTTTTTCACGACACCAAAGGCGGGTTCTCCTCTAAATCACACAGGTTAATTTGATGAAATATATTTAGTTGTTCCTACCTTCACGTATCTCCGTAGCACTATAATCAGGCAGGAACAAACTTCCCCAATAAACTTTGAAATTGATTGCTCTGAAGGCTTATAATAATAGTGTTGTTAGAATTTACGTTAAAGATAAGTACGCAGGGAGCGCTTTTCTACTCGTCACACAACTCGGTTTATTCACACATATATATATATATATTATGCAACTCGTCTTGAGCGGAAGTAGTTAGAAGAATGACAATTGAAGAATGGCGTTACATTAGTTCGTCTGCGTTGCACAATGGGTGATCCCATGTCCAACAAGGGTAAGTTTAATATTACCATACAACAAAGCAATAGTGGACATTTTGGGCACTTACTCTGTAGGCATACTCCAAACTTTTATAATCATCACCCGAAGCAAGAAACCGTAAAGTGATAATCAATTTGTCCTTTGCTGTTATGGCCTTTCGCATATTCGTATCCTGTTTTTGGATCATGAGTGTCACTAGCAACAGCAGATAATTAAAATCTGCTCTCGACATCCGCATAAAATGTATGATGGTTGTATCTAACTCCTCCTTAAGTATCGAGGACAGGAGATTGCTTGCATGTTCATTCCTTTCCAAAAGCATAGGTCTCATCCAAATGCGCTCCCGTGGCCTACGTAATTGAAGAAGGTGTAGCCGAATAAAGTTCGTCCACGACGAAGTAAGCCTGAGAAGGTTTTCCTCCATTACTAGACAAATTTATAACGAAAGAACAAACACGAAAAGCGAAAACGGAAACGGAAAGAACAGAATAAACATTTGTATCGAACAACGTATTTAATATTTGTTGTTGTAAATTTCGGCGCTGACAGTTCAAATATCGCTAATAATTCCTGCGAAATTTAACATGAAATTACACGACAATTTCCAAATATGACAGTTTTGACAATTGAAATTTGCGACAAATCGCAATTGCGACATGTCGCAGCGCTCATCTATTTGCACCTTTACGATGTAACCGTGCCGACGAACCGCATGGTCGACATAGCGGTTATAGCAGGACAAAGGTTAGGGTAACATAAACAAACCATGACAGGATAGGGTAGGATGTAGGCACCTTGGTTGTCAAAGTGACAGAATAGGACTTTCGAACATGATCGAGAAAGCGCAATGATCGGAGCGAAGCGATAGCGCAACGGTCATCGCGGGAAAAAAAGGGATATAAGGAGCGTGCGTAGGGCAAACGGCCTCTGCGCATTACAAACCGTCAAAGTACCGCGTTTTTAAAAACCCCGCCACATAGTCATATAAAACTGTTATACGGATTAATAAGCGTATAAGCGGATTGATTGTTAGCGTTGTTATTTAAACGGTAAATAGTATCACGGGCGCAGAGAGTTGCGTTTGCAACAGAGCCTGTAACAAAAAGATTGGTAGGTGTGTTAGAAATTTTCGGGTAATTTTCTAACTAACAAGACTTTTTTTGCCAAACACCGCTCTATGGTGCGCCAAAAAATTGGTCTTTATTCGCTTGCGTACGAAAAAGCCCCTCTATGGGCGCATCCTGCGGTTTTTATACCTGTTTTTCTTCCATCCTTTTTTCTTCTTCTCCTGACATCCCTATTTTCTCATATCTTTTGACAGGTCGTTGGGACCTGATCTTCCTTCCTTTATAAGGTTCCAACAAGGTGTTTTCGTGTTTTCACGATACCAATCTTTACCAGGCCTGCTTACTTCTTCGTGCTTCCAGCACAAATAAAATATATCAGAAAAGATATGTTCTTTCATCAAAATAACCGTTTCTTATAATCGGGTGTCAAAAGATTACAAGCGAAAGATTCGAAGCATCCACCAAAGTTGTTTAATCTTTTCAGGCGTAAAAGATTGCCCAACTCTGCTCGAACGCACCAATACATACAAAAAAGATTCGCCGAATGTGAAAAATCGAGCAGGAATCGTATCGTGTAGACGCGCGTATTTACATTTCGATAAGTCGTAGTAGGTTTAGATTTGTACAACAATCAAAAAACGAAATCAATTCTAGTGAACATGCAGGGTGCACGAGTAGAATTTATATACAGATATTTTCTTTGGAACTGAAACAATCATGAATTGAATGCTGCAAAAGGTTTCAGAGAAATTTGTTCTTCTAGCGAAGCACCAGGCCGCCTCACAGGGCATGCATAACACTAAATTTTCGCATATCCGTACTCTTTCACTTGCTTAAAATATGAAAGTACACATAACATAATGCACTGGTTTAACTATTAAAAATAAACTTACCTTTTTCTAACGTTGTTTGGTTAATCAGCTTAAAGTGCACGTCCTCAATGAAGTAATATTCAATGTAATGTTATTTGATTTGCACAGTATGATCCGCTCACTAGTTTAGTCGCGGCCTCCTGAGAATACATGACCAGCAACACCATTTGTCAATTTGTGAGCTATCAGGCAAGCTTGGTTAATTCAGCCAAGGTATATACATGACAGCTCCTAGAGTTAGCCTGAAGTCACAGCTCCACCGTTCTGGTTTTTTTCCTATGATCATGTCAAAATTTTAGGTGGAATAACTAGGTACCATCTATTTTTCTAATTTTCTAATTACCCCTATTCATATTCACAACATATCCAAGTTCAGAGGTGTAGATTTCAATAGAGCAATGTGAATTTAGATCACGTTAGCAAAGCGTTCGCACACTCTCTCATGCCCTGTCTCTCGTGGTTTTAGTGCGTTGGTGTCAAAAAGTATATGTAAAACAGGCTTGTATATTGTGTTACATGCATACGTATGCATGCATTTACATAATTACTAAAAAGTTCATGTAATACTTTTGAGATACCATTTTCAACACGTTTGGGTTCGTAATAATGTTTTGGATTAATTCAATTATATACATTCTAACCCTATTAGCATCAAAAACAACAACAATAATTCATTAACTATTAAATCTAATCTATTGCAAGAAAATACCTAATTAATAAGAACAAGAAACGAACTACAACAAAATACACTACCCTAATACTAGCCTTAAAACTATTCAAAATGTTCTTGACCGTTCGAACAGTTGCTTAAATTCGTCCACATATGACGAACATACCCTTCACAGTCATTTCTCGAGATTAGGAATGATCCGTTGGAGACGGCAGCCATCAGATCATCTTCATTTATTGGCTGTTGAACGTCGGACCTTTCCTGGCCTGCTCACGGTCGAGCACTTCGCGAAGACTTGGCCCGGTTGCCAATCCGTTTCCAGGATACTCGGTCCAGGACTGCAGGCCTCCATCCTCGGCTGTATCCGATCTCCGACAGGTTTGACTCCACCTGATCCAGCCAACGAGCTCGCTGTGCTCCTCTCCGCCTCGTGCCGAACGGATCGCTGACGAGCACCTTCCTGGTGGGGCATGAGTCCGGCATCCTCATCACGTGCCATCGCCAGCGTATCCTTCCGGCTTTGACCACCGTCAGGATATCTGCACCGCCAAACAGCTCAGCTAGCTCGTGGTTCATTCTCCTTCTCCACACGCCCTGCTCGCACACACCGCCAAAGATAGTCCTTAGCACCTGCCGTTCGAAAATAGCGAGTGCATTGACATCCTCCGTTAGCAAGGTCCAGGACTCGTACCCGTAGAGGACTACCGGACGTATCAGTGTGCGATATATTGTGCATTTCGTGTGTTGCTGGAGCCTTCTGGATCGCAGGAGTTTGTGGAGCCCGTAGTAGGCACGATTTCCCAGAACAATGCGCCTTCGGATTTCGCTGTTCGTGTTGTTGTCCGAAGTTACGATCGTACCAAGATAGCAGAACTCCTCTACCACCTCGAGATCGTCGCCGTCAACTGATACTCTGCTCCCGAGTCGGGTTCTATCACGGTCAGAGCCTCCGGCAAACAGGTACTTTGTCTTCGTCTCATTGATCCTCAATCCAATACTGTCGGCCTCGCGTTTCAGTCGGGTGTACGCGTCGCACACCGCCGCAGATGTCCGTCCGATGATGTCGATGTCATCCGCGAAGCCGAGAAGTTGGAGAAAACGGGTGAAAATCGTGCCCCGGATGTCGAAGCCCGCGCTTCGCATGACACCTTTCAGTGCGATGTTAAACAGCAAACAGGAGAGTCCGTCCCCTTGCCTCAGACCCCGGTGAGATTCGAACGATTCCGACAGCATGTTCGATACTCTCACCTTGCACTGCACCCCATCCATCGTGGCCTTCAACAGCCGTACCAGCTTCCCTGGGAATCCGTACTGCTGCATGGTGTTCCATAGTTCGGTCCGATCTATGGTATCGTAGGCCGCCTTAAAGTCAATGAACAGGTGGTGCGTGGGGATCCGATGCTCTCGGCACTTCTGGAGGATCAGCCGTAGAGTAAAGATTTGGTAGGTGGTCGATATTCCTTCAACAAATCCAGCTTGGTAGCTTCCGACGAAATCTATGGCAAGGGACGCAAGTCTGCAGAATAGTATTCGGTACAAGATCTTGCAGGCAGCATTCAGGACTGTGATGGCTCGGAAGTTAGCACAGTCCAGTCTGTCGCTCTTTTTGTACACTGGGTGCATGACGCCCAGCTTCCACTCGTCCGGTAGTTCTTCCTGGTCCCAAATTCTTACGACCACCCGATGCATTATCGCGGTAAGCCTCTCGGGGCCCATTTTGAACAACTCGGACACCAGACCATCGCTGCCAGCTGACTTGTTGTGTTTCAGCTGTTTGAAGGAACTGATGACTTCGCCCAAGGATGGCGGGGGCACTTCGTCATCCAACTGGCTGTCGTAATACTGTTCTCTTCTGCTTCCTGCGCCTGGTTCAGTCTCTCCTGCATCTGCTCCGTTCAGGTGCCTGTCGAAGTAGCACTTCCACCTGTCGATCACCTCTCGCTCGTCCGACAGGATATCTCCCTCCTCGTTGCGACACATAGCGATCATGGGAGTGAAACCGCCTCGTGCCGCATGCAGCATCCTGTAGAACTTACGAGTTTAAACGTAAACGAATTTACGATTCGGGCGTACTGAATTAGCGATTTATTGATGTCGATAACTAGAACACCACCAGCGTTCAAAACAGCGTCGTGCACCATTTGCTGTGCCACTAAACTTTCTTCAATTAAGTTTATGTGGGAACGGACGATAATGTCAGTTGTGTGGTATGCCATAATTTTGTAGCAAACGGGCACTATAAAAAGGTTAAAAATAATAAACCGATTATCATTCCTACATTTATAACCAGGCATACTTTATTTACTGAAAAGCCTCGCTTCAGCGTTGCATTGCCGTGAGCCAGTATCAAATTTTTTTCTCAAAAAAAACTTCAAACTAGAGTGTTCTTTTCCCGAATCTGCAATAACTTTGAACCAGAATGAATCTAGCCTGCATTCACGTTGCTTGTAAGCAGCTAGCGATGAATATATACTTAAAATTTGCACTGCCTTTGCGAATTCTTCACGAGCTTTGTCAGCTCCAGAACACGCTATTTGGTCTTTTTGGGCCATGTGATCCAGGCAGAACTCCAATCTTTTCAGTGCAATTTCCAGAGAGCTTGTTATTATCTCGGGGTCGATACACGAAATATAACATGTAAAACTATGTTTTAGTGGCGACCGGTCACACCTTTTATTATGTATTTTAATCCGTTAAAGTAAACTCAATATTACAACAAAGGTACAAGTGCGTTCGACAGCCGGAGTGACAACTACTGTTTTCCTTACACACCCAGTCAGGTCGAGTCGTATTCTCCAGAATGACACTGAATGTCATTTCATATCCCAAACATTTTCTTCAAAAATGTAACATAATAGGCTTGGCAATCGTTAAAATAAATTTCAACATCACCTTTTCAGATATCTTGCCATGGGTAATAGTTGCTTTAATTACCGCTTTGACACCGAAACCGATATCAACTTGCGGGAGATAATATCGGGAGAATGTTGTTGTCTGTCAGCTCGATATCGGTGATTGCTTTCGCTTTTACATTCAAACATTTCGGTTTTAAACCTTGCCCATGATAGAACGAATAAGTGCAGTCAACTCCTTGAACAAGAATGGAGTCATAGAAGCATCGCATTAGAACTCTCCCAAAAAAGGTTCCACCAATGCAGCTGATGATATGAAAAAAGCAAGTTTTGAGCTCAACATTTGATCAGAAATGGCTTTTTCT
Source organism: Anopheles funestus (assembly GCF_943734845.2). Classification (NCBI taxonomy): domain Eukaryota; kingdom Metazoa; phylum Arthropoda; class Insecta; order Diptera; family Culicidae; genus Anopheles; species Anopheles funestus. The sequence continues at coordinate 49,725,689 of NC_064599.1, forward strand.
TGTGCAGCGAACGGCCTGTACTGAAATTCTGATGCAAAACTCCTTTTGAACGAATGGTGGCCTTGTTTAAGCTTTTTGTCACGTTGGTTTTTGACTGCAGTCTCATATATCTTCAAATGAGAAGCCGTTTTAGAATCACGCTCAGCAACACTCAAATTTTCGATCCATCGAACAGGACAAAACTTCAGCGGGAATAGATCAGATCCGGTGGTTTCTTTGTATTCCACACGGCGCAATGGAAAGTCCTTGAACAAGTAATATAGCGATGACAAAAACTCGTCGATGCCCCATTCCGTATGCTTTATGCCATGGCGTATGCGGGTTGAAGGCGTTGTGAATAGTAATTCTTCACTGAAGTCCTTCATTAAACGCCAATTGACGTTTGGCCCGTCCATGCTGAGTTGGATCACGTTATTTAAAAGAGCTGGGTTTCTCTCTGTACACTGTTTCAATCCGTTAAGTAAATCACTAACACGAAAAGAATCCAGAAACGCTAATCCGAGGTATCGGATTTTCACCTGGTCGATGTTGTCATTCCAAAATCTCACTCTGACATCCATCTGTTGGCGTTGCGACACTTTATTCAATGTTTCATCGAAACCAATCACGAACTCAGAGCATGCTTCGAGTTGTTTAAAGGTTTCGTTTTTTGTGCCAAACCGTACGTTATGAAATAGGACAGTTTTATGCGTCCCAACTCGATCTTGGCAGCGATTTGAATATCCGGAAACATCTTCTTAAACAGATTCGTGTTAGCTCCAGCACTGCGATAGTAGTTATGAAAGGCATATTCGTAGTAAAAATGTGAAATGTGAAAATGTTGAAATGTTGTGAATTTTGTCGTTCTCAGCGGCACAAAAAGAGTCAAACGTTCAAACGTTCGCTCTTCGAAAAATCAACTCTAAATCGTTCTACCAACTACGGTATAGGGGCACTACTATCGGTTGCCGCCATGATGCATAGTCAGGACCAACGTGCGCCTACGAGCGTCGGTCCCGCCTTTGAGGCCAGCCCGGCCGCGGGCGAGAGAGTGCCATCTACCCTAATCGTTAACATACCGCTCGTTGCTTACGCCGCTGCCGATCTCCACGTGGAGAAGCTGAACGCCATGCGGTTGAAATCGCCGGAGTTGAACACTGCGAACATCCATAAATTTTTTTACGCACTGGAAAATTCGTTCGACGCATGGAACATACCACCACGCAGTGATAATAAACATTTCAACAAACTAAAAACACAGATGCCAACGCGTATCCTTCCCAAAGTGCGCCATTTTCTTGACCACGTGCCATCTGCGGAACGATATGAAGCCGTCAAACGATCTCTCATACGCCATTTTGAAGAATCGCAGCGAAGTCGTTTACATCGGTTGCTAACGGAGATGAGCCTCGGCGATCGCAAACCCTCGCAACTGTTGGCCGAGATGCGGCGCACCGCCATCGGAGCCATGTCGGAGCCATCAGTTGACCTTTGGGTTGGGCGACTGCTACCCTACGTGCGGTCGGCAGTGTTCGCAGCTTCGCAAGGTGTGGAGGAGAAAGTGAATGTCGGCCGACGCTGACTGTATCATAGAACGGGTCTGTTGCCTGTTGTGCCAACAGGGTCCAAACCAAAGTTCTTCTGAGGTTAGGAACAGTGAGTTGGATCGACTCACACGACAAGTGGAAGAACTAAGCGAGCGCATGGAGACCATTTTGAAGCGGGTCAACCGGCCGGAGCATTGCCGTCAACGTTCACTGTGGCGATCACAGGACCCAAACCGGGGCAACTCCGCGAACAGGATTGACCACAAGCTGTGCTAATATCATCGGAAATTCGTCCAGGAAGCGCGTTCTTTGTGATCCGGCAATATGCCAGAAATCCACGCGGTAACATCAACTAGTTATCGCCTTATGGTGGTGGACCTGAGAAGCAATCAACAATTTTTTATAGATACCGGCGCTGACGTCTCTGTGATTCCACTCCTTTCAGAATCCTTGTATTCCTTGGATCTTGGCCTCCGACGATCTTTTTCATGGAATTTCATTATTGCAGATGTAGGAACAGCCATTATCGGTGCTGATTTTGAACCTGTTAGTGGATCTTCGACGTAAATGCTTGGTGGACGCCCTGACCAACATGCGAACTATGGGAGTAGCGGAACGGAATCTGGGAGAGCCAACCGTCAAGGTTTGTGATGCTGACCAGCCTGTCGCTTCCTTGCTGAGGGAATTCCCTGGAGTAACCGCCCCAGTAACACCTGGAACCTTTTTACAAACTCGGGTTAGCCACCGAATCGAGACCACCGGTCAACCGACCTTCACGCGTCCGCGAAGGTTATCTCCAGAGAAGTACGCTGCAGCTCGCGCGGAGTTAGAAGCATTGGTGCAGTTGGGAGTTTGCCGTCCTTCTAGCAGCAGTTGGGCCAGCCCACTGCATATGACGAAGAAAGCAGATGGTACTTGGCGCCCTTGCGGTGATTACAGAGCTCTCAACGCAAAACGCAACGCAACGCGTCTGATCTGTCATTCTGATCGTTCGCTTGTGGTTGTCTCACGCTCTGTTTCTTATCAGTATTTTTGTGTGCAAATCGTAACTTATCGTTATCTGTGCATATATATTGTCTGTGTTGTTTCCTGGTGATCATTCCTGTTATATCCCGAGAATTCCTCCTGTGAATCAGAAGCAGTTATTTGCGTTTGTTTATCGTTCCTGTTTGCTGTTAGTTGCATCTGCAGTTCGTCGCTATAGCCGCATCCTGTCCTTCGTATCTGCAATCGGTAATGGGAGAAAATGTTTACTTGTGTGCTGGTCTATGCAATAACACCTAGCATCAAGCTTGTCTGGGGATCTCGGATGAAGTTTTGGCTGAAATCGCTGTTGGAGGCGTTCACGGATATTCTGTCCAACTTTAAAATGGTGTTGTTAAATGAATTTGATCGTCGCCTATCAGAATCGTTTGCTGCAATTTAAAAGCGATATTCAGACAACGGTGTGCGTATTATCGTCTCGTTTGTTGACCGTCACGCAGCCTGTATTGCAAAACGCTCACCTGTTGGATACGCAACCTACTCTCTGCAACACTTACACACCGCTCAGTACACGAAATAGTGACACTAGCTCCAGGAATGCTCCGAAACGTAATGCGCCTAAACGTAGGCTAGTTGATTACACTCCACCGAAAACAGCTTCTACCGACAGTGCCGCACCATTGCTTTAGACACCATAGGCACGGCTCCCATTTCAACACCGTCTCGTGCCTTACCAACGGTCCAAGCAAAGGAACCGAATTTTTGGTTGTATTCGACCCGCAGTGCACCAACGGTCTGGGACGCTAATGTTAAACCTATGGCCGCTCACCAATTAGGCATCGATGACGTCATAGTAATAAAGCTGCTGCCACAGGATCGCGATATGAGCACACTCACCCTTTATATCATTCAAGGTCGGGCTGTCGCTGGCGCACAAAAGTAAGGCCATCTGGTTTGGTCTTCCGTGAATTCACTGATCGAAGCACTAATGTACAAAATTTTTGATATCCTGCATCGCAGAACCCACCTCGCGACCCACCAATGGATATTCTAGTAAACACGCAGCACATGTCACCGCACACAGAAACTACCTCAGGTGCCAAACCACAAATAAGATTTCAAACCGATCCCACCACAAACACCGCACCACTGACAACAGCATCCATTCAGCAATAGTAATTTCACCAGTAACTGAGCATATACACGTGTATTATCAAAATGTACGAGGAGTGTGCTCTAAACTTGACAACCTTCTGCTAGTTATTGATGAATCTGACCACGATGTGATCGTGCTTACGGAAACCTGGCTGAATGATTCTATAGTATCAACGCGCTTTGCAGATAACACCCACACCATTTACCGCTGCGATCGAAATATGGATAACAGTCTTTGCTCTCGGGGCGGTGGAGTATTGATCGCATGCTCTGCTATTCTCACCACTTCTGAAGTTACGCATACTTTTTTATCGCTCGAACTTACCTGGATTTGCATCAAGATGAACCATGCATCGGTGTTCATCGGTGTAATTCATCGTATACTGTTGCTGGGTGATTTTAACACCCCAAATCTCTGTTGGAGCGTATGCCCTAATGACACCACCTGCTACATTCCTGCTTCAACATCCGTTAATGACTGACTACTTACGACAGTATCACCCTTAATGGACTGTCAAAAATTTCCGGAGTGTAAAACATGATCAACCGCCAGCTTGATCTTATTTTTGCCAATCCTTTGAGCGCATCGTCCTGCTCTGTTGATGTACATCGCTGCTTATACTGGACAAATACCACACGGGACTTGAATTTACCTTGTCAATCCCATCGATCGTACCGGCTCCAACCAGACTCATTCATCGAGATCCTGGCATGAACAGAATCAGACGTTATAATTTTCGTAAACTTGACTACCCTACTTTCGAACGAATCTTAGCTAACTCGGACCTTAACTTCATCGAATCTGCTGCAATAATTGACGCCGCCATGACTCAACTGTACAATATTATCCTTTCATCCTTTTCAACCCCCTCCCTCCAACCCGTTGTGGTCGAACAGGTGTCTAAGAGCTCTTAAAGCTGATAAGAAGCGTTCGTTCCGGGCTCTAAGACGTACTCGTACATCCCATGCCATACAAGTTTATAAATACGCTTCGACTGCATACAGTATCTATAACAGGGCATGCTATAAGTCATACCTGGCACACCTTCAGTTTAGATTTTCCAGTGACCCTCGATCATTCTGGCGTTATGTCAATGCTCGTCGCAAAACCAACGGCATCCCCTCTACTATATCCCTGGGCAATGACGTGGCTGATACACCCTCTGGCTGCTGCGAACTGTTCGCTAGGCATTTTTCTGGCGTGTTCGTTGATCCATGCAGCAGTACAGTTTCTCTCTCGGAAAGCTTGTCCCTCACACCCAGCAACGTTTTTAGTTGCAACACAGTCGAACTAAATGTAGAAGTGTTACTACAAGCCCTAACAAAACTCAAATTTTCCTTTGCGCCAGGACCAGATGGAATACCATCCTGTGTCCTAAAGAAATGTAGTGCCTTTTTTGCCCCAATTTTGCTTCGTCTGTTTTCTAGATCGTTTTGTGAGGGTAGTTTTCCATCTATTTGGAAAACTTCCTGGGTATATCCTATTTTTAAAAAGGGAGATCGTTCAGTCGCGTCCAATTTTCGTGGTGTTGCTATGTCTAAACTCTGTGAATCCATCGTCCAATCGTATATCCTTCCTATAGTGACTAGGTACATTTCTCCCCACCTAAAGGTGGCTTTATGCCTAAACGTTCTACTTCGACAAATCTTATGTGTTTTGTGTCTTTTGTGATGTCCAACATCGTCCGTAAAAGTCAAGTAGACGTAATTTATACCGACTTTAAAGCAGCCTTCGATAGTTTGCCTCATGTTTTACTCTAAGCAAAACTCGCGCAATTTGGATTTGGTAGTCCATTTCTATCTTGGTTGGGGTCCTATCTCTCGAATAGATCCTATACAGTTAGATTGGACAACTCAATTTCCTCGTCATTTGTGGGCTTGTCTGGTGTCCCTCAAGGAAGTGCACTTAGTCCTATCCTTTTCTCCCTTTTTATCAATGACTGCATCAATGTTCTCCCAATTGATGGACATCTCCTTTATGCTGACGATATAAAAATATTTCTTCCCGTGTCCTCGTCCTCCGATTGCCGATCTCTCCAGAGTTTTGTAAACAATTTCTCTCTGTGGTGTTTGTATAATGGGCTGGTGCTCTGTCCACCTAAATGTTGCGTCATCTCTTTCGGGAGACCTGCTGCTGCCCGGCTGTCTTGGGACTATTACCTATGTGGTACCCAAATAAGCAGGGAATCCACTGTGAAAGATCTTGGGGTCTGGTTGGATGAGGGTCTCTCGTTCGCTACTCATATTAACCATGTGATCAATAAAGCGAACAGAGCATTAGGCCTCATTATGCGCATGTCCACGGAAATTCGCGATCCTCTTTGTCTTAAGGCACTGTACTCTTGCTGGGTTCGATCCGTTCTTGATTATGCCAGCGTCGTGTGGACTCCAGGTGGAGGTACTGCTATGCAGAGGCTAGAGAGAGTTCAGAGGAAATTTACGCGCTTCGCAGTACGTAAATGTATCCTCTTATTCTCTCCGCTGCCGTTTGCTGGGTTTAATAGAAATTGAATCCCGCCATAGGCAAGCGCAATCCTACTTCATTGCCTGCATCCTTTCTGCCGATCTCGATGTTCCTTCCCTTTTATCTTCCTTACCACTGTATGTTCCCTCTCGCAGACTTCGCGACAGGGCTCCCACCTTTATTCCAACCCGCTGTAAAAACGAAATCGTAAGCACGACTTTTAGGGAACAAATGCTTTATTGCAACCAAAATTAAAGTGCTTGTGCTGGGCAACCGAACAATGTCCGCGATTTCCTCCCTCACCCCTATTTATATCCTTTTTTCCATTCGGCCATTGCACATCCTCGCTCGTTGACCCTACGGCGACGACGGGATCTCAACCTTCCACCATAAACTCGCATTGTTTACCTTCCGACTATCGCGTTTTCCGTGCAGTGTCAGTGCTGCCAAATCTGTTCGTAACATTCTCCCCCATAGTGAGATGCTCTCACTAGCTGCATCTCACTCACACTAGGAAGCACTGACACGTCACTACCCATGTGCTTTACGTTCAATTCTACTCGGTAAGTACGTTTCTCGGTCCTATCTCTAATACGGCCAGTTTCGTTGCAGGTCTTTTATAAATACCGTTTGCTGTTTCCACCACTGCTTGCCTAACCTGTCCGTCTTTAGCACGCAACACAGATAGAATTCTACCCTTTGGCCAGCAATTACGGGGAAATCGGTTGTCCACTACTATCACAACATCTCCTTCCTGAATGGGTCGCACTGGCTTAAACCACTTCGTTCTTCGCGCTAAAGTGGGTAAATATTCTGCAACCCACTTCTTCCAGAACATATCCGCGATCAGTTGTGATGTTTTCCACATCGACTTAGCCTCAACTTCACTGCAGTTTACCGGAAGGGACTTGCTACCATCGGAAGTACCCAACAGGATGTGGTTCGGCGTCAAGGGTGTAGCCAATTCGTCTTCGACGGGAACATACGTCAGTGGCCTGGAGTTGATGATGAACTCGATCTCGATGAGCGCGGTCTCGAGCATCTCATCCGTCGGCCGCCGGGGAAGGTCAAGCTGCCCAAGTACCTTCTTCACTGAACGAACTAGGCGTTCCCAGCAGCCACCAAAATGAGGTGCACCTGGTGGATTGAACGTCCACTTCATCGCCGGACTGCAGAACTCCGTCGCCAGCGCATCGTGATCTATTTCCGCGACCGCTTCTACCAGCTCCCGCGCAGCTCCCACGAAGTTGGTACCACAATCGCTGATGACCTCACGTGGCGTTCCACGTCTAGCGATAAACCGCCTTATCGCCGCGATGCAGGATCCTGTGGCGAGTGTGTGCGCGAGCTCAAGGTGCACCGCCCTGACGGTTAGACACGTGAAGATGACTCCCCATCTTTTCTCTACGCGTCTACCTACCGAAACGTGTATGGGTCCGAAGTAGTCGATGCCAGTGTACGTGAACGCACGCTGGCCCAGCGCGATTCTGGGGTCCGGAAGGTTGCTCATCATGGGAGGGTTGGGTGCTGCATCACGGTTTCGGCATCTCTGGCACGCACGGCGTATCTGCTGATAAGTCCTCAGGAGCCGTGGGATCCAGTACCTGGTTCTAATGTCGTTGATAACTGACATGTGATTGCAGTGCCTGAAACGTTGATGTACATCGGTTAATAGTAATAATGTTCCATAGTGGTTCGGAGGGAGTATTATGGGTCGTCGCGTTTCCCTATTCACTACTCCACACTCGGATAAGCGTCCATTCATGAGCATTATTCCGCGATCATCTAGGACAGGAGATAGTTTGTATAGTGCACTATCTCGATGGACACCCTTGTCACACTGATGAACGCTTTCTTGTTGTCGTTTCAGGCACTGAATTTCTGTAGGGTACGCTTCGAGCTGGATCCTTTGGAATAATATCCTTTCTGCATCGGCCAATTCAGCTTGCGTCAGAGGGCCGTGATGTTTCGATTCCTTTCGAGCGCTACTTCGACTGTTCGTTACAAATCGAATAACGTACGCCACTGCCCGAAGCAGTCTCCTCCACTTGCTGAATCGTTCAAAACGGATGAACGCACCTTGTTCGGCATTTGAACCAGCTGCATGATGTTGTAGTAAGCATACCCGTAGTTCCTCGCTAATGTTTTGTTCGGGTTTCTCCTTCGCAGGCCATTCGTTTTCTGGTTGCCACAGGAATGATGGACCCTTGAACCAGCGACTGTCGGGCGACAGTTCGGGTGTCTTCGTCCACTTGGTGCCGTCGTCGGCCACGTTGAGCTTCGTAGGGATCCACCGCCACTGATGCACATCCGTAGTTTCAAGCAATTCACCGACTCGAAAGGCAACGAATTGATGGTAGCGCCGGTGATCGGAATTCAACCAGCTTAATACGTTCCTGGAGTCAGTCCAGTACACAGTACGCCGAATGTCCAGGCGGTGTGATCGAATGATAGCTCCGGCAAACCGCGCGCCGAGTACAGCAGCCTGCAGTTCCAGTCTGGGAATGGACAAAAACTTTAGTGGTGCAACTCGTGTCTTTGATCCAACGAGAGCACACTCCACCGCACCGTCTTCCTCGAACCTGAGGTATGCTACTGCAGCCATGCCAAACTCGCTTGCATCACAAAACACGTGAAGCTCAATCTTCGCACCAGTACACAAATGACGACGGTAACATCTCGAAACCTTTACTGTTGAGATACCCCGCAATACTTTAGTCCAAGTGAACCATTTGTCGGCGAGGTGACCGTCTATCTCCTGATCCCAGTTTACGCCGCTCCGCCAAATCTCTTGTAAGAGCATTTTCAGGAACATGAGGAACTGTCCTATGAGTCCTATCGGGTCGTAGATGCTCATTAACGTCCGCAATACGAGCCGTTTTGTGGGTAACCTTTCGCCAGATAAAAGATTCTCGTCGTACTTAAGGGATAATCGAAACGTAAAGGTATCGGACACGGTATCCCACCACATACCCAGTACCTTTTCTGAGTTGAATATACTATCCATACTCAAATTTCTCTCCGTTTCAGATCCGTCCCGCATGCGTTGTAGTACACTTGATGAGTTGGAAATCCAATTACGGATCTCGAATCCTCCCCATGAGTGGATGTTACACACTTGTTCTGCGAGAGACATGGCTTCCTCTTCCGTTTCAACACTGAACAGCATGTCGTCGACATAGTGTTCATCCTTCACGCACTCTACCGCTCTTGGATACTCGGACTCGAAACGTTCTGCATTGCGATTCTTTACGTATTGAGCAGTGCTTGGTGAACAGGCAGCCCCGAAGGTCATTACTGTTACCGCGTATGTAATGGGCTCGCTGCCGGCCTCATCTCCGTCCCACAGAATCATCTGACTTCTTTGATCGGATTTTTTAATCATGATCTGGTGGAACATCTCTCTTATATCGCCAACTACCGCCACCTTGCACTCTCGAAATTTGAACAATACTGCCAAGAGATTTGTTGTGAGGTCCGGACCGGTGAGTAGAGCGCTGTTAAGACTGACTCCGTTAACAGTTGCTGCGGCATCGAAAACTAAACGCACCTTTCCCGGTTTATTTGGATTCATCACAGGAAACACGGGCAAGTACCAATCTCTCGGATGTCGCTCCGCTGCTTCAGCTGCTGTAAGGCGTCGAATATACCCTTTTGCCTCGTAACTCTTCATCAGATCTCGAACTGCGGAATCGAGAGCATTATCGTGTCGCAATCGTCTTTGCAGACAGTGATACCGTTTTATGGCCATCGTTTTGTTACAAGGAAGGCACACGTTTTCGTTTTTCCACAACAAGCCAGTTTCAAATCGATTATTCACCAATATCGTTTCTCTTTCCAGCAGAATAAGAGCCCTTTCGTCCTCGCTAGAGCGCCAAGCTTTAGCAGGTTTTGCAACTGCGATGGTTTCTAAGGAAAAGAACTTCTTTAACTCCTCGTTTAACAACTCCTCACTGATTCCATCACACAAACACACATGAAAATTGCTGTACGTTGTCCCTGGAACATTCTCAGCCACTGGACATGGACCATAGATAATCCAACCCAACTTCGTCTTCGACGCGACGGGTTCGTCACGTTTCCTTTCGACGCTCTTCACTATTTTGGTCACGCTACAGTTATCCACGCCTATCAAGATTCTGGGCTGCACACGAGTATAGGACTCCAACGGCAGTCCCTGTAAGTGCTGATACTGGCTCGTCAACTGTTGTATCTCCACCGTTTGGCTCGGTAACGCAAGTTCCTTAACCGATCTTACATTATGTAACGTCACCTTATGCCTTCCGTTTCTAGCAGAAATCTCCACATTCAACTTGACGGAATCCTGTTCCAACCGGGTAATCCCACCAGTCCATTGAAGGCACAACGGCGCGGGAGTACCAACAACCCCCAACTCATCCAAAAGCGAGCTGTCCATAAAGGACGAAGAAGAACCATCGTCGATGAACGCATAAGTATTAACCAAGCCACGCGGTCCGTATATAGATACAGGTACGTATTTTAAGAGCACTCGTTCCTGAGTTCCCGAATGAGTGCCGCTGATGGAAGTTGGAACGTCATGTTGTACCGATGGCTGTGCTGTGTGTGTATTCCAATAAGTGGTTGGAGGACCATCGCGATCTTGCCGGGTTTGCTTCGGAGGCTCTCGGAGTGGACGCTGATTTCGTGGAGGAGGTAGGTGCTGCCCTTGACCACGAACGTCACGAGCTGGGTTTCGTCTCTCGGGTTCTCCTTGAACGCTACTCCCACGACGCGGCGGATCAACGATCGCTTCGCTTGCATCCTGCGCCAGCTGACTAATCCAGACCCCGAACTCCGTCAGCGTTACTACGCGCAATTGTCTACGATGGCGAACCCATTCGAGTGCAAACTGTGCCGGCAACTTACCGATAAATTCCCGAAGCAATGCTACATCGCACGCATGTTCCGGTAACTTCAGCGCTTCAATTGTCGCACATAGATTGCGCACCGCAAAGCCAAAGGCTGCTAACGAGCGCAAACAACCCGGCTTTGGATCCGGCATTTTCCTGATTGTATCGATGGTGGACTCAATTATAAGATCAGGTCGACCGAACTGCACTTCAAGCGCCTTCATAACATCAACCAACCCATCGGGCAACAACAACAAGTGTCCAACAGCCTCCTTGGCTTCACCTTTCAACGCTCGCTGAAGCCGTAACAAGTTTTCTGCCTCTGAAAATCCGCACACTTCGGTCGACCGTTGGAACATTCGAATGAACATCGGCCACTCTTTAACCGAACCACTGAATTCCGGCAGCTCCTTTCCAACCGCTCCATGTCGTGCTGAAACTTGTGTCTGTGAAAGGTTACCGACATAGTGTAGTGCAGTGTGATGTAATTGGCTCGTAGCCGCGTGCGTGGGTGTGCGATATGGTGGACCATGGGCGGGTAATGACGCCCTTCTGTAGGCATCATCGTGAACCTTTCTCCAAGTGTGATAATCAGGAACCTGAGGGTAGTCCTGATACCACGGCGGGGGCTGGTTGGCAGTGCTTGCGAAGTGAGCTCTAGTGGACGGATATGTCCCACAGCGATCCGTTGCAGCCAGCAATTGCTCCGCTTTAGATCGCGAGACGCCATCGCCAAAGTGTTCCGCTTCAACGTCCTCTTCGAGCTCCATTAACCGCAGCTCCAACCTCCTTAACTCTCCTTGCTTTCTTTCAACCACTTCTCTCATACTTAACATTTCCGCGCGTCGATTTATCGGTCCATCCGGTGAAGCGCTGCGTTGTCCCGCCGTGCCCCTTCTGATCGTTGTATCCTCGACCAGGAAGAGCGAATCCAAAGGTGTCGCAGCGCGATCCTCCCTGGGATTTCTCAGCGGTGACCGCAAACCCGTCTCGTCCCGTTGACCGCTCCTTGGCGTAAAACTGTCCGATGATCCGTCCGCGACCATTGCCGTTGGCTCATTTGCAAGGGCGCCGCGTCCTCTCGGCGTAACGGCTGCCTGGTCTTCCTGACGCTTGCTAGAAGCAGGGTTGAACATTTTACGATTCACTCGCGCGCGTTTTCTTTAACGGTTGACGATTGCCGATTTTCGCGTACTAATTTTCAACGAACAATTTAATTTTGGAATGTAAAAACGAAATCGTAAGCACGACTTTTAGGGAACAAATGCTTTATTGCAACCAAAATTAAAGTGCTTGTGCTGGGCAACCGAACAATGTCCGCGATTTCCTCCCTCACCCCTATTTATATCCTTTTTTCCATTCGGCCATTGCACATCCTCGCTCGTTGACCCTACGGCGACGACGGGATCTCAACCTTCCACCATAAACTCGCATTGTTTACCTTCCGACTATCGCGTTTTCCGTGCAGTGTCAGTGCTGCCAAATCTGTTCGTAACACCCGCCGTTCGGTTTTTGGCCAGAATGATCCCTGGTGAATAGCATGCGCTGCTTTTAACACAGACTTCACCTGTTCGATTTCAACGTTCCCATTTCCCACTTCCGCACTCGCCTCCTTAATAATTCCGCTTTCTCCTCATAACCAATCTTGCTTCCTCTTACAATATCTTCCATATCCCGTTCTTCCTACTCTCCTAGTTTTTAAGAATCATTGTGAAACCCATGCGGCAGACAATTTGACGAATAAATAAAACAAAAATAAAAATTGCCAACGCTTGTTCAAGCGAATGTGCTGCTAAGCTGGAATTTGTGCGACATCGACGAATGCTACGATATACTTCTGTAACAGGCTTTGACATTACCTGTTTTGTCACCTATCTTATCATCGGACTTTCTTCCCGTTCCATTACTTGGTGGAAATTAGCGAAGCTCGGATATATCTTAAGGACTTGACGAACGTTGGACACATTGAGACGTTACTCAATGGTCTGGAAATAAACGGACACAGATTGGTTACGTTCTATGCCAGGTCCAGATTAATTCTGTCTTACTTTGGCCCGGTACTTTATTATATAGCATTCTAAAAGTATGCTTAAGTTTGACGCCTTTGTCCTTCTTGGGCGGAGCCTCGCGGGTTGACCTACTTTCTTGCGCTTACACGCTTTCGTCATAGCGTGGACATGTTTTGCCTCGTAAACAATGTTGGGCTTCGCTGCGCGGGTCAGTTTTGATTTTGATTTGGTATCATAAATAATCATGCGGGTTCTACCTGTTGACGTTTCCAATCATTGTGGCCAATGCTTACGCAGCACATGTATGTAGCCTACTTGCATTGGACTCATTTACTTTATGTGGGTCATTATAAATTTAGGTTGCATACTTGTGCTGTCCATTTCTGTTACTTTAATACTATAGCTGTATAGCAGATTAGATATTATCTGCTACACTTCGGATCCTTTAGCTCGAGCAGATGAAGCGTATGTACCGGAACATGCACTATACACTGTTCGCTTATTTTTATTAAGAATCGTTTCTTTTTTCAGTTTTATTGAAAATTTTAGAATTTGAAAGGCTATCTTTTTGCACTTGCTTGATGGTCTGAGATCGCAATTGGATTCTAAACGAGGCTATGGAATAACTTCGTCGGAAAAAAATGCAGCATCCCTTCTCTTTTTTGCAACTGGGAGCTATCAACGTGGAATTGGAAAAGTTTTTCATGTTGCTTTAGCACAGAAAGCCTTTTCCAAAATATTACAGCAAACTTTGCTTCCACTGCATACACTAATAAGTGATTGGGTAACACTAGCGATGTGTGAAGAGGACAGACTGGAAGCAAAACAATATTTTTTGCTTAAAAGTGGATTTACGGATATCGTCATATGCGTTGATGGTACCCATATTAAGATTAAAAAACCACGCAATCGCCCATTACTGTACCTGAACCGTAAAAACGTTTACAGCATTAATGCTATGGTAGTAAGTACATGCTTTTCTTTAAAGTTAGAAATGTAAACAAATAAAACTATGTTTTTATTTATGGTTTGTGATCATAAGTATCGAATTAGAGCGATAGATGCTCGGTTTCCAGGATCAAACCATGACGCTCATATTTGGATAGTGAGTCCAGTCCGACGACATTTCGAAGAGCTGCACAGAAATGGAAAAAATGATAGACTATTTGGTAATTTGATAAAACTATTTATGTTATGTTTGAAACTTGTTTTAATCTGTATTATAAGTTTCAGGAGATGCAGGATATTCTTCAGAACCATGGCTTTTATTTCCTTATTAGCTATTTCTTCTAGTTTTGATAGTTTAAATTCTATTTCCTTATTAGCTATTTCTTTTTTTAATTCCAATTTTTTAAATGATAATTCTACTCTTAAATCTAACTCCTTGTTCGAAATAGTTTGCCTTAACTCTAACTCCTTATGTGCTAATTCAAACTTAAAATAAATTATTTTGTTTTTTAAATCTAATTCCTTGTGTGTTATCTCTCGTTTCAAATCAATATATTCTTTTACAGTTACCACCAATTGCTTTTTCAACTCCAACTCTTCCATTTTGATGTTCGCTGTTTTCTCTGTATGTCTGTTATATTTTTTTAAACTCTAATAGTTGAAGTTCAGCAATGCTTCTCTTTTTAAAACGAAATTGCGTGCCATGCAGATGTTCTTCATCTTCATTTTCTTGTTGTTGTTGTTGTTGTTGTGAATGTTGCTCCTGTTGTTGTGGTGGTTGTTGTTGTTGTGCTGTTGATTGTTGTTGTGATTGTTGTTGCTGTGGTGGTAGTAGTAATTGTTGGACATGGGATAACCCATTGTGCAACGCAGACGAACTAATGTAATGTCATTCTTCAACTGTCATTCTTCTAACTACTTCCGATCAAGTGTGTTGCATAATTTAATACATGTGTGAATAAACCGAGTTGTGTGACGAGTAGAAAAGTGCTCCCTGCGTACTTATCTTTAACGTAAATTCTAACAGTAATTCTTGCTGCTGATGTCGTTGCTGTTCAGATTGTGAGGATGTTCCGGGTTGAGGCTCATTTCCCTCACATGCCAAACCTAAAACGGGTACATTAGGTGTACCTTCTACTCACCGCCTTAGGTCCAGCATGTCAATGGCATGTTTTTCCATCATAGTAAAAGTGCTTAAATTGCATGGACCTCCACCTGTAGCCCTATATTCTCTGTTGTTGTGGGCGAGTTTTTTTTCAACCCCGACTTATAATCGGCCCAGACCTAAAAATAAATTGAATTTTTTTTCTCAATTTAATAAATTTCAATTCATTTCATACATAAAAATTCGCAACGTTAATTTACCTTTTTCCAACCAGAGCCATCTTTCACGGGAGGTCCTAACTGATTTAGTTCGCTAGATACTTTTTCCCAAAATCCAGCGCTTCCTTTACTCCTGTCACCGGCAACATCAGCATTTTGCTCGATTAGGGAAATAAGTCGCTCGAACTGCGCCTTATTCGTAGTTTTTCGTTTGTCCTAAAATATATATTTCATATTTTGTAATAATAAATTGGAATGTTGTTTAAATTTAACATACTTACAGACATATTTATACAAGTGTAGCACTAATTACGTTGTTACTTCAACGAGTTTATCACCTGAACTAAAACAAACTAAGGCAAATCGGCGACGGGTTGTTACGAAAAAAAAACAGTTGGGATTGTGTTGTTTTCTATAGAATTTTCCAATACGAACCATGCAGTATTGATGTTTCATATGATTGTTCAAACACTATTGACCTTTCGTTCTGGCCTGTATGTGACATTTGACACACACTGCACACACTCATAACACGCGTGCAATATACATTTTTAGAACATTTTCTTCAAAATATAGTAAAGAATACAATCATGTGTTCGCTCCGATTGCTCGTTTCCTAGAAACATATTCTATAGTCCGCAACGACCAGTCTGGCCAGTAAGGAACCAGGAACAGTGAGGAATAACCACTATAAGGAACACATTTAAATTCGTTTTTATAATTTAAATATGTCTTGATTAAAAAAAATTATAAAACATATTCAAAAAATTGGGATCGATTTTTTAAATATGTAGAAAATATAAAAGTGTCATAACTTTGACTGTACTTTGTACATGGAAATTTTAATTTTTAAACAAAGTTGTAGAAAAAATAAATAAAAATAATAAAATAAATAAATAAAAATAAAAAAAAATAAAAAAATTTTGTACCGTTGATTTTCCAAATTATTTGCATACTGAAACACTGCTGATAATCAAAATATCAGTTATTTTTACTACTAGAGAAATAACTTTTCTCGGCCATAGCCGTAATCATTAATTATTAATAAAACAAATAAAGAAATAACTTTTCTATTTAGTTGTAAATCATGAAATTTATTTTAAAAATAATTATAAAACACATAAAATTTGTTTCAATGAGCTTATTAACATTCATGGAAGGCTAAAACAGCAAAATTTACTGAAAAAAATCCATCCCCAAACAGATTTGTTTAAAATCCGCAGCTCAAAACCTCGCGGATTTCTTTCCATACAAACGTGAACGGGCTAAATTCTGAAACACGACCCCCCCCCCCACTCACGGGCACTCATTTGAGTGACTTTTTTTCGTGCAGGGTGGTTCGAAATCGGTTGCGTGTTTTTTAATTATGTTTCGAGACACCCCTGCGGGCAAGGTAACTCAAATTCGGTTGGTTTTAGCATGCCGCCTCTGTTACTCCTACACGAAAAAAATGCTCGTGCTCCCTCTTCTAGTCGTTTGGCTTTGAAACGAACCGTCTGCTGCAGGAGAAGTGCACACACACGCAAGCACACAGTTAGTGATGCCGTCGATCGTGTTCAGTTTGTGTTATCGTTTTGCAGCGACAGACGCGTGCCGAGAAGCCATCGATAAAATAAAGGATATTTGCTGAATATATTGATAAAAGGTATGCTAATGTGTTTTATTTGGCAATGCTGGGTAAAATCTTACTAATTACAATTTTCTTTCCAGTTTCACAGTTTCATTTGAACCAGTAAGGAAGAGAAAAACATCTAGCCGGCGTCGTTCGTGCATCGAAGCTACGTTGGAAAATCACAGCGCAAAGATGGAAAGCAGCTGTGTTTAGTGATTAAAAAGTTATAATATGGTGATAAAAAGTTATAATATTAAGCAAAGTGCAATGAAAAAGTAATAAAATTGTGTTTAATGTGAAAAATAAAGTAAGTAAAAAAAATTTTCATCGTTGTCACACAAATATCGTGTCCATCACTATCACTATTCTGAAAGAAATCATAGAAAAGAGATGGCAATGCAAGCGAGCGAGAGCGCCTGCCAATCACTCAAAAGAGGTTGTAACTTTGACTGCCTTACAACCGAGTTACAGCCTTGTTTCAGCCTCGCGGGTAACTCAGTTTTGTATGGGATATTGCTCGCAGGGACAGACACCTGAGGGCATGGCCGTCGAAGAAGAAAATTTAGCAATTGGTGCCATCTATCGACCACAGGTCAAAGATTGGCGATCCGTTGGAGCTTTCGCGAATAGCTCCGGCCACAGACATGGTAGCGATTAGTGGTGCATGGACGAAATGTAGCCACAAGTGCCATCTAGCCATGGCCAGAAGAAAGTTTGGCGATATCTTGGATACCGGCGGAGCTATGGGGCAAATTGGGGCCAAAAATGAGGAAAATTTTACGGTTTCACAAACAGCGTATGGAACTTGGTTCCTCGATGAATAAATCACTTTTCACTATGCGAAAACCTCCTTACAATTTAATAGTAATTGTAAAAAAAATCAAATTCAGGCCACATTGCATAGTCTCCGAACCACCCTGTACGAAAAATTGACACGCAGATGAGTGACCGTGAGTGGGGGGGGTCGTGTTTCAGACTTTAGCCAAATTTTCTAATCTGAAGCTGCGGGGCCACGACAGTTGAGGATTCCCTCAGAACTCAAAACCTCAGGAACTCATGAGTGATTTTGAGGGATTTGCGTTTTGAGGAAAACCTGGCCGATCTACAAAAACCTCAAAAACTTTTTGAGACTTTTTTTGAGGAATCGTTTTGACAGTTCCGATGCCTCAGCCGTTCAGAATGTAAACAAAACATATTTTTGTTTGCGGTTTTTTTCAATGAAAGTACACTTTTCGTGTGCCATTGTTAATGCAAATACCCACTGAAGAACTAAAATTAACATTAATTATAATTTAACACCGTATTTGTGTGTTTATTTTTTTTCTTTTTTGCGACGGTTAATTGTTCATTTTGTTGCACAGTGTGTGACACAATTTATGTATACGTTTTAATTTAAAAAATAAACTTTTTATGCGAAAGAGTATCCTTGTATCTCGTTCTTTTGATTGATAAAATGTTTAAATACTTTCTTTTCCTTAAAACAACTTTTTATTGACCATATTTTCCATTGAATTGATCAAAAAACACCTTCGAACAAAGATTACAATAGCATGAAATACGTAGCATTTGTCAAACACTGTTTGTTGTCGCTGACGAAAAGAGAGGCAGCATGAGTGATTGTTTGTGTGACCAAATTTGAGGAAAACCTCAAACGGCCACGGCAACACTGGTTTTGAGACGCTTTTTGAGGGATTTGAGTGACTGAGGAAGTTTGAGGGAAAGTCTCAACTGTCGTGGCCCCGCAGCTTGAAATACGCAGGTTTATTTTGCTGAGCGGTTTGTATGGAAAACATGCAGCAAATAAGCCGCGAAACGTCAAAATCCATATAAAAAAACTAGTGGAAGGTATCATAGACCCCATTCCCGTGGCCGTTTGAGGTTTTCCTCAAATTTGGTCTCACAAACAATCACTCATGCTGCCTCTCTTTTCGTCAGCGACAACAAACAGTGTTTGACAAATGCTACGTATTTCATGTTATTGTAATCTTTGTTCGAAGGTGTTTTTTGATCAATTCAATGGAAAATATGGTCAATAAAAAGTTGTTTTAAGGAAAAGAAAGTATTCAAACATTTTATCAATCAAACGAACGAGATTCATGGATAGTCTTTCGCATAAAAAGTTTAGTTTTTAAATTAAAACTGTTACCGCCTAAGTACAATTCGTCATGATATTTGCCCAATGTGCAGTTGTGCTGCACGATCGAAGGCAGCTTAGTGCTGTCAGTAAGTGCTGTCAGTGTGTGTAACTGTCAGTTAGGAAAACGTTACAAAAACATTACAACATCACAACAACAGTACCACGACGGAAGAGTTACAAGTAAAGCAAACGTATAAAACCAAAAAATCTGATTTCACGAAAGTGTTGAAACCCCACAAAGATCCGAAACCACAGTTTATCGCTTAACAAAAACGTATACATAAATTGTGTCACACACTGTGCAACAAATGAACAACGCAAAAAAAAAAATAAACACACGAGTTAGGTGGTAAATTGCAATTAATGTTAATTTTAATTCTTCAGTAGGTATTTGCATTAACAATGGCACACGAAAAGTGTACTTTCATTGAAAAAAACCGCAAACAAATATATGTTTTGTTTACATTTTGAACGGCTGAGGCATCGGAACTGTCAAAACGATTCCTCAAAAAAAGTCTCAAAAAGTTTTTGAGGTTTATGTTGATCGGCCAGGTTTTCCTCAAAACGCAAATCCCTCAAAATCACTCATGAGTTCCTGAGGTTTAGAGTTCTGAGGGAATCTTCAACTGTCGTGGCCCCACAGCTTTAGTTTCGATATGGCTAGAGCAGTACAAGAAACAAATTTAACAACAGAAGTAGCTAAACTAGTTGGGATTCTAGATTCCAATTAACGAGTAAGATTTGATAATTATAGTAACACATTAGTAGATCAAGCCATAATCCTTAATCCAAGGTTTAAGGAAAAAAAAATTTTGTGAAAAATATGATGCGACAATTGCTTCTATGGCCATAGAATTACTATGGCGTAAATGGCGCGAGCTAGAAAATAATACGGAAATAACAATGAATGAACAAACGACTGTTGTTCCCGAAATAGTAATCGTTATCTTCGAGAAATAATCTCGAAAAATCGTTATCTACAAGAAAAGGCAATGAATAGCATGGATGATCCGCTAATCTGGTGGAAAACTAAACATAATTTGTATCCCCAGCTGTACAAGATCGTAGAAAAAAAACTTTGTGCATACCTGCTACATCAGTGCGCGTGAGCGTGTATTTTCTAAAGCAGGAGGAATTATAACGGAAAAGCGAAACAAATTGCTACCTAAAAAACTAAACGAAATGCTGTTTATTAAATAAAATTTACAATTTAAAGCTTAGTACTATAAAGAATGTAAAAATGTGAACTAAAACTAACTATAATCATTTGTTATAAGTAAGAACTAATTTTTAATTGAACACATTTTTCGTATAATCATTACAAATAAATCTGTGAACTACAATAAATTATGAATTAATTATTCCTTTGCTGTCCGCATCACACAACTTTTTACCCACTGGCTCGGGTGAGCAAAAGACACCAAAAATGATCAACCTGTAGCACTGAAGATAACGCATACAAATATTTCGTACGAAGAAAAGCTTACAGAATAAAACACCAAAATATTTGTTGGCGCCATGCAATATGCAATACGCATATCAATTTATTATAGCGAATAGGAACTACCATAAAATAATGAATTTAGTTGTAATGAAATAATGAATTTAGTTGTAATGAATTACATGACGAAGGAATAAACAGTTGAACTTGGAACCCCGGCGAGAGTACACAGTATTTTAGCATTGAGAAGCGAGAACAATATTGAAGGTTCATCATTCCATTTCTATGACTGATATCAGTTTAAAATCATAAGAAAACCCTAAAACCTCGCGGCCATGGCAGTTGAAACTTGTCGGAAATTAAGATAGGGAATATGCGATCGCGTAGCGCCATCTAGTGGACAGTGGATTAGCTAGGACAATAGCGAGATAGAAAAAGAACGGTAGCTCCCTATCGGAAATTGTTGGTTGTTGTCCTAGGTTTAAAGGATTAACTTTAATAGTAATGTTCGCCCCGCTGTGCATCGCTAACAAACCACGCCTAGGGTCAATCTGAATTCAACGTGAAATATACTTAAATTGAGTTCAACTTACAAACGAACAGAGTTAGTAGTATTTTATACTCATTCAACTCTGTACACAGTTCAAGAACTGTAGTTTTTGATATCCCTTCCCTTCCCACCAGGTGTAATCTGTTGGCTTGTCCATCGATTACTCTTGGCCTCCCTTCCACTCTCCCTCAAGGTGGTCTGTTGGCTTGTCCATCGACCACTTCTTGACTCCTTTCCCCACATAAACTCCCGGAGTAGGCCGTACCCTACAAAACTTTTTCTCAAACTTCTTCAGTCACTCAAAAAGCATCTCTAAATCAAAATACCCTTTGCTCTTTGGGGTTTTTCTCAAATTTGATCTCACAAACCAACATTCATGCTCATGGTCATACTGCTCTTCTTTTTGTCAACGACGACAAACAGTGTTATTTATTTCATGTAATTGTAATTTTCGTTTAATAGACTTTCATATTCAATTGAATAGAAAATAGTAATAGTATTTCTGTTCAAAAGTTTCTTTTTATTTTAAACGTATACACACTTGTGTCACACATTGTTCAATAAATGTATAATTAATCTTTACACTTATGTGAGTTTGAATGCTTCAATGTGAGTTTATATTACCAATGACACACGCGAAGTGTGCTGTCATTTAAAATAACAGTTATCTGTCAATCTGTAAAAAAAACCCTACTTAACTACCAGAACCGAAAAACCTACTTCGACCCGAGTCCGACCCGAACTCGCTGCACTCCTACTTCTATCTACGGCAGAATTCACACGTGATGCCCACGCCCTGCCCACGTCCACAAGTAACTTCGTAGAAAGCCGAAACAAACCCTCTATGCTTTCTGCACGCTTAAGCAAAACAACGCTTTACCGAGTGCTACCCCGAATGCAGCGTACGTGGTATTCTAATGCGGATCGCAGGTATAATTTACGAATCCTCCTTCTCTTCGCGAAAGATGCCAGGTATAATTCCCGAACCTTCTTTCGCTTCGCGATTTGTGGAAGCGTCCAGGACAGGACCCAATTTTTTTTGAAATTTTATATGACTTCGGCTTTTTTGGACGTCTCATGAGCCATAATGTGTACGGTCGCTATGACCCATCACTACTGTTAGAGATTTCAAGTATGGAACATAAACGGATGTCGTCGGATAACTGAAGCATGAGCTATAAACAACGTTTATATGACAGTTGAATAAACTCTCTCTCTCTTTCAACTTGGACGCCGTACCGTAAGCACGCGTTTTTCTTTCTGCAGGTGAATTATATCCGAAGTATAATAATAACTACCCTGCACCCATGCACAATGTTTGGGACTGACGACTGTGTCGCAAAGAGGGAAGAAATGGTTATCGAATTTAATGATGGTCGAAAACCCGTCTTCCAAACGCGCCATCGACCTCTGCTTTGAATGCGTTCCCGGAGCAATAAGTGCGTTCCTGTCACCTGTCAAAGACAGTGCCGCGTGGGAGAGAGTTTCTGTCATGGATCCTCTCTGCTCCTTTAAAAGAGGCTCCGTGTGATCAATCGCTCTCGTTATTCGCGTGTTATTTCGTGAAAACGCTAGTGAAAACGTTAAAAGAGGTTTGTATAATTGATGTAAAGTGTACTGATACCTAATCAACAAAGCAAATGTTTAACATATTGGCTATAGTCATTTGCCGCCATACGGGTATTTGATAATAGCAACGGACTCATAAGCTGCGGGGCCACGACAGTTGAGACTTTCCCTCAAACTTCCTCAGTCACTCAAATCCCTCAAAAAGCGTCTCAAAACCAGTGTTGCCGTGGCCGTTTGAGGTTTTCCTCAAATTTGGTCACACAAACAATCACTCATGCTGCCTCTCTTTTCGTCAGCGACAACAAACAGTGTTTGACAAATGCTATGTAATTCATGTAATTGTAATCTTTGTTCGAAGGTATTTTTTGATCAATCCAATGGAAAATATGGTCAATAAATAGTTGTTTTAAGAAAAAGAAAGTATTTAAACATTTTATCAATCAAAAGAACGAGATACAAGGATACTCTTTCGCATAAAAAGTTTATTTTTTAAATTAAAACGTATACATAAATTGTGTCACACACTGTGCAACAAATGAACAATTTACCGTCACAAAACACAAAAAATAAACACACAAATACGGTGTTTAATTATAATTAATGTTAATTCTAGTTCTTCAGTAGGTATTTGCATTAACAGTAGCAAACGAAAAGTGTACTTTCATTGGAAAAAACCGCAAACAAAAATATGTTTTGTTTACATTCTGAACAGCTGAGGCATCGGAACTGTCAAAACGATTCCTCAAAAAAAGTCTCAAAAAGTTTTTGAGGTTTTTGTTGATCGGCCAGGTTTTCCTCAAAACGCAAATCCCTCAAAATCACTCATGAGTTCCTGAGGTTTTGAGTTCTGAGGGAATCCTCAACTGTCGTGGCCCCGCAGCTATACGAATCACACTGTTGTTCATTGCAGAACAACAAGAGCAAAAAAAGCAAATGTTTTGAAGTACCTATTGTGGTGGACCGAAATGAAGATGAACCTTTTCTTCGCGATCAATAGACGGGCCACATTGGAAAATCGTGCTATTGAAAAAGATAAAAGAGGTTTGCATAAAAGATGTGTAATGAAGTGAAAACTAATACGTTATTGTGCTAAACAAAAGAATCAGACTTCCAAAAATTCATTCCAGAAATAACAAACCTAAAATGGGTTCAACGAATAATCAACATGGTATTTGGAGTTATTTTGATCTGCCTAATGCAATATCAAATAAGTATAAGTGCAAAATTTGTAAGGATGTGTTAACTATTAGTAATCGTTCGTGTTTAACCTTGAAGCTCCATTTCTCGGAAAACCACCTTACGGTTTTTATGAATGAATCGAAAAACTCTTCATCGTCCAGTACATCGAACGCAGTGAGTCAAAATTCTGGTTCAGAAAAAATAATTCAACAGTCACTAGGCGACTACGTAGACGTATTTAAACCACTAAGTACTAACTCGAAAACCAGTGTACATGAGCAATTATTGAATGTTTTTTTGTAACCATGCGTTGCCGTTTTATTGATTAGACACAAACGATTTTAAGGAGCTTTTTCGCACAATTTGTCCCAACTATGTTTTGCCGAAACGAAAAACGTTCATTAACGCAATGCTCGATAAGCATTACGAAAATCTATTAGGAAAAGTTCAAAATAGCCTAAAAAATGCAAAAGTCGTCTGTTTAACGTCCGATGGTTGGAAAGATTTAAATAATGCTAGTTTTATAGCCGCGACTGCACATTGTATACACGAAGGCGATTGCACCCTGCACCCCCACTTCTGTCAATATTGCGTAACGGTTAAGACGTGTAACCCCGTGCCTACATGCTTAGCAATTGTCGCGTTTGCGAACGCGACAATCGTAGCACAGTTTTCCCAAAAAATTTTGCGACTTTCGGCGCGACTTCAAGGTTGTTTAAGTTTTCTCGTGCAAGGTTTGTTTATGTTTTCAATCTGGCCAGTAGCGGGAAATTAATTTCGAATTAAATTAAATTAATTTAAACAAAGAAAATTATAATATATAGTAAATTTATTGTTTTGATGAAGTTGATGAGAAAGACAAGTTTTTTAAGCCCAGTGACGATGTTTCAAAACAAAGGACCATCAAGAAAACTCGTGGCAAGATGCTGCTGACTCCTGTGATACAAATAACTGCTGTTGCTAACAGTACCGCAGATTTGTCCGTTTTGTTTTCTTGTGTGTTTAACGCTGGAAAACCTTGTCATAATTTTTTCCGGTAGCCAGAAAAAATTGCAACAAGATAAATAGGTGAACGAAGATGTGTTTGCCCACCGCGTCATACACTGGGCAAAATAGAATTGGTATCGGCAGCTTCGAGTAGCATAAAGGTAAAAATCTTCGAATACGGGTAATCAAACGTGTATGGCTTTTTTCTCATTTCATGACCGTCACCGTACCCTCAATATACAGGTATTCATAACCACGATTCCAACACAGCTTCCAAACTACCACCAATATACAGGTATTCATAACCACGATTCCAACACAGCTTCCAAAAGGGATCGAACACTGTGCTGTGGACTATCTAATATTTTTAAACTCTATTTTTTTAACTCTAATATTTTTTCTAATTAATTAATTTAATTAATTTATTAATAAATTTTTCAAAGCTAATATTTATCTTGTTCAAATAGTTCAAAATACAAGTAATAAATTCATAACCAATGCAGCCATGCATTTGTCCACGATATGGGATTTTTGTTTTGAATTAACAGCGATTCTTCTGTTTTAAAAATAATATTGACATTCACAATAATTATATACAAATCCTGCGTACTTTTAAAAAATAAATAGCACTCGATTTGTTAATTTAATTTACAATATTTAATAACACTCAAAATATTTAATTTTTTATTTTGTATTAGTTTACCTTGGTATTGCCATGTTTACCTTGTTATTACAGAAAACTGTCATGGCGTCAAGTCGCGCTTCGAATCGCGATTTTTCGCTGAAAATACACGTATAGCGACTTTTCACAATTTTTTTTATATGGAGTTTCGCAAAATTTTTCTGAATCGCGTTCGCAAACGCGACAATTGCTAAGCGTTTAGAGCCGGGGTAACAAGCAAGTTCAATATGCATGAAAAAGTTTGTTGCGTTGTCACTGACAATGCAGCTAACATGAAAAGCGCTATGAGGTGTTTGGAAATCCAACACATTCCATGTTATGCACATACGCTACATCTGGTTGTATAGGATGCAATCACCAAAAATATTTCAACAGAAACTGTTGTTAAAGTCAGAAAGTTTGTAAACTATGTTGAGAAAAGCTCACCTGCGACGCAGAAACTACGTGATATGCAAACCAAATTAAATTACATGCAATTGAAGCTTATACTAGATGTGGCCACACGGTGGAACTCCACCTATTACATGCTCGAGCGCCAATCATCACCAATAAGGAACCAATCATTGCTTCTCTCGCACTTCATGCAATTCCTTTAAAATTAAATGAAAGCGATTGGATCATTATGCTGGAGGCATCGAAAGTGTTAAAAATATTTGATGTGATAACCATAGAGATATCCTCAGAAAAAATGTTTCCCTCTCAAAAGTATGTGTCTTAAACACATTACTGCTAAATAAGATAAACCAGATATGTAATAACAATACATCGCAGGAAGTGACAAAGATGGTAGAATGTTTGACGACTGGAATGAGGCAAAGTTTTCACTATGAAAACACCAGCATAGTATCGAAAGGAACTGTTCTTGATCCAAGGTTCAAGCAAAAGGGGTTTTCTAATTCGAATTTATTTAAAGAATGTTGCGACGAATTGCCCATTGAAATGGGCTCCATGAACATAGAAAGTATTAACGATATTGATGAGGCACCCGAGTTACCGCAATGCGTACGAGTGAAAACATTTGGGAAGAGTTTGATTTGGATCAAATTTATCCGCAAATCGTGCTTCATTCACAATCATCTACTCAAATAGAGTTAGACAATTATGTTGCATAACCGTTGGCAGATCGCAACGATGATCCGTTGGAGCGGTGGAAGCTACACAAGGTGCAGTATCCTTTATTGTACCAAATAATGTAGCGAGTTTTATGTATTCCCGCCTTTTCTGTTCCTTGCGAGCGTGTGTTTTCGAAGGCTGGTGAAATAGAAACAAGCAAGCGAAACAGATTAAAGCCCAGCAAGGTTAGCATGATATTGTTTATAAAGCAAAATAAAATAAGGATTAGAGTAAATTTGAAAAACCGATGCGGTTTCTCGCTTGACCGTTCGGCGTACGTGTTGTATTGCAAGTGATTTTTTACAATGGTAGATCTTAGCCTAACGGTCCTTACACTCTCTCTCTCCTTGGCTTTAACGACCTTACACAGGTCACGCCGGCCATTTCTGGTTTTTTTTTTTTTTTTTTTTTTTTTTTGTTAACGGGGAGGGAACCTTCAAAAGGTACCCATCTCGAAGGGCGGCTTGCGGCTACAAACCAATCCCTCCGAGATGGGTTATGTGGGATTCATCGTGACGCTGGGCCCGTGAAGCGGACCCGGCAGCCGATGGGACCCTAACTAAACCACTCCTCGACCTGATCCGAACCCTACCGATGCGCTTGATGTGCGTAGTACTCCATGCAGGAACGTTTGTACGATGCACCCATCCTGTTGACGCGCTGCTGCTTTCCAAGGTTGCTACTGCGTCATCCGTCCTAGTTGTCTCATCTGCTGCTGCTGCTTCGTGCCTTCCTTCCGCTGTTGCTAAAATAAATCCGCCCGTCCGTAGCCGCTACTTCCGATAGGGTCAAGCTCCTGCTGCTGTCGTCCTTTGTTGCGGCTGCTATTGCTGCCATGTTTGATCCGTATTCCGCCTTCGTTGTTGTCGTCTCCGTCTTGCCGTTGGTGGACTTTCCTCGTTCCACCTCACCTGAAGGATTCTGAAGATGGTCCGTGTGGCAGTCCGGACAGCTTCCCAAGTCTTACTGTTGGCACACATTTCCGCTGCAAGATTCCATCGTCAAGCGGGAGTGGCTCTGCTGCTGCATCTCGTGTTGGGTTCGAGCAAACCGTGGACAGTGGAAAATTACGTAGTCGACATCTTCCAGTTAGTGTTCACACACCGGGCAGTTTGGCGAGCCGTCGAGGATGCCTTTTTCGACGAAGTAGCTCCGGAGAAACCCATGCCCTGTAAAGAGTTGAGAGAGATAAAATTCAATTTCTCTGTGCTTGCGATTTACCCAGGACATAATGTCCGGGATAATTCTCCTCGTCTTCATCCCCGGCGATCTCGGCTGCCCCGCTCCGGCTGTCCATTGTTGTTGCCAGCGTCCCATGGTCTCTTCCCTTTGCCGCTTTCGTATGTCTGGTCCTGGACTTCCCCTCGCTACCTTTTCGTCGTGGCAGCGGATGTCCTCCTCTAGGAGAAGGACTAGCGGGATAGTGCTTGCGACCACGCAAGCGGCATCGTAGGAGACCGTTTGGAAGGCACTGGCCACTCGAAGAACTCCTGTGCGGTGCGCCCTCTGAACCGTGGTACGGTGAACGTCCTTCTGAAGAAGCGTCCGTCCCCACGATGGTGCCGCGTAACGGACAATGCTATTCCCAACGTTAACCAAGGGTCTCCTTCTGCTGCTTTTTGGGCCACACTTATTCGGCATCAGAGCGGTCAAGACATTCGTGATACGTGATGCCTTGCTGCAAACCTTTTCCAAATGCCGACCGTGGTGCTGTTTGCGGCAGAGCTCGACCCCCAGGTACTTGAGCGATTCCGTGGATACGATCGTGTGTCCCCCCGCACGTAGTTGACCTACCTGCGGGTTGTGATGAGTGCAGAAGATCATGTAGCCGTGTAACAGGCTTTGACCTTACCTGTTTATCACCTATCTTATCATCGGACTTTCTTCCCGTTCCATCACTTGGTGGAAGTTAGTGAAGCGCGGATACATCTTACTGACTTTACGAACGTTGGACACATTGAGACGTTACTCAATGGTCTGGAAATAAACGGACACAGATTGGTTACGTTCTATGCCAAGTCCAGATTAAGTCTGTCTTACTTTGGCCCGGTACTTTATTATATATCATTCTAAAAGTATGCTTAAGTTTGACGCCTTTGTCGTTCTTGGGCGGAGCCTCGCGGGTTGACCTACTTTCTTGCGCTTAAACGTTTTTGTCATAGCGTGGACATATTTTGCCTCGTAAACAATTTTGGGCTTCGCTGCGCGGGTCAGTTTTGATTTTTGATTTGGTGTTATTAAATAAACATCCGGGTTCTACCTGTTGACGTTTACCACGGTTGTGGCCAATGCTTACGCAGCACATGTATGTAGCCTACTTGCATTGCACTCATGTACTTTATGTGGGTCATTATAGATTTGGGTTGCAAACTTGTGTTGTCTATTTCTTAAATACCGATCCCAAAGTCTGATTTTTGTAATAGCTGTTACTTTAATACTAGCTGTATAGCAGATTAGATATTATCTGCTACACCTCCCCTCTTTAGGAGAATAATGTTATGACTTGAAAAGAATGACATTATTCTTTACAGTTGCGTTTTTATTCTGTTTTTATGTACTGTTGTTTCTTTGTCTGTTATGTTATGTCTGATAACGCAGTTTGTGCCATTGATGTCTATAATTGTGAATGGTCCAATGTATACTGGGTCTAACTTTCTTCTGTTTTCGTTTGTAAGGTATACTTGGTCTCCTAATTTAACATTACTAGGATTAATATTTTGGTTTAGTACGCTTTGTGTCCTGAATTTTGATTTAATTAGGTTGTTTCTAGCTGTTTCGTTGGATTTCTGTAATTTGAATTTCATTTCGTTGTAGTATTGTTCTACATTGTAGACTGGATCTATTTTTGTTTTGTATATATCTTGTGGTAAATTAGCTTGTCTTCCGAAAACTAGTTCGTAAGGTGTATATCCTGTAGCTGTGTGCATTGTGGTATTGTAAACGAATTCATAGAATTTTGTCCATTGATCCCAATCATCGTGGTGTTCATTAGTGTAACTCCTTAGATATTCGTTTAGGCTTCTATGATTTCTTTCTAACGCTCCTATTGTTTGTGGGTGATATGCTGTAGCAAATGATTGTTTAATTTTGAGAATTTCGGAAATTTTCCTCAACACTTCGTTGTTGTATTCCAAACCTTGATCTGATTTTAGTTCTACAAAATTTCCAAATGTTAGTATGAAGTTTTCTACCAATGCTTTTGCTATTGTGTTAGCTTCTTTGTTGTAAATGGGTATTATTACTATATACTTGGTTAGTTCACACTGAATTGTTACAGCGTATCTATTGTTATTATTTGTTTTCGGTAGTGGTCCTACTGTATCTATTGCTATTACGTCAAATGGTTTTGAAGGAGTTGTCGTCACAACTGTTTCTTCTTTCGTATGTCTTGTCGTTTTATTCGTTATGCATGCTTTACATTTTTGTATAAATTTGCGGATATCCGTCTTCATATGCTTCCAGTTATATTTTTCTTTTAATTTGCTATACAATCGATATTGGCCTATGTGTCCTCCCGAAGGGGTCACATGATAATCCGAGATTATTCTTAGCCTTTCATCCTGCGATTCTATCCACCTGGGTGGAGTATATACGACAATTTCACTATCGGATATAGCTTTATTTGCTATTTCTTTGATTGTCTGCAGGGAATAATACTGGAATATGCTATCATTTGTTGATAGAGCTACTTTGTCTCTTTTGTATTTCTTTGCGATTTGGCATACTTGATGCAGCGCAAACTCTAATGTTTGGCTTGTTTTCGCATTTTTATGTAATGGAATATCGGTCATTCCTAGCGCTTTATTATAATTGTGGTTGTATACCACTATCTCGAGTTTATTCTTTGTTTTGGCCGTTTTTATTTTAAGAAGTTTTTTCACTTCTGAAGCTTTATTTGCTTCCCAGACTGTGGGGTGATCAATCCTCGTCTGTTTTTCATGTTTCTTTTGTGAGACTTGACCTTTTCTTGCCATTGCCCTAGTGTTTACCATGAGTACTGTTTCACTCTTTAACTTTGGAATTGATGCTTTTAGTTCATTCGAGTTAATCACTATTCGTGACAATGCATCAGCAGTTACATTTGCTTTTCCAGATAGGAATTCAATGTCAAAATCGTATTCTTCCAAATCTAGTCTCATCCTTGTGAGTTTAGAAGTTGGGTTTTTCATACCAAACAGATATACTAAAGGCCTATGATCTGTTCGTACTAAGAATTTTCTGCCGTATACATATGGTTTGAAATAGTCAATAGCCCAATGTATTGCTGTTAATTCTTTTTCGATTATTGGTTTGTTCTTTTCACCTGGGGTGAAACCTTTGCTGGCAAATGCTATTGGATGGTCATTACCATCTGTTATTTGTGACAATACTGCTCCGCAAGCCATATCTGAAGCATCTGTCGTTATTATAAATTGTTTGGTGAAATCTGGGTACTTTAGGATAGTTGGTGAAAGTAATCTTTGCTTTAATGTGTCGAATGCATTTTGACATTCCGTTGTCCATTCGAATTTTATTTCCTTTTTAATTAGGTTATTTAAAGGTTTTGCAATCTTTGCAAAATCTTTTATAAATTTTCTATAATAATTACAAAAAGCGACGAATCTTCTGGATTCGTCGGCGCTAGTTGGTATGGGGAATTTCTTTATAGATTCATATTTTGAATCATCCGGATAAATTCCTTTATCAGTAATTTTATGCCCTAAATATGTTACTTGTGTTTTGAAAAAGTGGCATTTTTCTGGGTTAAGCTTAAGATTATATTTTCTTAGCCTATCAAAAACTTTAACTAAGTTACTGATGTGATGCTGCGCGCTGCATCCAGTAACTATTATATCATCTATATATACAAATGCTAGCTCAGGTGTTAAACCTGCCATAGCGATAGCCATCATACGCTGAAAGCTGTTGGGGCTAATGTTCAATCCAAAAGGCATTCGTTTGAATTGGTAATGCCCTGTCGTTGTTGAAAATGCCGTATATTTTCTTGAGTTTTGTTCAAGGGGTATTTGATGAAAACCTGACATAAGATCTAAAGTACTAAAATATTTTGCTCTTCCTAGCTGATCTAAAATGAAATCAATTCGAGGCAATGGGAATTTGTCAGGTAGTACTTTTTTGTTGAGTTGTCGAAAGTCAACAACAAGTCTCCATTTCTTGTTTCCGTCGGTTGCCTTTTTTGGTACTAACAGGATAGGTGAGTTATAAGAAGACACAGAATGTTCTATTATGTCATCTTGTAACATTTTATTTACCTGTTTATGTACTTCTTCTGTCTGTGCGTGTATCTGTTTGTAATTTGGTATATATGTGGGAATATTGTCTTTTAGCTGTATTTCCTGTGTATAAAAATTGTTCGTAGTAATCTGATCATTTTCTAGACAAAAGATGTCGTTATATTGTAAAATAACTTGTTGTAATCTTTGTCTATCTGTTGCTGTGCCATTTTCTATGTCGATTTTTGCCAAAAGTTTGTGTACTCTATCTTTTTTGTTATCGGCTGTTGTGTTAAATTTGAGTATGTTGTAATTTTGTAGCGGTTCAATTTGTGGCTTAAATTCATTATTCTTGATTTGTATTGGTTCATCTCTAGTATTAATAAATTTGATGAACTGGTTATTTTTGCTAATAATTGTGTTACCGCAAAAAACTCCTGGCTTAATTTCTTGTGCTGATATGATAGAATCTTCTGTAATATGTGTAAATCTGATTTTCTTTATAACTTCGCTTCGTGGAGGTAGGTACATTCCCTTGACGTCTCCATCTTCCAACGGATGATACACTTCTATACCGTTATGGATCAAATGGAGTGATTCCATTCGATATAAAATGTCGCAATTGTAGTGTTTGAAGAAGTCTCTTCCCAAAATTCCGTCTGCCAGTAATTCAACATTTTCGGTAATTAAATGAAATTTGTGGTTGATTATGGCGTTGTTGAAATGTAAGTCTGTATCTAGTGAGCCTACTGTACTGATCGGGTTATTACAAATGCCTGTTAGTGTGATTAGGTTGTTAGTATTAATGTTAGAATATGGTTTTACTTTGTTTCTCTTCAGTAGCGATACTGATGCACCTGTATCTACCATTAAGATGCAATATGCGTCATCCGTAGCCTGTATTTTTAATTTGATGTAGTCTGCTCCCGTTAAATTTATTGCAAATATGTGTCGTTGATTTGGGACGACATGGGTTGATCTAAAAAATTGTTTCCCTGTGCTTGTACTGACGTTTGGTAAATACGGCGATTATTATTTGTTCGCCAGTTTTGATTTCTAGTGTTTTGTGGGTTTGCCCTATAATTTTGTTGTGGCCTATTATCTGAATTGTACCTGTTTCTGTCGTTGTAGTTGTTAGTAACTCGCTTCTGGTGATACGCGTAGTTTTGTTTGTATTTGTTGTATCTGTGATTTGTGTTGTTATTGTAAGTGTTATTCCTAGTGTATGGTTTGTCAGGCATTCTAACATTGAAAACATGCTTGTTAGTCTCATCACCCTCGTTTTCCATTACTTTTTGTGTAACGTCTGTTATGGTCGTAAATGTTCCTGCCTTCAGAAGCGTTTTTGTTTCCGCATTAGTGATCTTCTCCTTTAGAGTATCTATTCCTTTTTTCACGATCATGTCGTTTGCCACTTTTTCTGGGATTCCTTGTTCTAAGTAAATTACCTTTAACTTTGCTGTCAACAATTCTACTTCATTGCAAATCTTTTGAGTATCTCCGGATTTTATTGCTCTAAGTTTTGCTATTACTTTGTCCGGATTAGTTTTCTCTTCACACCTTAATTTTATATCATCCAATAGTTCCTTGAATGTTGTTATCGATGTTGGTAATCCTATTCTTGCTTTACCTGTTAATCTAGTTCTTAAGAATTTTACTAGCATTTCTTCGTGTTGTTCGTTCAACTCGAACAGTAACTTAGAGGCATCTTCGAAGGTGCTAAACAATTCAGCTGATCCATCGTAGATGGGTACTAGCCCTGTGGCTAATTTTATATCGAAATTAGTCATTTTTATTCCTTTTGTTTTAAATGTTGCCTGAGGTTTTTGCTCTTTTATCTCTGTTTCCTCGGCTAAACTTTCTAACGACGAGTTTATCAATTCGTTTTCTATTTTGCAGCAGATTTCTTCCCATGCATTTTTTGCGGTGCGTTTTAGCTGTATTATTTCCTCTATACCGTATTTTCTGTTATTTATTTCTATTTCCTTTTGGATCTCCTTATGTAATTCCTCAGCTTGCAATTTTAGTTGTGTTAGTCTACTCGTTCTTAATTTTTGAGTTTTATCGTTTAATTTCTTAAGGATATATTGTAATTTTTGAACTAATTCTATTAGTTTTGACATACCTGTCTATTTTGCATTGATTAATAGTTACTCCTTTACTTGCCGGTGTATTTTCTGCAATTCATCTGCTGATCATGTTGCCTGGTTGTTTTCTTCTTATCGGCTGCTCTTCGTGGGGTTCCTGATCGATGTCTTCAACGTTGGAGGCTCCTGCCTCTTGGGATCCCGCCGGTCACCATTTGTGAGCCGTGGTCTCGCCTTCCACTCGCCTTGTTTTGCTTTTCCGCTCTCACTCGTTCATTATCACTCACTTTGGCAGCGTTAATGTTTGGATTGCTCTTCTTTCTGCCTGCTGCGAAACCATCTTGTATGCCATTTTTAGTACTTTGATGATTAACACAATCGTCACCATTATTAACACCAGATTCAACTTGAGTTCGTGATTGACGTGCTGTTCACTGTGTACATTCTGTGTTTGAATGATCGTAAGATCATTATCTCCTTGCACTTTCGTAGTTGGAGTAGAGTTTTTTCCACCCATTTTTATTTCTTCACGTACATGTGTTGCTTATGCAATTCTGGTATACATATGCACTTCTGGTACACTTTTACCTGTGTAACACGTTAACTGTACACTGCCAAAATTTGCTGTATCGTCAATTTTTCAATTCACTTATTGTTTTCTGCTACACTTTTGCATTTTTAATGCACACTTGCTAATCATCACGTTTGGCGCAAATGTTTTGTCTCTTTTTTTTTTCTCGGGATCTCAATATTGACACCATCCTTCTATGCGTATTGTTTGGATTCACATTGTCGACTGTATTTTTAACGTGGTTATAACTGCACTGTTGTTCACATTACGCACTTTTAGTGTTTCTTTAATAGACTCACTCGATGAGACAGTTTTTCCATCCGAAGATTGCCGATTAAAGTCACGGTCGCCATGTAACAGGCTTTGACCTTACCTGTTTATCACCTATCTTATCATCGGACTTTCTTCCCGTTCCATCACTTGGTGGAAGTTAGTGAAGCGCGGATACATCTTACTGACTTTACGAACGTTGGACACATTGAGACGTTACTCAATGGTCTGGAAATAAACGGACACAGATTGGTTACGTTCTATGCCAAGTCCAGATTAAGTCTGTCTTACTTTGGCCCGGTACTTTATTATATATCATTCTAAAAGTATGCTTAAGTTTGACGCCTTTGTCGTTCTTGGGCGGAGCCTCGCGGGTTGACCTACTTTCTTGCGCTTAAACGTTTTTGTCATAGCGTGGACATATTTTGCCTCGTAAACAATTTTGGGCTTCGCTGCGCGGGTCAGTTTTGATTTTTGATTTGGTGTTATTAAATAAACATCCGGGTTCTACCTGTTGACGTTTACCACGGTTGTGGCCAATGCTTACGCAGCACATGTATGTAGCCTACTTGCATTGCACTCATGTACTTTATGTGGGTCATTATAGATTTGGGTTGCAAACTTGTGTTGTCTATTTCTTAAATACCGATCCCAAAGTCTGATTTTTGTAATAGCTGTTACTTTAATACTAGCTGTATAGCAGATTAGATATTATCTGCTACAGCCGGTCTTTTGATGGGCCAGCTTCAATCCCCCTCCATCCATCCAACGCTCGATCATCTCCAGGTTCCTCGTAGCAAGGTTGCTGATTTCCTGCGGGTCCCTCCCGATAAGGGTGAACGCCACATCATCAGCAAACCCTATAATGTCCGCACGCTTTCCGAACAGCTCCAAACGAAGAAGGTCATCGTACATAACATTCCGCAGTGTTGGCCCTAGAACCGAACCCTGCGGGACACCTGCCGATACTGGTAGCGAGACCATTCCTTCATCTGTTTCGTAGTGGAGCGTGCGATTCGTGAAGTAGTTCCGCAGCAACGCCTGGAGGTACGGTGGCGTGTTCCTTCGCTGCAGAGCTGCTCCGATCGCTGTCCAGTTGGCCGTGTTGAAGGCGTTCTTCACGTCGATTGTCACCATCGCACACAGTCGATCGCCCCTGCGCTTCTTGTCGAGCGCAACCCTTCCGTTGGCAATCACCCTGTTAATGGCATCCATGGTTGAGCGTCCTTTCCTGAATCCGTATTTCTGGCTTACTAGACTTATTTTACCACGTAGCCGGATAGTCAGTCCTTGCTACGGGGGAACGGTCCGG
This sequence comes from Anopheles funestus, assembly GCF_943734845.2. NCBI lineage: Eukaryota > Metazoa > Arthropoda > Insecta > Diptera > Culicidae > Anopheles > Anopheles funestus. The sequence goes on from NC_064599.1 coordinate 49,761,692, forward strand.
ATGGGATTTGAACCCGGTCCGGCCGTGTGGACCGGCGCCGTTTATCACATGCACCACCGGGCCGCCCCTTTACACTGGTCCTTAGACTAATACACTTCAATATAATAGCAACGCTGCCCTGGTGAAAATTCTATCGGTACTCTGAAGAAATCGGATCTGTCACAGCAGGGCAGCGTTTCTCACACAAAACATAAACAATGTATGTATGTAAACAGAAAGTATTTTACGAATAAACAAATATACCTTTAAACTACGTCTTTTAACGATGCCCATTAATTCTGTATGAAAACGGTAAGTATTTTACCAGGTGTGCTAGGTGTGCAAGGTGTCCTAGGTCTGCAAGGTGTGCTAAGTGTGCAAAGTGTGCAAGGTGTGCGAAGTGTGCGAAATGTGCAAGGTGTGCAAGGTGTGCGAGGTGTGCTAGGTATGCGAGGTGTGCGCATAGCACACTGAAGTTTACGTGCGCGCTCGCTCAACACACCCAATTGTGCGAATTTTCCCAACACTACCCAGTGTGCAGAGAGCGAGAGAAACGGACCAAAAAATTGAGGGGGAAAAGGTGCGAAGAGCCATGTAAAAAATGGTCCGAAGGAAGAGAAGTTCGGACCATTTCCTATGTGCTAGCATAGGGCAAAAAAGAGAAACGGACCATTCCTAGCATTCCATTGCAGAGTGCGCTCTCCGTATTTCTTTCATTGTGTGCGTGTAGGTTCAAGCAGTGATCTTCAGTTCACACGTACGAATGATTTCGAAGAGAATGACGAAAACTCGATCCTTCGCTGCACATACATATCCCATATCACTGGGATATCCCAGTGTGCAATTCAACCACGCCTGCTAATAAATACTATTGCCGCTATGTTCTGGCCTACAGGCGAAGTGAGATAAAAAAAACGTGCACATTCAAAAAACATGAATTTGAATTCAATTGCTTCGCTAGTACAATGACTTATAATGGAACCTTGCGCTTGCTGTGTTTTATAAAACTCGTACGGTTTCTTTAGCTCGCGAGCTGCTCCTCGAAAGTTTTTTGAGTGGTCGCATTCTATCAATGCTGGCTTTCCTCGTCGAGCCACGAAGCGCTGGAGGGTTGCAAGGGTTGATAAAACAGCTACTTATTCCACGTGTACTGCCTTGGTTACCAGACATATAAAAACTACAAAGTAACCCTTAATAGGTGTAGATTTGCAAGATGCGAGACGATACCAGAACGGCCCACATAGTTCGACTCCAGTATTCAGGAACGGAAAGGTTGGTGTGACACTTTCTGGGAGTAAGTCGCCCATCAGCTGTTCCAAGCACGTAGGTTTGGTTCGGTAGCACTTTACACAGTTATGTACTACTTTTCGTGCTAGGTTGCGCGCCCGCAGTGACCAGAATTTTTCACGAACTAGAGCTAGAAGCAGTTGGGGACCTGCATGCAAAAATTGACGATGATATGAGTTCATGATGAGTAGGGTAAGAGGATGATTGGGGTCCAATATGTTATGATTGGATGTTTTCGGGTGTATGAAACTGGAGCATTCCGAAGGCTACCTTCAAGACATGTAATACCATCCACTAATATGGGTGCAAGCGATTTCATCTTCGATGTTGCTTTAACTTGACCATCTTTAAGACGCACTATTTCATCTCCTAATGTTTCCGATTGTGCTAACCGAACTAGTACCTTTGTGGCCTGATGTAGTTCAGAAACCGTCAGCAATCCTATTCGTCGTTGGTATCGGTACGTTCTTTGATTATTATAACGGAAACGGAGTATATACGCTACTAACCGCACTAAGGCTGTATACGATGATCGAAGAATGAACAACGGGCTTGAGCCTTTTGATTTAGCAACAGATACTCGCTCGCTCTTCCAATTGTTCTGCCGTGAAGTTTGCATTTGAGATAGATGTTTGTGATTCCCATTGGCGCTGCTGAATCAGCCATTTTGGACCATGCCACCAAATCTAACTGTTCTTGGGTTCGCTATGTAACATACCTCTAGATATGATATCTGCTGGATTTGCTTCCCCTGACACATGATTTTTTTTCCCCACAATGGGGGACATGGGATTTTTACCCAGTAAAAAACTCTCCTTGAACCCTTTGCACCCTCCCACGGAATCACCTCGCGGTATTACTTCATGGGAGGGGCAGTGCTGTGGCACTCAGTCTGTCTTATGATACGCGCTAGCAACAAGCAACACTTTTGTTTGTTTATTTTATTTTTTCACAGCACCACACTGGACATCACATACACAGCACAGCACACACTCATGCGAGACCAAACCGTTGATCTTGTCGTCACTGTTTCTGCAGTTTCACCAGAATCGATCGCATCGCCGTTTCAGCTGCCTTCCACAGATCTGCACTCTGCAACATCACTTGCAGGATCGACACGTTCACTGCCGTTCCGCATTCAATTGCTGGCGCTCCTCAGCAAATCTGGGACAGTAGAGCAAAACGTGTTCAGCTGTCTCATCTTCGTCCCCGCATGCTGGGCATCGTGGTGAAGCGGCATGTCGGAATCTATGCAGGTAGTTCCTGAAACAGCCATGACCGGAGAGAAATTGTGTGACGAAGAATTTCACTTCGCCATGTTTCCTTCCCAGCCACGTTTCAACATCGGGCATCAAAGAATAGGTCCATCTCCCTTGCGCCGAGTTGCTCCAAGCCACCTGCCATTTCCTCTTTGACTCCGACTTAACTTAGGGATTAGGTTCCCCCGAGCGTGCGTTGCGGAAGCTCTTCGCGTCTTCTTCAAGGGTGATGTAGAGCGGCATGATTCCCGCAATTACGCATACCGAATCATACGATATGGTACGATATGCACTGGTAACACGCATGACCAATCGTCTGTGTACCACGCAGGGGCTCCGTACCTCACTACGGACGTAGCTATATTAGCGTGTAGGCGCCTAATGTTGCTGCTTGGTCCACCTATATTTGGCATGAATGTTGGCATCGTATTTGCGGTCTTCATAGCCTTCCCACACACTTCTACGAGGTGCTGCTTAAAGATCAGCCGATCGTCGATTATAACTCCAAGATATTTTAGATATCTGGTAGACTCAATGTGAAGCGAGCCTACCAATATCGTAGCTTTCTGAACTTCCCTGTGGCTGCTGATGAGTACAAACTTCGTCTTCGCGTGCTCAATTTGCAGTTTTATACCTCTCATCCACCCATCAATCCTGCTGACTGCGTCAGTTGCCAGCATCTCGACCTCCTCGATCGTTTCGCCGGTTACTGTAAGGGCGATGTCATCTGCAAACCCGATCAACTGAGCTCGTGGAGGCAGTGCGAGAGTGAGCACACCATCATACATGACGTTCCACAGAGTCGGTCCAAGAACTGATCCCTGAACCAAGGGTCCAAGAACATGATCAATTCATGGAGGGTCATGAGTAGGGAACAAATTCCCAATTATCCTTTCAAGCCTCATGGGACATCGTTCGACATGAGACAGGCTCTTGACGAGTTTTTACCTTCTGCATCACTGTCTTGTAAGCGAAACCCCAGGGCTTCAGGGCAATTTCAGCACTGAGCTCTAAGAAGCATCTCCTCTTACTGTCTTTAATTGCTCTATCGTTTCTACTAAACGTGGGAGTTGAACCTACGTTTCCCAAAACAAAGTCTAGTCGAGCAAGGCTTTCTAGCACGGCTTCTCCTCTGCTGTTCGTCCGTCTGCTTCCCCATTCAACCGCCCAAGCATTGAAATCTCCAGCTATAACTACTGGCATTCGCCCCTCGAGCTGCTCCACTAGGCTGTCTAACATGTCGTTGAATTTGTTTAGCTCCCACCTGGGGGGAGCGTAGCAGCTGCAGAAATAGACTCCGTTGATCAGGGCGATGACGAACCCCTCGAAGCCGCAGGATACTACTGTTTGTGCAGCCTCGCAATGGTTCAGGTTCACTTGGATTACTTCCATGCTTTGCGAGCTGCGTGGCAACGGATTCCTCCGACTTGGTGTGCATTGCTTCCCGGAGGGAACACGAGGCACAGTGCTGGTTTGACGCAGGTTCGTGCTTGATGCCCTTTTTCATCGCAGCGTAGACAGTGCTCTCTTCTGTCTGGGCCCTTACAGTCACGTAGGACATGGTCGAACTCCCAACAACGATAGCACCTTCTGGTCTGAGGCAAAATGCGGACGCGACAGATTGACCAATTAACCTCTACCTCTCTGGCTTCTGCAACAATCAACGCTTGCTTCAACAGCATTTTTATGTACGCTGTCTGCGTTTTATTGAACGACGGCTTCATTTGCATCTCTAAGCTGACGTTTCCGAGATCGAACCGATTCCGTAGTCTTCTTCTTCTTCTTGGCTTAACGACCTTACAGGTCACGTCGGCCATTTCTGGCTTACTAGACTTATTTTACCACGTAGCCCGATAGTCCGTCCTTGCTACGGGGGAACGGTCCGGATGGGATTTGAACCCGGTCCGGCCGTGTGGACTGGCGCCGTTTATCACATGCACCACCGGACCTCCGATTCCGTAGTGCGCCCTCTAAATCTTTCTCCGTGGTTACTTCGTCTAGGTTACGACATTCAACGGTAACGTCATTCCCTAGGACCTTAACCTGCGCTGATTCTCCCACGGATTCTTGTAAGATGTCCTTATAATCGGCCCTGCTTACACCGTCTGCTCTCTTTAGCTCAAATAGCATTTTCCGTCTTGAATTCGCCGGATTTTGGAGACGCATTGCCCCAGGGCTTTAAGCTTCGGATCCGCCTTGACTTTTCGTAGAATATCTGCATAAGATGCAGCATCCTTCACTCCTAAAACGATGGCTTCTGATCTCGGGCGCGTCGTTGCTCTTTTGGTGCTGGAACGACTTCGGCATTTACGATTCTTTTCTTACGCTGCTGTTTCCTGGCTACTGTAGTCCACTCTTCGTCTACGGCGGGCGCTGAGGTCGTGTATGCTGCTACATCATCTTAACTTACGGAATTGACTAGTCGTGACTTTAGAAAGTTGTCACCCCTCTGCTTCTTCTGTCCCTCTTCTTCAGTCTCAGGCGTTCTTTGACTTCTTCCTCGCTTGAATGGTCTTACTGGGGCGATTCGTGGTGGCGCCGGGGACCACGTGTTTCTTCCGTTTCACTAAGTGTCTTCTCAGCCTGTTCTGCTCGCAGCTTCCAGGCCTTTAGCTCTTGTTGTACGCAGGTAAGGGCGGACAGAATTTTAACCGACATTTTCTTGATCGGCACGTGTACGTTGTTGCGATCCTTCGTATAGGAGTGCAACTCTCTCGCTGCCTCTAGAGCTTCTTGCAACTTGCTGTTGGTAGCAGATGCCCCACTCTCCTGCCCGAAGATGTTCCTTGTCCACATTGACTGACTTCGATCATCCGCTTTGGGTTTTTTCGCTTGCGCACAGTCACTGGTTTTTCCGGTTGTGTTTCACATGCCGGGTCGCGCACTGCAGCTGTGAGAGGCTTATCTGACACTTCGCTGTCTTCTTTTTCGCTTCCTTCCGATAGCAGATCGTTAGATAGGGACAATTGTCCGACCAACCAGGTGTCAAAAACTGCATATTGATTCCGACACAAATCGAAGTTGAAAATATTTTGCATTATATTTGCTAGCTTCCATATTCCTTCTAGTACTGTCTAATTCGCCTCATTACATTTTTGTGTTTCCTCCGAACAAACACAGTCAAAATGCTTGAACAGCTTGAACAGATGAACAGCATCAGAAATGCTTTGAAGATTAAAAACATTGTACCACTGTACCATTGTACCAAAAACATTGCACCGTTTGACTGCGTTCGTGAACAGACGAGCCTGATTATACTGTTAATGTAAACACCGCTTTAAATGCCAATCCCGGACTCCAATCCTGACAGATCCGGATCTGGGATCTGGACTCTTGTTTTGGATCCCAATCCGGACTCGGAATCCAGGCAATCCAAGATATGGGATTGAATCCGGATTGATCCGAGGAAGGATCGAATCCCAGAATCCGATCCGGATCCCATTGCCTAACACTAGTTGGAATTCCAAAACCCTGTTTGCAATGAATTGTTTCCATTGTGAAGGATTACCAGCGATCCAATGCAGTACAATTGTCGAATCTACCCAGAGTACAATCTTCATTTCCGCGTTTAGTGCTCAATTTCACCTTCTGGCACAGATGACATAGTAGTAAAGCTGCTGACAGCTCTTTTGCCTTTTGTCGTTTCTATATGTGCAACTCTTGATTTTGCACATAGTAGCTCTACGAATCTCAGCGTCCATCTGCGGTAATCGTGCGTATGTAATACAGGCACCGAATGCCTTTTCAGAGGCGCCACTAAAGCCATGCACTTCTACGATATTCGTTTCTTCCGTAACTACTGGACGTGGTACAGCAATATGCTTTGGTTAAAGTGCATTCATTTCTCTCTTAGCTCCTCCTCTAGTGGTTCATCCCAGGTTACACATCTTTCCCAAAGAACTTGAAAGAAACATTTTGCTTTAATTATGGTTGGACCAATCAGTCCCAAAGGATCATACAGACGAGCTGCATCTGATACCACAGTTCGTTTAGTGATTTGATCATCCTTATTCCATTTTGGGATACTGAAAGTAAGTATGTCTTGCACTGGAATCCATTTAAGAGCAAGTATTTCAATAGACTTGTGGAGATCGATCAAAAGTTCCGAACCCATTTCTCGAAAGTCGGCCGGAAGTGTATTCAGTATCTGCGCTGAATTAGAAGCCCACTTTCTCAGATGAAACCCTGCCGTATGCAGTAAGTCAGATAATCCTCTGCACAGGAGTCTTCCGTGTCTACTCCGCTACTCAGATCATCCATATAAAAATCCGATGTCAAAATCTTTGAAGCTACCGGATGCGATAGACTGGACATGTTGGCAAGTGCTTGAAGACATTTTGTCGCTAAATAGCAGACGAGGTACCGTACGTCACTGTCTCTACTTGAAATTCTCGAATTCCACTTGATTCATATCCCCAAAGAATGCGTTGGAGAGGGCGGTCGGCGTCTCATATCTATATTTGTCTGTACATCTTCTTGAAATCAGCCGTCAACGCGTATCTTGGGAAACGAATGCACATTATGATACTGAACAGGTCATCTTGCATGACAGGACCAACTAATAAAGTTTCGTTCAACGAAACTCCTGAATCTGTCGCACAAGAGGCATCAAAAACAAATGGAGTCGTCGCTTTGCGATTTCGTACGAGCACTCTAACTTCTTTATCTTTACTTCATCTTTTGGCAATGCTACTATAAACTTTCCATCCGATCCACGGGTAGTTGTACTTTCGAAAATCGATTCAGATTGAGATTCTTCGGGGGGAAATATGTTCGATGACTGACACGCTTCATGTTCCCAAAATTTGAAAAGTTGTTCGTCTAATGATTCTGCTCTGCACGTAATATTGACAAGACTTCTTGATACGCATCTTCTCTCTTTAAAGCCTTTCTAGACATTACCCAACCTAATAGCACTTCTTCTAGCATCAAGCTATTAGCCTCATTTGTTGCAGCCTGATGTTGCGGCCGAGCTAAGTAGAGACCTTATCCGCACGCTCGATGTTGTCTGGGAACTGACAGCATCCGATGCCTAGCGATATAGTCGTCTCTGTCTCTGTCTCTCGCTCGGCACGCACTTACATCCGGCGATGTAACGGGAATCTGCCTTGTGTGTCCTAGTCGTCAAGCCGAACGGACGTGGCTCGCTATATCGTTTTAGTTGTGAAGATTACGTTTTATATGTGTCTTATTTATTCGCATTTGTTCAATAAAGTTAAATTTTACCCTTAAAACACAAAATCATTTACTATACACAAGTTGTAGAGACAAGTTGTCAAAAACGGCAGATTTGTATTATGACAGTCAAGTATGTGAGCTGTTGGAAAAATCAAATTTAACGAAAGGCAAGCTTACAATCAAGCAGCCTAGATTTGCATCCTTATAAACAAACGGAAAGCCGAAACTGTCAAACAACTTTCCGTCAGCTTTTTCCCACGGAAGGGTGTCAATTTCAGTGCGTGCGTATAATACTACTGTTGTGCAGTTTGACCCAAAATGTGAGTATTTTGTTTGAGAAATCAAATCAAAATCAAATCAAAATTTTCTTAATTAAAACAAAAATATGTATACCGCCATATATGTACGCCGATATGTTGGATACTGGAAATATTCTGCTATACGGCTCGCGCAGACGTTTTGTGTTCAACAGCAATGGAACCCAGCAATTTCTTTACTCAGTAGTTTCTCGAACTACCAACAGCATTTATCACATCTAATACTGCATACACTTTTAGGAGTAACAAAGATGCTCGCACATCAAGAGTGCAGTACCAGCTTATGGTTAACAAGCTGGAAAATGTTTTTTCCGTTTCGTTTCCGTTTTCGTTTTCTGGGAAGAAATGGCTGAGCACCTTAACGCCCTAGGACCGCCGATACGATCGAGCGTAACGTGGAAGAGAGTAAGATAAAAAGGCTAACAAAAATGGTTTACATTTTGTTTTGAATGTTCGCTGTCTATTTTACAGGTTTGGTTCGATTTCAAGTGCGCTGTGAAAAAAAATCTGCGATTAAATAAAGCGTCTTTGTTGGCCACTGGCGGCGGCCCGTTCCAGCAAAAGCCTTTAAGCGAAGTCGAAGAGCGAGTGGCCAATATTACAAACTTGAAGGTCACCACTGAGGGTAACTCGGGTTGTTCTTTGGGCATGCCACCCGACACCATACCGTACGACGCCATACCGAACAACAACTAGAGCGAGCTGCCACCAAGATCCGAGAGCACCGAGGAGCCAAACGGCGGCGATCACCCAAATCCGACAACAGCAAGGGCCAGGCAAAAAAGAAAACGCCAACGGCATAATACAGAAACCATTTTGCGACAAAATAAAAAGCTGCTTGAACTCATGAAGGAGAACATAGAATCTCAAAAGCAATTAACGGCTGCTTTAAATAAGCTAGCGCACCTGCCATTGCTTTGCAAAGCGCCACAGCCGCCTTAACACGTTGGCTGCCACAGCTGTTTTGGTCGTGTTTCCTGCCAGGAGGCCGAGCCGTTTTGTCATACAATTTCGCTGGCTATCATTTTTGATAGCCATGGCCTGCTGGGAATTGTATTGCTGCGCGCAACGCACATACACAGATATGCAGTTCTTAATTTTCGGGTGGTTTTCTTTAACATATAGTGCGAATGTGTCGATTTCGTTCAAACATGCATTGTATCGCTTCATCGGCATTTTCGGCAAATTTGATAAAGCAAATCGGTGATAGTTACAACTAGTCATTTCTGTAGTGGTCAGTCTTGATTCAGTTGTGTACCTGATAACATCAATTTTAAACGTTTCAATCCCAGTTTATTTGTTCAATATAAATAAATTATGTATGTCAATATATTACAGAGTTTCGAATCATATAACTGAACATTGGAATCACTCCGTTGAATGTTTCAAATTTACAGTTGAACATTGCAAGCGTATGGTTGAATTTTGCAGTCATATAATTGAATCTTGCAACTGGATAGTTGAAGTTTGCAATGACATCGGGGAATTTTGCAATCTGTTGTAGAGTTCACAGACATGGATTGAAAAGAAATCTGTGGTAAAAAAAAGCTAAGCCACAACAAGAAGGAAACCCAAAAGACAGGAGGTGGCATACCGACATTCAACGCACTCAGCGATCTGGAGGAGCGAATTGCCGTATTGACTAAAATGCGAGAAGTTACTGAGATGATGGAAGCCACTCTCTGCATTGGTATAAGCAAGCCAGGTTCATCGCACCACAGCGAGACCGAGGAACTTTCATCGCATCACAGCCAGCTTCCAGCACCATCACACCGAAGCCAGCCTTTAGAAGAACAGGGTCCATCAGACCGAAGCCAGATCTCTCCACAACCAGAACCATCACATCGAAGCCAGCCTTTAGAGGAACAGGGTCCATCAGACCGAAGCCAGATCTCTCCACAACCAGAACCATCACATCGAAGCCAACCTTTAGAGGAACAGGGACCATCACACCGAAGCCAGATCTCTCCACAACCAGAACCATCACATCGAAGCCAACCTTTAGAGGAACAGGGACCATCACACCGAAGCCAGACCTCGCAGGAACCGAGCCAAGCAAGTAAAATTCAAACAGGGAACAGGGCAAAAACAACAGCTGCTTCCAAGCTCGAGGAGTTCCAAAAAAATATTGCAGCAAAATGAAGAAACAAACGAGCATCTGAAAGAAATTTCGTCAAACTTAAAAACTTTAACAGAGGGAACATTGGGGATATACAAACAGATGATTGATTACATGAAAAATTAAAACTGAAATCATAAAATTAAACTTTTGTTTCATTATTGTAATACCATTAACTATTGTATAATGTATTTGGTCGTCAAACTTAACGTTATTCGAAACCGTCAAGCGAGGATGCGTTCCTCCGCGTCCTTGAGTTCAAAAATAATACGTGCGTTCCGATACGCACTTGACCCTATGACCTCGTATTCGCACGTCAGACATCGATGTGTCATGTGCGAGCGTGCGTGGGAGAGAATTGAATGCGTGACAGAATGTTCACCGCTCCCTGCGTGAGCGATTATTATAAGCTGCGTGCGATTGATTGTATTCAATCTTTGTGATTTTGCGCACTAAAGAGCAAGTGGCAATAAACCCTTTAAAAGTGTATCAAGCGAATACGACCGGCTTCGTGTTTATATTAATTGAGAATACGAATGGCTACGCGTGCGTAAAACAGTATTATTTAACCTAATTCTCGTTAGAAATATCATGCATTACCAAAAGGTGTGGAGTATGCAACAAACATTTACTATTCGAACGCATTTCTTAGGTGCATAGTGGAGCTGCCTTTCACCGTTAATGCAGCGAAATCGTCCTTGGAGCATGCCAAATGTTCTTTCCACAATTGCTCGCGCTTTGGCATGTTGTTCATTGAATATTGCTTCTGCAGTATTAGCCTCGGCATTTCTGTGCGGCTTTATAAGCCATGGTTTTGATGGATAAGCAGAGTCCCCTAAAATTTTATGAAAAGTACGGTTAATCACATAAGAAATATGAAAGCAATAATAAGAAAGCCATACAAACCCAAGATCTTACACATCTGATCTCCGCTTCTCCACTTTTCTTCTATAAACGGAGAAATCGGACTGGAATTAAAGATGTAAGAATCATGATCGGAGCCACTGAACCTAGCGTCCACAAACCGGATCATTTGTCTGTGGTCACATATCTAAAAGATAAATTTATTAACATTAAACATACTTTTAACCGATGCGAATTTTAATACTTGCCATTAAAGCGTTGAGGCTATAAAACCCTTTCCTGTTGTAGAATTGAATAGCGTTTTCTCGAGGCGCAACAATCCGGATATGTGTTCCGTCAATGCACATTACTACACCGGGTACAGGTAATTTAAAATAAAAGTATCTTCTAGCATCCGATTTCTCGTCTTCATTCAGATCCATATTGATAACATATGATAGTTCACGCTCTAGCACTTCTAATGTTTGATCCAATGTTTCCGAAAACGTAGTGTTACGACGGGAATCGTTCGACACCCCAGACGCGTGGACAGGCCTGGCACGGCGAAAAGTGCTAGTGCGAAATGCAGGAGAGTAGGATCGAGACTGATCGAGAGTAGGAGTATAGAAAAAGCAACGAGTGAAACAAGTCGATAAAAGGACAAGAAATGTAGGTCGCGCTACGGGAGTGAAAGAGTGTGAATTTAATAATAATTTTGATAAATATAGTTTTAGAACCTGCGGAAGCGGTTATCAACGAAATCTTGTCTACAAAATTCTAAAAATTTCTTCGCTGAGGAAATAATTACACGAGGTTAGGATGGATGGAAAGAAGAAGTGCCAGCAATGCAACCGACCGGAGGAAAGCGACGCCACGATGGCACAATGCTGCCTTTGTACGAAGATGGAGCATATGGAGTGTGCAGGACTGAATTCAGCCGATTTCAACGATCCTACTTTTCGGTATGTATGTACAAAGTGCAAGGTCAAGCAGGAAACCACGGCCGCAAAGTTCCGCGAAGATCGGGAAGCTGCTGGATTAAAACCTTCAACGAGAAGCAGAAAAGTGTCAACGACCTCGACGGCGAAACGTAGTGAAAAAATAGCGCCGGCTAGTGTAGTGTCCACTTGCCTCTCAGTAAACGTCGAGGAGCAAATACAAATACTAGAGGAAGAGAAACGTTTGAGAGTGCGTGAGATCGAGGAGAAAAGAGAACATAAACGCAAAGAGAATGCAGAATTGGCACGCCAGCTAGAAGAGAAAAAAGGCTAGCCAAAGAAGAAAGTATCCTTCGGGAGAGAGAGCTGAAAACCGAAGAGGAGATGAAAGCACTAGAACAAAGTGTGCGCCGCGAGGCGCTAGAGAAGAGACGCGAATTGATGCTGCAACTCTCACGCGCAAGCCACATGGGTTCAGAGAGTAGCTACAGTGAAAAGGTAGTTTGCTGGCTCAACACGAGCAAAGGAATGACTAGAGGAAACCCAGTCACAAATAAGGACATCTCCTCTAGCTCCAGCTCATTGGCGTCACAGCCTAAACCCATTGCGACATCAGGCGCGCCGAAAAGAGAGAGAGAGAGAAAATAGAAGTAAACGTGTTTAGTGATACGAGTGAACCGGCTTACGCTTCTGTGGCATATTTTCGTCTAGAAGCCGACAGAAAGATCCATGTAGGACTCATCGGCGCTAAGACTAAAGTTGCTTCGTTGAAGACGGTATCCATCCCCAAATTGGAGTTGAAGGCTGCACTCCTAGGTTGTCGCATGCTCACCAAAATAAAAGAATACCATTCCTTTCCGTTAAATCAACAATATATGTGGAGCGATGCAGGAGTTTGTCTGTCTTGGATACGATCGACAAACCATCGTCGCTATCAACAATTCGTGTCAGTGCGAGTGGGCGAAATCTTGACAACAACAGATCCTAAAGACTGGCGATGGGTTCCATCTAAGCTCAACGTGGCCGACCTAGCAACAAAATGGAATGATGGACCAGACCTGAGCATGGAAAACCCGTGGTTCCACGGGCCTGCTTTCTTGCATGAGCCCAAAGACTGTTGGCCGACAAAACGTACCTTTCCGGATACGAACGAGGAAATCCGTGTTAGTCACTTACATGTTGGATCAACAGTGCAAATCATAGATGTTACTCGGTATAGTACCTGGCGCAAACTACTTCGTTCCACTGCATACATCGTTCGGTATTTAGACAACCTGCTAAGGAAAAAAGCAGGGAAAACACTTGAGTTGGAATTGTCCAAAACCCAGGGCGCACCAGAGAGACGGCATAACACCGTTAGCAAAGCCAGTCCCATCTACAAAAAGTGGCCATTTATGGACGACAATGGAATAATAAGGACGCGTGGGCGAATTGGTGCATCTTTTTACGCGACAAATGAAGCTAAGTACCCTGCAATACTCCCCAAGAATAATCAGATAACTTCCCTCATCGTAGGTTGGTACCACTACAACTATCGTCATGCGAATAGAGAGACTATAGTTAACGAAATCCGTCAACGTTTCGACATCGCCAACCTGAGAGCCGTAGTAGAAAAGGTAGCCAGAAACTGCCCAGTCTGTAGGATAACGAAAGCAGCAGCAAGACCACCACCAATGGCCCCACTTCCTGAAATGCGTCTAGCAACCTTTGTTAGACCATTCACGTACACCGGACTGGACTACTTTGGGCCGGTTCTAGTAAAAGTAGGCAGGGCAAATGTAAAAAGATGGGTAGCGCTCTTCACGTGCCTGACAATAAGGGCCGTACATCTCGAAGTAGTACACACCCTAAGCACTGACTCGTGTATCATGGCAGTAAAGCGTTTCATCGCACGTAGAGGTACACCCTTGGAATTCTGGACCGACAATGCGACGTGTTTCCAAGGAGCGAGTAACGAACTGAAGGCAGAAATAAGACGAAGACATGACGCTCTCGCGCTTGCTTTTACAACTTCTCACACTAGCTGGAAATTCATACCCGCGGCAACACCACACATGGGAGGTGCATGGGAACGGATGGTCCGGTCAGTAAAAACAGCGATTGGTACTATAGCAGAAGCTAACCGGAAACCAGATGACGAAACCCTCGAGACAGTGATGCTGGAAGCAGAATCGATGATCAACTCAAGGCCCCTCACGTATATCCCGCTAGAGTCAGCCGATGAGGAGTCGTTGACTCCTAATCACTTCCTGCTGGGGAACTCGGACGGCACTAGACACTTCCTATCATCGCCAGTGGAACAGTGCGCTACACTTCGAAGCAGCTGGAAGCTTGCACAACACATTAAGGAACAATTCTGGAGAAAGTGGCTCAAAGAGTATCTGCCCATCATCACCCGTAGGTGTAAATGGTTCGAAGAAGTGAGAGAGTTGCGAGTGGGTGATCTCGTGCTTGTGACTGGAGACACACCAAGAGATCAGTGGCCACGAGGTCTTATAGAGGAAGTATTTCCGGGGAAAGACGGGAGGATAAGACAGGCTTTAGTGCGTACATCGAACGGATTGCATAGACGATCAGCAGCGAGGCTAGCTATTGTGGACGTCGTGCAGAGCAGTGAACACAAATCAGCACTGAAACCGATAACGGTGTGAGTTCACGGGTGGGGGCATGTTACGACGGGAATCGTTCGACACCCCAGACGCGTGGACAGGCCTGGCACGGCGAAAAGTGCTAGTGCGAAATGTAGGAGAGTAGGATCGAGACTGATCGAGAGTAGGAGTATAGAAAAAGCAACGAGTGAAACAAGTCGATAAAAGGACAAGAAATGTAGGTCGCGCTACGGGAGTGAAAGAGTGTGAATTTAATAATAATTTTGATAAATATAGTTTTAGAACCTGCGGAAGCGGTTATCAACGAAATCTTGTCTACACGTAGATTGTCCAATTGCCATCGTGTAATCGTTACCGACACCCAGTTGGTACGATCCTTGCGCCAAAAAGTCGTAGCCAAATTCTCTTTCGCTGATAACCCACGGTTATGCTTAGGAGTAATAAAACGAGCTATTTTGCCGAGAATTTCTTCAAACAGCGTCTTTGGAATCCGGAAATTTTGAATGAACCTGGAAAACAACATGGTAACACAGAATAATGAATTAAAACTAAAACCCATATGAGCAATCAAAACAAGTAACGGCTGTTGATCAAAAAGAAGTAGAAAAAACAATACACACAAGACGCGACCCTCATTGTTCTTGACCGCTTGTCCATGATGGGCTAGGCTAGTTGCCGGTACACCACCGATGACGGAGCGACCCATCAGAATGTTCTTCAACGAGAGTCAGCATGTGCTCACCCTACAACTGGAACTGCCACCAACTGACATTCAGCTTCTTGTACGTAAACCATTGCCCGCTTCGTCTTCCGGGCTTGCACCTCCTAACATCCTTCCCGCTTCGGCTGCTTCTTGATGGTTCAATACAATCGATGATCACATTTCTATAGTGGCCATTTATCAACTACACTTTCACCTGTAAATTTCTTATGATCCCGTACTACTCCGTTACACATGATTTTACTTACGCTGTATCCCATAATTCAAACGGATCTAACTCTTTCCGCAATCGCCGACGGTGTGTTGCTAAATTTGTATCCATTTCATCACTATCACCCATGAAAAATAAGGAATTTAACATGTTTAACACGAATTTATAAGAAACTTTTCCCACTTGCAGTTGCAAACTTGTGCTACAGTTTGTAAACAAACGCGCGATTTGACAACAAATGTGACAGATGGTTTAACTACTCGATCTGTAATCTTAATGGTCGTTAACATTTTAACGACTAGTGGATGGAAAGGGTTGGCGATACCATTTCGAGTAGATAATTTTAATGGTCGTTAAAACCAAACCAGTGGTTTAGCTTTATCGACTGCTTATGCGATACCAGTCGCTGTTACGACCGATAAAATGGTCGCGTGCGACGCTTGAAACTACTGGTTCCACCTCGTGTGCGTAAACGAGGATGAAACTGCGTTTAATCGCGAGTGGCTGTGCAGGTTCTATAAACCAAACCCAAACGAGGAAAGTATAATAGCGTCCCCGGCGGTTGGAAGCCAGCGAGCTACGATGAAGAGATCAAGGTGTGCATGGAAAAGTGTAACGTCCCACAGAGACGCGAGAGACTGTCGGCTATGGAACGAAAAATGGAGACGAACCGCTGTGGAGTTGACCCACGTGCTGCGTATGGATTTCCGCACCCTTGTTCTACCGTGTACGACCACACTCACTTCACCAACGACGGAGAGCTGACGCGGAGCCAGGCTTCCGCAAGAAAGGTAGTAAGTGGTAAGTTGCCTATATTTTCAGGTGATCCCGATGAATGGGATATGTTTTTCACATCATTTGAGGAATCAACCCGGCTTTGCGGCTATAGTGATGGGGAAAATATGCAACGCTTGCGAGAAGCGTTGAAAGGCCACGCGTTGAAGGCCGTGAAGCGCCGTCTCTACTACGGGGACAAGCTGCCTGAGGTTCTCGAGACGCTGAAGACAATGTACGGTCGACCAGAGCTCGTTATCGGCACGCTTCTTGATAAAATCCGCCAAGCACCGTTACCTAAAATGGAGAAACTAGAGACTCTACTTGAATATGGGCTAGAAGTAGAGGAAATCTGCGCAACAGTTAGGAAAAATGATGTGGAAAACACATATGATGGTCCTTTGCTTGAGGAATTATTTGCGCGACTCCCAGCAGTTCTTCGTCTGATCTAGGGTATGCACTGCGAAACTCTTCCGAACACTACTCTAGCACAGTTTGCGCAATGGATGACGAAGGTGAGAAACGGAGCGTTGCGGGTGAGTCCTAGATCCACCTTACGTGAGGAAAAGCAAGTCCTGAAACACGTCAACGTTCACTTGCAAAATCAGACAACGAATCAGCCTCGACCGAAAGTTGTGGTGACGAGTACAGCTCATGCTGAATCGATCCAAGGCGGTTTAAGAAAATATGCGTGCGATGAAGAGTGCAACCGCCTGACCGAATATGATGAATTCCTGCGGATGACTGCCGAGAATCGCTGGAAGTACGTCAAAGAGCATCACGTGTGTGTAAGCAATTCTGGGGAAAAGTCGGATGCTCGAAAAAGCACCACACACTACTCCACAGCTGCCTCAACGAAGGACGGGGTGTCAAGTACGAGACGAACAATTCTCATTCTGCAGACACGCTGCGTGAGGTGTTGCTCCGATACGTTCCTGTTACGCTACGAGCCCCTGGCCAAGAAGTGACCGTGATCGCACTGCTAGATGAAGGATCGTCGGTGAGCCTGATGGAACACGCCCTAGCCAAGAAGCTCGGCATAAGCGGCAAGCTGAAACCTCTTTGTCTTATCTAGACCGGAAGCCAGCACCGCGACGAGCTGGAGTCGATTGAGGTCAGCATCAACATTTCGGGTACTATCATCTAACCCGTCCTCTTCAAACCGTAGAAGGCTACATCGATGAACCTGTCGCCACGAAAACGCGCCTCGGGTGGGTGGTATCCGGACGATGCGACGGACAGAGACACATTCCAATGAGACCCGAAGTCATATCATCGCACCGAGCGCGGCTTTGTGATTGCCGTGATATCGAGGTAAGAATCGATAATGCTTTAAAGGGTAGCTTTTCTTTAGAAGAACCTCGGGGTGTATTCCACGAGGTCATCCGGTCCAAAGAAGATGAACGAGCCTTGGAACTGCTAAGGAAGAAAACAAAGCTAACGGAGGGTAGATACACTACGGGGCTATTATGGCACTATGACGACACAGCTCTTCCAAAAAACCGATCCCTAGCTTTGAAAAGAATGGAATGCCTCGAGCGGAAGATGAATAGGGACAAAAAACTCAGAGACGTCATGAATACAAAGATGAAGGAATATGTAGCAAAGGGCTACATCCGCCTGATAACCCCTGCAGAGAAGCTTTCGAACCATCCACGGGCATGGTATCTACCCATATTCCCTGTGTTCAATCCGAACAAGCCAAATAAAGTTCGTATCGTGTGGGACGCGGCTGCCACGTTTCGGGGACGTTCGTTACAGTCAGCACTCTCCACGGGGCCAGACCTTCTCGCTCCTCTGTCTAGTGTCCTGCAACGTTTTCCGGAACGAAGAATAGCGATCGCAGCAGATATCTCTGAGATGTATCACCAGGTCTGTATCAACGACGAAGACCTTCAAAGCCAACGTTTTCTTTGGAAATGGAGTAACGAGCAAGCCGAACCGGATGAGTACATTATGCTGCGAATGACATTCGGAGCATCCTGTTCGCCAAGCTGTGCTCAATATGTGAAGAACGTCAACGCGAATCGATTCAGAGAACAATACCCCGAAGCAGCGAAATGCATAACAAATGACCACTACGTCGATGATATGTTGGCCAGCGTGGAAGATGTGGAAGAGGCCATCAAATTGGCGCAAGACGTTACCTTCATTCACTCGCAAGGAGGATTCCCTCTCCATAATTGGATGTCCAACTCGACGCAAGTACTCCAAGCTGTCGACAGCAGTACGCAACACCAAAAAGACCTCACTTTAGAGCCTAGTTCAACACCAAATAAGGTTCTAGGCATGTGGTGGGACTCGCAAAGTGATACCTTTTGTTTCAAAACCCCGGCATCGGTACATACCTTCCTAGATAGTAAGACAGTGCCCACCAAGCGTCAACTACTAAGCTTGCTTATGTCGATATACGACCCGTTAGGACTAATTGCGGGTTTCTTGTTTTTCCTCAAAATAATCTTGCAAGAAGTTTGGAGAGCAGGAATAGATTGGGACCAAACGATTCCACCGGCTCAGTATGAAAAGTGGAGAAGTTGGTCTAAATGTTTACCGGAACTCGAAGGCATTTCAATCCCACGATGCTATCGGCGACAAATCGAACTCGACAATAATAATCTACAGCTTCATATTTTTGTAGATGCAGGGATTGATGGATTCGCCGCAGTCGCCTACTTCCGTTACGAACAAAAGGGAAACATCGAGGTCGCCCTCGTCGGTGGAAAAACAAGAGTGGCGCCTCTTAAGTACGTGTCAGTCCCGAGATTAGAGCTTCAAGCCGCCGTGTTGGGCACTCGCTTAGCACATGCCGTAAAGAAAGCCCATCGTCAGGAGGTTAGAAGTACGTGGTTCTGGACCGACTCAAAAGATGTAATCTGCTGGCTGCGATCCGACCATAGAAGATACAGTACCTTCGTGGCACATCGAGTAGGAGAAATCTTAGAAGAGACCGACGTGAATGATTGGCACTGGATATCAACTCATTTCAACGTAGCCGACGAAGCTACTAAGTGGTCCAAGCTCAACACACACATAACGGCAAGGCAGTGGTTTGCTGGACCAGCGTTCTTATCTTCCTCAGAAGACAGCTGGAATACCGAGTCAGTTCCGGTATCAACTACTGAAGAGGTACGAAAAATTGTCAACACTCACGTTGCCAGCTGTGTAATAATCGATTTCGAACGTTTCTCCCGATGGAAGCGTTTGTTAAGATCGGTTGGTTATGTGGGCCGTTTTCTCCATAACAGTCGACGACCGTTGGCCCGGCAAACTGGACCATTAACAGCTCGAGAACTGCAACTAGCCGAACGAATCATAATCAAAGAAGTGCAGCGCAACACGTACCCTGAGGAATATCGCTTGCTCACAGACCAGACCACCATCACCGCTTCAAAGAAACTGCCTCGCAACAGCCCTCTGGTGAAACGCAGTCCGTATATGGATCCGGATGGATTGTTACGAGTCAGGGAAAGAATCGACGCATGCAGTCATGTAGGTCACGATACCAAACGACCCATCAT
The DNA here is from genome assembly GCF_943734845.2 of Anopheles funestus. Lineage (NCBI taxonomy): Eukaryota > Metazoa > Arthropoda > Insecta > Diptera > Culicidae > Anopheles > Anopheles funestus. Next base: position 49,781,445 of record NC_064599.1, read on the forward strand.
CCTACCGAAGGCTGGAAAAGAGACCGATCTTATCGTGGACGATTATCACCGAAGGTACACGGCATCAAAATCACCAGACATTCATCAATGAGGTATGACAAAAATATGACGTTCCTGATCTAATAATGACCTGTCATAGGGTGAGAACCGATTGCCAATTTTGTAGAGTGAGGAAAGCCGCCGTATGCGAACCCATGATGGGAGATTTACCAGCCTCTCGATTACCCCACTTCTCTTCTTCTTCTTCTTCTAATTATGCGGGTTGTCTGAGACCTCCTATGTTCAGTGAAACCTCAGTGAAACTCCCTAAGTTTGCCTTCGGACTTCTGTGAGTCATATTGGCATTTGGCTTTTTTTTCTTTTTTTTCGGTAATTTGGTTATTGGTGTTTTAGAATTATATCTTATGTTTTTTTATGTAGTTCATGATTCTTTTGACTGTTTTCCGTCTCCATCCTTCCCATGTTTTTTTAGATCCTCTATGGATATCCCTAATGGCTTATACTGTTTACATAAAAAGATCATGTGTCTGGCGGTCTCTGGCATTTCGCAAATGTTACAGTCTGGTTCTTCTACGATTTCCATTTTATGTAGCCAGTATTTAGCTAGGTCGTGTCCTGCTAGAATTTTGTTTATTTTCCGTATTTCAGTGGCCAATATGTCGATTTCTCGGTGCCAAGGTATGAGCTCAAAATTGGGTTGGAATTCTTCGATTTTTTTCCTTTTTCTGCGCACATGTTCTGGTACCACTTTTTTGTATCCTCTATCATTTTAGTTCTGCTTCGGTTTATGGCATCCTCCATTCTTATCCTGTTTTTAATAATATTTGGTTCATTTATACCTCCTTTCGCTAATGTGTCTACCATTTCATTGCCTGCAATTCCTACATGTCCTGGGATCCATCTAATTTCTGCTTTGGTTGTTTTGGCATGTTTTTGAATGTTGTGTATAGTTTTTCCTATGTGTGTTTCTTTTTGTGATCTTTTAATTATTTCGCATGCTGCTTGGCTGTCCGTGTAGAGGATTGGTTTAATGATTTTTTTAAGGCATGATTAAGGGATGATTAAGGCAATACCAAACAAAATATAAAGGCACACACATATGTAAGCAGCGAAAAATACCAAGAATATGGTGGAACCGTGCAACAGAAAAAGCTTGGCAGGAAAAAAAATAAAGCACGTAAAATATTAGCACAAAACCGTACAATTGAGAACTAAATAAAATATAATAAGTTTAGGTACACAAAGAAAATCCATAAAAGAGCAGAATTAGAGAAAGACGACAAGACAATTTCTTAAAGAAAACTTTAAACAAAATCAACAAGGGAACAAAAACATCTATAAAGACACAATAACAAATAATCTTATGAATATAGAAAATTGGTGCGACATACTAAACAAAAAAAGAACACTGCACCAGGACAGGATAACATATCGTATGAAAATTTAAAAGGCCTAAACATAGTAACCACCAACAAAATTATAGAAGAAATCAATGATATGTGGAAAATCAGAAAACTAAATGTTAATGCCAATCGTGAATTTTAAATGCACAAGACAGTATAATGCAGTGAATTTTTCGCATGCAAGCGGTCTCTGCAGTGACAGCAGGATGTGGTCCAAGAAGAAGAAAAAAGAAATTAATAATAAAAAAGAGAAAGGTGAGGGGATCCTAGCCAACAATACAACACGAGATTGTTTTACCCAAGTTTTACCGCAGATTCCAAAACCAGCATACTTATATTTACAATCATTTTGGTCCTTCGAACCGGATCTGCGGACTAATCCATCGATCTTGTATTGTTAACCAACGGTGCGTCGATTTACTTAACCAACAATGGGTCCGAAGAAAGCGACGCCAAGTAAAGTGGACATGATGCGCGTAATGTCGCCAATACATAACCTAGAAAGCTTTGTTCAATCGTACACCAGTGAGCAATCTTCGCAATTTGAACACCGATTGAAGCTACTCGAGAGTTGTTGGCAGACGTTCGATAAAATGCAAACGACGCTTGAAGACGCCGAAGAAGATGACTTGGATAACTTGGATAACTTGGATAATGACTTGGATAACGCCGAAGAAGATGAAGGATAACTTGCTTGCCTGCTCAAATGCAGAAATGATATGTACGATCGATATTGCTGCATAAAGGCTCACCTCACATCATCCCAACAAGATCTGAACAGCACAGTGATTGAAGCCAAAGTAAACTCCACCTCTGTAGCTGCTTCACCGCACCTGAAGTTGCCGAAAATAAGCCTACCTACGTTTGACGGGAAGATCACCGAATGGCTCAGCTTTAAGGATCGTTTTACTGCAATGGTAGCATCATCCAACGATATTCCGGATGTCATGAAGCTGGAATATCTCTTAGCGTCGTTGAAGGGCGACGTTGCTAAGCGTTTTATGCATGTCGATATTGCTGCTGAAAACTACAATACCACCTGGAATGCATTGTTAGCAAGATACGACAACATTCGATCCTTAAAGCGTGAGTACTTTAAATCTATTTACTCTGTAGCACCAATGAAGGACAATTCCTTGGAGGAATTACGTCGCGTGTCCGATGATTTCATTAGACTCACCGAAGGAGCTAGCAAACTGAAGGAGCCCATCGAGCATTTGGATACACCGCTTGCGAATTTGCTGCTTTATAAGCTGGATGGTAAAACCGTCATGGCATGGGAACTATTTTCTGCAAGTGATACTTCCGATAGCTTTTCCAAGCTAGTTGAGTTTATGCAAACTAGAATCAAAATACTAGCCGCACCTTCTCAACTGTCATTATCTTCTTCTAAACCAAGTACTTCGAAGGTGGCCGCCACAAAGCAAACAAGGAGCCTGGCGAGTGCCGGTGTCGCTTCTACATACAACCGCTGCCACGCTTGCGAACAATCGCACCTACTTCATCAATGCCAAGTTTTCAAATCCATGCATGTTAATGAGCGACCTGAGCTCATCAACACCAAGAAGCTGTTGTCGAAAATACATAAGAATTTCATGCAATATTTACAATAATTAGTTACAGGAATTAATTAGGATTAATTGCATGAAATATTTCACGGACGAACTGAAAGGGGATTAGTTAATTGGACTTGGCATCTAGAGCTGGAAATGAACTTTAGGATTAAGCAAAATGAACACTGTACGAATGAACTTGACAGACGAATAAACAGTTGCAATCAGAACGGCGCGAAGTCTACCACGGCAATTCCTTCGGAAAGAACTTTAGAAATTTGTAATTTTTCACGTCCCAGTTTTCAGTGAGATTTTCTCACAGCTATGTTTCAATTGCTTCAGGGCAGGACATTCGGCAAAGGAATGTAAATCAAATCACAAGTGTTTTAAATGCCTACTGAACCACCACACGTTGCTCCATTTGGATGAAGCAACTGCGAATTGTGTGGAACAGTCGACGAAAAAGCAAGTTGATGCCGCATCGCACATATGTACCAACAGTCTTACTGTCTTACTGCAGACGGCAGCAGTCCAGGTTATTGACGATGCAGGCAGAATCCACCAAGTGCGCGCGTTGCTAGATTCCGGATCAATGTGCAATTTTATATCGACTTCCTTAGCCAGGCGGTTATCCAACGCTATGAGCAAAACCGACGTATGCATATCAGGAATAGGCAAACGTCAAAGCAACATTAGCCAATCTGTCGAAGCAATCATATCATCAAAGGTTCACCAATTCTCCATGAAGCTATGTTTTCTAGTTATTGATTCTCCAACAGTTGATCTACCAATAGTTCAAGTTGATCCCACTAAGTGGAATATTGACAACATTCCATTAGCTGATCCATTATTCCACGCACCAGGCCCCATCGACATCGTTATTGGTTGTGAAGCATATTGGTTAGTGCACTGTCCTGGAAAACTTTATATTGGTCCAAACCATCCATCGCTAGTTAACACCAAGTTTGGCCGGACAATAACAGGTTCAGTTCCTATAAGATCTGTTGGCAGTCAGCAGTCAGCAAATATTGCAGCACTTCCAGTGTCGTTAAAGGAAGAAATCAATCAATTTTGGTAGCTGGATGTTGTTGTCACTTCAAATGCACTTCCTGAAGATGCTGATCCATGTGACCATTGTATAAGAAGACAACGGTTCGTAATGAAGATGGCAGGTTCGTTGTGAGATTACCAAAAACATTTAACTCCAAAGTCAAGATTGGCGATTCGCGTGTTATAGCTGAACGCAGATTTTACAATACTGAACGACGCCTGCAATGCAATCCTAACACCTACGAGCAGTATCGCCAATTTATGCTTACATACGAACAGTTGGGTCATATGAAACCACTGCCGGAACCTATTAACGATTCAATACTTCACTGTTACTTGCCGCACCATCCGGTGTTTAAGAAAACGAGTACAACAACAAAACTACGTGTAGTATTTGATGCCTCATGTCAGACCGAATCAGGATGTTCGTTGAATGATCTATTGCTAGTTGGACCAACCGAGCAACCCGATTTATTTTCCATAATCCTGCGCTTCAGAACCTTTGCTATTGCCCTATCGGCGGATATAGAGAAGATGTACCGCCAGGTATTGATCCATCCTGAAGATCAACCGCTTCATCGCAACCTTTGGAGAACGGGTTCAGAACAGCCGTTGCAGTGTTATGAATTACAGACTGTCACTTATGGTACCGCTTCCGCGCCTTTTCTGGCAACTCGTTCAATGAAGCAAATTGCAATTGATATAGCCGAATCACAGCCGATCGTTTCTGATGCAATCGCTACTCATTTTTATGTTGATGATTTCCTATCGGGTTCCCACGACGAACAATCATTAAAAAAAGGTACAAACAGATTAAACTAATTGCAATCCCGAAAGCAAACAGAGATATCAATGATCCAAAAAACTATAGAGGCATAGCAATGATACCGACCCTAACGAAAATGGCAAATACGGCAGTACTAAGAAAGTTAGACAGGTAAAATGCCGAAAGAAACGTCATCCCAGAGGCGTCCTTCGGATTCCGAAAAAAACGAACCACCACCAATGCATAAACGTACTACTAAACCAAATATCGCAAAACAAGCGTAGAAAAAGATACACCGGCGTTGTATTTGTAGATCTAACAAATGCATACAACAATGTTCAAACTTACTTCCTGATTAAGATCCTAGAAAAAAAGCAAATAACTAAAGATATTATTAGATGGATAGCAGGATTCCTTAACAATAGGACTATAGAAATACAATCCGAAGGGGAAATAATTCGAAAAGTAGTATCGGATGGGCTTCCGCAAGGAGATGTATTATCTCCAACTTTATTCCATAAACAAATTGAAGTACAGAAACATAAAGCGCGGAACAAATTTAATGTCCTTAAGTGCATATGCAATTACAAGAATAATCTAAATCCCAAGAAAACAATTGGAGTTCACCGCACAATTGTTAGAGGCACACTGGAATACGGGGCATCAATTTTGGGAAACGGGAAAAAGAAACAAACAAATTCAATGAACAGCATAGTTGCCCTATCTACTAGGAAAGTATCAGGATGCACCAAAACTACGCCTTTAAACACACTGTAGGCTATAAATGCAGAAATCCCTCTTAATTATAGAAAAACGTTCTTGCCCACAAAAGAGCTTTTTAAAACTATAACACATTCCCCAATACATAAAAAAAATGTTTGAGAAACACAGAACAAGAAAAAAACGAAAAATGAATTACAATTACATGTTTTGACAGATCCCGGCTAAAAATTTTAGCTTTCTAACTTAAGGTATCATAGACCCCATTGTCGGTGCAAGTCGTGAACTTCGAGAAGCCTTAAAAGAAGTAAACGTGAATGAGATGATCGAAACGATGGACTTACCGGACACAAAATGGAGCTTCAATGCGCCAACGGCACCGCATTTTGGGGGGGGGGGGGGGGGGGGGGCATGGGTGCGACTAGTCGCAAAAAAAACGTCGTAAATCTACGCCAACATGTTTTGGAATTCCATCCTTTAGGAAATCCCGGGAAGAAACCCTATTTTTATTATAAACTTCTTTCCTTCCTTGGCCGGTTGGCTGGTCTTCCTTCCTTCCTTGGCCGGTTGGCTGTTCTTCCTTCCTTCTTGGGCCGGTTGGCTGTTCTTCCTTCCTTCTTGGGCCGGTTGCCTGTTCCTTCTTCAGGTCAGGACGAAAAAATGTCTCTGGTACGGGCATTCCACCGTTTATATATTCTGCTGAGCGTTGTTCAAACCATTTCTTAGTTTTCTTCTTTTTCCTATCCGTCGGTTGGTTTCCTGCCTGAGAACAAGTACCTCATTGTTCTCTGCCGGAGAACAAGGACCTGATTGTTCTCGCCCCGAATGGAAACTTTTCGTCCTTTTAGTGGCGCTTTGTTATATGTTCGTGTCCTAGGTGTCGCTGTGTTATATGTTTGTGTCCTGGCTAATTAGGACGCTTTGGTCGCCACAAGCCTATCTTCCTACCTGTAGAAAAACGCGGCTTTTTCAGACTTTCTTTAGGAACGCTATTGCGAACCAAAAAATTAGTTGCTTTATTCCTTGCCGATTTTCTACAAAAGAGCTTCGTTGTTTGTGATCCCGCCCATTTTATAAGTTTTTTCGCAAACCTAAACTCACCACGGTTCTAACCGTTTTGATCGAATGACAAGATCTACACATTTATGTCGACATTAGAAACCGCAGTGACAGCGGCGGTCGGTGTAAATACCGTTTGTTTACAACATTGCCCCCTGCAGTGAGAAAACCGATCTTTATATCTCACTCAACTTCCTGTCGCTGTCATTAATGTTTTCGTTGTCAATTTTCGCACGCGCTTACTATCGTACTAATCTCTCTCCTCATCGGTAAGTATTTTGCTGTCGATATTTAAATAACGCTAGTTTCGTTGCAGGACGTTTGTAAATGCCGCTAGTAGTTCGAACGCTCGCCTATCTCACTTTACCATCTTCGGCCCTAAATACCGCGATCACACGAGCTTTTGGCCAACTGTTGCGCGGTAAACAGTTATCGATTGCTACTACTGTGTCACCCAGCTGGATTGGCCGCACGTTTTCGAACCACTTCGATCAACGGGTCAACCTAGAAAGATATTCGGCTATCCACCTCTTCCAGAATAAGCCGGCGAAGTGCTGAGCGGCTCGCCAAGCTGATTTCACGACGGCACCACCCTCGGTAAATACGACGGGCGGCTTCGATGGTACGTATGTCAGTAGTCTCGAATTGATGACAACCTCGATTTCGGTGAACGCGGACATCAGGACTTCATCCGTCGGGTTCCGTGGTAAATTGAACTGACCTAGAACCTTCTTTACAGAGCGGAACAACCGCGTGGCAGCCGGCGGGTTGAAGGTCCACTTCATATCCAGGCCAGCAAATTCAGCCATCAGCGCGTCGACATCAACAGCTTGAAGTGCCTCTTCCAGTTCCCGTGCCGAACCGACGAAATTCGAAATCATCTCCCAGGGTTTTCCACGTCGAACAAAACGTCGAATCGCCATGATACAGGAAGCCGCGGTCAGTGAATGAGCCATCTCCAGGTGTTACGCTGACATTCAAGGTACCGGCTAGTCGTCCTCGCATCCTCACTACTTCGTGCGCGTCGAGTACCGGCGAAAGTTTGTAAAACGGGCTGCTTTTCTCCACTCCGCTCTTCCATGGCTGCGATCGGGGTGGCTCCTTTTTCAGGCAACATATCTCGCGTGCATAAACATCGGCTTGTATTCTGCTAAACAGAGTACACTCAGCTTGCGCCAGTTCCTCCTGCGTTAGAGGTCCTCCTAAAAAGATGTGTCTCCGCATGGCACGACGGACGTTAGCAATGAATCTTACCACATATCTTACTGCTCGCAGAAGCCTTTTCCATCTGGAAAAGCGGTTGAATTCTATTAGCTGATCAACGATGCTGTGATGTACCACGTTGGGACGTAGTTCCTCGGCTGTACTCGTAGTAGGTACTTCATACAGCGGCCAGTTCGACTCTGGGTCCCATTGGAAACTCGGCTCGTTGCACCTGCGACTTGGTTTTAGATCCGGTGTTTTTGTCAACTTCAGGATCACGTGGCGTTTCAAGGCTGTAGCTTTGTTACACGGCAAGTGGTTGTCGTCGTATTTCCAGCGTTGTCCTGTTTCGAACCTGTCACCCTGCAGCTTCGTTTCCTTGCTAAGTATCGCCAACGCCTGTTCATCGTGCTTGGATTTGAGAGGACGCGGAAGTTTAATGATACCGAGCGAATCCAGAGAGGGATATGCCTTGACCTCAGCCGTCATCAGATCATCGTTGTTTCCCTCGCATCTGCAAATATGAAAGTTTCTGTGACCTCCAGTCACATTAGCGGTTGCTATTGGACACGGTCCGTATATAATCCACCCCAGGCGCGTTTTTGATGCAATTGGTTCGTTCGTCCTTCCTTCTATACATTTTAGAGATTTTCCCAATCTACAGTTGTCTACACCAATTAGAAGTCGAGGTACAGCATTTGTGTAAGAAGTTAACTGCAAACGTTTCAGGTGTGGGTACGCTGCTTCCAATTGTTGCATATCAATCGACTGTGAGGGTAACGCCAGATTGCTAACGGTGTGCACCTTAGCCAAGTCGTGTACGGGAGCCCCTTTGTACGCACCAGAGATCTGCACCGCTAATTGAACGGAGGCCTTTTCATCTTTTGTTGTATCTCCTGTCCACTTGAGACACAACGGCCGGGACATACCACTCAAACCCAACTCTTCCATCAGACTGTGGTCCATGAAGGTCGACGATGATCCTTCGTCGAGAAACGCGTAGGTGTGAACCACTCTGCCGTCTTTACCACGTACCATTACCGGGACATAACGGAACAAGGTGCGATCATTTGAACCGGAATGTGTTAAACAGTGCTTCTCCGGCGCGTTACTGGTACTCAAGGCCCCATGAAGCAGCTTGTGATGCATCGCCTCGCAGCCGTTCAAACCACAGCGCGTTTTAAGATGGCACCACCCCTTATGACATTTTAAACATTTCCGGCACAATTTACATTCACTTACGTGTTCCTTTCTTGCAGCTACCGTCATCTCGAGGAAACGTTGACAATCAACTAGGCTTGCACACTCTCCCTGGCATGCGGAACATTTAGGTGTAGGAGGAGTGTACTTACCGCTCGGGGCTGTAGCGTACATGTTCATGTGCGTGGTGGTCGGATGACGCTGCTCTGGTCGTGAAGGTTTCCCACTGCGCCGGCGGTCTGTGTCTGACGGTCCGTCAGATCTTACGGGAACCACTCTACTAAGAGCCTCTGCTAGGTCGCTGATCCAACTCCCGAACTCCGTCAACGTTACGCTGGGTAACCGCTGTTGATGTCTCGCCCACTCGAGGTCGTCGACGGCAATTTCGATACCAGCTCCTTCATCAGGACTACGTTGCATGTGTATTCGGGCGAAGTACCGGCGAAAGTTTGTAAAACGGGCTGCTTTTCTCCACTCCGCTCTTCCATGGCTGCGATCGGGGTGGCTCCTTTTTCAGGCAACATATCTCGCGTGCATAAACATCGGCTTGTATTCTGCTAAACAGAGTACACTCAGCTTGCTCAGTGGTTCACACTCGTAGTAGGTACTTCATACAGCGGCCAGTTCGACTCTGGGTCCCATTGGAAACTCGGCTCGTTGCACCTGCGACTTGGTTTTAGATCCGGTGTTTTTGTCAACTTCAGGATCACGTGGCGTTTCAAGGCTGTAGCTTTGTTACACGGCAAGTGGTTGTCGTCGTATTTCCAGCGTTGTCCTGTTTCGAACCTGTCACCCTGCAGCTTCGTTTCCTTGCTAAGTATCGCCAACGCCTGTTCATCGTGCTTGGATTTGAGAGGACGCGGAAGTTTAATGATACCGAGCAAATCCAGAGAGGGATATGCCTTGACCTCAGCCGTCATCAGATCATCGTTGTTTCCCTCGCATCTGCAAATATGAAAGTTTCTGTGACCTCCAGTCACATTAGCGGTTGCTATTGGACACGGTCCGTATATAATCCACCCCAGGCGCGTTTTTGATGCAATTGGTTCGTTCGTCCTTCCTTCTATACATTTTAGAGATTTTCCCAATCTACAGTTGTCTACACCAATTAGAAGTCGAGGTACAGCATTTGTGTAAGAAGTTAACTGCAAACGTTTCAGGTGTGGGTACGCTGCTTCCAATTGTTGCATATCAATCGACTGTGAGGGTAACGCCAGATTGCTAACGGTGTGCACCTTAGCCAAGTCGTGTACGGGAGCCCCTTTGTACGCACCAGAGATCTGCACCGCTAATTGAACGGAGGCCTTTTCATCTTTTGTTGTATCTCCTGTCCACTTGAGACACAACGGCCGGGACATACCACTCAAACCCAACTCTTCCATCAGACTGTGGTCCATGAAGGTCGACGATGATCCTTCGTCGAGAAACGCGTAGGTGTGAACCACTCTGCCGTCTTTACCACGTACCATTACCGGGACATAACGGAACAAGGTGCGATCATTTGAACCGGAATGTGTTAAACAATGCTTCTCCGGCGCGTTACTGGTACTCAAGGCCCCATGAAGCAGCTTGTGATGCATCGCCTCGCAGCCGTTCAAACCACAGAGCGTTTTAAGATGGCACCACCCCTTATGACATTTTAAACATTTCCGGCACAATTTACATTCACTTACGTGTTCCTTTCTTGCAGCTACCGTCATCTCGAGGAAACGTTGACAATCAACTAGGCTTGCACACTCTCCCTGGCATGCGGAACATTTAGGTGTAGGAGGAGTGTACTTACCGCTCGGGGCTGTAGCGTACATGTTCATGTGCGTGGTGGTCGGATGACGCTGCTCTGGTCGTGAAGGTTTCCCACTGCGCCGGCGGTCTGTGTCTGACGGTCCGTCAGATCTTACGGGAACCACTCTACTAAGAGCCTCTGCTAGGTCGCTGATCCAACTCCCGAACTCCGTCAACGTTACGCTGGGTAACCGCTGTTGATGTCTCGCCCACTCGAGGTCGTCGACGGCAATTTCGATACCAGCTCCTTCATCAGGACTACGTTGCATGTGTATTCGGGCAGCCCAGACGCCCTGATGGTCGCACACATGTTTCGTACCGCGAATCCAAAGTCGGCCAAGGTCTCCAGTTTATCAGCTCTTGGTGCTGGCATGCTCCTCACTTTCTCTATCAACGCGTCCACAATCACATCAGGTCTACCGAAGCGCAGCTTGAGTGTGGCTATAGCGTCCTTCAATCCCGATGGCAGCAACAGCAACGAACTCACCGCTTCCAATGCAGCTCCTTTCAACGCTTTTTGCAACCTCATCAGGTTTTCATCGTCGGAATAACCGCAGACCGCCGTAGAGTGCTCGTAGCTTGCAATAAAGAGTGGCCACTGTTCTGCCGATCCTGAGAAGGTAGGCAACTCTCTTCCACTGGCCTTTCGTGCGGCAATTTGGGATTGGCTCAAGAAAGTGTATCCGGAATATCCGAACGTTCCTGCATGTCCATCAGTCAACGGGTGAGTTCCAGGTGCGATCGTGTGTGGATGTGTAAATGCGCTAGGCTGGTGAACGGGTCCCTGAGGCTGTGCGAAGGTGTTGTATCCGCGATCTTGTATGCGGGGTGGTGAAGAGGTGCTGTGTCCGTAAAATTGAGCGTGTGTTTGTGCCGATGTGCCGTGTTGATACTCGTGTCCGAATGGTTGTGCCAAAGTGCTGTGTCCAAAGTTGTTACCGTTTCTGTGCGTCGTCTTGTGCCTGTTGCGAGGATCTCGCGACAGAAGTTCATCGAGCGCGCGTTGCCACTCCCGGAAATCCGGATCACATGGCGTAGTTGCTTCGTATAACGTTGCTGGGTTTCGTGTGGCTGTGGTCGGGTTATCCGCATATCGAGAGCGTTGGACCTTTTCGAAGGATCCGATGGGCCTTTCCGCAGCGTCAGTTGAAACACCATTTTCTTTGTTCAGCAGCCATGCACTCGCCTTTTCCAATTCGGTAGGTGGTTCGCGCGTATCTACTCGACCTATTTTTAATAACTCCAGCTCACGCTCGCGGAGTTCCACTAAACGTTGTTGCACTTCGATTTTAAAACGATCAAGCTCAAGCTGCTTCCTTCGTAGTTCCTGCTCGGAGGTCATTAACCAGCTAGGGGTCACTGTCCGAAGAGTGTTCGCCATCGCTGAGTTGGATGCGCCATCATTGACGCCTCCCGCGAAGTCCGGTTGTGTATGATCGTTTTGTGCGTTTGCCGATTTCTGGTTAGGGAGTGGCCGGGCTATCTGCGGTGTCACGTTCGGCGTACCGACGTTCGTGTATCTTACCGGAAAATATCCCCACGGGGTTTGCATAGTTTGCTCGCCTCGGTGGCTTAGCCTCCCTTCGCTCTGGGGCGATCCTTCGACGGCCACGGGTACTTGAGCTGAACACGATGGCGTCGTATTCACCGCGACTACGTTGTCGTGCTCTGCCGGCCGGTCAATCGAGGGTGTTTCATGGCCCTCTCGCTGGCTCGTCATACGCCCGTCTTGCACCGTCAGATCGTCGTGTTCCATCTCGCGATTCACCTTTTACACTCGCGCGCACTGATCACAATTGCACTCCCGAAACTTTACTCGCGTTCGCGATTATCCCCGGTGGATAATACTTACACCTTTTAGCGGAATTTGTAGAAGCGCGCCCGAAATTAGTAGTTCGAAGCAAATAAGTTGCGAATAACGAATCTTACTAATTTTTTGGAATTTTAGAGTTTCCAAACTAATTTTTTGGAATGTAGCAAAACGCGGCTTTTTCAGACTTTCTTTAGGAACGCTATTGCGAACCAAAAAATTAGTTGCTTTATTCCTTGCCGATTTTCTACAAAAGAGCTTCGTTGTTTGTGATCCCGCCCATTTTATAAGTTTTTTCGCAAACCTAAACTCACCACGGTTCTAACCGTTTTGATCGAATGACAAGATCTACACATTTATGTCGACATTAGAAACCGCAGTGACAGCGGCGGTCGGTGTAAATACCGTTTGTTTACAACACTACCCTTACCCGAAGGACGAGGTGGTGCCAGCCACTTGAACCACTAAAAAAAGTAGAGACTCCTTACATATGCACTCATAGTATGCAACTCAGGAAGATGAGTGGTATGTCGATGACCGACAAGCAAAGGCAATGACCGAGGCATTGAGGGGCGCGCTAACGACAAGGAGCGTTTGTAGCGAAGAATCATCCGACACAAGACCTTAATTTTTTTAATGTTCTTGGTTCAAGACAACTGCTCGTTAAAAAAGTTTAATAAAGTGAATCGTATTAAAAAACACGAATTCCTAGTCGGATTAATTGTTGTCCTGTTGCGTTTGCAACACAATGTATGTGTGATTATTACAAATTGTCATGAACTATTAAATAGTTGGCTAAATGCAAACGGATTAGTAACAGTTGGTTACGCGTTCTCGCTGATATTCCACGAAGCTCTGTCAGAACATGCGATCTTCTCTCTCCATCATATCATATTTATACTCCTAACATCTCGATGGAATGAGAGGACAATCGTTGGTTCAAGCTCGATTACCTTTTTCAGCACTCGAAACCTGCTGGTAAGGATTTCGAATGCCATCTCAACAGTTCTTCGAGCTCACGAATGTCTTTCGTTGAAATTTTGTTCTAACGAACCTGCTTCATTTATACCGGCGAACGGTCGAATACAATATTGGGTGAAAGCGAATGCTTTATCACCCAACATAAAATAAGGGATTGGCACTGAAGGTGGATCCGAAGGCAATACCGCAGGCTCTGGAATATTCAGCAAATTATGTTTCATAAGGCTATGTTAAGGATTAAGCTAGCATCGAACTGAAGGAGTCAAGTAGAAACGATAAACGCCGCTCACGAGCGATCCCGAGTGCGTATCGGGTTAAGAATAGAATTAAGATAGAAGCTAAGAATAAATTAGTATTGTAAAAGAAACGAAACCCCACGATCGCCAATTTAATTCCTCGCCTACCTTTTTTCGCACAGGCTAAATAACGGAGTGTGACGTAAAACACCACCATCCGAAATTCGTCCTTTCGCTCCAACGTCAACGAACATGAAATTACAATTACTATCAACAACTGCTAGCAGTACAATACTGAAAAATTGTTTGTAGTTAAAATATTCCGTGCCGCTGTTGCGTGGAGCTTTTATTTCCACATGTTTGCCGTCTATAGCGCCAATAGCACGCGGCAAATTCCATTTTGTACGGAATTGTTCCCAAACTTTTAACCAATCCTCTGTCAATGATGGGAGCTGCGAAAAGTAATGAAAAGTAGTTAAGCGAATACAATCATCTGCTCGTGGAACAACACCGCCACTAGGACCATCAACGCAACGCGATGCTCCAACAGTTTCGGTATGCTTGGTTAGGCTTATACGTCATATTACTGATTAAACTCAGATGCTAATGACACTTTTGTTTTTATTTTACTCTCAAGAATTACGAAGTACAGCATTTTCGGGACTATCTAGCGTCCGTGCGAATCCCCCACCAGAGTTACCATCGCACTCCCAACCTGTGAAACATTCGTCTAGACGTTTGCCAACTCCACCGCCACACGTTGATTATCCTCGTCAACACGCGCGAGGCCCAAAACGTCGTTGGGAAGAAGCCAACCTCGCCTACAACGAGCAAGTGTTGAAGTTGTTGGAAAAGGTTTCTTCAGCTACGAAAAGGCTCACCAGCCAGACGGAGGGAGATCGATTTTGGCCATGAGTTGGCAATCTGTTGAACGAATGGTAACTCGAAATGAAGCGGATTGCGACGGTAGCTATCCGAAATTGGCGGGAATGGATGCAGCGTGATTGCGAGAAAGCTCCGGCTTAGATGTGACCAGCATATTTGACGATAACGATTAATTCGTTTTATGTTTTGCTTGACGATAACGATTAATTCGTTTTATGTTTTTTGACGATTGCATTGTATTGTTGTATTGTAATATTGTATTATTTATGTTCTAGTATTGTGATCAATCAAATGTGCAATATAAAAATGAAATTTATCCTTCTCCTTTCCTTAACGTTATTTTTGTTATACACAATACTTTAAGTTGCTAAAATCTGTTTAGTAACGCAAGTGATACCTTTTATCATACCTTAATATAATCTTGAAGCAATTGGACCAACGAATCGCAAACCTCAGGAATAAATTATGAGATTGACTGTGCAGAAACCTATAATTGAAAATTGAAAATGAATAAAATAGAAAATAAATTATTTTACCACGTAGGATAGTCAGTCCTTACTACGGGGAGACGGTCCGGAGAAATAGGAGAGACCCAAAATGAATGAAATGTTATTTATAAATATTAAATTAAATGTGCTTTTCTTACCCGGTAAGCATACTCAATGCTCTTATAGTCATCTCCTGCACAAAGAAACCTGACCTTATAATAAATTTATCCCTGGCTGTAATTGCATCACGCATGAAGGTGTCTAGTTTCAGGATCTTTGGCCTAACGAGCGAGAGTAAATATTCAAAATCTCGCCTCGACATCCTCATGAAGTTTACGATCGTATTGTCGAGCTCTTCTTCCAAAATTGTATTTAGCTTGACTATTTCTTTCGAGTAACATCGGTCGCATCCAAATGCGACCTCTATACCGGTGTAGTTGGAGCAAGTGCAATGTAACAAACGATCCCCACGCCTCTGTCCAGTTTAAAAGAGCAACTCTCGATTGCATTGTCGTTGTGCTATTGAAGAATAATAATATTCACATAATACGTAGCAACACATATACTGACTTCAATATAATTTGACCTTACTTTTATTTATTGGTTCTCAACCGAAATTATAAGTTTGTTTGCATTTCAACTGACGTCTACATTGGAGTCTTATCCTGTTGGTTATAGTTATTTTACGGGATGGGCAGATACGGTGTTTAAACCGAAGTTGTTAAAGCATGTGAAACTCCCTCCAGTTCATTGCTATTATGTTTCAAAAAAATATATACATAATATATCTTCTTCTTCTTCTTTTCTGGCCTGTTCACGGTCGAGTACGTCGCGTAGACATGGCCTGGTCGCCAATCCGTTTCCAGGAAACTCGGTCCAGGGCTGCAGTCCTCCATCCACGGCTGCATACGATCTCCGATAGGTTTGACTCCACCTGATCCAGCCAACGAGCTCGCTGTGCTCCTCTCCGCCTCGTGCCGAACGGATCGCTGACGAGCACCTTCCTCGTGAGGCATGAGTCCGGCATTCTCATCACGTGCCCCAGCCATCGTATCCTTCCGGCTTTGACCACCGTCAGGATATCTGCACCGCCAAACAGCTCAGCTAGCTCGTGGTTCATTCTCCTTCTCCACACGCCCTGCTCGCACACACCGCCAAAGATAGTCCTTAGCACCTGCCGTTCGAAAATAGCGAGTGCATTGACATCCTCCGTTAGCAAGGTCCAGGACTCGTACCCGTAGAGGATTACCGGACGTATCAGTGTGCGATATATCGTACATTTCGTGTGTTGCTGGAGCCTTCTGGATCGCAGGAGTTTGTGGTGTCCGTAGTAGGCACGATTTTCCTGAATAATGCGCCTTCGGATTTCGCTGTTCATGTTGTTGTCCGAAGTTTCGATCGTACCAAGATAGCAGAACTCCTCTACCACCTCGAGATCGTCGCCGTCAACTGATACTCTGCTCCCGAGTCGGGTTCTATCACGGTCAGAGCCTCCGGCAAGCAGGTACTTTGTCTTCCTCGCATTGATCCTCAATCCAATTCTGTATTGTTAAATCAACACCCAGAATTAAGAAACTTGACACGGCTATGGAACCAAAAGCAACAAATAAGAAAAAAGAAAGCAAAACGCTGGTTATTGTCCCTAAAGTAGATCAATCTTGTTGTTTATAAACAACGGCCCAACGTTTGACAGCCGAAATGAGCGAGCGAAATGAGGAGCGAAATGAACGAGCGAGACGGTTGCTGACAAAGTGTTAGGGATATTCATCCGATCCGAAGGATCGTGATACGGCTCGGATGAACTTCGCCAAAGTGTTACGAACGCGATCGGTAGAATGAAAAAAGAGCATAAAAGTGCGTGAGAAGGGACGCGGGTTCTCTTTTTTCGCCAGAAACAGTGTACAAAGCAACAATATTTTTTTAATATAGATTATAAATTTGTATTATAAGAATTGTTTCTTTTCTTACGGGATCTACTGCTTCGGAAAGAAAGGGCTCGTTGCTGGACGCAACACTTGTGATAAAACAAGAGCTGATTTACGCGCTAAATTGGATCCGAAGAAGCAGCAATTGTCTGAGTTCCGCAATGGTAGGGACGGTCAAGTTTATGTGTTTTATAATTTTGATGACATCAGGAAAGATGTAGAAAACATTTTAGGAGAGGAATATTCGACATCTTCACCACAGGCACGAGTGAAAATAATTGGTATGAGTGAGAAATACTCAGACTCAAATTTAATAGATCTTTTGAAATTCCAAAATGAGGGAATTTCCTGGAAAAAGGTCAAGGTTCTTGGAGTTTTTGAGAGCAAGATCTATAAGTATCAAAAATACAATGCAGTTTTGGAAATCGATAATGAAAGTTCAAAAAACTGTCTGTCAAAACTAGATAAGATCAATGTTGGTTTTGATAGATGTAAATTATCCAGGACCGTTCATGTTTTGCGTTGTTATCGATGTGGTCAATTCAGTCATAAAAGCACCGATTGCAAAAATAAGGAAGCGTGCTCAAAATGCAATGGTGAACATAGAACGTCGGATTGCACATCGTCTATCCTAAAAATGTGTAAACTGTGTGTTGGCTAACACTACCAGGAACCCTAAACTGGACATAAAACACGCGGCCAATGGTTATAATTGTCCGCTGTTTAAAAATCAGTTTGAGAAGAGAATGCAGCTTTCTCAATAGCAAGGGGGGGGGGGGGGTGGATTTAGGACGGTACGGAGAGATTTTATATTTCGATGTGACCGGCCTGTCATCCAACTATGCAATGTTTCGTGAGACGGTAGAAAAAGTCCAACCCTTGTTGGTCTTGATCTCTGAAACTCATGTACCTGAGGCAGAAGCATTCCAACAATTTTATCTGAAAGGTTACAGGGTGGTATCGTGTTTGTGACATTCACGTCACACAGGAGGAGGTGCTGTGTATGTTAGAAGCGACACTGCCATTGATTTCCAATGAATCACTGGAAGGCAATTGGTTTCTTGCCGTAGCAGTTTCTCGGGGTAAACGAGTAGGAAATAATGGGATTTTATATCATTCCCCTAGTGCAAGTGACTCAAGGTTTGTTGAAATTTTAGAAGATTGATTGGACAGATTTGTAGCGGTTTACCGTACGCACGCAACCATACGCATTTATGCCAAATGCATATTGCATACAAGTATGAACGAGGAACGCTCGATCCGCGAGCATAAACTAGACCCGTCGCGGGCCCTTCGTCGTTAAAACGAAGACAACCAATTTATGAACAACTAAGAATTAGGAATAAAATTAACTCTCTTACTTTTGGACCAAGGAACCAACCACACGTAATTGTATCCTATATTCAAAATTCCGCTCGTGACCCCATTTCCCCAAACGGGTGACCCCGACCGTTCGATTGCGCGAATTTTCCATACGAACAAGTGATTTTTTTCAACACGAAAACCACATAGTTTTCGATCGACCGCGACCGTGAAGTATTTTTTCGTATCACTGAATCGACGTGATATTCGCACCATTTACGTGTAACACAATTTGCCCGTACTTTCCGCGACGTGAATTTTATGAAAATGTTCCAGACAACGGTGATGAAACCGAAAGAGGAGGAAACTCAGATCGCTGTAACTCATTCATAAATTAACTTTCGGGATTTCGATTCCGAGGACGTCGAGACGTGGTTCGTCTGTTTAGAAGCAGCATTTTACGTGAATGGGGTCAAGCTAGACCGACACAAATTCAACGCAGTTCTTTCATTCCGTCATCGCGAAATGCAATAAATCGGAAATCTCCGATAAGTGAAACAGGCCGTCATCGAATATTTCAGGCCGACGAAAAACCAGCGTTTAACCAGCCTACTTTTCGGAGTATCATTAGGCGATCGGAAACCAAGTATGCTACTTTCTGAAATGCGTCGTCTTGGTGGAGAAGAATGTTCCGATAATGTCCTTACTAATATTTAGCTCCGTGCTTTGCCAATCACTGCACGTTCCATCATTGTCGCTATGTCTTCTGCCTCATTAAACGATCAAGCCAAGAAAGCAGACAAGATCCTTGAAGCTCCGAGCAGCACACCACCCAGCACAAGCGATACGAGTACAGTTGCATAAGCAACCACAAACACGCTTGAAGCTCGTATCGAAGCTCTCTCACGACGCTTAGATGAGGTTTTACCAGCTGATCGATGCTGCGCTTTCTCTGATCGAAATACAAGTTATGTAATTCGTGGTCGATTACTAACAAAAAAATAATTTTTATTTTATTTTTCTTTTTAATTTATTTGGGAGACACCTTTGCCTGCGACTGTAGCCTAAAGACTGAAGCTTGGTTCCTATCTGGCCCCAATTTATAATAGATTTCCTACGCACTCAGCGTTTTACCACTCAGCCAATCGCGGTCCCTCGATGTCGTCATCCGTAGATCTCGCCATCGACTTCCTGGTGGTTCCTTCGTTCGTTCCTGAGGGCTGTCTTCCGGTTGTGGGGTTGTGCTATCACTTGCTACGATGGCGACCCCACGCTGTACCGTTGAACGTTGCTACCGTGGTGGCGACCTCACGATCGTTGCTACCATGGTGGCGACCCTTCGTTGTAGATCAGGCTGGTAACACGAGTATCCTGTGTCTGCCTGACTTCCGAGGTGGAGCGAATGAGTCGACCGTTGGAATGTGTGACCAACGTCGGTGTTGCATCGTCATGTTAGAACATGTCTGGCTGTGGTATCTGCGTAACGTACACATACATCTTCCCGATCCAGACAGCGACGACACGCATCCGGATCGAGGTAACCATGGGACCAACGAACTCCAAGTTCATCGCGATCACGCACACCATCGAGGGCACCGCGCCGAGGGCTCTGTTGGTTTCACTATCGTCATGGTAACAAGGCCGAAAAGTGTGAGAAAGAGCACCCGAAGGATCCTGCCACTAAGTGCATTTTTTTTCGAAGAGCGTCTGCCGGTTTACTCCCGAAAAAAGTAGCGCGTTTCTCTCTCCGAGTTTCTAGCTATTTTGAATCTCATCTCATCGCCGATAATGATCCCGATAACCCACACACCAGCTATAATCGAACGCCACGCAGAATGAACCACGAATCACACATTACGCACCATCCTTTAGAGAAAGGATGAATCCCACACCGGCACGAAAACTTTTTGCTGCAAACGGTAGCCAGATCGCCACTTATGGCACTAAAAATATCACCCTTGATATAGGACTTAACCAGCAGTTAACCTGGCCTTTCACTATTGCAGATGTTGATTCGCACATAATAGGTGCGGACTTTCTTAAACTCTTCGACCTGCTCGTAGACATTAAACGCGACAAACTGATATCGAACGCAAAAAAAACACAGCATCGCTTTCTGTAGCTGTATGTATTATATTCGGTATTTTCAAACAATTACTAAGAGATTTCAGCGATATTACGGTACTCAATCTGAAGAATCGATCGACAAAATTTAACGTAACACATCAAATCTAAACGAAAGTTCCACCTATTTTTTGCCAACCTCGCAGATTACCGATAGAAAAGTTGAAAGCAGCCCAAACGGAATTTAAATACATGATGGAGCAAGGTATCTGTCAACCTTCTAAAAGCTCATGGGCCAGTCCGTTACACATGGTCAAGAAATCAAATGGGAAGTGGAGACCGTGTGGAGATTACAGAAACCTGAATGCAGCAACCGAACCAGACAGATACCCGATACCACATATCCAAGACTTCGGCAATATTTTACACGGCACAAGCGTATTTTCCTGCATTGATCTTCAAAGAGCTTACCATCAGATTCCTGTTGCGGAACAGGATATACAGAAGACAGCGGTAACCACACCGTTCGGTTTGTTCGAGTTTCGTTACATGACGTTCGGATTAAGAAACGCTGGCCAAACACTACAACGACACCTTCATTCTATTTTTCGCGATCTTATGTTTGTCTTCCCGTATATTGATGATCTATGTATCGCCTCGTCCAATATAGAAGAACACAAAAATCATCTACAAACGGGTTTTCAAGGTTTGCGAGAAAACGGTTTGGCAATCAACGTAGACAAGTGCCAAATAGGTAAATCTTCCGTAATTTTTCTTGATCACACGATCACACCCCAGGGTATCAAACCAAATCCAGCGAAAGTCCAAGTGATCCTCGATTTTCCACGCCCCAAGGTCGCAAAGCAGCTTAAAACGTTCATTGGAACGATAAATTTTTATCGACGTTTTATTCCTCATGCAGCAAACAACCAACAACTCTTGCAACAGATGATTCGTGAGAACGTCAAGAATGATCAAACAACGCTAAAATGGGACGAAAACACCGAAGTAGCTTTTGTGAATTGTAAAAAACTGCGACACTCCAGGCACACCCATCACCCCATGCAAATCTATGTCTACATGTCGACGCTTCGAATGTTGCAGTTGGAGGAGCATTACACCAGGTAACCAACCATAGCCTTGAACCTCTAGCGTTTTTTTTCGAAGAAGCTGACACCAACGATGCAGAAGGCTAGCACATACGATCGCGAGCTATACGCGATGTACGAGCCAGTGCGATTTTAAGGACCTGCTCGAGGCACGTGTGTTGCATTTACCCATTCTACTCCATTCCTCCAAAGATTCTTGGATTTTAGGAGAACAAATGTAATGTCAAATGTAATGAACAAATGTCGGTGACTTCAATATTGATTGGCTAAATATTGAAAAATCTGCCAAGTTGAAAAGCTTGATGGATACAGTAAATATGAAACAAAAAGTAACTGAGGTCACACGTATTGCTAGACAGAGCAGAACATTGATCGATCACGTTTATAGTAGCACGGACTTTATTAAAGTCGCTACTGATCCGTTACTAAAAATAACAGATCATGAAACTCTTGTTTTAAATATTATTGATGAACGCTGTGTGAACAAACTTGCGGAATTCGGATGCTGAATTTTCTTTCTAATAGTTACCGTACGATTGGCGGGATTTTTAAGCGAAGAAGAGGGATTTTGTTTATTTGTTTTTCCTTTTATAACCTTTTCTCTGAGTGCCCACCGAGTGCCACCGGCACTCACAATACGACAGTTGCTGAAACTTGACGAAACCAGCAAACTGTCGGTTTATACCACTATATTGTTATTCTTGTGTAAACATACTCCCCCCCATGACAGAATGTCATAACAAAGGCGAAAGGAACTAGCATGTGGTTTCACCGTCCGCTAACGGCAGTAAGCAGATTTTGTTGATCGGACGAGTGATGATCCCTTTTACCGTTTGTAGTTTTACCACACGTGTGAGCTGGTCCTCTCCAGGATGAATTGCAACGATGCGTGCTAGGGGCCATCGGGTTGTTGGTAAGGATTCATCCAGTAGTATAACCAATCGGCCGGGGAGTATATCGTTGGTTCGGTGATGTCTCATGTTGTCTTTCTGCATTTCCTGCAGATACTCCGTAGCCCAATGCTTCCAGAATCGCTGAACGATTAGCTGCCACCTTTGCAGTTCATCGAGAGTGTACGCCTTCAATTTGGTGTAGTCAGGAACAGGAACTGCGTGCATGGACGTACCGATGAGGAAATGCGCTGGGGTAAGTGCTGCCAGATCATTCGGGTCGTCGGACATAGGCAGTAAGGGTCGGGAGTTCATTGCCGCTTCGATTTGTTGAAGGATAGTGCAATATCCTTCGTATGACAGCCTCGAGCTGCCTAGATGACGATAGAGGTGTCGTTTGGCTGTTTTCACCGCTGCTTCCCATAATCCACCGAAGTGTGGAGCTTTGGGTGGAGTGAAATGCCAAGTGATACCTTTGTTGGCACAATTGGTGGCAATGATGTGCTGCTGCTGTTCGTCGTTCAGCATGTTGACTAGTTCGCTGAGCTCGTGCGCAGCGCCTTCGAAATTCTTTCCGTTGTCTGAGTGTATGTGCGCTGGTAAACCGCGACGGGATGCAAATCGATGTAACGCCGCCAGAAAACCAGCTGTGGTGAGGTCGCCCACCAGCTCTAAGTGGACCGCTTTCGTTGCGAAGCATACAAATACGCACAAGTAGCTTTTAACAGCGGCAGCTCGACGATGTGCTGGTTTCAGATAGAATGGGCCAGCGTAATCCACTCCGGTTACGGAGAACGGCCGGCTGGGAATGACCCGAGGTGGTGGAAGTTGGCCGATTTGTTGCTGTTCGAGTGTAGGATCGTGACGTATGCAACGGAAACAGTTCCGCACGATTTTTTTCACCAAGCACCTTCCGTCTAGTGGCCAATATGCTTCCCTTATTTGCGACAGCAATAATCTTCCGCCGCCATGCATAAGTTGCTCGTGATAGTGGGTTGCAATTAGATGTGCGAATTTGTGCTTCTTAGGAAGTACTATGGGATGCTGGGATTGGTAGGGAAGCTGCGACAGCTTCAATCGTCCTCCTACTCGTATTATTCCTTGCTCATCGAGGAATGGGTTGAGTCGCCGTAGTGGTGATTGTCTTCCTATTGCTTCACCTTTTGCCAATTGCCGTAGCTCCGCTGAAAATGCGTCTTGCTGTGCTAAACGACATAGCACAGTTTTAGCAGCTTCCATGTATTCGGGAGTGATGACTAAAGGTGATGTGAAGTGTGTTGGTGTTCGTTGAGTGCGTGCCTTCTCCTTAGTGTTACGTGTGAAGCGAATGCAGTATGCAACGATGCGCAACAATCGCGTGTAGCTGGAACACAACGTAAACCAAGGGTTAGTGATGGTGTTTACATAGGCAGCACTCACCTGACGAATTTCGAGATTCGTATCTTCAGCTGGTTCAGGATTACAGTTGGGCCAGTTGGATGCGGGTAGTGCTAGCCATTCCGGACCGCAACTCCACAGCTTGCTCTGCAGGAAATCTGCTGCTGACATGCCGCGTGAGACCAGATCGGCAGGGTTAGTTGAGCCGGGAACATGCCTCCACTGACGAGGATGAGTATAATGCTGCACCTCCGATACTCGGTTGCCTACGAACGTTGCCCACGTGTTAGGTGAGGCGCTGATCCACTTTAACGTGACGGTAGAATCGGACCAAAAGAATACTTCTGCTGCGTGTAGTCCCATCGCCTTCTTGACTCGATCGTAAAGATGAGCGCCTAATACTGCAGCACACAGTTCCAGTCGAGGTAGTGTGACACGCTTAAGTGGTGCCACTCGCGACTTGGATGAAAGTAAAGTGGTGCGAACTTCCCCTTGCTCACTTTCGCAACGAACATAAATGCAGGCCCCGTAAGCTGCTTCAGATGCGTCACAGAAGGTGTGTAACTGCAATTTACTACCAGGTAACAGCGCATAGCGATCGATCTTAAAACCGGATATGAGTGGCCAATCTTGCTGAATATTTTCCCATTTCTTGCAGATAGAATCAGGAACAAGATCGTCCCAACCAGCTTTCTGCAACCACAACTCCTGCATCATGATTTTGGCTCGTACGACAATGGGAGAAATCAGGCCAAGCGGATCGAACATGCGGGCTATGTTAGAGAGGATGCTTCTTTTAGTAGGACTTGCTGTGTCGGTGTCGATTGCGGACTCGAATGACAGAACATCATGTTCTGGCTCCCACGAAACTCCAAGAGTCTTTACCGTTTCGTCGGGTATAAACTGTAGCGCTGACTGTGTGCCGATCTGATCCGCAGTTAGACCGGTAAGCACCTCTAATCGGTTTGAAGTCCACTTCCGTAATTCAAAACCACCCCTTGAAAGTAATTCATTTAACTCTACTCGTAGACGCCGAGCGCTTTCGATCGAATCCGCACCGCCTATGAAGTCGTCCACGTAGAAATTGCTCTTCAGAGCGGATGCGGCAACAGGATATGTGGTTCCCTCATCGTTTGCAAGCTGCTGCAGGGTTCGAGTTGCAAGGAAGGATGATGGGGACAACCCATAGGTTACGGTGTTCAGCTCGTAATACTGGATCGGTGAATGCGCATCAAACCGGAAACAAATGCGGGCATACTTCCTATCGTCTGGATGCAGTAGTATTTGGCGGTACATTTTAGCAATGTCTCCAACAACCGCCACCTTATACGTGCGGAATCGTAGAATGATGTCCAACAAATCATCCTGAACTGCAGGGCCGACACATAGCGCTTCGTTGAGCGAGTATCCCGATGATGTTTTCGCTGATCCATCAAACACCACCCCGGTTTTTGTTGTTGTGCTCGAAGCCTTGAATACGGGATGGTGCGGCAGATAATATGCTGATTCGTCGTCAGCTGGAGCTTGTATCAGCGACATGTGCCCTAGCTCTAAATATTCATGCATGAATTCATGGTATGCCGCTTTAATGTGAGAATCGCGTTCTAGGCGCCTTTCGAGCATTGTAAAACGTCGTAGAGCTGATAATTTCGAAAGACCCAGCTTTTCTTCAAAGTCAGGCTGCTTTGGTAAACGAACAATATAACGACCAGTATCGTCTCGTTGTGTTGTATCTTGGTATAATTTTTCGCAATACCTTTCTTCGGGGGAGTAACCATCTCTTATTTGTAATTCTTCCACTTTCCAGAATCGCTCGAGTGATTCCTCAAGCGTGCTCATGCAGACGACGGAAGATGCGTTGGAAGTTTCGGTGTTGTTATTACATGCTGATGCTGAGCCGGTCACGATCCAGCCGAACACACTTTCAATGAGGACAGGAAGGTTATGCGAAATTTTATATTGCGCCCCGCTCTGGAAAAATGCATGATAATGCCGGGCACCGAGGATAAGATCGAGCGGTGCCGACTTATTAAACTGGGGGTCGGCAAGCATAAAATTTGGCGGAATTTGCCACTCGGCGGTGCGCACATCATGTGCTGGCAAATCCCCAATCAAATTGTCCACAATCAAGAAATCAGCATTCAGCTGATATTGGCCCGTTCGGGAGGAAATCTTCGCACGCACCGATTTCCGCACCGGGGTGGAAGAGTGACCCGCACCGATGAGCGTTACGTTGACCGTATCAAGTTTCAACGCTAACCTCTGAGCAAGCCTGGTGCTCATCAAATCAGGCTGCGAGGCACTATCCAATAGTGCTCGCACTGGATGCAGAGTACCATGTGAATCAGCAACGTGTACCACGGCAGTTTGCAGAAAAACATGATCATATGTTTGCTGGCTTGCGTGTGCTGCTACGTGGTGTCTTTGAGTGTTTGTGGCGTGATCGTCTTTGTTCTGTGGATGGCTTACCGGAGCATTTCGCGCAGCTGGCATGGTGTTTGCAGTGGGAAGTGCTCCTTGTGCGTTGTGTGCGTTGTGTGCGTTGTGTAACAGTGTATGGTGTGCTGAGTGACAGTGTCTGCATTTGTATTGCGAGGAGCAATCGCGCGCTCGGTGGTTGTCCCGCAAACAATTTAAGCATAACTTATTGGACATGACCTGTCGATATCGTTCTTCCGGACCCATAGTCATGAATCGCGGACATGCCAGCCGAGTGAGATTCGATTGTTTGTGTGTGAAGTGCGTGTGATTTCCGCTAGAGGGTGCGTCGGTATTGTTTACCATCAGAGTTTCGAGCACTCGCATTCGGCGTTGCAAAAATTGCACCAAGCCTTCGTAGCTTGGATTTTCATTTGTTGATGCAAATTCCTCCCAATCGCGCAACGTTGTTGTAGGCAATTTTGTGCATAGCAAATGTTCTAATACGCTACTCCAAGCATCTGTGTTTTCACCCAAGTGGTTTAGCGTTTTCTTGTGCCGCTCGAACTCATCGACAAGATGGTGAAGGGTTGAAGCACTTTCCCGTTTCATGGTGGCCATTCCGAATAAGGCTTGCAAATGACGCTTTTTTAACAGGTACTCGTTAGAGTAACGCTCCGTCAGTATTTTCCATGCTATTTCATAGTTTGCGGCACTGATGGTGATGGATTCAATAACCTTAGCGGCTTCTCCCTTTAAGGATGCGCGCAAATAGTGGAACTTTTGGATCGGCGGTAGCTCGGGGTTATCATGTATTAAGCCCTCAAAAGTGTCCCTATACGTTAGCCACTGCATGTAATCACCATCGTATTCGGGAAGCGCGATGGTGGGAAGTTTAATGCCTACTAGGGGGCTCGGGCCAGCGTTTGGTGTGGAACTAATGCTTCGCGGAACATGCACCCTTTTAGCCTTTAGCTGGGAATGTGCGCGTATCAAGCGCGGCTCAAAATCATCGCGTAAAGCGGCATTGTGCGCAATTTCTTCTTCGGTGATTGCCAAATCCTCTAGCTGACCTTGGATTTTCTCCAAGTCAATGGATAGCTGGTCGAACTTTGTTATGCGCGTTTCGACCTCGATAGCGTCTCGTTCCGGGAGAAAATCAAGGAGGAACTTCTCGTGGCGATCTAATGAGACCAGCAAAATTGCCCTTCGGGACGATAGAATGACGGCTGACGCTGGCATGATCAGACACGATGGAAATAGCTTCGTCAGCGGTAACGAAAAAACGGGAGTGTTGTGTCGCGATAAAATTTGCGTTATGCGTAGGAAAAAACAGGTCGCGAGAATCCGCAAATTAATAACCAGCAATTCGGCGTATCCTGGTCACGGCACCATGAACAAACTTGCGGAATTCGGATGCTGAATTTTCTTTCTAATAGTTACCGTACGATTGGCGGGATTTTTAAGCGAAGAAGAGGGATTTTGTTTATTTGTTTTTCCTTTTATAACCTTTTCTCTGAGTGCCCACCGAGTGCCACCGGCACTCACAATACGACAGTTGCTGAAACTTGACGAAACCAGCAAACTGTCGGTTTATACCACTATATTGTTATTCTTGTGTAAACACTGTGAAACAGTTCAACGAAAACGTAAAATGCTAGAATAAGTACTCGAAACATGCTCTTTGCATCAATGTGTCAGAAGGTCTTCAGCAGGAAACATCCAATTTGGACGAAGCTGCAGACTTGTTATGGAACATGCAACGAACGTCTTGGTAGAAGGGAAGACAACCGTAACAAGAGACTGTTATGTAAATGATATACTTTACATCTTGCACGTGCTAACCGGAAAAGAGACAAGCCATACAAGCAATTTATTAGAACAAACTCGGCTGACGATTGGTCTGACTATACTAGGCTTAGGAATATACTATAGCAGGAATCTCAAAACAACACATAGCGAATACTTTTTTAATGAGATATCTAAGCACAAAGGTAACAGTAAAGAGCTCTGGAAAGTATTGAAAAGTATGATTAAACCAGATCAGTCACGCGTTTCTATTGTTAGATTTGATAACTTGGTTGAATCGGATGATTCTATCTGTTGTGAACAAACGTTATTTACACCGACCGCCGCTGTCACTGCGGTTTTAATGTCGACATAAATGTAAAGATCTTGGCATTCGATCGGAACAGTTAGAACCGTGGTGAGTTTAGGTTTGCGAAAAAACTTATAAAATGGGCGGGATCACAAACAACGAACCTCTTTTGTAGAAAATCGGCAAGAAATAAAGTTACTAATTTTTTGGTTCGCAATAGCGTTCCTAAAGAAAGTCTGAAAAAAGCCGCGTTTTTCTACACTATCATTAGTAACAAGGTTAATTCGTTTTTTGTAAACAGTGTTTTAAATATACATGAAAAAATTAGTTCTGTCGGCGAGCCTGATTATTTATTGAGAAATAAAACACCTGTCATGGAGTCAGCTTAGCACATAAGTAAATCGTGTAACGCACCCTTTATTATAGTAAGTTAACGAAGTAGTGAGTGCCTGCGCGAGGCACTCAGTTAGGATATATAATTAGTGGCAAATAGTGGGCACGCTCTCTCTCTGTTCGTACGTCGTGGGTAACGCACGTTACCATTACAATAAAACGCGCTCGGAACAAACTAAATCGAGTTTATACGTTTATAACACACCAGAGCACCGATTCAATTTTCAGAAGATTACATTTGAGAAGCTAAAAACGATTTGTGTCAACCTGAATAAAACTGCAGGTATAGGGAATGTGAATTCTCACACAATTCAGGACTGCTTCCACGTAATAGGAGAAAATCTTCTTATAGTGGTTAATGAATCGCTAAAAAGCGGATATTTTCCTAAAGCATGGAATGAGTCATTGGTAATACCTATTCCTAAAGTAATCGGAGCTGTCAATGCGGAGGATTTTCGTCCCATCAACATGCTACATATACTCGAAAAAATTCTTGAAATTGTAGTCAAAGAACAGTTGGTACAATTTCTGAATGCACACGAGTTTTTAATTCGCGAGCAGTCAGGATATCGGCAGGGCCACTCTTGTGAAACTGCTTTGAACCTTGTTCTAGCGAGGTGGAAAGAGTTGATGGAAAAGAAGGAAACGATAATTGCTGTCTTCTTGGATCTTAAACGCCCAATCAGACAAAACGGGCAGAGTCGATACTGAAGTCGGGCCTAGAATGGGGCCCCGTTCTAGCCCCGACTTTAGGCTCACTTTCAGAACAGAACGGGGCTAAAATGAACACGTTTCAAAAGAAATGTGACGTTGCCGTATTTGCAAGGCGAAATTTGAAAAAAAAAATATAGGCGGTTCTTCCCTCTCTCTTTCACGTGGACTGTTTCATTCTCCACAGCTGATTTGAGGAGTTATACAGGGAAACACACATGATAAGCTGCGGAGAGTCCACTTTAGGAAATCGCGCAAGCGAATATGAAAGTAGGGAAGATTGATACGGAAACACCCAATATGTTGGCAAATCTCCTAATAGGAAATCGCGTGCAATCGATATAAAATGTCAGATTGGCGAGGCGGTTTGAATGTTGGGTATATATTTGTCGGTTTGAGAGTTGAAAAATGTAAACAAACATAACCCTACTTTCATATTCGCTTGCAGGATTTCCTAAAGTGGGCTCTCCGCAGCTTATCATGTGCGTTTCCCTGTAACATTGAAGGTGTTGGCTGAGAAGGTCCTCGAACGATACAGCGTGCGAGTCAGTACGACAACGATCGCAAGAGAAATGAAGGGAATTTAATTATTCCTTTAACCGAATCCACAACATACCCGAACGTCGTAACACGGAGAGCACTTTCGAAGAACGGAGATCGTAAGCTGCAACGTTTTACGAAATTTCACTGGAGATTACCGACACGGGCATCATATTCCTGGACGAAGTTGGTTTTGACCTTAGCATGCGGACATCGTAAGGACGATCGCGGAAGGGAACAACTCCTATCGTCGTTGTACCGCACTTGCGATCGGAAAACATTTCGATTATGTGCGCTATGAATAAGTATAGCATAATTCATTACCAGTCGCACAACACGGCTATGAATCGTGAACTATTTAAACAGTTTATTTTAGAGTTGAAAGACATATTAAGGATGCGCGGAATTACTCGTTCGTACATGATTATGGATAACGTGGCATTCCATAAATGTGCAGAGGTAAAAGATGCAATCGACAACGAAGAAGACAGACCAATTTATGTACCTCCCTATTCACCCTTCCTGAACCCGATAGAAAATATGTTCAGCAACCCAAGCGAACCGAGTGGGGCTAAAATGAACAAAATAGCGTGTATCCTGCTCTAATTTGAATATCTTCCTGGCTCGCACTCGTAGAATCATTTTTTGTGAAGTCACGCACTCCCGCTTCTGTTCATTTTGTTGTCATGCTTCTCGTTTTCACCCCTGTTCCGTTCTTGTTTGCACTCACATGCAAGATAGATAGGACAAAATTTGCTTCATCGGTGATTTCATTTTGTGTGTGTATATGCAAAGCTTTGAACAAATTTCCTTCTGTTCTCCATACAAGCTGCATACTGCTTTTTCACCTTTACTCCCGCGATCACCAAATACCTTTCATTTATCTCCCATACAAGCTGTAGCTCCATGATCTTTAAAGCGGTTTGAAGGAAATATGATAAAAAATGCAAATGTTTGTATTACCACAAAATAAGCAGGATATTCATTACGGACATTTAAAAATTATCAACTCACGGGTTGTGCCGACAAACATGCAATAATTAAAATTGAACATGTTTAAGCACAGAATGTTATAAATACAAATACAAGGCGGAACCATTCCCAAAGATGATAAGAAAGCACGGTTTAACTGAAGAAAGCAGCTAAACGGGGGACAGTGATGCTGCGGTGCTAGATGAAGAAATCGATCATCAAAGATTGCAGCGATCAGTAGCGCATACGTTTGCGTATGCGTGTTCCGCTAGTCAAAGATGTGAATCCATTTGCTCAAGCGGCATGATTGTTTAACATTTGACTAGTCAAAACCAAAATGATTGTCCCGATTTGTGTATTTTAACGCAGCAACAATTATTGACAAGATTTTTTGAAATGATGTTTATAACTTCAAACCAAAAACATTTGCAAATTGTATGTAATTGCAGTTACCGACGCAGCGAAACAACAATTGAATAATCAAACCCCTAACCCCGACATTTCAACAACAGAATAACCCACAGAAAAAAATAGATTGCGTCGAGATTCTAACTCAGGCCGGGCATGTTGTAGAAACTTGCAAGGTGTTTCGGTGTGCCTAAAATAAAACTCACTAATAATGATGTTCCGCCATATTGAACCCAACAGCCTGATTGTAACGCCGACGAAACAAATGCAACGGTAATTATCTAATTGAATTAAATATAAGATCGAATCTCTTCCTCACTCATAATTACAGCAGCAGAAAGAAGCTCCCCGGGAATTCCTAAAGATTAATATCTGTCACCGCATTCTAACCAAAACAATGACGCGTTGTTATTCACAACATACTCCCCTCCAGTGCAGCAACCCGGTGCTTCATTTAACGAACGTCATTGTAGACCACGCGGTCTCTAATACTGAACTTTCTCTTTGGTTACCGCTTAATCCATCCGCGTTTCTACGTCTAACACTGCGATTTTAGTAGCGGGTCGTTCGATTGTACCGCTGTTAGTCTGTACCGTCGCGCGTCTATCCTGACCGACTCTTGCCCTAACTATTGCGATTACACGTCCTTTCGGATAGCAACTGCGAGGTCCGTCGATAATCCACACGATGTCGCCGACCGCGATTGGTTCTACTGGTTCGAACCGCTTCGTTCGCCGGGTTAGCGTTGGCAAGTAGTCTTCGGCCCATTTCTTCCAGAATAGCTGCGCGTTACGTTATGCAGCACACCACGATGCCGTCACAGCTACCGGCGAATCATCCAAGAACGCTTCTGGCTTAGCTCCGTCCGAGCTACACGACAGGAGGTGGTTTGGCGTTATCGGAGAATCCATCTCGTCTCCGAGGTATGTACGTCAGTGATCTGAAATAAATAATAATCAGTTCTATTTCCGTTAGGGTTGATGTCAGCTGCTCGTCGCTCGGAGTTTTGGATAAATCCAGGTTGCTTAGCGTCTTCTTGACCGATTGGACCAGACGCTCCCAAGATCCACCAAAGTGAGGCGCGGATGGTGGGTTGAAAATCCAATTCATTACCGGACTCGAAAACCTTTCCATTAACACTTCCGTGTCGTCCTTCAAGGCTCGTCGACGTCCTCGTAGCTCTCGCGCTGCTCCGACGAAATTAGTATCCTGGTCACTGCTGATCTTACGTGGTGATCCACGTCTCGCGATGAATCGGCGGATCGTCAGAATGCAGGAGGCTGTTGTAAGCGAGTGGACCACCTCCAAATGAATCGCTCGCGTTGTCAGGCAGGTGAAGATCGCTCTAGATCGTTTCTCATGGCGACGTCCAACGGTGATACGTATCGGTCCAAAATAGTCCTTCATCTTTTGGGTGATAGCATTCGCTAATTCGGGATCTTTCTCCATCTTTTTCCTTAGGTCCGTATATCTTCTCAAGGCCATGTTTCTGTTACACGGTAGCCGTACGTCGTATTTCCACAGTAACCCCGGCTCTAAACGCTTAGCAATTGTCGCGTTTGCGAACGCGAATCAGAAAAATTTTGCGAAACTCCATATAAAAAAAATTGTGAAAAGTCGCTATACGTGTATTTTCAGCGAAAAATCGCGATTCGAAGCGCGACTTGACGCCATGACAGTTTTCTGTAATAACAAGGTAAACATGGCAATACCAAGGTAAACTAATACAAATTAAAAAATTAAATATTTTGAGTGTTATTAAATATTGTAAATTAAATTAACAAATCGAGTGCTATTTATTTTTTAAAAGTACGCAGGATTTGTATATAATTATTGTGAATGTCAACATTATTTTTAAAACAGAAGAATCGTTGTTAATTCAAAACAAAAATCCCATATCGTGGACAAAGGCTTCAGAAAATAGAAGAAGAAGAAGACAAATGCATGGCTGCATTGTTTATGAATTTATTACTTGTATGTTGAACTTGCTTGAACAATAAAAATTAATTAATAATTAATTAATAATTAATTAAATTAATTAATTAGCAAAAATATTAGAGTTAAAAAAATAGAGTTAAAAAATATTAGATAGTCCACAGCACAGTGTTCGATCCCTTTTGGAAGCTGTGTTGGAATCGTGGTTATGAATAGCTGTATATTGATGGTAGTTTGGAAGCTGTGTTGGAATCGTGGTTATGAATACCTGTATATTGAGGGTACGGTGACGGTCATGAAATGAGAAAAAAGCCATACACGTTTGATTACCCGTATTCGAAGATTTTTACCTTCATGCTACTCGAAACTGCCGATCCCAATTCTCCTGGTTCCCCGGATCCCGGTGTATGACACGGTAGGCAAACACATCTTCGTTCACCTATTTATCTTGTTACAATTCTTTCTGGCTACCGGAAAAAATTATAACAAGATTTTCCAGCGTTAAACACACAAGAAAACAAAACGAAACAAATCTGCAACTGTACTGTTAGCAACAGCCGTTATTTGTATCACAGGAGTTAGCAGCATCCTGCCACGAGCTTTCTTGATGGTCCATTGTTTTGAAACATCGTCACTGGAGTTAAAAAACTTGCCTTTCTCATCAACTTCATCAAAACAATAAATTTACTATTTATTATAATTTTCTTTGTTTAAATTAATTTAATTTAATTCGAAATTAATTTCCCGCTACCGGCCAGATTGAAAACATAAACAAACCTTGCACGAGAAAACTTAAACAACCTTGAAGTCGCGCCGAAAGTCGCAAAATTTTTTGGGAAAACTGTGCTACGATTGTCGCGTTCGCAAACGCGACAATTGCTAAGCATGTAGGCACGGGGTAAGGCTGTTTGGTAACGATAATCCAGCAATCAGGTTTCCGAGGCAAGGATTGCATTGGCCCTTTCATTTTCCTTCGGAATAACGTTCCTTGTGCTACGGATTCCCAGCGATTCAATGGGATAGTGTGTCTTCGATGCGTTGTGTAGATGGTCCCTCGAAACACCATCGCATATGCTCGCATGGTAGCAGCTACGAGCCGCTTCTCCACGTGACGATCCACCGCGTGCCCCAAAAACAGTCCAACCTAGCTTCGTCTTCGTAACGAGCGGCTTTCTACTCCCGCCTTCGGCGTACTTGAGAGGCCTGCCTAGGCACCAGTTGTCCACGCCAATCAAGATACGGGGTCTTGCCTTGTAGTACGAGGCGACAGGCAGTCCCCTCAGATGAATATACCTTGCACTTAGTTCTTCCATGCTTACTGATTGTTCTGGAAGAGATAAAATCGTTAACAGAGTGTACTACTTTTAGATGGAACGCCTTGGACCCTTCGCGCACGCCTGAGATGCTAAGTGCCACACGAACTGAGCCAACCTCCTGACGTGTGATGCCACCCGTCCACCTCAAACTTATTGGATCCGGTCTGCCATCAACATCGAGCTCTTCGATCAAACTATGCTCTATAAATGTCCTGCTTGTGCTTGTGTGTACGTTACATCGTATAGTGTCTTGTGTGGTGTCGTGTTTAGTGCTGTGTGCGTTGCCTGATCTTCCCGTAGTGCTACTTCTCTCGTGCAACAGTGCGTGATGGTGTAATTTGCACCCTTCGATATTACACACCGTCTTTATAAAGCACACACCCCGGTGCGCTGCTAAACATCGTACGCATAAACTCTCGTTTCGGACGTATGCGCGTCGTTCCGACAACGATAACTCCCGGAACATTTCGCAGTCTACCAGTTTGTGCCACGCGTCGTGACATAATTTACACTCACGACTGGTAGATGGTTCGGTTGTGTGTACGGTTACATGCGATTGTCGAGTGTTTGGTGATTCACGGCGATCAAGTATTGGCCCCTTTTTTGATACCTCTACTATTAACCTGGCAGCCGTTGCGATTTCTCCAATCCACTTGCCGAATTCGCTGACGGTAGCCTCTGGCAATTGCACCTTGTACCGTGCCCATTCCAGCAGCCGTTACGGGGGTAATTTCGCCGCCAGCTCGTCGAGTAAGGCGACATCGCAGTCATATTGCCGCAGTCCCGATATTTGAATCGTTGCCCACATTTTCTGCACGCCCTTCCCGAAAACTGCTATGGTCTCCAGATTTTCCGCTCTAGGCGCGGACATTTTTCTCACCTTTTGGATCAGGCTCTCCACGATGAGTCCCGGCCTTCCGTACTCGGACCTGAGAATGTCCAACGCCTTCTGCAGCCCCGAGGGATCTCGGGGTAACAGGTTCTCCTGATCGTCGATGCCGCATGCCGCGGACGATCGCTGGTAGCTGGCATAAAACATCGGCCATTGCTCTGGCACCCCGGAAAAGGTAGGGAGCTCCCTACTGACGATCTTGCGCGCTGCCTTTTGACGGACAGTCAAAATGTCGTCCCCTAGCGTCACGTTCAACGGCTTGGCCATCTGAAACGAAACACCACGCTCACCCGTTGCCGCTTCTCCATATTTCTCTTGCTATCTACGCTGGGCATCACGGTGCGTCGCGAGGGATTTGTTCACAGCGCGACGCCAATCACCATACTCCTGGTCCAGCGCTGCGGCTTGGTCGATGGCCACCGTATGATCGTAGCCTGGTGGTGCGGCGGCCATTGTAGCGTCGAATGGCCGCCAGCGTCGTGGGTTGTCCGCCATCGTGCTACTATTCGGCTGCAACACTCGCGTCCCGTACCCGTCCGGGTTCGAAACTAGGGTTGAAGGGTGATGAACCCGCCGGTCCTCAGTCGCCATTGCAGCTGCAGTCCGCTTTGGCGTCGTCACTCCCAGCCGCTCCGTGTCTTGCAGCCAACCCTCCATCTTGTCCGCCTAACCATCGGGTACACCTTGCAAACTGGGATTGATGCGTTCTCGTTCGCGTGCGAGTTCTCGCCGCTCCAGCTCAAGCTCCCGACGCTCCAACTCAAGTTCTTTCCGCGCCAGCTTGAGCTCTCTGTCATCCAGGCTGGGAAGATTTGTCCTCCACGAACTAATGGACTCTTCGTCCACCGATGGTGTACGAGTTCCCGTACGCCTTTCTGAAGGCTCCTCGAGTGCTTCCGACTGGTACTGCCGCTCCACACTCGCACTTTTAGAGCCTCTTGCTCCTTCCATTCTATCTACAACTTCTTTCACTTTAGGCGAGTCTACAAAAAATCACTTCCCGACTTTTCACTTTTTCGTGGCTTATCGCGCGCGTACCGACACTTTACATACGATCGAACGAATAGCACTTACTTCGCGAGTGACCGAATTGCGTGGATTGTGAACAAGTAAGACTAGTGAATTACGTTCCAGCAATTTGTGGAATGTTGTAAATAATTGCGGTTTTGTAAAGGTTTTGTTGGTTCAGCTATGAGCGACCACAAATTGGTCTTTATTGCCGCGTATTTGGAATGTAAGAGGCCGAAAGCGTGCCTTTTGGCCCCTATTTATACAATTTTCCATTTTCATTAACGGCCATCATTTTCCCAACTTTGTCGAATTTTCACAGCGTTCCGTCCCGGAAACCTGCCGAGGCGATCTGAGGGAAGGAAGTTCCGGTGAACCGGTTGAGGCGATCTGAGGGACGGAAGATCCGGCAAACCCGAAGAGGCGTTCCGAAGGAGGTTCCGGCAAACCTGCCGAGGCGATCCAAGGGAAGGAAGTTCCGGCCAACCGGCCGAGGCAACCCGAAGTCCTGCAGTGTCAGTGTAGTGTTTCGGTGCGGTTAGTGTGATTTCGTAGTAAGTAGTTGAAGTTACAGTATATGTGCGACAAAAAGTGAGTGAAGTGCGACAGGAAGTGAAAAAAGTAAGTGATGCGATTGAAGCCTAAGATGTTTGCAAGCGGTCTACGAGTACGAGGTTAGTAACAAAAAAAAATCATTTTATTATACGACCAAGGATTAGGATAGGGAATAATTGTGAAGGTCTCATTACGCATTCGTTCTTTATTGTTTTACAAACGTTGATTGCCTGAAGACTGTGATTTTTTAACTGGATTTTAATTGGATTTTACCTAGATCAACCTTAATCCAAACAATCATGTCCATTCAGAAACGCACGACTAGGGAGGGGGGTCAAGACCTACTAGCAATGATTATGGACCTCAAGCAACAACTTGAGGATTCAAAGCAACAGCAGCTAGAGACAGAGAAACGTATGAAGGATGTGCAAAGGGGGGCTACTGCAGACGTTGCTAAACTTACGGCCGAACTGATAGAAGTTCGATCATTGTTGAATGACCGTAAGATGGAAGAGAGTGTGTCTAAACCGGAAGCCGTTGAGAGGCTGTCCAATTTTGGAAATTCGGATTTAAATGAAATACTGCGTTTCGTCTCGCAAATCTTGAAAGACGGGCCAAGAAAACCGGTTGTTGGGTTACCGTAGTTCGATGGCAAGTATCAGGACTGGGCCAAGTTTAAAACGGCGTATGACCAAACCAGTCAAAATGAGGGCCTCACTCCAATTGAGAATCTCATAAGACTACAGCGCAGTTTGAAGGGAGATGCTGCGCAGTGTGTTAATCGGCTATTAACCCACAAAATTTTTTGCAAAATCATGGAACGGCTAGAAAGGGAATACGGAAGTCCTGACCTTGTCTACGCCAGACTCCTAAATGATCTGCTAGCGGTGTCCAAGCCGACGCTCGATGAACCTAAGACAGTAATCAATTTTATGAGACTGCTCGAAATAGAATTGCAGGATCACGAGCCCATTGTTTGATTTGTTTTGCTAGTCATAGGACTACAGATTGTAGGCGACGGAAGTGTAAATGAACGATGGGATATAGTAAGGCGCCTACGTATATGCGCCAACTGTTGTCTGCAAGATAATCATGGAGCGTATAATTGTACTTTAGCCCTCAATGCAGAGAATACAATTGTCGAATGAGGCATCATACCATGCTACACCGCCGAGCAACGCGTCCCAAACTAACTTCCTCCGGCACAGTTAATGTTCATAAACGGCTCGCCGAAACCTATTATCAAATATTGCCTGTCACTTTAAGTCACGGTCAACCGACGAGTGAAACATTTGCCTTCCTACATTCCGGAGCATCTGTAAGTCTCCTTCTACAGGAAGAAAAGGAAAAACTCGGTGTGTCAGGTATCAAACGTCCACTTACGATGTCATGGGTTATCACAGGAGGAACCCGAAAGCGAGGTAGTGAATATAAAAATAGAAGGAAAGGAAGGGTCACTTCATAGACTAGACGGAATACGAACGGTCAACCGCATGGATTTGCCGACACAATCCGTGGATATGTCGCAATTGCAATCCCAATATCATCATTTAAGGAACCTAGATATGCCAAACTATCACCAAGCACGACCAACCATTCTACTGGACTTACCTCATGCCCACTTGATATGTGGGTTTCAGAACAGAATAGGTAAGCTTGGGGAACCAACCGCGGTGCAACTAGGCTAGGTTGGACTATCATAGGAGGACAAGATGGAGGACGAAACACAAGACCCATTTTTTCGGCATTTGAAGACGAGAGTAAAGAAGAGCTGTCCATGGATAAAATGATGAAAGAATATTTCAATGCTGATACCTTTGCCAAAGACCAAAGATATTGCCAAAGACGAGGAGAGAGCAATAAAAATAATGGAATCTACAATGAAGAGAAACGAACCGGCATATGAAATAGGGTTGTTGTGGAAATGGGACATTATCAAACTTCCAGAAAGTTAACATCCTCAAGCCTTGCGCCGTTTGGCAAGCTTTGAATCAAAGATGGAGTGTGTTCGTTACTAAGACGTTATAACGAAGATTTTGAACTGACTCAGACGTCACGCGGACGTCTGACGTTAGAAACGCTGAAACGTCAAAACAAAAAAACGTCAAACTAACGTGAGGGAGGAAGGAAGTTTCCGGTGAACCTGGCGGAAGAAACACGCGCTTGTGAACTAAAAAACGTGAATAAAACAACTGAGCTAATCATTGGTCCTTCGAACCGGATTGTTCATACGGCAGTTCAAGTTTCTTAAGTACAATGGCTGAAGCACGTCGGATTAAAGGTTTTAAACAAACCCTAAAAACGCACCGCGCATCGCTTAACGCACTTGCCACGTTCAGCATCGATTACAACCGCGATACTCAAAGTGGTGAAGTGGAAGTGCGCTTTAAACACCTAGAAGCGTTGTGGTCAAAGGTGGAAGCCATCCAAGAACAACTCGATGCAAGCGATGAGGAAGGATACAACGAAAACCTCACCATATATGCAGAGATGGAGCAGCTGTACTACCAAGCATACAGTTTCCTCTCGTC
The DNA here is from genome assembly GCF_943734845.2 of Anopheles funestus. Classification (NCBI taxonomy): domain Eukaryota; kingdom Metazoa; phylum Arthropoda; class Insecta; order Diptera; family Culicidae; genus Anopheles; species Anopheles funestus. Next base: position 49,821,025 of record NC_064599.1, read on the forward strand.
AGAGGTCAAACAACAGGTTAAGCAGCTTCCGGTAACTTCATCTTCCACACCTGCGGTTCCACAGATGCGGCTTCCGAAATTATCACTCCCTGTGTTCGATGGCAAATACGAAAACTGGCTGAACTTTCATGACTCGTTCATGTCAATGGTTCATAACGCGCCAGGGCTGTCAAACATCCAGAGATTTCATTATCTTCGCGTGTCACTAACCAACACGGCCTTACAACTTGTTCAAGGCATAAGCATCAGCGAGGAAAACTACTCCATCGCATGGGAGCTGCTGCTGAAGCATTACAATGATCCTAACAGACTAAAGGCCAAACATGTCGAGCAACTTTTCGAATACACGGCACTGAAGCGAGAGTCGGCTGCAGAACTTCGTACGTTGGTGGAGAAATTTGGAATCAACGTAAAGGTATTGAAGCAGCTTGGTGAACCAACGGAGCATTGGGACACTTTGCTTGTCTTTATGCTGAGCCGCAGTCTCGATCCCAAGACTCGCAGAGATTGGGAAGAACACATTTCTTCGGATGCTAAGATAAGCTTTGCAGAATTAACAAATTTCATCCTACGACGGGCCTTAGTGCTAGACAAGATACCAGCAAAAGCAGAGATTCCAACTCCCAAGAAAGGCATCCAACGTCCACTAGCCAGCAACACCGCTACCAAGTCGTACCGTAAATGTGCATCTTGTGAAGGAGATCATCTCATCTACTCTTGCGTGCAGTTCAGCCAACTACCCTCAGCAGACAAGGAAACCATAGTTCGAAACGGTCAACTATGTCGGAACTGTTTGCGACCCGGGCATGTCTCCAACAACTGCAAATCATCAAGCAATTGCCGTAAGTGTGGTAGTCGTCATCACACTCAATTATGTCATTCTTCTACAGGTTCTTCTGGTGATAACAACCAACATCGTCCTACTTTCGCGAACCGTAACACGAATCCTCCGCCCTCATCATCGAATGCATCGGGTGTCGAGTCGATTAGCTGTACGTCATCAAGTCAATCACACAAGCCAGTGCTGCTTGCTACTGCAGTCGTCATTCTTGTTGACAAAATCGGACGTGAACACATCGGGCGTGCGCTTTTAGATTCCGGAAGCGAGTGCTGTTTTATAACCGAAAGTTTTGCGCAACGCATGAACGTTCGTCGTGAAAGAACATATCTTCCCATATCCGGAATTGGCCACGCATTAACGCAAGCAAAACAAAAATTCACCGCAACATTACGATCGCGCGTAGGTCAATACTCTATTGACACCGAATTTCTTATCCTACCAAAGGTCACTATCGACCTCCCTACCGCTCGCATTGATTGTTCATCATGGAACATACCTCCTAACCTTCATCTAGCAGATCCAGCTTTCTTCACATCAAGAAATATATATCATATTTCTATATCAAATTGATATACTAATAGGTGCAGGAGTATTTTTCGATTTGTTCAAGCTGCCGGGCAGAATAGCACTCGGGCCCAATCTTCCAACGCTTATCAACTCAGAGCTGGGTTGGGTTGTTTCAGGGTTATCTTCTAAATCTGCAGCTGCACAGAACCACACTATCACCGTGAATTTCGCAACGACCAGCATCGTGCAGATTGAAAACATGATTGAAAGATTCTGGTCAATCGAAGAAGACACTCCAAACTCGTCACTTTCAGCTGAAGAAAGAAACTGCGAAGAACACTTTCTACGAAATGTTCAACGTTCTCCAGAGGGACGTTACATCGTACGATTGCCTGTCAAGGAGAAGGTTCTAGACAAGCTAACTGATAATCGTCAGACAGCTATTCGGCGTTTTTATTCCTTACAAGGTCGTCTTAACCAACATCCGGAACTAAAAACCCAATATAAACAATTCATCGACGAATATTCCACTCTTGAGCACATGCAGCGAGTAGACAACATTGAACAGTCTGGAAGAAAGCGATATTATCTTCCTCATCACGCCGTATTACGCGAAGATTCTACTACGACCAAACTGCGTGTAGTGTTTGATGCTTCCTGCGCGACACCAGGTGGGCCGTCATTAAACGACGCATTGATGGTTGGTCCCACCATCCAGGAAGATATACGTTCCATCATATTACGTGCTAGAAAACATCAGGTAATGATCGTAGCGGACATTAAAATGATGTATCGCCAGATATTGGTAGATTCCAGAGACTCATCGCTTCAAATGATAATCTGGAAGCCCGCTCCTGATCAGCCGTTGGAAACACATGAGCTACGTACCGTGACATACGGCACTGCGTGCGCGCCATTTCTAGCTACAAGAACGCTGTTTCAACTAGCAGTCGATGAGGGATCAGCCTTTCCTGAAGCAGCGTCACTCCTTCAAAAGGACTTTTACGTCGACGATCTGTTCTCCGGTGGTTCCTCAGTAGCCGAGGTTATTCAGCTCATCGAACAGCTTACCAAGCTTCTACATAAAGGAGGTTTCGAGCTTCGGAAATGGGCTTCGAATAAGATAACTGCTCTTCATCACATTTCACCTGAAAATCTAGCAATCGATACGTCGGTAGATCTTCATCGAGATCAAGTAATAAAAACATTAGGACTCCACTGGGAACCGAATTCGGATACATTACGCTACAAGATCGAGATACCTTCACCGCTCCAGCCAGCTGTGATTACAAGAAGATCTGTACTATCATCAATAGCACGGTTATTTGACCCTCTTGGATTGGTCGGTCCAGTTATCACTATCGCGAAGATATTTTTGCAACGTCTGTGGACACTCAAATCCGATTCCGGTGTCGTCCTGAATTGGGATAACGAACTACCTGAAGATCAACGGAGGCAATGGATTTGTTTCCAATCCAAGCTGCCTGTCTTAAATCAGCTACGCATCAATCGCTGCATTTTGCTGCCTGAACCCGTTTCTATTCAACTCCACATATTTGCAGACGCGTCCCAGGTGGCGTACGGATCGTGTGCATATCTGCGGTCAACGGATAAAGACGGTTCAATTCAGGTATCATTAATTACCGCTAAGTCACGAGTAGCTCCGCTCAAGGTGCAAAGCATTCCGCGCTTAGAGCTTTGCGGAGCATTGTTAGCTTCAGAAATGTATTCGAAGATACATACAGCATTGGATATCAAGGCCGATTGTTACTTTTGGCTGGACAGCACAGTCGCTTTGAGCTGGATCAAAGAATCTCCATCCAAGTGGAATACGTTCGTCGGTAATCGTGTTTCCAAAATCCAACAAGCAACGAGTGGATGTCATTGGAATCATATCGCCGGTGTGGAAAATCCTGCTGACTGCATTTCTCGAGGCCTATCAGCAGATGTGCTTATCGATTACGAATTATGGTGGCAGGGTCCATCATGGTTGCAGAAACATTCCGATGACTGGCCAAAACCTGCACCTCTCCCTTCTTCATGTCCCGAAATCATGACAGAAGCAAAATCAACAAAACCAACCGCTGTTGGCATGTCTTCTACTACAGAGACTTCATTTATAGATGAGATCATCGAACGTCGCTCATCCTACCAGCAGCTACTCCGAGTAGTAGCATATTGTCGTCGTGTGATTGGCTACAGGCACAAACATTCAACATCCACTGTATCTCAGCTCAGTGTAGATGAGCTTCGAGAAGCTGAACACTACATTGTTCGCACGATTCAGCAGCAATTCTTCAAAAGGGAATGGAATCAACTAAAGGATGGTAGAACTGTGTCATCGAGCTCTCCTCTTAAGTGGTTCAACGTGTTTATATCGTCCAACAACATCATGCGAATCGGTGGTCGCCTTACAAACGCCGCTCTATCGTATGATAGTAAGCACCCGATACTACTTCCCTCATCTCATCGAATTGCTGTGCTGATTATGCGTGAATATCACCTTAAATATCTCCATGCTGCTCCCCAGTTATTGTTAACGCTTGTACGACAAAGATACTGGATCATCGGGGCCAGATCTTTGGCTCGTCACACCGTTCACCAATGCATCATCTGTTGTCGAGCTCGCCCATCCAGAATTCAGCAATTCATGGCTGAGCTTCCGTCATTCAGAGTCACTCCAAGTCGCCCATTTTCAATCGTTGGCGTTGACTATTGGGGTCCGATCACCTTATCTCCACCACATCGACGAGCTGCTCCTGTAAAGGCATTCGTCGCAGTCTTCGTGTGCTTCACTTCAAAGGCCGTACACTTAGAACTGGTTGCCGACCTCAGCACTGCGAAGTTCATTCAGTGTTTTCGCAGATTCGTTTCTCGGCGCGGTTTAAGCTCAGACGTATATAGCGACAACGGGAGAAATTTCGTCGGGGCTGCCAACGAAATCAAGGCCCTTATGTCTAGTAACAGCTTTCGCGAACGAATCATTCAAGAATGCAACTCTCAAGGTATTCGTTGGCACTTTAACCCACCGCGGGCTTCTCATTTCGGTGGGTTGTGGGAGGCTGCAATTAACTCTGCACAGAAACATTTCATCCGAGTTTTAGGAAAAACTACTCTATCGTACGACAACATGCATACGTTGCTGTGCCAGATTGAATGCTGCCTCAACTCTCGACCAATAGTGCCACTTACTGACGATTCTTCCGACTACGAAGTACTGACTCCAGGTCATTTTCTAACGGGCAAGGCTTTAACGGCCTTACCAGATGCTGACTACCAAAACATCCCGATGAATCGACTGAGACAATGGCAGTTGGTCCAACAACTCCATCAACATATGTGGAAACGATGGTCTAACGAATATCTCACTACCCTCCAATCCCGAACAAAGTGGTTGAAGCCTGCTGTAAAGCAATAATTCTTCAAGAAGACAACACTAAACCAATGCACTGGCCAATTGCTCGAATCGTTCAACTACATCCAGGCTCCGACGGGATCACTCGCGTAGTGACAGTTCAAACACCTACCGGACGCTACAAGCGGCCTGTCGCTAAGGTCTGTTTACTACCTGTTACGGACGAGAAGGAAATAGTTCAGAGCTAGTCTGAAAGGGCCAGTATGTTCGTTACTAAGACGTTATAACGAAGATTTTGAACTGACTCAGACGTCACGCGGACGTCTGACGTTAGAAACGCTGAAACGTCAAAACAAAAAAACGTCAAACTAACGTGAGGGAGGAAGGAAGCTTCCGGTGAACCTGGCGGAAGAAACACGCGCTTGTGAACTAAAAAACGTGAATAAAACAACTGAGCTAATCAGAGTGTAATCAGTATTTAAAGGATTGGTTTCATGCTGAAATATCCTCGTATTGTGAAAAAGGATACGCTGCTCCTATCGGATATCATGAAGAGGTACCTCAAAATGGCCGCTGCAACTACATTCCATATTTTACAGTAGTTAACCATAATAAGCAGAATCCTAAACCAAGATTGGTTTTCGACGCTGCTGCGAAAAACAACGGAGTATCACTAAACTCCCAGCTACTATCAGGGCCCGACGCAGTAGCCTCTTTGTCTGGAGTTTTATTACGCTTTAGGGAAAATTCTTTTGGAGTTTCGGGCGATATACGGGAAATGTTCCACAGAGTAAAAATTCGCCGAGAGGATCAATGCGCTCAACGCTTCCTCTATAGGAGGACACCTAAAAAAGGGCTAAAGTTTTCGTGATGAAGATGATGATCTTTGGAGCCACATGCTCACCTGCCTGCGCGCAGTACGTTAAAAATACAAATGCATCATCCTACAAACATATCTATCCTGAGGCAGTAGAGAGCATAGTCAGAAATCATTATGTGGATGACTATTTAGCTAGTTTTACATCAGAGCAAGAGGGAATTAAACACGTTAATGAGGTAATCAAAATTCATGCGAAAGATAATTTCTTTATCAGAAATTTTATCTCCAACTCCGCCCATACTTTAAGGGGCCTACCTAAGGATCGTGTTTCGTAAGAACACAAGTTAGAAATATGTAGCAAATCACAGGAATTCGAAAAGGTTCTTGGGCAGTATTGGGATAGATCGAGTGATACGTTGTATTACTCACTAAAATTTCTCCAGAAAAAGGACACAGAAGTAACGAAAAGGGTGGTTCTGTCTACCACCATGAGAATATACGATCCAATGGGACTGTTAGCCAACTATCTAATTGAATCTAAATTGTTGTTGCAAGATATATGGCGCTTAGGCGTGCAATGGAACGCCAAATTACCCGCCATAGTAAGGAAACGGTGGTATGAATGGTTGCAGAGCTTAAAAGCGTTAAACACTTGGGAAATGCCAAAATGTTACTCTACAGCGTATGACATAAAAACAAGCGAGCTTTACGTTTTTGTAGACGCCTCCGAGCGTGCCTTTGCAGCGGTGGTCTATCTTAAAACTATCCACGCATACGGTGTCGATATTGGATTGGTGGCTGCAAAATCGCGCATAGCGCCTACTAAGCCAATGTTAATACCAAGACTGGAACTACAAGCCGCTGTGTTAGGCGTAAGACTTGTCAAAACAATTAAAAAGGAACTCCGATCAACTATACATGAGGAGATATATTGGTCCGATTCTAAAACCGTGCTCGCATGGTGTTGCGAAGCGTATATCGCAACTCGTTTGTTTACGTAGTATAGCGTAGTATAGCAGCAGGGCCTTACAACAGCGATATCGTTGTAGGGTTTCGCAATGGGGGCGATGGTGGGACAGTGCCCACCATCATTATAGCAGCGGTTAGGATGGCGATGAAGGAAAACCCGATAAATAGGGCCGAAGGACGCGCCTTCGGCCTCTTTTAAGCGCGACAGTAGAGAACGAAACTAATTTGTGATCTCCCCTTTTCTAACTACACCGATAATAAATAGCTAGAAAACAGATCTACATTTTATGATCTCTCTGTGGCTGTAATCATTCACAACATTTCACAAATTAGTTTCGTTCTCTACTGTCGCGCTTAAAAGAGTCGCGATACCGTGCGGAACGAGTCCGATTCAAGAGAGGTCCAGCTGCGGATATCAGGCGCGCATCAGGGAGCAGTGGTGTTTAACATACGAAAGGCGCACACCTTGCAGGACCTGACGTTACCGGCGCAGACGCTACCGATCGCGAAGTTGGTGGAGCTTTATCCGTACCTAAAAGGACTCCCCATTACATCCTATACTAATGTGGTACCGCGTGTTCTGATCGGCATCAACAATATTCACCTGGGTAAGCCGTTACGATGTGTGGAAGGTAATTTCAACGAACCAATCGCCGCCAAGACCAGACTGGGATGGACAGTGTTTGGTCCATGCCGCATACCGACATCCTCGAGCGCCACGACATACCATAACTTTCACCTATGTGTCTGTAATGATAAAAATGATCAGAACCTCAACATGGCGCTTACGGAATACTTCTCTTTGGAGTCCATCGGGGTCAGCGCTCCGCGTAAACTTATGCCGAAAGAGGAAGAACGAGCGAACACAATGTTGAAAACCGGAACGCGCCTACTGGGAGATCGGTACGAGACCTGTTTGCTGTGGAAGTATGACGACGTGCGTCTTCCATGCAACCGCGAGATGGCACTCAAACGTCACATGTGCCTGAAAAGGAAATGCGATAAGGACCCGGGATTAGCTAAGGCAATTAGCGAGAAGATGCGTGAGTACGCAAACAAGGGGTACATTCGACGTGTACCGGAAGAGGAGATCGTAGAAAGGAAGGAAAGGGACTGGTATTTACCAATTTTCCCAGTTTACAACCCGAACAAGCCCGGAAAGCTGCGTATGGTGTTTGACGCTGCTGCACAGGTACACGGGGTGAGCCTGAATACGTTCCTACTAGCCGGTCCGGACCAACTAGTGGGGCTGGTACATGTGTTATATAAGTTCCGGGAGAATCGAATCGCCGTAACGGGAGACATCCGCGAAATGTTCTTCCAGGTAAGAATGAACCCCGCGGACCAACGAAGTCAACTGGTGTTCTGGGATGATGGCAGCAAGCGGAATGGTGAACCTAGCGTGTACGCCGTTTCTGTGATGACCTTTGGTGCAGCTTGCTCGCCTGCTGGGGCACACTTCGTTAAGAACCTGAATGCGGAGAGGTTCGCTGACCGTTTTCCACGAGCAGCGGAATGCATCAAATTCGAGCATTATGTGGACGATATGCTGTCCAGCGTTGAAACCGTGGAGGAGGCAGTTACCCTGGCGGAAGACGTACGATACGTCCATTCGCAGGGCGGGTTCGAGATCCGGAACTGGCTCTCTAATGCCAAGGAGGTCGTGCATAAGCTCCGGTGGGGAGCTAACAACAAAATGTGTGTGGACATGAGTGCAGGACAAGGTACCGAGAAGGTTCTGGGTATGTGGTGGAATACCGAGAGTGATGTGTTTACCTTCCGTATAAATCCGCGCATCGATGAGAAGCTGCTAACGGGTGGTAGACTCCCGACAAGACGCGAAGTGTTGAGCATCCTGATGATGATTTACGACCCTCTAGGACTTATTGGCCATTTCTTAATGTTCCTTAAGATACTCTTGCAGGACCTGTGGAGATCCGGAATCCATTGGGACAAAACCGTTGAAGGCGAAGCTGCAAAGAAATGGTTAAGGTGGACTGGGTTACTACCGGAACTAGAGAAGCTGGCGATAAGGAGATGCTATCGGAACATAACATCATCAGATGTTCCATGCGTGCAATTGCATGTATTTACCGATGCGAGTCAAAACGGGATGGCCGCAGTTGCTTACCTACGTTTCGAGGAAAACAACACAGTGGAGTGCGCGCTGATCGGTTCAAAAACACGTGTGGCCCCACTGAAGCTTCTGTCGATACCGCGTCTGGAGCTTCAAGCAGCCGTGATTGGAGCGCGTTTTGCGGACCACATCGCGAAAACACATCGATTGAGGATCAGCAAGAGGGTTTTCTGGACGGACTCTCGAAACGTCGTGAGCTGGATAAGGTCGGACCACAGGCGTTACACTCCCTTTGTCGCCTTCCGGGTGAGCGAACTTTTGGAACTAACCAGTGTTAACGATTGGCGATGGCTCTCTACTAAGGTTAACGTAGCGGACGACGGAACGAAGTGGCAAGGAGACCCTGGTCTGACATCATCCAGCAGATGGTTCCGTGGTCCAGAGTTCCTGTGGGAAGCAGAAGAAAAATGGCCTACAAATAAAGATAACCCAGGCGAGTCAACGGAGGAAATACACAAGAGCGTATTGCACCATTCTGTAATCCGTAATGCGGTGGTCAACTTCTCCCGGTTTTCACGCTGGAAGAAGTTGTTGAGGACAGTGGGCTACATTCACCGATATGCTGGCAACCTTCGTCGACGAGCTAGGCGAGCTGATAAGGTTGTAGGACCACTGACGCAGGAGGAACTACTGGCGGCTGAGCGGTCACTATACATCTAGGTGCAGTTGGATGGGTTCGCTGGCGATATCAAACGGCTGAAAGGTGATGTGAAGAAGAAGCATCCCTGGAAGAAGGTGGTAAAACGAGATAGCGTACTGTTCAAGTTATCACCTGAAATAGACGGAGAAGGTGTATTAAGGATGCAGGGACGATTAGACAATCGTTCAGCGCTAGGTGCTTCGCTGGGGAAGCCCGTTATCTTACCTAGACGACACCCGGTCACGGATCTGATTATTAAGGACTTCCATGAGCGATATTGTCATCAGAGCCATGGAACGGTGGTGAGCCAACTCCGATCGCGGTACTATATACCGAAGATTTTGGTGGAGTTCAATCGGGTTAGGCGCGGCTGCCAGAGCTGCAAGATTAGGAACGCCGTACCTAATCCACCCCTGATGGGGAACATTCCCCGGCAGAGAATTGCGGTGAACCAGCGAGCGTTCACATACACCGGGCTGGATTATTTCGGACCAATACTCGTGGTCGTGGGACGACATTCCGAGAAGCGCTGGGGAGCGCTATTCACTTGCCTCACGACAAGAGCCATTCACCTCGAATTGGCATACACACTAACGACTGCTTCATGTATTTTAGCGATCCGTCGATTTATCGCCAGAAGAGGTCCTCCTAGGGAAATAATCAGCGATCGGGGCACTAATTTCGTGGGCGCGGCGAGAGAACTCAACATCGCCCTGAAGGATGTGGACGAAGACGCTCTTAAAACGAGATTCAGCGGGCCAGTGCTGAAGTGGAGATTCAACCCGCCGGCAGCACCTCATTTCGGCGGCACTTGGGAGCGTCTTGTGCAATCGGTAAAGAAGATACTGTGCAGTTTCAATTTACCGCGTCTACCAACGGATGAGATATTGATGTCAACGTTAACGGAGGTGGAAATGATGATCAACTCAAGGCCACTTACCTACGTGCCGCTCGACGAGGAATGGGACTGTCCAATAACGCCGAACCACCTGCTACTAGGAAGCCCTGACGGGAGCAAACAAGCCGTTTGTTTGGACGACTCACCGACAGCGATACGGACGTCGTGGGGTGCCCTGCAAGTGAACGCGGATATATTCTGGAAGCGGTGGATTGCAGACTACCTACCAACGCTCACCCGCAGGACGAAATGGTTCCACCCGGTGCCACCGATTAAAGAGGGAGACGTGGTGGTGGTCGTGGATGGGAACCTGCCTCGGAACACTTGGCCGATGGGACGTGTACTAGAAGTGACCCGTGCGAAGGACGGCCAGGTTAGGCGAGCGAAAGTGCGAACGGCAAGCGGGATTTTAGAAAGACCGGCAACGAAATTAGCGGTGCTAGATATTGTAGGGAGCAGTTCTTCTTCTTCTTTAAAGGTGATAGTGATTTTCCTCCTATGTTGGGTTCCCCGAACATAATCAGAGGCTTGACTATCGTTACAAGAGGAAGCCTTTCGGCTTATTTCTCTTTTCGTCTCACAGTTGCTCGGTTGTCATCTCGTCTATATCACAGGGTTTAGGTATCACAGCTTGTAGTTTTCGTTTGTCTTGTATCATGTGTCTATTTTGTTTTGTCTTTGGTTTAGTTTAAGTTTGGTCGTTTAGAGGCTGGCGTCACGTTGGGGGTTACCCTCTTTTCCTACTGCAAAACAGCCTTATTCCAACAGCCAGTACCGTGGGCCGCGCCGTACTCCGCCGTCGTCCACGAGCGCCAAAAGACCCCGGAAAGAGGTACGTGACAAACTGACGTTCGCGCTCCGCCGGCGGACCCCCGCGTGAGACACCCCCGTCCCACCTTGACAAGGACATCAATTTGTCGATTTCATTGTCGGACCCGAATGTCTCCAGCCGGGAGTCCCGCCGTCGGATGGCCGACCCCAGTCGGGCACACCCCAGTCCAGAAACCCGGCAACCCAAGATCCCGCCGTCAGTCCACGCGCCCCACCCCACCCGCCGGAGGAGGAGCCGTCCAAAGGGACGCCCCCCCCGTGACGTCCTTTTTCTCCCGTCTTCGTCTCTCCTCAATCTGGTTGTTTCTGATGTTTTGTATTCTTTGATCTTTTGCTCTGCGTCTATTGTCTCTGAATGTGTCTTTGGTTGTTTTCCTGCATCTATTCTGTTTTTTGCCCTGCAAAAATCAGATAGTTTCGTACTGTCGTGTCATATATTGTTTGTCTGTGTTATGCTTTGTTTTCCGGTAATTAACTTTTGTTTTTCTTTTTTCCTCTTCCTGTTTTCGATTTGATAGATGTAGATGGGGATTTCTTTCTTATTCCTGTCTTTTCCTTACAAAAAGACGGATAAGGTCCCTCCTCCTATCCACTTCTATCCAAACTATTATATTTCTATGTTTTTTGATTGTATGTACTTAATGATTTTTTTAATTGTATCGCCTGATGTTTCTGTCCAATTTTTTTGAAGTTCCATTAGTGTTGGTCTATTGTTGTCTTGAAATTTTCTACAATCAAATATCATGTGCCACCCGTTGTTAGGTACTAGGCATGAGGTACATATTCCATTTTCTTTTATTTTCATAATAGCGAGCCAGTGATCAGAGTAATCGTGCCCCGATATAATCCTGTTGGCTATCCTTATTTGTTTTCCGTTTAGAGCTTTGTTCTTATGCCAGATTTCTTTGGGAAATTCCTTCTGAAAAGCGACGTATGTTTTTCCTTTTGTAAGTGTTGTCTTTTTATACCAGTCTTTTGATTCCTCTGTCATTTGTTTTCTGTATATGTCTATTGCGTCTGTATACCTTATCTTATTTTCTAAAATAATATCACAGATGGTTCCCTTATTTGCTAATTCGTCTGCGACCTCATTCCCTGCTATTCCGATGTGTGACGGAATCCAAGTGATTTTTATATTTGACTTTTCACATATTTTTAATATGTTATAGTTAATTTCTTCTATTATCAGTTCATTCTTCGCTTTTTTTAAGATTTTACATGAGGTTAAGCTATCGGTGTATAAAACCGCATCTTTTAGATTATTTTCTTCTGCTATTTCTAGTGCCTTTCCTATTGCAACTAGTTCTATGGTCGTAATTGAGGCGTTATTTTTTATTCTGAAGTCTCGGTAGATATGAAGGGAGCAGTTAAGTGTACCGCGTGGGTTTTGACAGATCGATAGGAGAAACAAACGTTAGTTGAGTGTAACGCCCGGAGCGCTACACTGGTGGGGAGAATGTTGCGAAGCGTATATCGCAACTCGTTTGTTTACGTTGTAGTATAGCAGCAGGGCCTTACAACAGCGATATCGTTGTAGGGTTTCGCAATGGGGGCGATGGTGGGACAGTGCCCACCATCATTATAGCAGCGGTTAGGATGGCGATGAAGGAAAACCCGATAAATAGGGCCGAAGGACGCGCCTTCGGCCTCTTTTAAGCGCGACAGTAGAGAACGAAACTAATTTGTGATCTCCCCTTTTCTAACTACACCGATAATAAATAGCTAGAAAAACAGATCTACATTTTATGATCTCTCTGTGGCTGTAATCATTCACAACACATGGATTGCATCGGAGCCTCGCAAAATATAAGCAATTCGTAGCCTTACTAATAGGGGAAATATTAAGCCTGAGCAGCGTCAATCAATGGCATTGGGTGGCTTCAGGGGATAATCCCGCAGATGAAGCCACTAAGTTTACCACGACCACTAAACTTACTGGATCAATTTGGAAACATGGTCCTGGTTTCCTGAAAGACCCAACGCTAGTAGCTCCAGAACTCGATTTGGTTACAGTTGAAGAGTGGCGTCCCATTCTTGTTCTAAAAGCCAATGATACGTGAGACTGGTGGTGGTCTATGGTCTATAATTAATGTAGCATGGACCTCCGATTGGAAAAACTAAGAAAATCGTTAGCCATCGGATTATTGTACTTGGAATGGTTAAAATCAAAAGTTAAACATACGCCATTTTCCACCGTGATCGACAAACAACTCCTCGATAGGGCCGAATCTATTCTTTTTCAAAAGGCTCAATGGGAGGGTTTCAATGATGAAATGTGGACCTTAGTTACAGAAGGTGAAGTTAAGCGTCAAAGCCCAATTCGAAATCTAAACCCTACACTTAGTACGGAGGCCGTTCTAAAGGTGAGCGGCAGGTTAAGCGCCAGCCACCATATTGCAGAAACCATAAGGTGCCCAATCATACTCCCCAAGCGCCACAATGTAACTCGTTTGCTCGTGAAGGGCTATCATGAGAAATTCTTTCACAAAAAATTTGAAGCTGCCTTGGCAGCGATTCGACAACGATATTGGGTGATCGATCTTAGGGCCGAACTAAAGCGAGTTAAAGCGAATTACCAATGGTGTAAAAATGAAAGTTCTTGCCTAAAAGGCACAAATGTATTATTATTGGACAACTGCAAATGTGCTAACACGACACCCGTATAGCCGTGAGGCAAGCATGGAGTACTGCACATACATAATCGGTAAGAGTTCAACATTTGTTCGTACTAACCAGCCAATTTGTCCACAGATTCACGAAAAAGATGAGACAACGCGATAGACAGCAATTACCCTACAGAATGAAAAGGAAAGATCCTCTCAAACCAGTGTTGTTGCACAAGAAGCTAACTAGCAAGCTAGCCAGAAGAGAAAAAACCGATTCAATTATATACATAATAAATCTGCTTCACATACGTGTACATTTCATTTTTGGACGCCATGACACATTTTTATGGTCGCGATCAAAGTGGGTAAAGAGACTAGGTGGGCTCATAGGTTTGACGCGGTAGACATGCGGAAAACCAATTAGAAGTTTGTGGGTTCGATTGTGATACGTATATTTTCACTTACACACATAGCACATTCCAAAGGATTCAAACACATACATTGACAAAAAATCGAACCCATAAACGTCAAATTTTAATCCATTTTTCTACAGCGCAGCTGTCAAATCGTTAGGGATAAGACCACCTGATATCTATACCCACTTTGGTCGCGATTGGTCACGAACTTTTTTGAAGACCCCAATCGATGCAGGAAAAGAAATTTGTACGGCGTCAGGTGGACAATTATGGTACCAAGGAATTCAAAACTCTCTGCAGTACCATTTTAGGTAATATTTTGTTTGTGTATGCATTTAATTGACTAAATTATTCAACATTTATCATTATTATATCTTTGTTACATTTTATTACAGAACCCTCATGCCTGCTGTGAATGAGATTTCATTGAATTTGTTCGTAGATGGTCTGCCGCTACATCGCAGTGGACCAACTCAGCTATGGCCGATAATGATCCAGCTGCACGAGTTGCCGGAAGTACCTATCCTGACGATAGGGATATTGTAGGCACGCGGAGCGCAATATAAAAATGCGGTTTTCGTAGTTTTCGCTTTACTTAACAAATCTTGAAAAAAAAGGTCCGCCTTGGTTCTGTTCGCTCCCGTGTCCCTAGCTGTACTGCACGCATACTTAGCCGCGCTCGGCTACGCACTCTGAGTGCCACGCACCTTTCATCCGGGTACTCACGGTCCATTGGATCTTTTCTACTTTTCGCCCCGTTGCAGGGTTTACCTTATGCTTATCGAATTCTAACATCTTCCCGCCCGTGACCAACTAAGTATGGTCACCCGAAACTACCTCCAGTACCGCCAACTTAGCTACTGGTCGGCTATATGTGCCGCTAGAGGTACGCACCCACGCCTGCCTCACACGTCCATGCGCACCCGATATCGTTCGTTCCACGATTCCCCGTCTCCACATGTTCCTCACATTACCGTCTACTACTAGCACTAGGTCACCCACCTTTACCTCACGTACGTTTCCAAACCATTTACACTGCCGCGTAATTACCGGCAAATATTCTTTAATCCATCTGCCCCACATGCCGTCAAGAATGTGTTGCGCCAACTTGTAGTTGCTCTTCAATCCGTCCCTATAGTTCGTGGGCAACACCGGTTGTTGCTTTATACCTGAAGAGCTGCCCAACAAGAAGGTATTCGAGTTCGCGGCGCGGCGCTTCTTGGTTTTCCGGGTCCACGGGAATGTATGTTAGAGGTCGCGTGTTGATCATAGCCTCAGCGTCCAGCAGAACCGTCTCGAACGTCTCATCGTCAAGTGTACTCTTGACCTCCATCACCGTGCAAATCGCCGCCTTTACCGACCGCACCATACGCTCCCACACACCGCCCATGTGTGGAGCACCTGGCGGGTTGAAGGTCCAACGAGTGTTTGCGTTGGTGAAAGTCGCCGCCAGAACTTCGTTGCGCTTTTCGATCTCCTTCTGCAGTTGCCGACTGGCCCCCAGGAAGTTCGTTCCGTTATCGCTAAACATCTCCACCGGAGCACCCCGTCTAGCCACGAATCGTCTGACCGCCATGACACACGACTCGGTCGACAAACTGTGAACTACCTCCAGATGAATGGCACGTATCGTCAAACACGTAAATAGCGCCACCCATCGTTTTTCATTCGCCCTTCCTCGCTTCACCATTACCCGAAATATTCCAGACCCGTGTAGCTAAACGGTCTGATGTATGGGGTTAGCCTCTCCCTTGGTAATGGTGCCATCGGTGGAACCTGTGGCAATGACCGCCGTACCTTACAATACGCACAGTTTCTCATTACTTTGTTTATCAAAGTCCTCAACTTCGGTATCTGGTAGTGTTGCCGCACTTCATTCACTACCGTTTCCTTGTTCGCATGATGAAAGACTCGGTGGTACCGTTCCACTACCAGCTCGGCGAGGTTAGAGGTTCCGGGAAGTATTACAGGATATTTCGCTGAGTAAGGTACGCCCGCCGCTGCCCCTATTCTACCTCTCATTCGTAATACTCCTTCTTCATCCATAAATGGCAATAGTTTGTATATATGACTCTGCTTAGCCACCGTGAGTTTTCCAGACCGTTCGTTGCCATCGACGCCTCGTAGTGTCTGTACTTCGTCCGCATAACAATTTAGTTGGGTTTGCCGCCACAAAATGTTATCCGTCTTAACTAGTTCCTCCTGCCTGAGAACTCCACTTAATGCTGATTCGCCATGCACCCGCCGCCGTAAGTTATCCACGTACCTTACAACCCATCCAACAGTCCTCTGCAATCTTTCCAGTCTACTGAACCGTTCCATTTGAACAGGTAGGCTCTTCGCGTTTGACACCTCTACATGCAGGTCCACTCTTCGTAATTCTTCTGAGGTTTCGTTGTTGGAGCTGCATCGTTGTGTTGGCCACTGCCTCTCGGGGTGGAGTAAGAAAGTTGGTCCCTGGAACCAAATACTGTCCCAATCGCAATTCGACCTTCCCTTCCACTTCGTAGCTTCATCTGCCGGATTGTGATCGGTCGGTACCCATCGCCACTCCTTCGTCGAAGTACTTTCTAAAATTTCGGCTACTCTGTGGGCTACGAACGGTTTATACTTTCTTGGATCCGCCCTTATCCACGCTAGCGCGACAGTACTGTCCGTCCAGAGCACACGTCTTCTAATCCCGAGCGGATGATGGTTTTGCGTATACTGCAGCATTCGAGCACCCAACACGCAAGCTTGCAGTTCCAGTTTGGGTATGGAAAGTGGCTTTAACGGTGCGACCTTGGCCTTCCCACTAACCAGCGTACATTGCGGTTCAACTGCAGCATCGATTATCCGTAGGTACAAGGCACACGCGTAGGCGTACTGACTGGCATCAACGAACACGTGCCATTCGCTGCTTTCGTACATCGTCTTCGATGCATCCGTGAAATAAGCGCGAGGAATCCGAAATTGCCCAATCGCATGAAGCAACTCAATCCACCTGCGCCAGTCTCGCAATTGGGTGTCATTCACCTCCTCATCCCACTGCGTTCCCGATCGCCACAGTTCCTGGATCAATATTTTCCCATGGACCACAAACATCGCTAGCAAACCCCCCCGTTCCGGAATATCTCCTTTACCTCTCTCGACACCTGTCACGCTTCCTCTACCGACTCGAAGCTGTCAATGAAGTCGTCTACGTACGTACTCTGTAAAATTCCCTCCACCGCTCTTGGGAATTGCGCCGAATGATCCCTGGCATTCCTGTTTTTAACATATTGGGCCGTCGCGGGTGAACATGCTGACCCAAACGTTACAACATCTACCATATATGTATCCAACTCATCCGCTGGATCAAACCGCCATAAGAATCTCTGCGCATGCCGATCTTCCTTGCGTATTCTTATCTGTAAGAACATTTCTTTAACGTCCGCACAGGCAGCCACTCCGTACAGACGAAAGCGAAAGAGCACACTCGGTAAAGGCAACAAATCATCCGGTCCCTTCAACAGATGATCGTTAAGCGATCTTAAATGCGCCTTCGCCGCTGCGTCCCAAATTAATCGCACCTTACCGGGTTTATTTGGGTTGGTAACTACCCCTATTGGTAGATACCATACGCGGTTCTCATTACACTGAGCAAGCTCTTGTGTGGTACTCTTGTGAATGTAACCCTACTCGAGCATGTCGTTGATCTGCCGGTGTACTTGCGCCTTCAAAACACTATCCCGCTTCATGCGTTGCTCCAGGCATGCGAACCTACGTTGCGCCATTCCCAAGCTTGGAGGAAGTTCAACCTTGTCGTCTTTCCACAACAATCCTGCTTCAAACCGTTTACGAATGCGAACCGTCGATTCATCTAACAGTCGTTGTGCACGTTGTACATCGGGATGTTGTTCGATGACTGGTGTTACACCCAACTGCTCGATGTCATAAAACCTGCGGATCACATCGTGAATGCTTTCCTGACTGTTGCACTCGCACACATGCATCAACCGTTCGCATTCAGCATCCAAGGATTTGCCGTAAACACACCATCCAAGCCGAGTTTTCGCGGCAACGGGTTCCCCCATCTTTCCTTCTTTGGTCCTGAGAGGCACCGCGAAATGTAAATTGTCCAATCCAATGAGAAGCCTCGGCACCGCATCGCGATATTGTCGAATCGGTAGGTTCTGTAGATGCTTTCCCGTTCCGTCATCCATTTGGAAGGTTTGCCGCGGAAGATTCAGGTTAGATATTGTCCGTACCGAGTTAAGTGCAAACTGTCTTGAAGACCCTGTGGGTCCCACCTTGAGGCTTACACGTCTGGACTAGTGATGGGACATACGATTCATTTCATGGCTCGACCCGGAGTCGGGTGCAACAAAATCGGAATCGATTCCGACCCGTGGGTGCAGCGGGTTCGGCCGACCCGTAAACATAGGTAGGTTCAGTAGTTCCGACCCGAACTCGCTGCACCCACGGGTCGGAGTCGCTTATGGCAGCTTGCACCTACCGGAATTGTTGCACCTACTGGACCTACTGAACCTACTTCGACCCGAGTCCGACCCGAACTCGCTGCACCCACGGGTCGGAGTCGCTTATGGCAGCATGCACCTGCCGGAATCGTTGCACCTACTGGACCTACTGAACCTACTTCGACCCGAGTCCGACCCGAACTCGCTGCACCCACGGGTCGGAGTCGCTTATGGCAGCTTGCACCTACCGGAATCGTTGCACCTACTGGACCTACTTGTATCTACGGGTCGACCCGAACGGGTTCGGGTCGCCTGTGGATGGCTCCGACCCGGTAGGTTCGGGTCGACCCGCACATCACTAGTCTGGACCCCTTTTCAACCCGCGTCGTGTCACCTGTCCATCGCATACAAAGAGGTTCCACCACGCCCTCAACACTCAACTGCACCGCCAAATCCTCGTCCACTAGCGTCACAGACGACCCTTCGTCCAAGAAAGCGAATGTAAATACGTTAGTCGCTGGGCCATACAACATTACCGGAACAATACGAAATAATGCCGTTGAGGACGATGCCACGGACTGATGGTGATTGCTCTCAGCAACAATTCCGCCTTCCAATCTCCCAGCACCACCGCTCGATACCATCTTATCGTGTAACAAAGCATGGTGTCGGTACGTACAGCCATTGATTCCGCACACGGTTTTGTTCCGGCAATTCCGCCAGTTGTGCTTCCCCAAACAACCAAAGCACAACGACAACTCTCGTGCCCTTTGCCATGGGTCCTTCACAGGCAGGGTTTTGAACTTATGGCACGCGGTTAATCCATGGCCTGTGGCATGACACAACAAACAGCTTCCCTCCGACACTACTAACGTTGTATCGCTATCTGATTCCACGTGCGTGTTGACAATACCCCTCTTCCCCTTAAAGGTTCCACGCATTGATGGAGAGTCTATCGTCGTTAATCTAGCAGCATCTTCGGCCAGTTATTCCATATAATCGCTGAACATAACCAGATCGACCGCGTCCTCATCCACTCCTCGAATGTGGTGTGACCAAAGCAACTGCTGGTCCTTTGGCAGCTTGCCTACCACTTCTTCCAGAAGCATCGGATTGGTTAAATGGGCCCGTGCGTCAGCTGCCTCCATGTGGTCCACCATACACTGCACTGCTTCGCCGTATTCGATAAGGGTCTCCAGCTTGTCGACTTGAGGAGGTGGAATCTTGCGTACCTTTGCTATCAGGGTCTTAATGAGAAGCACCGATCTGCCATACCTTGACCTAAGTTTCTCGATGACTCGCGGTACCGCTTCCGGCAACATCAAGCGACTACGCACTGCTTCCAATGCAGGTCCCTTTAAACACTTCTGCAGCCGCAGCATGTTTTCCCAATTTGAATAACTACATTGCCTGGTGGTGTGCTCGTAGTGAGAAATAAATATCGGCCACTCAGCGGGATCACCTGTGAAGGTCGGGAGTTCCTTCGAAACCGTCTTCCGTGCAACTGCTTGTCGAGGAGTAATGTTGGAACTAGAGGTGTGCTTAAAGAATCAGAACCGTACGGTTCGTTCAGTTCATTGCAAAGAACGAACGACCTACGTTCATTTGATCAAGGTACAACAGTTCTTCAGTTCACAGTAGGTCGTTCAACGAATGAGCGACCTACCCGTCGAATTTAAGAACGTCCAGTACTAGTAGGTCGTTCTTCTCGGAAGTTCTTCAGTTCAAAGTAGGTCGTTCAATGAATGAGCGACCTACACGTCGAATTTAAGAACGTCCAGCACTAGTAGGTCGTTCTTCTCGCCAGTTCTTCAGTTCACAGTAGGTCGTTCCACGAATGAACGACCTAGCCGTCGATTTTAATAACGTCCAGTACTAGTAGGTCGTTCTTCTCGCCGTCACACTTTGAGAACGAGATGCATAGATACGCAGAACGTTCTTTCTACCGCAACAAAATATGAACTGCACTATCACGAGAAACTCTAGAAAGACAGAAATACATTGCTAATGAGAAGCTTGTATGCTCTTTCTTTCTTACATTCGCATTGTTCTAGATATCCCAATTTGTGAAAAAAGGACAGGTACATGACACTACATATATGTGCAATTTCAAACACTCAAACAAGTATATTCGTTCGTTGGTTGAGTTAGTATTTTTGACGGTTATTTTAAAAATATTAGAACTTTGAATGTATTGTACCCTTGATATCAAGAATGTTGGTAAGACGGTGTTCGTATTGGTTATATATCTAATTTTGATTTAGTATTTTTGACGGTTATTTTTAAAGTATTAAAAATCTTTAAATGTATTGTAGTCTTGCTATCAAGAACGTTTATAAGACGATGTTCGTATTTGTAATTTGTCAAATGTTTCCTGTATTGAACTTCACTTCGCTTTGAGTCTGTGAACAGTTAACTGTGCATTGAGCTGCGTTGAATTTCTGGATACAAACGAAATAAATTATAGCTACGATACGTTAAAAGGTAATATTATTGAAATAGGATCATAGAAAAGGTTCAAAGGATATAATAAACCAATTTTTCAGATCTGATGGCGCCCATAAATACCACAACCAGCCCTATTTGGGATCATTTTACCCAGGTGGAATCGGGAGCGAAATGCTTTTACTGCCTGAAAGTATTTTCTTTCTCCAAAGGCAGTACTTCTAATTTGAAGCGGCTATTTAAAGTGAACGGAAGAACCACGATTCACGTTCAGTTCATCTAAATGAAAGAACTGGTTCGTTCACGTTCATGTGAAAGAACCGAATTGCCCAAGCCTAGTTGGAACCTTCTTCGCCGTTTTTCACCGCTCTCTCTTTCGGCTGAAAAGAATCAAACTGGGGTGAAAATGTCGAAAATTCCACTTTACCAAACCTTAACAACTCCTCTTCCTCACGCACGAACTTTAGCTGGAGTTCTAGTTCCAACCGCCTTTTTTCCAGATCCTGTCGATGCTTCAGCAGAACCAGCTGCGCTGTTACTTCATCACTGGCAGGATCATTGTTGAGGTTATGAACTGCGTCTCTGGCCTCGTGGGTTGCTCCTTCCAACGTGCTCAACTCGTCAGCTCCTGCGAGCGATAAACGTGCTCGTCGTTTTGAGATCGCCGACGCTGTCTCTTTCTCACCTACAATGTCCACCTTCACTTTGGGCTTAGGAAGGGCTTTCGATGCACATGGTCTGGGCTCGCCCGCTTGCGGTGCTGCTTGCACCTTCAATGCCCCTTGGACGCAATCGTCACAAATCCACGCACGCTGTTGCACGGATTAGACAGATTCTGTTATTCCAACGCATGTAAAGTGCCACCATTTATCACATGCGTCGCACTGCACGTATTGAGTGTCCTCCATTTTTTCACTGCACGCCTCGCAACCACGTTTTTTTGGTCCCATGATTTTTCTCCTGTGGGCACCTTTTTATACGCACAAATGAACTTTTTTTTTTGAAGGCAAAGCTGTAGGCACGCGGAGCGCAATATAAAAATGCGGTTTTCGTAGTTTTCGCTTTATTTAACAAATCTTGAAAAAAAAGGTCCGCCTTGGTTCTGTTCGCTCCCGTGTCCCTAGCTGTACTGCACGCATACTTAGCAGCGCTCGGCTACGCACTCTGAGTGCCACGCACCTTTTATCCGGGTACTCACGGACATCGGATCTTTTCTACTTTTCGCCCCGTTGCAGGGTTTACCTTATGCTTATCGAATTCTAACAGATATATTGTGGCTTGGGGAAACCAAACAACGTGGAAGAGTATTTGAGGCCACTAGCGACGGATTTGACCCACGTTTTGGAGAATGGAATTGTTATCCACAACAAGAAAATCAATGTCATCATAAGAGCGTTCATTGCAGATTCTCCAGCTCGAGCTTTCATCAAAGGTAAGCTGTCTTAGAAGCATGTTTGATTTATATGAAATAAGATTGGAAACAGTGAAGAAAACATAACAACGATATATACATTTTTTCATTTTTAGGAGTTGCCAATTACAATGTTGCAAATGGCTGCATAAAATGCAAAATATTGGGGAAACGCGTAAGAAACAGAATGATTTTTGAAGGAGTAGCAGCCGAAAGGACCGACGCGGAATTCAGAAGCGGAAAATATTCCATTAGGCACCAGAAACAAGATACACCACTTTTAGATGTTCCAGGGTTCGATATGGTGAAAACAATAACAGTAGCTGACGATCTGCATATACTTCACTTAGGAATTATGAAGAGGTTATTGCAAGGATATGTAGAAGGTAGCTTGGAACCAGTTTTGAAATGGACATTAGCAGAACAGAACGAAATATCGTTTATATTAGTTAACACACAATTGCCAGTCGAGATACCTCGAGTAATGAGGTCTCTCAAGTCTTTAGCATATTGGAAGGGGTCCGAATTACGCTCTTTTCTTAACCATATTAGTGTCCCATTCTTCAAAGGGCGAATCCACGATGAGGAATATCACCATTTTAAGCTTTTGTATGTCGGAGTCACTTTACTATCTAGTAAGCATTTTGAGCAATATTGGAGTTTTGCGGCAACCCTATTAGAAAAATTTGTTCTAGAATTTAGTTTGCATTATGATAGGTCTTATATAAACAGTAACGTACATAATCTTCTCCATTTAGCCGCTGATGTACGCGAATTCGGGCCTCTTCCAACTTTATCTTCCTATCCCTTTGAAGGGAAATTACAATTTATAAAAGGATTGGTCAGGACAGGTCATAGAACATTGGCACAAGTAGTCTGTAGACTAACAGAACTTAGAGAACTAGAGGCAAGTAGCAGAAAGGAAAATAAAGATTACCCATTAATAATACATAAAAAAGATGAGGTAAAGTTTCATATTTCAGAAAGATTTTTATTAAGAAAAGGTGATAGGTTGGTTTTTAACAAAAGACAATAAGATCATAAGGTATAAAAGCGTTACTAAAGATCTTGAAGATCATTTATCATTGAAGGGCATCACTTAGCTGAAACGCAGCCACGGTTTAGTTTTCAGACCAGTTCAGAGCTAATTTATAATTTTCAAGGCAGAGCTGCAGATATTCCAAATGATACAGTTAAGATAGACTTAAGTAATGTTAAAGTAAAGCTTGTAGCAATCTCAGTAGATGAAAAAGAAACCTTTTATTTTAGTCCTCTTCTGCACACATTGTTAGAATAGAACATATTAATAAGAATAAGAAAAGAAATATATAAAATATAAATAAAATTCATCACATTATATAAATGCTATAAACATGTTTAATAACATACTAGTTTTGAGAGATCGAAAAATTTTATTCTTCTTTTTTATAATTCATATCACACTTCATATATCTTAAGTTTAAATTTCACAATGGCCATCACAATCGTTTCTTCATTATTTGTGAAACACCATATTCTTAACATAAACGTCCTATCATTCAAAAATATCTGTTTGTGACAGAGGTCGTTTTTTAATTGTGGAAGAATTCCCTGGCTTAATATTATATAACTTTTTAATAAAGAAAATCTTCACATATTCGTCTGTTAGTTGGCTCATTCGGTTTCCTACAACGAATTTAAAAAGGCATAAAACATGTGTATATTTAGATAAGCAAATTTTTGGACCCTGTTTGCCTTGTCCAGTCCAGCTACATGACTTTAAGAAATCCCTATCGAAAAGGAGATCTAGCGAAATTGTTAATCGTTTGTCTATATCAGTAACATCTGTTAGTATGTGTACAATTTGACAAACCATGCCAACCATAAATGTTCCATTTTCCAGCGATTTTTCTAAATCTTTCAAACCTTTTTCGTATTCAATCCTGTCTACGTTAAAACTAAACGGGATGGTATAATCATTTCTAACCACGGTATTCAAAACTACAGAAAGCTGTGGTGCCATCTTTTGTAACATTTTTATGATTATATATATTTTCCTTCTTTCTCTATCATTTTTTTCCATTGAAGAGTATTCTTTTGCTGTTTGTTCTGGTTCCGATACTGGTGCTATTGTAGGTTTTGGTGGAACTGTAGGTTTTGGTGGTAGTGTAGGTTTAAGTGCTATTGAAGGTTTTGGAGCCATTGGAAGTTTGAGAGCAGTATTGGATGTGAGTTTTGGTTTTGGAGGTATAGCAGGTTTCGTGGAAACTAGTGGTTGATGTGGACTAGTGATGTGCGGGTCGACCCGAACCTACCGGGTCGGAGCCATCCACAGGCGACCCGAACCCGTTCGGGTCGACCCGTAGATACAAGTAGGTCCAGTAGGTGCAACGATTCCGGTAGGTGCAAGCTGCCATAAGCGACTCCGACCCGTGGGTGCAGCGAGTTCGGGTCGGACTCGGGTCGAAGTAGGTTCAGTAGGTCCAGTAGGTGCAACGATTCCGGCAGGTGCATGCTGCCATAAGCGACTCCGACCCGTGGGTGCAGCGAGTTCGGGTCGGACTCGGGTCGAAGTAGGTTCAGTAGGTCCAGTAGGTGCAACGATTCCGGTAGGTGCAAGCTGCCATAAGCGACTCCGACCCGTGGGTGCAGCGAGTTCGGGTCGGAACTACTGAACCTACCTATGTTTACGGGTCGGCCGAACCCGCTGCACCCACGGGTCGGAATCGATTCCGATTTTGTTGCACCCGACTCCGGGTCGAGCCATGAAATGAATCGTATGTCCCATCACTAATGTGGACGGTTATGTTCTATTGTTGTACTTGTACTTCCACTAGCGGATATTGAAGAATGGAACGGAGTATTACTATGTAAGAGTGGAGGCGGGGATGAGGATCGGGATATGTTAAGATGAACGGGTCTGGCTGGAACAAGTAGCTTATTTTCCAGTATCTTAACGGAACGAGAAGAAGCTGGTGCAATTGGTATAGCAGGAACTGAAGAATAGTTATCGTGATGATTATCATCGTGATGATTTTTTGCCCCACAATTGTTGTTAACATCCATTCCTAAAAATTGATAAAGTAATTTCATTATATATTGGATATCAACGCTTACTTTCGTAACACACCTGAATAGCCGTATGACTAGGCGGTTGGTGTTACGATTCGAATATCACAATTTCAATTCTAGTTCTCACCGTCTTCAATTTGTTCACAGGAAAAGCCACAGGAGAAAGAAAGAATCGCACAACTATAGAAGGCGGCGAATACCCGAATACGGCGAACATACGTTAGAAAAAGACGACAACAACACAACAGCAACCCGGCGGCGGGCAGACATGCAGACAAAAGACGCGTGGAAGTATGAGCAATTGATGAAGACAGACGGACGGACACGATGAAAAAACACAACTAAACTTTTTTTTGACAGTTTTCCTTCCACCTAAACACATACCTAACAAGGTTCGCCCTGTTTTTTAAACCCAGGGCGCCATGAAAGTCGGCCATTTTGAATTTTAAAATTGAACTTTTTTTGACAGCATTGAATTGAAATCAATTGAATTTGACAGCATTGTCAAACATGATAGTACCGTCCCTCCAAATGCTGAAAAAGAGGGAAAATGGTGAATTTGGCCGTGGTGAATTTGGCCGTGGTGAATTGTTACTTGTGTGTAATCTCTTCTCCGCAGCAGTTCGTGGTGAATTAGGCCGTGGTGAATTGTTACTTGTGTCATATTTGACAGTTCCAAATCTAGTCGAAGTAAAGCCAAGAACAGACGGAACATACTTGTATGCGCAGACAACTGACAGCTCCAATTTTTTTTGATTTCTTGTCGCCGGCTCGTAACCCACATATTTGGGTTACGAGCCGGCGACGCAGTGACGTTCGGCTATCGCCAGAGTTTGTACCTTTATGAGTTGGAGAGTTGAATCACAGCGATACTCCTGGTTTTGAATTTTAGCCGTTATGTATCCGAAAATATTTTTTTTTGCTTTAGCAAGGCGGTATTCAAGGGGATATAACGTTTAGAAAAATTGATTTAGATGTAAACTGTTTACTTTGAATAATACACATACAAAATATTCCTGTACTTATCGACTACTGCGTACTGCGGGATCTTGCTGTATATTCTGCAAGCATATTAATGTCTGATTTTAGCTACGCAAGAATGTTTAAATCACGATTTAATGGTGCTTCTTCTTCTTCTTGGCGTGGCTTCCTCTGAGGTCATGCCGACCATTTCTGGCTTGCGAGACTTATTTTACTACCTAGCTGAATAGTCAGTCCTTGCTACGGGGGAACGGTCCGGAAGGGATTTGATCGCTGGTCCTGCTGTGTAGAGCGGCGCCGTTTATCACATGCACCAACGGGCCAATTTAATGGTGTTGAATGTGTAAAATTTTGTTTTACTAATAATTTTTAACATAATTATTGAAAAATATTAACAAATCGATACCATCATCGAATCCATAAACACCATTATAAACACAACGAAACTTCTTATGATACATGCCCAATCGGACGTTTTGAATGAGTTTCGGCCAAAGGTGCGTCCTATTTTTCGTATACCGAAACGTTTGCCGCTATTTGTTCCGACAATCAGTCGGTTTCGTCCAAACAGCAGGAGGACTGCAGGATTTTTGCTGTCATCGTGCGGATGTCTAGCAAAAAGCTCAACTTCAAAATTAAAGCAAGAAAGCTTGCCACAGCCGTTGCCACATTACTTTTTTACTATGTGTGGCGATCGATCGTCTTTTTTTCTCCTGCTTGCTCCTGCTTATTCTACAATTTGTTCGATTCGCGAGTTCTGTTCTGCGCTGGTGTGTCTTGCATCGCATTCGTTCGTTCGTTCTGCCTATGGCTTGTCGGTTTGTTTCGTTTTGACTAGTGGTATAGGATTTAGACCGTACTATTATTTCAAGGTTAGGGTATCCTCGCGTCATGTGCGCAAGGGTAAGTATGATTAGTCATATACTGGAGTGATATTGCCAGCTCGCCCATGTGTGTTTTCTGCAAAGATAGTACCATAACAAAGATTTCCTACCATAAATATCGGGAATCGATCCCAGACTTACATTTGGAGGCAATTTACCGTGGTGTTTCAAGCGTCCGCGAACCAATGGTACCAACAATTTGGCGCCAAAAGGATTGATACGGACCAGGTTTTGTTTTACGTGCAGTGCCTCGAACGAAGTACCATCAGCTGTTCTGTTATGGTTCTATTGTTGGTGGTGCTTCGTGCGCGATGCATCAACATGTTGTGGACTGATCTGAGCAATAATGATTTTTAGGTTGGTTTTTGTGGTACGAGTGTTTTTATTTTTCAACATAGAATGGCGATCCTCGCACACGGACCGTTTTTACGTAGCTTTAGTTTGACGATTTTACAATGATATTTGTTGAATTATAAACATACCTTTTTTTAGGCTTTCGTGACATGTAATATGCAAAGCCGTACCAGAACATTATCTTGGCTCAAACATATTCTTGGCTCTTGCTTGATACCGAATAGGATCATTACAGATGTCGCGAAGTACATTCATGTACAGTGCACTGTTAAATGTTTCATTGCGTTTCAATTTCTACATGCGCCTTTTATTTAAAGTGCCTGAGCATCTTTCGAACGGCATCGATTGCTGGTAACAAGGGAACGCTAGAGAATGTTCCATGTGTTACGTTCAGCTGTGTTGTGATATGTTTTGTACTTAATATTATTTTTCCAGGAAGTGTCGCTACGGTCGCATCCTACAGAAACAGTTTGGCTCACGGGCTTAGCTGGTGCAATGCAATGCAATGAGCAATTGAATGAAAGGATCGATGGCAAATGAAATGTTGTGATCAGCAACTCTGGCTGGCAAAGACAAGCATTAGAAGAATGTTTCGCGGAACACCGGCCACGCAATCGGTTTGATGTTAAGAGAAATGCAAACAGAATTATTAGGCATATGAAACTGATTAAGCTGTTTATTTTTCACAATACAAAGAAAGCTGCAACGTGTTCCAAAATATGCTATGAAACATAAACATAGCTACATTAACACAACATAGCTGTGTGTAGATATTTCAATTCACAATCAATTCCAATGTTGTTTTAATTGTATTGTTCAGTCTATTATGACTATTATTCCACAACCGTGTGAAGCTGTGGTATGTTCGTCAGAACGTCTTGTCACACATAGTTTGCGCATTATTTCATCGGTTCATCATTTGACGATGGGTCTGAACGACAAGCCATGCATACATTCCTTAAGATAAAAATATCGTTTGAATCATTGGGATCACCATGCATATGCTTCCATTCATATGATACGACGTATACGTCGTATAATCAAATCGGATTCCAACGCCCAAAACGTCTATTAGCTCATAACAAAATCGTGGTAGAAAACAGCAACAGCTTCGACACATGAGCATGAGCTGTTGTTTTATTTTTGTGTGATGCCTTTGTGCATTCGCCTCTCTTAATATGGACTAATAATTATGTTAATAATAATGATAAAAATTAGAAAAGCAAACGTACAGCGATTCATCAGCGATTCTGTATACGATCCCGCGAACAACTCGGGTAGCTTCGATTTGTTGTAAACCAATGCATTTGTTGGTGTTTGGAGCAGTCTGACAACCGCTCGGATTGTACACTTTTGTATCGACGGTAGAACGAGCTTGAGTACGAGCAAGAGGGCATAACCCAAGAGAAGCGAATAGCATGAGAAAACTCATCAGACTCGACTCGAGCTTTCTGACCGTCTTTCGCTCAGTGTCAGTGCGAGCAGGCACGGAATATTTTTTAGAGGGAGACACTTCGGCATTTGCTCCTGTCAAGTCGAAACTGTCTGCTTGGGATGCTTCATGTCATGTGTTAGCTACAGCTATACGAGCGACGCCTCGCCAAGAACAAAAGAAATTCCAAGAAAAACGGTGTCTGTCAGTTGTCGCCGCATACAAGTATGCATTATGTATTCTGGGCTTAAACGATCGCTTCACATTTAACGACTATCAATTCATCCCCGCGGGCAAAATCTTCGTTAAGCGGGCTTCTTACTGGCTCCTTAAAGACGTTAAGAAGCCACTAAGAAGCCGCTTAACGAAGAACTTTTTTGCGCATGTGTTAGTGTGTAGTGCCGCGTAGGTATGGGTGCGTTATTGGCTATGCATAGTGGAAAGTTGTCATCAATTAAAAAGGACATAAAATGAAATGTTTTTTTAAAGTTATTATATTTTTTTATTCACAAATTTCTCGCTTACACTTCACTTGCTGGAAAATGTGGGCAAATGTGTTGGTCTGTAAACAGAAAATAGTTGATATTAGCAATTATTTCATTAAGTTATCTGTAATATTTCGAAGTACGTACTTATGGTGTAAAATTTTGTCCTCTCTGCGTGGTACTTTGTACACTGTGTTTGCGTGGTTTTCTGCGGTCCGTCCAATAAATTTTTCGGATGTACCTGAAATTGTACAAGCGTAATGTAAATAACATTTAATTGATATAATTCATTGTATTAAACGTCTTACCAGACTCTCAGCAGCCATGAAACAGTTTCAGCACCACCTTGTTCCAGAGGCATGCTGGTCAACTTCAGTTGCGATATCGAGTCGTACCAAAAGAGAAACAAAGACAGATACAGTCATTAAGAGCGAAGATGAACGTCAGGTTGATTCTCCTTGTGAGGAGGAATATGTAGATGCAGAAAGCAATAGCAATGACGATTGCGATAACAATGATTACGAACAACCTATCTAAGTAATCGGAAAAAACTAACCTAATCGGAAAAAACAAATGAGTAACAACTTCAAAGTATGATTGACGCCATGCATGTACATATATAACATAAAATTTATATATGTTTGCTGGTGGCTGGCGAGATTCCTGTGTATCGTACTGTTGTTTCTGCTCAAGAAAGTACTGTTAATGTTACTACCTCTGTCGTTGCATGGTAACCGCAGAATGGCCCAGCGCACAGGAAGGGGCATCAGGTTAACGTTCAATAGCACCGAACGCCAGTAACTTCTTTGACATTCAAAAGCATATAATTACATATGTATAATTGTATGTTGTCACTCATAACACTTCATATTTTTAGGACTACCCAGGAGCCACGCACATCCAGGGTGCAATACCAGCACTTGGTAGAAAAGATGTCCCCGACATAGCGCGGTAATGTGTAAGGGAGACCAGACCGCATTCTGGGAGGAAGTGGCCCAATATCTCAACGCCCTTGGACCGCCAATTAG
Source organism: Anopheles funestus (assembly GCF_943734845.2). NCBI lineage: Eukaryota > Metazoa > Arthropoda > Insecta > Diptera > Culicidae > Anopheles > Anopheles funestus. Next base: position 49,851,555 of record NC_064599.1, read on the forward strand.
AACGGGTGCAACGTGGAAGAGGGAAAGTTTACTAGTGCAACATAATTCTCTTCATTTTTTTTAAATATTCCCTTTCTGTTTTACAGGCGTGGTTCGACTACAAATGCGCCGTAAAAAAAACGCTGCGCCAGAATCGGGCTTCGTTGTTGGCGACTGGTGGCGGTCCTTTCCATCAAAAGCCCTTGAACGACATCGAGGAAAGGGTAGCCAGCCTCACCATCCTGAAGGCTACAATTCAGGCTACAGGCTAAAATTTAACAAAGAAAACCATGAATTTAACTGTTTGCCATCTGCCTTTTTTTAATCAGAACTTGGCTCTTCCATTCCATACGCAATACACATGTTGTGTAAGATACAACATACGTTCGTATTTTGAGTTGCTTTTACCGGAGTGTAGTGCAACTGTTGAGCACCTAACAAACATCTAAATCTATTTTTAAGCAATCCAATGGTGCGCTCTACTATTTCCCTACCGGTACCAAAAAAAAGAAGTACACACCAAAAGACACAAAACGTTACCTTTACTTACAATAATCGCATTTAAGCAGTAATAACCCTTTCGGTTAAAATGCTGGTCGTAATCGTCCGCCGGTGCAATAATTTTGATGTGTGTACCGTCAACACACATCACAACACCAGGGATGCCACTTTTGGAGAATAAGTATCGTCGCGCATCTTGTTGCTCATTTGGTTCCATCACTAAAGAGATCCATTTGTTTCCAAGGGTTTCTTCCATTACATTCAAGCACTTTGCAAAGGCCACGGAGAAGTAGACTCAGCAATAGCTATGTTGAAATCATTCCGAGTTCCATTTTGATAGCTGCCTTCAGCGAGAAATCGCAGAGTAGCAGTCAAAATTTCTTTTGGTGTAAGCCCTTTTCCCTTAACCGGTGGAAACTTTGGCTCGATCTCCGAAAGAATGTCGAGGAAAATTTGCTTCGACACATGAAAATTTTCTTAAATCTAAAAATAACAACCACGAAATGAAACATGTTTAATACGATTTGCACAAGTGATGGGTTTGTGTAACTCACGCTTGGCTAGTAAGCTGTAAGGGGTCGAAATCACTTCGAAGGAGTCGGCGTTGTTTTGCCAGATCTACCGTTGCTTCTTCTTCACTGCTACTATCGTCACTTACGTAGTAAGAGAAAATCATTATTAATGTTTAAATTTTTTATTTAAACCACAATCTTTTTTCAAGCTAACAGTAACTGGTGGTGGTAACGGAAGTGTTTAGGTTTTTTGTTTTGATTTTGAACAGTTTGACACATCGGTGGTTCCCAGCGGTCAAGCTTTCATGCGTTTCACCTCGTTTCAACCCCTTCCAACCCTCGTTGGCCTATACTTTTGCGTGTCAACACAAGCTATCTCTGTTTTTTCGTTCGTCATGCATGTTCTTGTCTCGCTCTTTTCACACTTTGCCGAAGTTCGACGTGCTCCGCGTTGTGTATTTACACACCGAGCTCATGGAATATCTTTGTGTGTGTAGAAAACCATTCTGACAGCACCGTCACTCTTTGGCCGTCATATTTTGTGTTGCTTTCGAAGTGCAAGGTTTGGTTAGTTGATTGCATAGAATAGGGACATAAAATGGTTATATAAGGTTAAAAATGGCTTCGAATCGAAAGAGCACGCCTTTTTGAAGTGACTGGTTAGTTTAGTTAGGGATATGGAGTTACTTGGAAATAGGGAAGATGCTTGACCAGCGTGCCTCCGGAACAAAGTGGTGCTGAAACTGTTTCATGGCTGCTGAGAGTATGGTAAGGCTTTTAATACAACGAATTATATCAATTACATCTTATTTACATTACGCTTTAAAGATTTCAGCTAACAATTTATTGCCACGGACTGCAGAAAATCACGCAAACACAGTGTACAAAGTATGTTACCACGCAGAGAGGACAAAATGTTACACCAGTTAAGTACGTATTTCGAAATATTACAGAAAACTTATTAAAATAACTGCTAATTTCAACTATTTTCTGTTTACAGACCAACACATTTGCCCACATTTTCCAACAAGTGAAGTGTAAGCGAGAAATTTGTAAATGGAATTATAATAACTTAAAAAAACATTTCATTTTATGTCCTTTTTAATTGATGACAACTTTCCACTATGCATAGCCAATAACGCACCCATACCTACGCGGCACTACCCTGCGGGCAAAATAGCTCGGTTTTAGCATGTTGCCTCTGTTACTCCTACACGAAAAAAATTTGTATTCGTGTAGGAGTAACAGAGGCAGCATGCTAAAACTGAGCTATTTTGCCCGCAGGGTACACACTAACACATGCGCAAAAAAGTTCTTCGTTAAGCGGCTTCTTAATGGCTTCTTAATGTCCTTAAGAAGCCACTAAGAAGGCCGCTTAACGAAGATTTTGCACGCGGGGTTGCTTTGATTCTGTTTTAACGAAAGAAAAAAATTGACGAATCTTGTGTTTAAAAAGAATGGTTAAATGATCCAAATCTAAATTCCGTTTGTCTTGGCTCACTTGTCTTGTCAAAAATCCGTATGTGTATAAAGATTGACCCAGCGGTCAAGCTTTCATGCGTTTCACCTCTTTTCATCCCCTTCCAACCCTCGTTGGCCTATACTTTTGCGTGTCAACACAAGCTATCTCTGTTTTTTCGTTCGTCATGCATGTTCTTGTTTCTCTCTTTTCAAACTTTGCCGAAGTTCGACGTGCTCCGCGTTGTGTATTTACACACCGAGCTCATGGAATATCTTTGTGTGTGTAGAAAACCATTTTGACAGCACCGTGATTCTTCGGCCATCAAATTTTGTTTTGCTTTCGAAGTGCAAGGTTTGGTTAGTTTATTGCATTGAACAGGGACATAAAATGCCTATAAAAGGGTAAAAATGGGTTCGAGTCAAAAGAGCACGCGTTTTTCAAGTGACTGGATAGTTTAGTTAGGGATATGGAGTGAAAAAACACATGGAAATAAGGAGGATGCTTGACCAGCGTGCCTCCGGAACAAAGTGGTGCTGAAACTGTTTCATGGCTGCTGAGAGTCTGGTAAGGCGTTTAATGCAACGAATTATATCAATTACATGTTATTTACATTACGCTTTTACAATTTCAGGTACATCCGAAACAATTTATTGGCACGGACCGCAGGAAACCAAACAGCAAACACAGTGTACAAAGTACCATGCAGAGAGGACAAAATTTTACACTACATAAGTAAGTACTTCGAAATATTACAGAAAACTTATTGAAATAACTGCTAATTTCAACTATTTTCTGTTTACAGACCAACACATTTGCCCGCATTTTTCAGCAAGTGAAGTGTAAGCGAGAAATTTGTGAATAAAATTATAATAATAAAAAAAACATTTCATTTTATGTCCTTTTTAATTGATGACAACTTTCCACTATGCATAGCCCATAACGCACCCATACCTACGCGGCACTACACACTAACACATGCGCAAAAAAGTTCTTCGTTAAGCTGCTTCTTAGTGGCTTCTTAATGTCCTTAAGAAGCCACTAAGAAGCCCGCTTAACGAAGAATTTGACCGCTGGGGATACTCATGTATGGCCTGAAACAAAGCGGACGTTGCTAGAACAAGTGCCTTGATGAAGTATGATTATCGTTCGACCTCAATAGATCAGCCGAAGATCCTTGCGTCTATTACAATAGCAACAGCAGTCTGATAGTTGCTATATATGTCGAAAATAATTTGGTTTTAATATTTTGGTCAGATGCACAGATACATAATAAACTCAAGGCTAAACTCTCGGAAACTTTCTAAATGAAAGATTTAGGCCGAGCTCGCTCATGTGTAGGTATGACGATCACCTATGATGAAGATATGATCAGTATTGATGAAACGAATTACGCAACAGAGATAGTTCATCGTTTTGGCATGCAAAACTGCTATGCAGTGTCTTCACCGTGTGATGCTTCACACAAGTTAACCGCAGTATCAGCTGAAGAAGAAGAGTAAGAAGCTGAAGATGATGTACCATATCGCGAAGCAGTTGGAGCTTTACTTTAGCTGGTACAGGGAACCAGACCGGATTTGGCCTTTGCAGTTAGTAACGTGAGCCGATACAATGATCGCCATGACAGCACCCATTGGTCAGCGGTCAAGAGCATCTTGAGATATCTCAAAGGGACCGTAAATTACAAAATTAGCTATCGTCGTGGAAACGGGTGGATACATCAGCGGCTACGTCGACGCAGATTGGGCCAGCGAACGTGACAGTTGCAAATCATATTCCGGTTACGTCTTTAAGTTAGCCGGAGGAGATGTGTCGTGGTCGTGTAAACGATAGGCTTCAGTCGCAGTTTCCAGTACTGAAGCGGAGTATGTTGCTATGGCTATGCAACAAAAGAGGCGATTTGGTTACTTCGGTTTATTAACCAATACAGAAAGCAGAAGAGTATTAAAATGTACTGTGACAATCAGAGCGCGATGGTAATGGCTAGCAGGGAAGCGTATAGTCCCAGGGCTAAACACATCGATGTAAGCTACCATTTCATTCGCGAACATGTTAGTAGCGGATTAATACAGCTTGAGTACGTTCCATCCGCAAGCAATGTAGCAGACGCGTTAACGAAGGGTGTGAACGGTTCTAAAATGAAGTCCTGTAGAGAAGGATTCAGGATAGACTCTATCGGATAGTTAGGATATGGTATGGCCCGAGTTGGGGTGTTGAATTGTAACGTCCCATAGTCCAATCCCACTAAGGTATACTAATCTTGAGCGCTGTCAAGACTTGCGTTTTTGCGTTAGGCTATGAGACATGAGACCGGAACCTCATGTTTTCCTTTTTACTCGCGCTATAACTCTTGCTGAATAAACATCTAATTACAACAAAATGGCATCCAGTTTTTAACGACCTTTGTTTAATTCTAACGACTGTTACATTTTAACGACTTTTTTTCGCGATCCCGGTTACTATTGACAGTAAGGCACGAAGATTCACAGAGGCGAAAATGGTTTAGCGCGAGGCGATACGGTCGCGCTGTTGTAATATAGCGTTATTACAAGATTAACACAACGTAGGAGAAGGAGCTACAATTCGCGTAACAAAATAATTACAAATTTCTCGCAATTAAGCGGCGTTCCTCGAGTAGCGCGCGAACAGTACACGATTAAAATAAATTTTAAAATACTGAATGCATTATTAAATAAACGTCACAAATGGTATAAACCATTGGTACCAAGAATGTTGCGCGCGAAAGCTGCGCTATCTATGTGCTATTGTATGAATTATTGGCGCTGCGCGGAATTATTTTACAAATAAAAATGTGTCATGTAATGATATGTAGCCAACCCATACGTTTCTTCACCCGCAAATGCGTACATTGTACTAAAATGGCCACGTCATAGAGTGTGTGAAATTGAAAAAAAAATTACACGTCGGTAGTAGGTCGCAGTGAAGCATAGATTTAGGTTTTTTTTTATTACGACAATATACTATATTAATATCATCAAAATGGCTGTAAGTATATGAAATGTGGATTGTTAGATGTCATAATAAGTTTCAAAAACAAATATTCACCCCATTTAAGGATAGTTGCAAAACAACTACCAAACATCTATTTGAGGTTCTTGTATTGCTGATTGAAAAAAAAACGAATGTTGCAGGAGACCGCCATAAGGGAACCAATAAATTTTGGCAGGAAATGACCACGACTCTCAACGATTTGGATACTCCAACTAAAGATGCGGCGGGATGGAAAAAGGTATGTTATTATAAATGAACTATTTTTCCATCAATTGCTCAATAAATCAGCTTTAAAAAAGGATCTGGCACATAACAAAAATGAGTTTAGATCTACAGGGGGAGGGCCGTGCTCAATGCGTTTTCGCATTTCACTCAATTCACTCGAGCAAAAAATTATAAAAGTGTTGGACCTACAACGTTCGATAGTTGGCAATCCAAATGTACCAACTTTGGGTGCTGTACTGCCGGAGGAAAATCGGTCAATTATAAATACGGTAGAATCCGAACCTGCATCTGGATTGCAGAATGAGAGTCTGCAGAAGAAAGAGAAGAAGAACCAAATAAATAATGAAGTAGAAGCAGAAGTAATAGTAGAAGAAGTAGTAGTAGAAGTAGTAGTAGAAGAGCCAAGCTATACTAAATGAACGTCATGGTAAAAAACGAACTATGGCGGAGCAACACTCCGCTTCAGCAATTCAACAGAAGATGTTACTTTTAAAACGGAGAAGCACGAGACAATTAAACAAAGGTTAGAATTAGAAAGAGAAAACTCGATTAAGGAATTTGACCTAAAAAAGCAGAAATTAGAAATGATTAAGGGGTTGACTCAAAACAATAGAATTAGAATATGCTAAGCTAGAAATAGAAAAAACGGCTAATTCAACTAGAAAAAAATCAACTTGTTCGAAATAGGAATCCTTTAGTTTAGGGATGAGCAACCTTTTAGAGCTTCAGACCACATTCAAAATCAAAAACTGGTTGACGGTCCACATTGCAGGATGCATTGATATAGTAATGAATGTAGTAAAGCTGCGTTTATCCGGACTTTTTCGGACTAGATGCAGTGCTGTATTTTTGAAAAGTGAATTAGGATTAAATTAAATTAAATTTGTTTTAGTTTTCAGTGTTGTATTAAGAGGGTAATTTGCACTTTTAATTCTTAATAGATAGATTTGATCTAAAATTTGCTATTGGCTATTCGCGGGCCGCATAAAACCACTTCGAGGGCCGTATGCGGGCCCCAGGTTGGTTATGCCTGCTTTAGTTAATCATAAACATAATAACATACATAATCAATACATAATCAATAAACGAATAAATATATGTGTGCACTAAATCTTGTACATAGGTAAAAAAAAACTCGTCTGACCTGATTCTTCTGCATATATTCAACAAAATGATTTTCAAATAAAACATTAATAATACTGAACCAAAAACAGTTTGTGTTAGCACGGCCTGTAGTGAATTTTTGTTTTTATTAAATGTATATTATTTAATTAAATTTCCTTTAACAGAGCTGCTGTAAAAGAATGTTGTCACTGGAAGTTTTCTTCAATACACATGTTGTGCAAAGCACATAATTGTGCAAATTATTAGTCCACTGGTTGTCGGGTTCATACAGGGTATCCGCAATTTTTTGACACGTTCCCAGATATTTTTGATTTCGTACCACAATTTGAAACGCTTCCCAGAATTTTTTTGATTTCGTCCCACAATCTTTTGAACGCGTTCCAGAAATTTAATATCTGGGAAAGTGTCAAAAAATTGCGGGATACCCTGTGATCGTCCTGACGAGGAAGAGGACATGCCCGGTGTGCAGAGAGCGAGAGAAACGGACCAAAAAATGAAGGGGGAAATGGTACGAAGAGCCATGCAAAAAATGGTCCGAAGGAAGAGATGTTCGGACCATTTCCTATTTGCTAGCATAGGGCAAAAAAGAGAAACGGTCCATTCCTAGCATTCCATTGCAGAGCGCGCTCTCCGTATTTCTGTTGTTGTGTGCGTGTAGGTTCAAGCAGTGATCTTCGGTTCACACGTACGAATGATTTCGAAGAGGATGACGAAAACACGATCTTTCGCTGCACATAGGAATACAGTGCATACGATACGGGCAAACCCCACAAGAAGATGACATCCCCCAGTCATGCAAAAGCGAGTTCATGCGGTCGAGTTTCTTTTGTTCTCATGGTCCCTAACGGGTCTGTTCGGAATCCACCGCGGAGTCCCGGAGGAAGACATTTAGCGACCACACGCACACACTCAAACCGGGTTGGTATATAAAGCCCCGCGTAGCCACGCCCGCTTCAGTCGCCCGCGAGCGTTCGTAGCGTGTGGATCTATGCCGGATTTTAGCAAAAAAAATGAATGAATTCCAGAAAATAAAATCGCCAGGGGGGTTCCTCAAATTCACTCTCTCGTGAGAGCGTGAGAGAATCTTTTTTCCCCATACAACTTCCTTGGAGCTTTTGCTGAAATGATAGAGAACATTGGATTAGAAATTGGTGTAGAAGAAAGTCATGCTTACATTTGCGCCATCCGACCAGTCGTTGAGGGGGTACGTTGTGTACCGTATATAAATGAAGCTGAATGGGAATGGATTTCACTGCACGTATGATGCAAAAAATAATTCTTTCGTGCTTTTAGATATTTTTGGGGAAAAATATTGCATGACAGGTTTGTTTTCTACGGCCGTTCCGATAAAAAATATTAGGCGCTGTTTGGACCTTTTTAACTACCCTCAAGATGTGGCTTTATGGAAAATTTCTATAAACGCACAGAAATACGAGGTAGCTGCTACACAAGCTAATTTTTTCCCATGAGCGTTCAGACAGACGACAGGTAACTAGCACTGTTCGTTGTCGCTACGCGCCTATGCATGCGGAAGGTGTTACTGGTTGTTGTAGACAGGTAATGAACACAGGATGTTATGTAGGTGCGACTAGGGGAAACCGAATACCTTTGATCAGAATTGAGTCATACCACAAAGCATTGCTTAGCCAAGTAATGTTTACCGGCTAAACACCGACTCGCTTACCAGTGATGCGTTCGGGTACATAGGTAAAGAATATGAATGTAACAGGATGCGTCGATTAGGTGTCGAACGATGGGACTACAGGCAGTGAACGATCAATTAAAAAGCTGTTCAGAAGTCCTAAATTTTTCATAACAGTTGTTCATAAGTAGGTCAACACTGTCTTTTACACTTTTATCCAAATCGTATGTTTGAAAGAATTTAAAAATTAAATTTGTGACGCTAAAGCAATCCCCGATATATTTAATCAAATTAACATGGTTAATCATTTGTATAAAAATCTATAAAAATCTTTAAAAGATGCAAAATGTTATTCTTTACAACTTTATAGAACATCATTTTCGTCTAGCTCTTCAACTTTTTTAGTTATTCGATAAAAACCAAAGCCAGTACGTTACGGACGGCCGCGAGGAAATAGCTAAAGCAAGGCATAGAATTGTAGCGAAAAATACCTCGGTTTTGTAATTGAAATATAATACTATTTTATTTAAATATCTCACGGGAAAATCTTGCAACTATTAGCCCAAAGTGAGGTCAACATATTGTAATCGGTGGTTTGTAAATAAATAATGATTTTAATACAAATAAATGAAGAAAAGTGAATGCGCTTTTGCACGCTACGACCACCGCGTACGCTGCGGACGCGTTGCTTTCCACATGGACTCATTCACCGGCATTAAACATTCACCCGCAAGGATCGTGCAAGCGCCCGTACACTGCGAGGGCTAGCGTTGCTTTCCACATGGACGCCGTGATGGATTACGACAGGATTCCACATGGACTCGAAAGCTTCCATATTCATCCGCCAGGATCGTGTATGCGCCCGTACGCTGCGAGCAATCCCGATGCGTTCCACATGGATTCCACATCGACCCGCGTCACGCCCCTAGGATCGTGCAGGCGCTCGTACGCTGTGTACACGCATGGTGTCTTTGAATGTGTTAGTGCGTATCGACGCGCGATCTCAACACGCATTCTCGCTTTAGCAGGATGATCGTTAGTTAGGTAGAGGGAGAAAGGGCTAATTGGGATCGCCAGCGTACCGTGTATATGCGTATGTGCACGTTTTTTATCTCACTTCGCCTGTAGGCCAGAACATAGCGGCAATAGTATTTATTAGCAGGCGTGGTTGAATTGCACATTGGGAAATTTCGTTGGAAAACATTTCTGTTTTCACAAACAAAAATTTTGTTTATTTTTTCGTAAGGAACTATCAAATGTCGCTTGAACACCCTGTATATTGTAAAAGTAGTTGTGCCAGCAGCCTGATGAAGCGCGCACTTCTCAAAATGAAACCAAATTTTCTAAGAAACAGGTTGAATAGAATCACCTGAGAAGCTGTGATTTAGCTTGTGATGTGTTTGCGCGTGCAAAACATTTGGTTGGTTTGCTTTAATGTTGATTTGATTTTGGAATTGTCGTAATGGCTGTGAGTATTTGCAAATTATGAAATATTGGGCTTCGAGATTATTTTCATGACAATTGTGTTTCAGGATAAACGTAAAACTACCACTAAACAACAGTTTGAGGTGCTTGTTTCTTTGATTGAAAGGAACGGGTCCGTAGCGGAGAATCGGGACAAGGGGTCCAACAAATTTTGGCATGAAGTAGCCACAAATCTGAACGACTTGGGCCCTCCGACAAAAGACGTATCTGGTTGGAAAAAGGTAAAAGGCTGTTTAATAACCAGTGTAATATTTTTTATCACTTCTTTTACAATCGTAGGTTTGGGCTGATTATAAATCAGGCTTGAAGAAGAAGCAAGCTCACAATAGGAGCGAATATCGTGCTACGGGAGGAGGCCCATGCTCGTTGCGAAACTTCAATGCGCTCGAACGGAAAGTGATTGAGGTTTTAGATTTGCAACGTGCTGTTGACGGTACTCGTAATGTACCTGCATTGGGTACTGTGGAGCCCGTGAATTCTGCACCAACGCATATTGGTAGCTCGTCGCAATTAAATGCATGTGGACAGCAGCAACACAACACTGACTCTGAAGTTGAGACCGCTGCTTGTTCTCAAGTAACAGAGCATAACGTAGTTGCTGAAGATTGTGAAACCATACCTGAGACGAGAACAAATCGACGAGTAAAAAGGAAAACGATTGCGGAGCAACAATTGCTGGAGCTTCGCAAGTACAACCTACCTCAACAAAAGTTGCTTCGTGTCAAGACTCGTGTCAAGAGGAGCAAGAAACAAACAGAGCAAGATTTGAAATGGAGCAAGAAAATTCGAAAAGGATATTTGAACTAAAAAAAATGAAATTAGAAATGAAGAAAGAAATAGCCGATAGAGAGTTTGTACTAAGGAAGGAAATTGCCGAAAAAAAATTAAAGCTACAGTATGCGAAATTAGAATTGGAAAGATCCAGGAAGAATTCTAATAATTAAAAATAACACCAAAATTATGCTTTGATTCATTTCATTCATTTCAAGTTCTGTAAGTATATCAGTCATACTTTCTTGCCACTCCAATCTATTTTCTATGCACATATTGTGCAATGCACAGCACGTATTAATAATGAAACCAGATTTTTCTGGATCATAGTTCAACGATCTGTCTATTCCAGCTTAACACCTAAACCGTGATTTCAAGACACCGATCGCCTGTTCCACTATAATACGACCAGAAGAGTGTTTTATGTTGAATTCAGATTCAACAGTTCCTTCTTCTGGGTCTCTATGGGGCCTAACCAACCACGGCTCAGATGGATAGCCTGCGTCACCTGAAATATAAAGATGAAATATACATTAAAACTATTTTTTCGAATGACAAAGTAACTTTTACCTAAAAGCTTATCGTTTTGCTCTACATTGTGAAGATTAGCAAAGTAATTTCGGACACTGCTCACTCGCCAAATATGTGCATCGTGGTGCGACCCGGGAAATCTAGCATCAACAACTCTTATACGCAATTTATGATCGCAAACCTAAACAGTAAAGAATTTTTAGTCAATTATGATTCAAGCACATGTTTTTTTTTTTTTCATTATATACTCACAATCATTACATTTATGCTGTAGAAAGATTTCTTGTTCAGGTACAGCAGTGGACGTATTACTGGCTTTTTTATTTTTATGTGTGTCCCATCAACACACATCACTACGTCCTGGATGCCTGTTTTGCTATTAAAATAGTTCTTGGCAGCCGCTCTGTCTTCTTGCGTCATACTCAGGCAAATCCAATCCGCATTCAAAGTATGAAACGGTTTTAAGGTGCCTCGCAGAACTTTACTAAAAGTTGTTTGCGCCATCGCAATATGGAAATCTTTACCAACCCCATGTTGGTAGCGGCCGAATGCAAAGAATGTCAAACAAGCAGCCAACTTTTCTTTCTTAGAGATTCCATGCGCTCTTAGAGATTCAACAGAAGAATCTAGTCCATCCAGTAAATCCATGAAAATTGATTTAGAAATTCTAAAGTTTTCAACAACCTGCAATATGATAACCATTAAAGTGTATAAACAAACCAAAAGCATCTCCAATCATTCCGCTTACGCATTATCGGACAAAGCCAGGGGATCTGTGTTGTACCGAAGATTCCTGCGATGTCTTATTAATTTCACTTTTGCCTCATTTTCACCATTAAAAGCATTATAAAAAAATAACATTTCAATAACGCTTTTTACAAACCAAAACTCTATTTACAAACAATGGCTGTACACCGAAGACGCACAGAAAATGTACACTTTCCAACACATAAATGACAAAGTATAAACGTTTGCAGATGACACATGGCATAGCAAAGATATATTGAGCATTAAAAATAAACACTTGAGCTTTGTAGTCTAGACAGGTTTTTAAAGGGCAAATAACTCATTTTAAAGTGAGCGTCGATCGAATCTCGGCGAATGATGTCCGCGCTGCGCGCGAAGGTATTTTTTACTGAATCAAAATATGAAGAAAATAAATGAAATCTTGAAATCTGGATCTGAATGGTAAACGCAACGGTATTAGTCAAAGTAAAGTACTGCATGATGCACAAAAGGTTAGGTTGGATGCTGCTGTTGTATGATAAAGAATGAGAACATCTCTGAAATATACGTAGCAGAAAACAGAAGCATACAGTAGCGCAAAGGTTCGTAGTTTGAAAGCACAGTTTACATACATCATGTGTTGTTTAATACCGTTTTAATACATTTAACACCGTTGCGTTTACCATTCAGATCCATATTTCAAATCCCATTCGGACCAAACCCCCGTGGCAAGGAATCCGGCTACGTGGTAAAAAAATAAATAAATACGGCCAGGTCGTTCTAACGAAAAAAAAATAATAATTTAAATTAATTCATTTTAACAACACATTACATGTTGAAACGTGTTAAATTTATGTGCATTTATGGATATTTGTTGATTTGTTTACATTTACAGCATATGGGTAACATGGCCTTACCCTGTTTTTAACCGCTTGTAAATTGGTTTGTTTACATATTTGTCGAGCAGCTGATCGAGCTAATCGAGTAGTTTTCATTAGGAAAACTTTCTAATCCATATTTCCTAGGCTGAACTTGGCTGCCGATTTGTATGGGGAACTGACAGCGGATAAGCCAAAATGCATACAAAAAAAAAGCTTAAGCCATGATCTGCACCATTGCTGGACGAAGAAATAGCCAAACGACTGGAGATAAACGAACCCGAAGAAACGTTGAAAATGATGTGGACTGGATAAGTAGCGCGTACGGAGAGACATTCAATGAAGGTCAATGATCTAACTATTTTCGACCAACTGTACCATAGATACCAAGTAAAAGGTGTGAGAACGGTAGCAAGTTTGCAAATTTAGGAGCAACCGTTATGCTATCATGAACTAGTTTCTAAATATCTCCATTTAAGTGGCCTACCAATCACGGATTACAACAAGATAGTGCCAAAAATGTTAATTGGATTGGATAACGTAAATCTAATAGTCCCGTCGAATGTCCGCGAAGTTGCGTGGAGTGATCCTATACCCTCCAAATGTAAGCTAGGTTGGGGCATCTACGGACGGACGAACTCAACAACAATAACGAATATTGTAGGTTATCATTCTGAAGCTATGTTGGACAGCTTAACGCGGTTAGTGCTGGAGTTCAAAATTTAGGATAAAATAAATATATCCATCCCAACAACACCAATTGTGCCAGACGAAAACAAAAGAGCTCGAGCACTGCTGGTTAGCACAACTAAAAGAATAGAAAGACGTTTTGAAACGGGTTTATTGTGGAAGACAGATGAGCGAAAGTTTCCACCAAGCTACGATATGGCATATAAAAGATTTCTTGCGTTGGAAAGACGATTGCAAAAAGATATAGTCTGTATGAAAAAGTCCGATCTTTAATATGAGAGTATGAATGGAAAGGGTATTCACACGAAGCAACGACCAATGAACTAGGAGGAACGAAACCGGAAAAATGTTGGTACTTACCGATTGGGAAGCGGCAGCTACCATACAAGGAGTGTCTATGAACTCAGCACTGTTAAAAGGTCCGGATCTATTAAACTCACTGATAGGAGTATTGTACAACTTCAGAAAGTACACGTATGTCTTAACCGGAGACATAAGAGAAATGTTTCATCGTTTAGTAATTCGGCCAGCGGATCGTCAGTATCAGCGATATTTATGGAGAGACGACGCCACGCAAACCATCAAAGTATACGTGTTGGATGTGGCTATGTTTCTAGCAGCCTGTTCTCCAACGTCGGCACAACACGTAAAAACCCGTAACGCAAGAGCAGTGTTGTGAACGGTGACGTTCATTGACATGCAATTGTTGACATTCACTCTGTTCGAAGATTCGCATTCGCATCCAGCTCTTTCATTTGACATTCACGTTAAAAAATGTCATTCGACACAATGGCATTTTTTGAATCCATTCATTTGACTATTCGTTTGACCATTAATGGGGTCTATGATACCTTCCACTAGTTTTTTTATATGGACTTTGACGTTTGGCGGCTTATTTGCTGCATGTTTTCCATACAAACAGCTCAGCAAAATAAGCCTGCGTATTTCAGATTAGAAAATTTTTCTAATGTTAGTTTCGATCAGCTGCTCGACAAATGTCAAAACAAGGCATTTTTCTAGCAGGTCTGAAACAGGTTAGGCCATATTTGATTCGGCTGAATGTTGATTGAATTAGGATTTAAAACAAAAATGAAATTACATGAGTTTAATTAGGTTAAGCTTTTTATGAAAAGTAATACAAATTTTTACTTGTGCTATGCCTATATTTCGAACTACATTTCGACGCTGTAATTCCTGTTTCGTCAAAACGCGGTTCTACAAAACTGCAGCCTAATGTAATTCTTTATGTCAAAATGCTAGGTCCTTGAGGAATCCTTGCATGATGATATTACCTGTCAACAATTTCCCGCTCGATTCTGCTCGATGTTTTGACAGATCCGGGCTAAAAGTTTTAGCTTTCTAACTTAAGGTATCATAGACCCCAATAGTAGGCTACGCAAACCTTATAGTTTGTCTTGTAATTGTGTTCACGTTATTCGTAATTTACCAGTGTGATATTTCGTTGAATTTTAGATCATAAAAAGATGGCTTGCACATCAGGATAGAAGCGGAAGCTGCGTGATATCCTAATTGAAAACTGCGTTTCTTCAGAAAATGGTGTAATGATATGCACTATTGACACTGTCAATGTTTGCAGATATCGACAAAAATCTGAGAAGTTTGATCCGGGAAATTTTATTCGCCACATAAGAACGGCACATCCAACGTTGGCTACAGCCCATGGATTACAGCAAGAAGATTCTTCAGCTCCCGGAAAACAAACAAAAATAATGAAAGTTCCAGTAGCTTTGGACCAGCAAAAGCTACTAGAGGGCATAATTAAACTGGTCTGTTTGCACAACGTGCCCATGATGTGCGTAGAATGGGAAGGTTTTAAGATTATCCTGCAACCCATATGTGATGCCCTGAAAGTACAATTAAATCGCAAAAATCTTGTCTGCCACCTGGGAGCTGCTGTTGAAAAGATTCGATCTGCGATATTTTCTGCCGTCCAAGGAAACCTTCTTTGCCTTAAAATAGATAGTGCAACACGTCTCGGACGGCATATATTGGGTGTTAATATCCAGTTTTACGATACAGAACAAGAAGATATTGTTATTTATACCATCGGTAATGTATCTTCAATGGTTATAACTTTTCCGAAAATGTTTTTACAGTCTGAAAAATATCCCTTGTAAAGACTTTTAACATTCTCATTATCATGTAAATTGTTAGTAATAATCAAAACCATATATTTCAACAGGAATGATAGAATTGAACCAAAGGCATACTGGAAAGTATCTAAAAAGCAAAATTTTGGAAATCCTGGGCATGTACCAAGTGACGTTAGATCAAATTTTTGCGGTTACTTGTGACAACGGTGCAAATATGATCGCTACCGTCAAACAAATGCAATCAGATCTTGAAAACTCTTTTAGTTTACCAACGGACGAAGACGATCACACGGATACCACCGAGCAGTTGGACTGGATGAGTTCCCTTGAAAAGGAATTTTCTAGCACAATTACGTTGGTGAGATGCGCCGTGCATACTTTGCAACTTTCGGTAGCAGATGTCGTGAAGAAATTTGATACTGAAATACGCAAATGTACTGCAGTGTCGAACAATTGTCGAAAAATTGCGTATAAAGCCATTTTCAACGAAGAGTCTCTCTCACCACTGTACTCCAAAACAAGATGGGGTGGTATCTTTGAGATGCTCAAACATTTTTGTGACCACGAAGATTTATTTACCGACCTTGGTCAACAGTACCCGGAGCTAGGTAAAATATTTTGAAATTTACCCTTTTTCTTTATACTAAAATAGTACTTCAAATTTAGATCTTATGGAACAATGGTCATTTATTAAGGAGTATGTGGAGGCATTTAAACCTGTATATATATGTAACCACAAAAAAAAATGCAAGCTAAACATACTTCTCTTAATGAGTTTTAGCTATTATGGATGAAGACCATAATTGAAATTAGCCCCATTCAAGGGAATCGCTTCGTTGATATACTAACTCGGGCCCTTAAACAACGGCTTGAAGTTTTAAAGGAGAATATGGTATTTAAGACGGCGCTTCTTATAGATCCTAGGTTTAACTACTTGAATTCCCGGTTTTTTAATTCGGAAGAAAAAGAAGAAATTCGTGTAAGTGCAATGGATCAATCTAGATGCGTTACAATTGCAGAATTATTGATTACATTATTTATTTTTTTTTTTCATTTTACTGTAAGCAACTGTAGGTATCATTTTACTGTAGGTATCATTGCAACTTCCGAACGCATGAAAAAGATAAAATCTAAGATCCTTATACCTATGGCACCTTCTTCATCCACCGAAACTCATACGACGCATAATAGCCCAACCGATTTCGACGTATTTTTTACCCAACTATACGGAGGTTCACTACCAGAATCATATATAGAAACGGAACAAACATCATCAAACAGATTTTACCGACAACTTAATGCATTGGATTTAGAGACACACCAAAACTCGTCATCTGAAGCCCGCTTAACGAAGAATTTGACCGCTGGGAACCATCTGTGTCAAACTGTTCAAAATTAAAACAAAAAACGTAAACACTTCCCTTACCTCCACCAGTTACTGTTAGCTTGAGAAAAGATTGTGGTTAGAATAAAAAAATAAACATTAAAAATGATTTTCTTCTACTACGTAAGTGACGATAGTAGCAGTGAAGAAGAAGCAACGGAAGATCTGGCAAAACAACGCCGACTCCTTCGAAGTGTGGATCTCTTTAGCGATGGAACCAAATGAGCAACAAGATGCGCGACGATACTTTTTCTCCAAAAGTGGCATCCCTGGTGTTGTGATGTGTGTTGATGGTACACACATCAAAATTATTGCACCGGTGGACGATTACGACCAGCATTTTAACCGAAAGGGATATTACAGCTTAAACGCGATTATTGTAAGTAAAGGTTACGTTTTGTGTCTTTTGATGTGTACTTTATATTTTTTTGGTACCGGTAGATTTGACAATTCGTTGCGTGAATGCCAAATTCGGAGGAGCCAATCACGATTATTTGGAATGTATCCGGAATTGATGCTTTTTTCGAAAGAAAATATCGATGTGGAGAAACTACATTCAAGCTACTAGGTAATACATTAAATTATCCTGTAAACAATTGTTGTGGACACGTCTTGTGTCACGCGACATCGTCATCTGGGCTGTTCGCGACGTGCGACATCCTTAGATGACAAGAGATGTCATCCCAGCGATCCCACGTGCTAGGCTCGTGGGCGCAACCATTTTTCCCCCATTTTGCATCCGAGCAAGGACGTTGGCACGGGACGGCCGTACGATCACCGGGCATTGGTGTTAGTACCGTACGAGCATGCGGAGCTCGCGTCGCGTGAAGGTTCTTGTATTAAAATAAATAAAGATAGTATTTTGTATATGTTATATTTGTGTTACGTAACTACCCGTGAACATTATCACAGTGCGTGAGAACACAAAAGTGGCGACGAGGATTACAAGTTACAGTGAAAGCGTGAACCAAATATAATAAATCTAGTCATAGGGACAAGCGACATACAGTGGAACACAGTGAAACGCGTACGTACACATTAGCAAAATTACGCGCAAACGACGGAGAATGACCAACCCGGGAACATCCGCTGCAGACGAGCAGCGACGTTTATCTCAGCAGTGGCCAACCGATATAGACGCCGCCACTGCACAGCACCACCACCTGCCACCCGCGCAGAGCATCAACGTGCCAGCAGCACAAAATGGAAGCTTTCCGCTATCTCAAACTGCAGCTCAGACGCCATTGCTCTCATTCATCAATGCGGCGTCATCTGCCAGCGACGGAAATTCCATGCTCCAAGTCCTGCAACAACTCCAGCAGCAAATGGCACAACAGCAGCAGCAAATGGCTCAGCAACAGCAATCTATAGCCCAGCTGTTGAAACAGCAACCCCAGGTTCATCCGCAACCCGCAATAATCAGCAATCCAGAGTCGATAAGTGCCGGCATAGCGAAACAAATCAACGAGTTTCGATTCGAACCCGAACCTGGTATAACGTTTGAGGCGTGATACTCGCGTTACGAGGGTTTGCTCACCAAGGATGCCGCTCAACTCGACGAAGCAGCCAGACTTAGATTGTTACTGCGTAAGTTAGGTCCTATGGAGCACGAAAGATTAATCAATTTCATTTTGCCTAGCTTGCCACATGATTTTTCGTTCGACGCCATCTTGGATAAACTGAAGCAGCTTTTCGGCAAATCGGAATCACTCCTTAGCAGACGTTTCAAGTGTTTCAACGTTACAAGACCGAAATCGGAAGACATGCTAGCTTATGCATCTCGAGTAAATCGTGCCTGCATTGATTTCGAGCTTGGGAAATTGACGGAGGATCAACTGAAATGTTTAGTTTTCGTTTGTGGACTTAGAGAAGAAGAAGATACAGATATCCGCACCCGACTCCTGGCTCGCATCGAAGACAAACGCGACATGTCTCTAGACCAGTTGGCTGCCGAATGTAAGCGTTTGGATACCATCAAAAAACAAGGTGCCATGATCACACGTCCGACTGAACAGGTCCTAGCGGTGAAAAGCGGAGAACAGCAACAGTCTGCAGCGATGCCACATCAGCAGCCATTCCAACAACGCTCCACATTTAGCGCACGCGGAAGACGCACACAGCAAAACAATGAGAACGTGTCGTTCGCCAAACCAAAAAATCCCTGCTGGCTGTGCGGTGCGCTACATTGGATGAGGGAATGCACGTTTACAAACCATACATGCACAGACTGTGGTCGTACCGGACATCGTGATGGATTTTGCAACACGGCTAACCGACGTCGTGTCAAAAGAGAAACTATCTACAATCGAGTTGTAACAGTAAATGTATGCCGGGTTAAACAGAAACGGAAATATGTCAACGCACTTATAAACGGCGTAACTACGCAACTACAACTAGACACTGGGTCCGACATTACCATCATAAACCAGAATCTATGGGAACGTCTGGGGAAACCACGGTTACGAAAACCAACAGTTAGAGCAAGATCAGCAGCAGGTAGCAATCTCCAATTAGAAGGTGAATTCGAAGCAGATATCAGTATCGGGAGTACATCTCGTCAGGCAACAGTTCGGGTCATCAGAGCTGACCTGTTATTGCTGGGAGCCGATCTAGTGGACCTCTTTGACCTTGGGTCAGTACCAATGAACACATTTTGCAATCGCGTCTCTGCAGATTCTGTTTCCAAAAGTCTAGAAGGCAAATTTCCTGCCGTTTTTACTGGAGTTGGATTGTGTACTAAGGCCTGCATTAAACTTCAATTGAAGCCGGATGCTCGGCCGGTTTTCCGTCCAAAAAGACCGGTCGCTTACGCGGTGCTAGAATCTGTCGACAAGGAGCTAGATCGATTGGAAAAATTGAAAATAATCTCACCGGTGGATTACTCGGAGTGGGCCGCCCCCATCGTTATCGTTCGAAAGAGCAATGGTAATTTACGTATATGCGGAGATTACTCGACAGGGTTAAACGCTGCTCTTCTCCCTTATGAATATCCGCTTCCGTTGCCTGATGACATTTTCGCTAAGTTGGCTGGATGCAAAATGGGGGAAAAATGGTTGCGCCCACGAGCCTAGCACGTGGGATCGCTGGGATGACATCTCTTGTCATCTAAGGATGTCGCACGTCGCGAACAGCCCAGATGACGATGTCGCGTGACACAAGACGTGTCCACAACAACAATCTTTTAAATGTTCTCAGGTGATGCTAGATACCGATCAAAACCGTGGTTGATAAACCCCAAACGTAATCCTGCTCCAAGCACACCAGATGCTGCTTTTAATAAAAACCATTCTTTAGGTAGGGAAATAGTAGAGCGCACCATTGGATTGCTTTGAAATAGATTTAGATGTTTGTTAGGTGCTCGACAGTTGCACTACACTCCAGTAAAAGCAACTCAAATAACGAACGTATGTTGTATCTTACCCCGTGCCTACATGCTTAGCAATTGTCGCGTTTGCGAACGCGACAATCGTAGCACAGTTTTCCCAAAAAATTTTGCGACTTTCGGCGCGACTTCAAGGTTGTTTAAGTTTTCTCGTGCAAGGTTTGTTTATGTTTTCAATCTGGCCGGTAGCGGGAAATTAATTTCGAATTAAATTAAATTAATTTAAACAAAGAAAATTATAATAAATAGTAAATTTATTGTTTTGATGAAGTTGATGAGAAAGGCAAGTTTTTAACCCCAGTGACGATGTTTCAAAGCAATGGACCATCAAGAAAGCTCGTAACAGGATGCTGGTAACTCCTGTGATACAAATAACGGCTGTTGCTAACAGTACCGCAGATTTGTCCGTTTTGTTTTCTTGTGTGTTTAACGCTGGAAAATCTTGTTATAATTTTTTCCGGTAGCCAGAAAGAATTGTAACAAGATAAATAGGTGAACGAAGATGTGTTTGCCCACCGCGTCATACACTGGGCAAAATAGAATTGGGATCGACAGCTTCGAGTAGCATAAAGGTAAAAATCTTCGAATACGGGTAATCAAACGTGTATGGCTTTTTTCTCATTTCATGACCGCCACCGTACCCTCAATATACAGGTATTCATAACCACGATTCCAACACAGCTTGCAAACTACCATCAATATACATGTATTCATAACCACGATTTCAACACAGCTTCCAAAAGGGATCGAACACTGTGCTGTGGACTATCTAATATTTTTTAACTCTAATATTTTTTCTAATTAATTAATTTAATTAGTAATTAATTAATTATTAATTAATTTATCTTGTTCAAACAAGTTCAACATACAAGTAATAAATTCATAAGCTATGCAGCCATGTATTTGTCCACGATATGGGATTTTTGTTTTGAATTAACAGCGATTCTTCTTTTTTAAAATAATATTGACATTCACAATAATTATATACAAATCCTGCGTACTTTTAAAAAATAAATAGCACTCGATTTGTTAATTTAATTTACAATATTTAATAACACTCAAAATATTTAATTTTTTAATTTGTATTAGTTTACCTTGGTATTGCCATGTTTACCTTGTTATTACAGAAAACTGTCATGGCGTCAAGTCGCGCTTCGAATCGCGATTTTTCGCTGAAAATACACGTATAGCGACTTTTCACATTTTTTTTTATATGGAGTTTCGCAAAAATTTTCTGATTCGCGTTCGCAAACGCGACAATTGCTAAGCGTTTAGAGCCGGGGTTACACAACATGTGTTGAGATACAACTATTCTGCTTCAGTATTGGTTGATATGTAACGAGAAGTAAAATGATTAAAGTCGTCTGTTCTCTGCAACCACAACGAGCAGTCGTGAGTGTCGTTTGTTCTGCATTACTGAAACATATCTTTATAGGTTATAGGCCCAGTTCCATGCTAAAGATCTCAGTTTTGTTATAAAAAAGAGTGAATTTCCTACGAATCCCAGTTCCTTTTTCTTCTGAAGATTTCCTTTGTTGATCGTGATTGACCATGAATACGATGCAAGAAGAAAGGAAAATCTACCTGTTCGACGGAACGAATTTTGCCAACTGGAGCTTCCGGATAGAGGTGCATTTGGAGGAGTTAGGACTTCTGCCATGCATTCAGATGAAGCCGGAAGAAGTTGAAGATTTCCGTGTGATTGACTCTGATTCTGCAGAGGTCAAGCAGGTAAAAGCAAAGGGACTTGCGGAATGGAAAAAGTCGGATGTTCGATGTAAAGCACTTTTGATCGAAAATATCGCGGATTCTCAACTGGAATATGTGAAAGAGAAGAGGTATGCGTTGGATGTTTGGAAGGCTTTACAGAACACATTTGCTCGAAAACATTTGCTCTGGGCATTTTTTTTTTTGTTAAAAAAATTGTTGGCACTCAAGTACGACGAAACCAGTGCAATGGATGAGCATTTGGTGCTGTTTGGTAAAACCGTTCGGGAGTTGGAATCAGCTGGCATAAGGATGGATGAACGATTGATTGTATTTTTTTTGTGCAATCGATGCCATGTTCATATTGTCAACTGGTTACGGTACTAGAAACGCTCTCGGAAGACCAATGTACTTTGGAATTTGTCAGCGCTCGGTTGCTTAATGAAAGCGTAAAACGCATGAATAGTGGTGAAGTAGAGGATGTTACATCGACAGCGTTTTCTGGCAGAAGAAAGAAGAAGTTCAAGTGCTATGCTTGTGGAAAAGAAGGACATAAGCAAAGTAATTGTCCTAATACACCGTTTTCGAGCCCAAGTAAACATTCTTCAGCTGCATCTAAACACTGTTCAACCGTAAGTAAACATTTGACGTCCAACTGAAATGTTGTTGCCTATCTGAACATTGTTCAAACGCAACTAAACATTTATCAATCGCAACTAAACATTTGACACCTCCAAGCAGGTACGTTTACATGAAAGAGGTTGAACTTTGTTTGGTTTCTTTGATTTGCAAAGAACATTGGAATAAAAATAAACAAAATTTAATTCACATAATTTTTTTTATGTATGTAATTCATTATAAAATTCCTTTATTTCTTTTCAGTCTTGTGGTAGGAACATATTTTACTCCCACTTGTAGGATTAAACATTTTTAAATAGTTCATTGTTTGAATAACAAAAAGTGGCCTATTGCCGAACTAATCATTAATTGGTTCTTCTCTCAAGCACCGTGGAATGTAGCTGTACATATGCAAAAAATAATTCTCGCAATCGGAAGATGTTATTAGAGATTTCCCATTTTCTATGGCGTTCATAACGTCCTCCTCTGTTTCTGGATTCGCTCGTTTGCATATTTCCTTCCACTTACTGAATAGATTTTCGATCGGATTCAGAAATGGCGAGTAGGGAGGTAAATATTTAATCCGATCTGGCCCCTCGGCGAATAATTCTTTAATCTCAGAACATTTGTGAAATGGAACGTTGTCCATTACAACAATTGAGCTGGTAATATTTTGAGATCGCAATTTTTCCTTTAGCTCTACCATGAATATCATAAAGAACGATCTGTCGATCGCCTTATTGCGTGTTTTGTAGTGAACAATGCCTGTCTTGTTCATTGCACATACTACTGAAATGTTGCGAGTTCTTATTTGTGGCACTATTTTCACAGCTCTTGTTCCTACACTAGATCTACCCCGCGTTACTCTCATGCTAATCTTAAAACCGACCTCGTCAACAAATACGATAGAATTTTCAGTTACGCTGTTACGAAGTGCAGTGAAATCTATAGCATAATCTTTTCGCACTGTTAAATTATCTCCTGCATTCCGTCGTTCTGGGTATAAGTACAACCTTTTGAGAGAATAATTGAAATCAGAAATCTCTTTGGCCACTGTAGAACGACAAACATTAACTTGAAATTCTTCGGAAATTTTAGCTGTTATTTTCTGCAATGATATTCCACAATCTTCATCAATCCACTCTTGGATTTTCTGCCGTATCAGTGGTGATATTTTTTTTTCCATGATTTTTCCTCGCTTGTCTGCTTCTATTTTCATGGTATTGTGATACTTTCGTAACACATTATACACTGTGGCCCTGTTAATATTTAATGTCTCAGAAATTGTAGCAACGCTGCTGCCTTTTTCTCTTGCCAGCACAATACGTTCGCGATCTTCGTTGGAAGTTGTTTTCAGTTTTCGTGGATTTCGGGACGGTGTTTCTTCAATATTTTCATCTGCCATATCTAAAACGGGACAAACAAATTTGTTTTAAAGTATCCATCGACTGCAATATTCGCAAAAAACTTACTTGAAATACAAAAAATGCTCGTTCTGCTCAACAGCTAAATGTTTACTTTCTGATTTGCACTCAATGATTGTTTACCGTCGATTTTGACAATCGCGCGAACAAGCGAACACATAACAAGAAACGAGCCCGGGCAATATAAACTTACATTGGCATAGCGGATAGCAAATGTTTAGTTGCGATTGATAAATGTTTAGTTGCGTTTGAACAATGTTCAGATAGGCAACAACATTTCAGTTGGACGTCAAATGTTTACTTACGGTTGAACAGTGTTTAGATGCAGCTGAAGAATGTTTACTTGGGCTCGAAAACGGTGTAAGAGAGGTCAGAAGCCAAGAAGCTTGAAAAAAGGATCAAGTAAAGAAAGAGTGTTCATAGGCCATTCGACAGCAACGGTAGCAAATGATTCGCAGAATGATTCGTGGATAATTGATTCCGGCGCTTCTGATCATATGGTTGATTGGCTGATCCGCCCGTTGGTACTGTTGATTGGTTGCGTGACGTGAAAAAATTGGATAAGCCAGTTTTCATTATAGTGGCTTCTGGACAATTATTGAAAAGTAACTACTCTGGATGTGTGAAAGCAGTGTCAAGGATTGGTAAGCAAAAATTGAACTGCCGTATAACTGATGTGCTTTATGTTCCCGGCCTACACTACAATTTATTTTCCATCCAACGTATTGGAAAGTTGGGGATGGAAGTGATTTTCGGAAGGAGTAGAGCCGAAATTTTGAATAATGGCGAAGTCCTTTGTACTGGAAGAAAGAAAAAAAAACCTGTACGTACTGGATGTGGAAATTGTGCGAGTTAAAGAACCAATCGCATTAGCATCGAAGGATGCTATGAACACTGAAGAATTATGGCATAGGCGATTTGGACATATTGGCAAAAATGGACTGCTAAGAATGGTGAACACGGAAATGGTGAAGGGTTTGATGTTGAACAAACGGGATATAATGGAGCGCATAGTCTGTGAGCCATGTCTCAAAGCGAAACAGATGAGAAAACCGTTCATTACTATACCGTTACCTAGAAGTTCTCGTCCTCTTGAGTTAGTCCATAGTGATGTGTGTGGACCCATAACGCCGACATCTTACAATGGTAAACGATATTTTGTTTGTTTCATTGATGATTTTTCGCATTTTACTGCAGTGTATATGCTGCGTAAAAAGGACGAAGTTATGGAGGCGTTCCAGACGTATACTGCCATGGCGGAGTCACACTTCGACAGTCGCATTTCTCGTTTACGATGTGATAATGGAGGCGAGTATATTGGAGCAGTTTTTCGTGATTTCTACCGATTACGAGGTATACAGCTTGAATACACTGTACCGTATACACTGCAACAAAATGGTGTAAGTGAGCGGTTCAATAGGACGGTAATGGAAAAATCAAGAGCTATGATTGAAGACTCTGGAATGTCGAAAACAATTTGGTGTGAAGCAGTTTTAGCGGCAGTCTTCATAATAAACCGAAGTCCAACAGCGGCGTTAACCAACGACAAAACGTCATATGAAATGCTATCGTCTATGGCAGTGGTCCCCAACCTATGGTCCGCGGACCACTTGTGGTCCGTGGCTTAAGTAGAAGTGGTCCGCGGAAGAAATTTTCGGTCGTTGGGCCGATCATTTTAATACGTATTGTTTACCATTTCAAGCGTTTTTACGTGACGAAATCGTTCTACACCCCTCAATGTGTCAGATTGCGGACAATTACATTTTTTGCTAATGTTTTATTTAAAAAAATCCGTTCTTAGATGTCTCATGTGGGCCGCGATATACTTATGTCGAACAAAAAGTAGTCCGCGGTACTAAAAAGGTTGGGGAGCACTGGTCTATTGGATGGTCGAAAGGTTTTTGTCGCCCGAGATGTCGTAGTTGAAGAGCTGCCGTTATCTAGTGAGATGAAATTTCAAACTTCTGTTTCGAAATGCAGCAGTTCCGGTGTTGAACTGGCTGGTCCCTCGTCCAACTCATCTGAGTTTTCTCCGCTTAATATTTTAGAAAACCATTCATCAAATTCGGGTTCTCGTATGGATGCTTCAGTAGAGTCATTGTCACCAAGTGAGGCTGTAGCTGAAGAGTTGCAAGTGGATGAGGTTCAAGAAGAATTTAGTGACTGCTTAGATGGCGACACGAATGTAGAAGAGTTCGTTCAAGAGCTGCGTCGGAGCAATCGCAAATCCAAACCTCCAACTTGGTTGAGTCAATACTCATGTGTTGCTTTTGCACTCAACGCGGAAAGTTATGTAGGAAACATTCCTGAGAATGTAAAAGAGCTGAAGTTGCAACCCGATTGGCCCGAATGGATAGAAGCTATAGATGATGAGTTGAAGTCATTGTCCGAGAATGACACGTGGCAGCTGGTGAAGCTACCCAGTGGTAGAAAGCCCGTCGAATGCAAGTGGGTATTTCAATTGAAGAAAGATCCTGAAAGTGCTATTATCAAAAGAAAAGCAAGATTGGTTGCAAAACGTTTCACGCAACGATACGGATATGATTTTTTCGAAACCTATTCACCTGTCATAAAGATATCGACAGTTCGTATGATGCTCGCTTTAGTGAAAAAGTCAATCTTGTTGTTCATCAAATGGACGTGAAGACCGCGTTTCTTAATGGGCGGCTTAACGAAGACATATACATGAGACAGCCCAAAGGATTTGAGGAGGGTGATATGGTGTGCAAACTGAACAAATCAATTTATGGGCTGAAACAAGCATCTAGAACATGGAACGAAAGATTTAATGAATTCACGAACAGAATTGGTTTTCGGCGTTGCCTGGAGGATAGATGTCTCTACATATTGGATAGTGATACTGGTCCGATATATCTCTTGCTCTATGTAGATGATATTCTCATTATCGGTAAGAAATTGGCGATGGTACAGAAAATGAAAGATATTTTGCAACGTGAATTTCGTATGGTGGATCTTGGCGAAGCAAACAGATTTCTGGGGATCAAAATTGAACGAGATGTTTCAGCCAGGTTATACTGAAGCCATCCTTCGTCGTTTTGGAATGGAATCCTGTAAGCCAGCAATGACTCCAATGTGTGCCAAATTACAGCTGCAGAGGTTGGAAGAACAGCAGAATTTAGAGAAACCATATCGTGAATTGATAGACTGTCTTACCTATCTTACAGGGTTTTCCAGCCCAGTTCAAATATATAATGGGAGGTTTCAAATTCGTAAAACGCAAAGTGAAAGAAGCACGACAGTATTCAAGTCTGGAAAGCCAATTCAAAGTAGTAAGATAGCACCTTAAAATCGTAACACCAAATCTCAAATTCAGCAGTTGTTTACCTCTACTGACGTTTTGGCGGTTCTTCGAAACTATGGGATAGAGGTAGCGATAGTTACGTCAAAATATTTGTTGTATATTAATTATGATAACTCTAACAACAAAATATGCATTTTTGTATGCCTATAGTACATCAGTATTTTCTAGTGTTGTGCTTAATGAATCTTCTGAATAGAGTCATTCATATGAATCTTCAGTGAAGAATCATTCAATTCATGAGTCGACTCCCAACAGATTCATGAATCTTCGAAGATTCATGAATCTTCGAAGATTCATGAATCTTCGAAGATTCATGAATCCTCAAAGATTCATGAATCCTCAAAGATTCATGAATCCTCGAAGATTCATGAATCCTCAAAGATTCATGAATCTCCGAAGATTCATGAATCCTTGAAGATCCAAGGGTCCTCGATGATTTATGAATCCTTAAAGATTCATGATTTTGCGTATTCTTTACGCACATTGACTTCTTCTTCTTCTTGTTCGGTGAGAACGGCCTGGCCGTATCAAGACTTATTTTACCACGTAACAGGATAGTCAGTCTACGGGGAGACAGTCCGGATGGGATTTGATACCCAGTCCTGCAGTGTGTACCGGCGCCGTTTATCACATACACCATCGGGCCGCCCCAAGGCGCAGCAAAGCGCAGCTACACTACCGCATTAAATAATTTGCTCTAAACTTTCCCACCTGCTAACAACCTGGGAAAAATAATCATAAAAAATGCAAACCGACTTCCATTCACAAAATGGTTACAATTGAAGTCAAGATGCGTAAAGAATACGCAAAATCATGAATCTTTGAGGATTCATAAATCGTCGAAGACTCATGGATCTTCAAGGATTCATGAATCTTCGAGGATTCATGAATCATTGAGGATTCATGAATCTTTGAGGATTTATAAATCTTTGAGGATTCATGAATCTTTGAGGATTCATGAATTTTTGAGGATTCATGAATCTTTGAGGATTCATGAATCTTTGAGGATTCATGAACCGTTGAGGATTCATGAATCTTCGAAGATTCATGAATCTTCGAAAATTCATGAATCTTTGACATTCAGATTCAGAATCATTCATTCAGTTCAAAGATTCATTCAGATTCATGAATCTGAATCAGATTTACCCAACACTAGTATTTTCCAAAAAATATTAAAATAACAATGACAGTTACAACAGTACAGAATAGGGCAAAACTGAATGGAAATTAATAAATATTTTTAGATTTTTTAATTAAGCACTTGAAATTTATTTTAAAAAAATATGTTGACTTATTATCGCTACCTTTATCCCATAGTTTCGAAGAACCGCCAAAACGTCAGTAGAGGTAAACAACTGCTGAATTTGAGATTTGGTGTTACGATTTTGAGGTGCTATTTTACTACTTTGAATTGGCTTTCCAGACTTGAATACTGTCGTGCTTCTTTCACTTTGCGTTTTACGAATTTGAAACCTCTCATTATATATTTGAGCTGGGCTGGAAAACCCTGTATGGTGACAACGCGTCCTGATTTGAGTTCGGCTGTGACTTATTTCAGCCTATTTCAATCGTATTTATCGCAGCAACATTGGACACATTTAAAAAGAATTTTACGATACCTTCGAGGAACAACACTAAAACGCTTAGTTTATACTCGAAGTGAATCTGCTGAGCAGATAGTAGGTTTTGTTGACGCAAACTGGGCGTCAGATTCTGGTCACCGTCACTCTGCACGTTTTCCAAATTTATGGGTCGACTGTGTCTTGGAGTTCGAGGAAACAGAAGACAGTTGCACTTTCTTCAACCGAATCAGAATGTAGTGCTTTAGCTGATTGCATTTGTGAAGCGCTTTGGATCAACAAATTATTTGAGGAACTTAGGCTGCGGAAAAATCAGGTAGTGGTCATATACGAAGACAATCAATCAGCGATTGCTATAGCTGAATCGGATACGCCGTCAAAGAAGCTGAAGCATATTCAAGTAAAGCTTCAGTTTATTAAGGAATGTGTATAAGAAAACAAGATCAGCGTACGATACAAGAATAGTATTGATCAACCTGCAGATCTGTTTACAAAGGCTCTTTCTCCACCTACGTTTAAAAAGCATTGTACATCTTTCGGGTTGCAATAGTGAATAGCTTGAGGAGGGGTGTTGAGATACAACTATTCTGCTTCAGTATGGGTTGATATGTAACGAGATGTAAAATGATTAAAGTCGTCTGTTGTCTGAAACCACAACGAGCAGTCGTGAGTGTCGTTTGTTCTGCATTACTGAAACATATCTTTATAACATGTGTATTGCGTATGGAATGGAAGAGCCAAGTTCTGATTAAAAAAGGCAGATGACAAATAGTTAAATTCATGGTTTTCTTTGTGAAATATAGTTATGTGCCTATGACAAGCGACCGTCATACGACACCTAGAGCAGTGCAACATTTCCCACGGTTGTCGTCCAGACCGAACCAGACGACAACTCAGCAGTTCTGGACCCCGTTCGCCATCCGACACCATCATGCCACGCTGCACCAAACACCATCGGTTAGGCACAACAAGTAGGATTAGCTTAGAACTAAAATTTTAGTTTGTATCGAGCAACTCAACTGTAAGCAACGAGTCATCATTAATAAAAAGTTTTGTACTTTAAACTAATGAACACGCGTCGCCTACATAATTATATATCACATATTAGTTCATCACAAAATTCCTGTAATTATACTAATTGGACTAACTAAAACTAGAGCAACTAAACTATACTAACTAAAACTAAACTAATAAATTCATGGAAACACTAAACTATACTAACTAAAACTAAACTAATAAATTCATGGAAGCAGTTCATTTGATTTCAATAAACTATACTAACTAAACTAACTAACAAACTAAAAAACTAATACTACTTAGAAATATTTTTAAATAATTCTGTTATTTTTTCTATGGCGCTTTTGGCATTTCTCAGGGCCTCTGTTTGTTGGTTTTGGGCCTCAATGCTCTGCCGCATGAGGTCTATCATTTATTGATTTTGCCGCAACACCTCCTCCGTGTTTTTACGCTTAACGCGTCTTTTTCGCGCCGGTGGAGGTGTTCCGGCCCGCTCTTCAGACAGATCTTCGTCCGGCTGGTGGTTGTTGTTGCTTTCGATGTAGCAGTCGTTGTTGTTGCTGTCGTTTTTGTTGCTATCGTTGTTGTTGCTGATAGCTGTTGCTTTTGGCATGCCGTAAGAACGACCCGAGTTGCCCGCTATTGTAGCCTTCAGGTTGGTGAGGCTGGCTACCCTTTCCTCGATGTCGTTCAAGGGCTTTTGTTGGAAAGGACCGCTAAATATTACATAAATATACATATAATTATTCATATGTAATTATATGCTTTTGAATGTCGAAGAAGTTACTGGCGTTCGGTGCTATTGAACGTTAACCTGATGCCCCTTCCTGTGCGCCGGGTCATTCTGCGGTTACCATGCAACGACAGAGGTAGTAACAACAGTACTTTCTTGAGCAGAAACAACAGTACGATATACTGTAATCTCGCCTGTCACCAGCAAACATATTTAAGTTTTATGTTATATATGTTACTCATTTGTTTTTTTTTTCGATAGTTTCCGAAGTAAAATACTTACATTTTGGTTCGAACTGCAACAGAAAAAGATTCACACGTTCTACAACTGGCGCCTTTCCGTGACGAAAAGCTTACAGTTTCGGCTTTCCGTTTGTGTATAATGATCCAAATCTTGGCAGTTTGTTTGTAAGCTTGCCTTACGTCAAATTTTATTTTTCCAACAGATCACAAACACGACTTTCATGATTCAAACCATCCGTTTTTGAGAACTTGGCTAGACAATTTGTGTATGAAGGTTGATATTATGGAAAAGATAATCGAAGTGGATAAGAGTATAGAGTCAGTACTAGGGATGAAATGGCAACCGGAAAGTGATGTTCTGACGTATGCATTTATAGTAAAACCAGAAATGGCGATCGAACGAAAAGAGAAGTGCTACGAGCAACCTGAGTTTATTTGATCCTCTCGGATTGCTGTCATTCTTCCTAATACATTGACGCATATCGCTACAAGACATATAGGCAGCTGGAACGGATTGGGACGAAAGTATAGGAGAAACCCAAAATCAACAGTGGGGACGTTGGGTCGAGATGTTACCCTTATTACCTGAAGTCAAGATACAACGGTGCTAGTTCCGAGAAGGTAACTACGAAACGTATAACAATTTAGAAAACCATATATTTGTAGATGCAAGCAAATCTGCCTACGCAGCAGTAGCATACTTCAGAATGGTAATTGATGATGAACCCGCCGTAACACTCGTAGCTGCTGAAGCGAAGGTCGCCCCTCTGAAGCTGATGTCCATACCGCGTTTGGAGCTGCAAGGGGCAGTATTGGGCGTACGGCTCCTAAATAGTATCGAGGAAAACCATCGGCTCAAAGTAAAACGACGGGCAGTATGGACTGACTCCGAAATAGTATTGGCCTGGTTGAAAGTCGATCACAGAAGGTATCAACAGTGTTAACTGGTAACAATTTTATTTTACCTAACAACATTTCTCCTAGCACCGTATATTCACGTGAGCTTAAAAATTGTCTTGCTTTCCTCGTGTTCACTTGGCTACTGCTCGATGACCAGCGTTGACCCTTATTTAAAGTTCGTGACCTACACGTGTACCTATATTTCTCTCGTTCTGTGTCTTTCTCTATGCTTTCTCTTTCTGTTAACTTGGATTCTAAACGTTTTTATGTATGATTAGCGCCACCTAGCGTAGGCACACTTTTCTAGGATCATGACAACTACCTCGATCAAAACAACCCAAACATTAGGCTGTCAACAGGTCCGCATGGCGAACGTGTCAACAAACAGTTTATGGGATTTCGAGTAGCGAAGATCCTTAGTTCCACTGATGTGCGTGAGTGGCGAAAGGTGGAATCCAAGTTAAATGTGGCAGATTTAGCTACCAAATGGAGCAAGGAACCCTGTTTTGATAAAGAGTCTGTCTGGTTCTAAGGAGCAGGGTTTTTAAAACAAATGGAAGAATGTTGGCAAACACAAAAACGAGAAGCATACACAACAGAAAACGAGCTAAGGGCAGTAAACGTACATGTTAGAGAGCAGCAGATGGTTGCAGCAGAACGATTCTCAACTTGGGAAAAACTAGTAGGAAGTATAGCTCGCATTCATCAGTTCACAAACGTAAAAGCGCAAACGCCAGGGTGATCGAATCAGTGACCATGCAGTGACTCAAGAACAATATGTCAAAGCGGAAACTACTTTATTCCTATGGGCCCCGCAGGAAAATTATGCCGAAAAGATTTAACAACTATGCAAGACGTTCCTTAATCTCAAAGTCGAGTAGCGTGTACAAATTGTCTCCGTTTTTGGACGAACACGGCATAACGGGGATGAGAACTAGAATAGCCGCATCAACATACATACCGTATAATACAAAATATCCCATTGTTAGAGATAGAAGCTGACGAGAGCTAGATTTTGGTATTTTAGGCAGGCACGATTTATTTATTCTTTTAGGCGCGTGTTTACGTGCGCCAAAATATTAGTCCTTTTCTCTACTAGACTAGCTACTAGCTACTAGAAGTAGCTTGCTACTGATCCTTGACCTCTCACGCACTGCCCTACTATCCCACACTCACTCTCCCTCGTATCGCTCTCTGCGATCGTGAGTGCTGGGTCCCGCTGACAACAAGTGTCGGAATACAGCGGTACGCATGTATTCCAACACCCATCATACTTCCACAAAGGTCTAGGATTACATTTCGATTGGTAGATAAATTCCATCGCAGATATAAACAAGGCAATCGAGAGACAGTTGTAAATGAGCTACGACAACAATATTATGTTACAAAGCTAAGGGTATTGATAGCTCGCGTTATTCGAGAGTGCATGATATGTCTTATAAAACATGCCAAATCATGTGCAGACCCGATGGCACCGCTTCCTATAGAAAGGGTCACGCCATTCATCCGACCCTTCACGAATGTAGGAGACGATTGTAGGCAGAAGTAACGCAAAGCGATGGCATTATTCACATGTCTGAGTATAAGAACAGTACATATTTATGGAGGTGGTTCATAGCCTATCCACAGAATCTTGCGTGATGGCAGTGCGAAGATTTGTGGCTAGAAGAGGAGCGCCAGCAGAAATATTTAGCGACAATGGCACTAACTTCCAAGGTGTCAATAAGCAGTTACGCTCAGAATTACAGCAACGATACAGAGAGCTATCATCGGTATTTACAAACGCAAGCACACGCTGGAATTTCAATCCACCAGGAGCAACCCATATGGGTGGAGTATGGGAGAGAATGGTGAGATCAATGAAAACTGCTATAGGCACAGTCATAGATGCCCCGCGAAACCCAGATGACGAGACCCTGGAAACCATTGTATAAGAAGCAGAATTCATGATAAACATACGGCCATTAACATATATTCTTCTGGAATCAGCGGATCAAGAGGCATTGACTCCCAATCATTTTTTGTTGGAAAATTCGTCAGGTGTGAAACAATTGGAGGTTCAGCCTACCGATGTGAAGAACACGCTAAAAAGTAGCTGGAATCTGGCACAACATCTATTGGATGGTTTTTGGAGGAGATGGTTAAAAGAATATCTTCCTGTATTATCACGGCAACCCAAATGGTTTGAGCATGTGAAGCCCTTAGAAGCAGGAGATATCGTATTTATACTAGGCGGCGCGACAAGAAATTCATGGAAAAGAGGAAAAATTGTAACGGTTGTGAAAGGCAAAGATGATCGCGTCCGGCAAGCATGGGTGAAAATTAGTAACAGAATCATAAAAAGGCCGGAAATTAAACTAGCAGTGATAGATGTATCCACAAGTTAGATATAAGTGAACGCAAGCGGATCACGCGCGGGGGAATGTTGCAACAAATTGTCAATAGAGACTACGGACGAAAAGGGCGAACTAGATAATAGCAAAGTTGATAGTCCTGTTTCGTTCGGGCGAAAGAGGAACGCAGTATCCGGAGTTCAATTATGGAGAGAATAAGGTTAGAAGCAGAAGAGAAGAGACTAACTTTTTAAACCAGTCAGTCTGGAATCACAATTTAAAGTAAATACTGCGCTATAAAAAGAGTCTAGTGTAAAAAACCTTATTCTGTGTTAACAATGGCGAAAACATGATAGATAAAGAACCGGAACATGCACTACTCACTTGCATAATCGTACGTCGGTAATGTTCCCGCGAGATTATTTTCATTAATTGTAACCTAAAATGAAATGTATAGCATTAAAGTTACGACTCCATCCTTACGAACTTACGAACATCCTGTTCAATCCACAAAACGTGGAACCAACTTACTTTCATTCAATGGTAGCTATCCTTTCATCAATTTGCAGCGATGGGAATACCATCTTCGAACTACACAGCTTCGAATGAAGCTCTTGATTTTCACTACAACGTTTTGTAGAGAAGCGGACTTCGTACATCTGCTAAACGACTGCATGAATCTAAAACAGCTTAAGAATAAAACTATTACAACGAAACTTTGGTTAATTATCGGTTAACTTACAGCATTCCATCTTGTATCAAGTCCAGCAAGTCCGGAATCGTATCAGTACAACGATTGAACGATTTCCTAAGCAATCATCAGATAACTTTTATATATTTTTCTCGAACCAATCGGCTTTACTTCACACTATATAAAAAGCACCATATCACTACATGCACAGCACCACACATCCAACTACACTATTTTCCATCACTAGAACGTAACTTTGTTTTTCTTCATTTGTAAGCACGTACTACAGCAAATCGTCTGGCTTCTTGTGAATCAGACGTTTCGATTTGCTGCAGCGCTGCCAGACAAATATTGACGTTAACATGACGTTCAACGATAGTTCGATATGTTCGAAAAACGCCCAGCGCCTAAGTGGCAACTACACGTAAATTTTCGCTTTTAGCTGATTTTATTGATTACATGATTTGGTTATTACATTTATACAGGTATTCCGGCTAAAGTCTGAAACACGACCCCCCCACTCACGGGCACTCATTTGAGTGACTTTTTTTCGTGCAGGGTGGTTCGAAATCGGTTGCGTGTTTTTTAATTATGTTTCGAGACACAGACACCTGAGGGCATGGCCGTCCAAGAAGAAAATGTAGCAATTGGTGCCATCTATCGACCACAGGTCAAAGATTGGCGATCCGTTGGAGCTTTCGCGAATAGCTCTGGCCACAGACATGGTAGCGATTAGTGGTGCATGGACGAAATCTAGCCACAAGTGCCATCTAGCCATGGCCAGAAGAAAGTTTGGCGATATCTTGGATACCGGCGGAGCTATGGGGCAAAGTTGGGCCAAAAATGAGGAAAATTTTACTGTTTCACAAACAGCGTATGGAACTTGGTTCCTCGATGTTATTCATCACTTTTCACTATGCGAAAACCTCCTTACAATTTAATAGTAATTGTAAAAAAAATCAAATTCAGGCCACATTGCATAGTCTCCGAACCACCCTGTACGAAAAATTGACACGCAGATGAGTGACCGTGAGTGGGGGGGGTCGTGTTTCAGACTTTAGCCATCTAGGAATACCTGTATAAATGTAATAACCAAATCATGTAATCAATAAAATCAGCTAAAAGCGAAAATTTACGTGTAGTTGCCACTTAGGCGCTGAGCGTTTTTCGAACATATCGAACTATCGTTGAACGTCATGTTAACGTCAATATTTGTCTGGCAGCGCTGCAGCAAATCGAAACGTCTGATTCACAAGAAGCCAGACGATTTGCTGTAGTACGTGCTTACAAATGAAGAAAAACAAAGTTACGTTCTAGTGATGGAAAATAGTGTAGTTGGATGTGTGGTGCTGTGCATGTAGTGATATGGTGCTTTTTATATAGTGTGAAGTAAAGCCGATTGGTTCGAGAAAAAAATATATAAAAGTTATCTGATGATTGCTTAGGAAATCGTTCAATCGTTGTACTGATACGATTCCGGACTTCAAGATGGAATGCTGTAAGTTAACCGATAATTAACCAAAGTTTCGTTGTAATAGTTTTATTCTTAAGCTGTTTTAGATTCATGCAGTCGTTTAGCAGATGTACGAAGTCCGCTTCTTTACAAAACGTTGTAGTGAAAATCAAGAGCTTCATTCGAAGCTGTGTAGTTCGAAGATGGTATTCCCAACGCTGCAAATTGATGAAAGGATAGCTAGCATTGAATGAAAGTAAGTTGGTTCCACGTTTTGTGGATTGAACAGGATGTTCGTAAGTTCGTAAGGATGGAGTCGTAAGTTTAATGCAATACATTTCATTTTAGGTTACAATTAATGAAAATAATCTCGCGGGAACATTACCGACGTACGATTACGCAAGTGAGTTTTTTTTTCACGTTTTCATGATTATTATGAAAATGTTTCCATTTATTTCTATACGGTTCTTCTGTTCGCTTTGCATACAATGGATGGTCCTTTCTTTCAACTGTTCACAGTCAAAGATATATTATAAAACATGCTTATCAGTTCGTTACGATGAAGTTTGTGTAGATTTATCTATAGTTTTAACAATATGGTCCAGATGTCATAATTTTTTGTGGAGTTGCAAAGGAAGCACCGAGTTAATGATAAATGATATACTGAATGAATCTAAGATATTTTACAGCTAGCTGGTAGTGAATCTCCATCGTGGCCAATTGCGCTGTATTATCCGCGTATAATTCAACTCAAAATGATGATAAATGATGTTCATATCCAGCTTTCTGATGAAAAAGGCTTTAGGAAGACAGATATGGTTAATTAGGGAAAACATGTTTCAACTTTGTTATGGGGTTTCTTGCAACCTCAAGCCTCAAGTGATCTTGGCCTGTCATTTCTAGTCTACCTGGACATTTAAACACTTGTGGATGGCATTTGATATCCGGTTTTTTTATCAACATTTCAATGAATAGCTTTTAATTTTAATATGCATTACCGCATGACCACCAGAAATGCCAAAGTCTCATGTCCATGAATTTGCTCAGGGGACTAGATAAATCATTTTGTAAAAAAATTACTAAGCATATAATTACCCTAGCTAGGATTTCTACTGCCATTGGATGCGATGCTTTCCCTTCACGCACTTGTTCTTGGAGACATCTCGTTGCCAAATATGGTGCCGATTACGAACCATGTTTTTATACCTAAATCCTTTCATCGTTTTGTCCCCACCTTAGTTTTTTTTTGTTTTTCGATGTCAATGATCATGGAAATCTTTGCATTCGAAATATTATCAAGATGATCAAAAGATTGGTTTGAACAGAAGGCATTCTTAAACTGAAGGTTTGCCAACAAATAGAGTAAATCAAAGTTACGATCTAGTGATGGAAAATGGTGTCGTTGGATGTGTTGTGCAGTGCAAGCAGTGATATGGTGCTTGTGGTATAGTGTGAAGAAAAAATATTAAGTGGAACTGTGTGATTTACCTGATGATTGTTTAGAAAATCGTTCACCGGTTGCACTGATACGGTTTCGGAACATGGAATATTGTAAGTTAAACGATAATTAACCCAATTTCCATTATAATGGTTGTATTCTAAAGCTGTTTTTGGTTTATGCAACCGTTTAGCTACGAAGTACGTTTGCCTACAAAAAATCAAGGACGAGTTCCAAAATGATATTCTCGTCGCTACGGTAGCATCGAACGAGAGGATTGCAATGGATGAAGGTAAGTTGGTTCCATGCTTTGTGGATTGAATTGGATGTTCAATTAAATAATTTCACTCGCCAGAATATTCTCGATGAACGATTACCCATGTGAACAGTGCATGTTATGGTTGTTTGTTTTGACACGTTTTCAATATTAATATTTATGATGTTAATAAGTCCCACCTCATACCCCAACACAGGTTTAAGAAAGACGGCATGCAAGGCCCCGATTTCAATTCCTTGTCTCGGCAGCGGGCCTACGCATCTTAACTGATTAAAATTCCGTGGGATGCCTGTACAGATGTATCATTCAGCCACTTCTATGTAGAAGCGAGCGAGACATGTAGAAGCGACTCTGGCTGTCCTCCTCCGCTCAGATTCTGCTGTTCATATTAAATAACATTAACATATTAAAATAACAGAAAATCTTTGAATTATTAATTTAAAGATATTCTGTTATTTTTATTTTTAATTAATATGAACAGCAGAATCTTCCTTAACGGTTTTTATGCCTCAAACCCGGAAAAAAATTTATGGAAATTTTAAAACACACTTGACAGCTCGATAAAAATAATATGTAAAGGTGACGAAATTCAACTTGACAAAATAAAGTTTTAGAACCACGGAAACGAATTATTCACAGGACGATGAAATAGTCCTTTACAGAAATTAAAATGTCAGTTGAATGAAAAAAATAGCCTGAAAAACGCTGTATAATTTACTAGCTTAGCCGGCAAACCTAGCTTTGCCTTTAAACATGCCTTTTGTAATTAAAGCAAACATTCTGAGTGTTCAATCTTGATTCGTGTGGTATTATTAGAGTAGCGATTAGAGAATATCGTTGATTATTTGAAAATTCTTTAATTATGACCATTCTTAATCCAAATGATGTTCCCAATCAAATTTTTATTCTTCTTTTGTTCGTTTCTGACACTTCAGGAGGCATGATCAAACATTTTGCCAACAATTATAATACGTGGGACATCAGGCATCGGAAATGACATCTCGAACTAAAACAATGAAAAAGGGTATTACAAAAGTATACAATTTTAAAAATTAACACATAAATCAAGTGGTTTCTTTTGACTGTAAATTTCGGTATTAGTAAAGCAACGTCTATCAGCACGAAGCCTGCGAGGGAAAGCAGTTAGTTAATGTTCGCTTTGATGATGCGCAAAAGAGTTTCTGTAGTATTATTAAACATCGTGAATCGCCATTGAACTATTATGACTCTTGAAATTTTGCAGGTGCGCTCTAATAGAAACCTTACTTTAACCCACGTAACTTACATCAATCCAATCAATTATTCCATTTAATAATTTAATTGATTTACGATTATTTATTATTACGGATTTTATTATTACGGATTTAATTTACGCGATTCATCCTCTTTGTGGTCGTCTTCACGGGTTCGCTTGACTCCTCTGATAGAATTTTTTTTCCCGGACGACGCACAGCGATTTAATCAGGTCATTTTTAATGAACTTGAAATCCAGTCGATATTTTTCCAATATTTTTGGTTGGATTATATTCCACATATCTTCGAATTAACCAGCAGTTAGATTGATCAATTCGAACTCGAAAGAGATCTGAAAAATATCAATTTGAGCAAATATATTCCTACTTCTTACGGGCATTTACATACCAATTCTCCTTTGAAGGCTGAAGCTGCAGAGCAGAAGGCCATAAATTGGGAAAAATCCCTCTAGCACGCTTTTCGTGGCGGTACTTCAAGGTTTGTTTCCACAAATCTTTAATTTTTAAGATAGAATGTTCCGAAAGAACAATTGTTTCCAGTTCAAATACCTATGAAGAAAGTTAATATTAATAAAAAAATAAATAAATATAACAAACTTCGTATCTGATCCTACCAAATCATCAATGCTTTCTTCACGTGCGTCACGTTCGTTGGTATTTTTGAAGTAGACGGAGTTTTGTCATCGTTCCTCGTTCTGTGGAATACCCGACTACTGGATTTTTTGGAAAGGGTTTCCATTCGATAATGAATAGAACCAGCATGCCGTCCTGATCCTCGTCCACCTTTGTGAAACCACGCTGCCTGCAAAGTATCTTAAGTTTAAACGGAATTCGTTTTATCTTTTTTCTATCTTTATTAATTACACTGCTGTGCAGTATAAAATTCAATCAAAGTGATAGAAGGAGATAGCACGAGATTCAAATGCGCGGGTGTAAATTTTAAATTGGCAGGGCTATTATGAAACGCAGACATCTTTTCAAACGTCACACAAAGTTGCTTTTCGTGTTATGTCATTCCGTTTGACTTTCTGTTTGGCTCGAAAGAAGTTTAAAAATCAATGTAGGCTTGTCGTGAAACGGAATGTCAATTTGCGTTACAAGAGCCAAACGGAAGCAAACATTACTCAAGCGACTTTCCGTCATTTGGTTGCTACGGAAATTACTACCACCAGTAGAAAATCGTATAACATGTAAGTTTAGAACGGAACGAATAAATAGGAGCGTGTTCATAACAGACAGAATACCTTTTTAATCAATATTTTATATTCGATTTTCAGGGAAAACGATGAGGGACGCACTACTACAGTGTAATATGAAAAAAAATGGTCGATATGATGGAAACTGCTCCAGACATCGCCAGATCATTCAAACCCGATTCTGGACCGACTTGGCGGAAAATCTAAATGCATTAGGGCCGCTAGTTAGACCCACTGTCACATGGAAACGTGTTTGGTTTGACTACAAGTGTGCTATGAAGAAAAAATTGCGGCTTAACAACAATTCCATTCATGCAACTGGTGGTGGGCCGGAGCGCCTTAAGCCTCTGAATGAGTTGAAAGAGAGAGTTTCAAACCTCACTAACTTAAATTTAACAATAGTGGGCAATACAGGCAAATCACATGGCTACCATCCACCGCCAACAGAGATAAATAACAACCAGAGCTGTTAGCTGAGCAAATGTTAAGAAATGAACACATATAACTTATCTAAGTAGTTGTAGAGCATTTAATAAGAACTGAAATAAGCGCCGTGAATTTTTACTAAATTAATTTCCAAATTTATTTTCCATGGATCTATGCGTAAACGTGTCGCATTTTCACACACATAAATATGTTCTAAAGCTTCAAATAGGAAATGATTTTAAGAAATAACAAAAGAAAGTTAAGTAGGTACCATCAATTAACTTAAATTATCTTAAATAAGATAAATAATTAATATCAATTTGGCATGGCTCACAAATTGGCATTTAGTGCGCTCGAAGTATGTATTCTCTTACCGCAGCAGAAGATGGTAGGGAGTTTAAGGCTATTTTCATATACTGCTATAAGTTTACGGTCTAGACAAGAATGGTCATTGAAATATCATTGAACATCCCACAAGCTTTCACTCATCTCACAATGAATGCTGAGGTACCATGTGTGTTTGTACCTGGTACGACAGTGCAGAATTCTTCCACTCTACTATAGTGCAGAACTCACTTGCATTGGAAATTCTTCTATTTTATATGCAATGCACATATTGTACAAAGCACAGCACACATTAATGATTTGAGTTGCTTTCTCCGGAGTATAATGTAACTGTCTAGCTCCCAATAGACATCGAAAGCGGTTCTTTAGGACACCAAAGGTACGTTCAATAATCTCACGACCTTCGCGTGGTATGTATTAAACGTCGCTTCTGGTGAATCTGGAACAGCGTTACGTTTTGGTATCACAAACCAGGGTTTAGATGGATATGCTGAGTCACCTATAAAAAAATAAATTGTCACGCCCGTTTACATCATACGGCGGGTTATAAGTGACCTAATACTCTGTAGCTGGGCTGCCCAATTTCGTTTTTTTGTGCAAAAAAGTTGTCGAACTGCGCATCGTGATTTGCCCCGCTGTACTTCGCGTTTACATACCGTATGCGCATCAAATGATCGCACACCTAAAAATATATTTCACATGAATGGCGTCAGAAAGTGTGGATATCACTTCTGGATAAGAAGTATCGCCGCGCCTCTTGCTGCTCTTCACTACTCATTTCTACATTTATCCATTTAGAGCACAAAGTGTCTTCTAAAATTTTTAAAGTTTTTGCAAAAACGACTGAAAATGTCGGTTGAGCAATTGCTACGTTGAAGCTCCGTCCTGCACCACGTTGATAGCTTCCTTCGGCTAAGAACCGCAACGTTGCAGCAAACATTTCCCCATGATTCAAACCTTTTCCTTTTGTTGGAGGAAACTTGGGAGCAATCTTAGTAAGGATGTCCTTAAACATCTCCTTAGAAATGCGGAAATCTTTCGTAAAACTAGAATGAAAAGAAAAGAATAAGGGTTAACTTATCCCATTTCAATAAACTTCTAGTACGCATGGTTCGGTAGTTGCAAGGGTTCGGCCATACTGCGTAGCAATCGTCGCTGCGGGACAAGATTTTCCACTTTTTCGTTATCACTGCTTTGATAGCTCATATGTCTAAATAAAATCGATGAAACTTTCGTCGACTCCAACGAGCAACCATAATGCAAATTTGCTTTCCGTTTGAATTGTGACATTCCGTTTGTGAAATCTCCGTTTGAGTTTCATAATAAGGCTTTTGGTGTCATGACAGTATTGCTATTTGTAATGCCGGTAGTACATACGGTACATCTGAAACGTTTGAGGCCAA
This sequence comes from Anopheles funestus, assembly GCF_943734845.2. Taxonomy (NCBI): domain Eukaryota; kingdom Metazoa; phylum Arthropoda; class Insecta; order Diptera; family Culicidae; genus Anopheles; species Anopheles funestus. The sequence goes on from NC_064599.1 coordinate 49,894,329, forward strand.
AATTGGATACGTTTTCACCAATGATTTAGCAAGCATTACTTTAAGATCCGTTTGTGGACACCTGAAAAATATGAAATTAGTATATCAACAAACACTTTTCATTATTTTTCAATAATACTTACACGCCGTAATTACTTGCTAGCCAATCAAAAATTATGTGATTAATTTTTTTGTTGGTGATTCTCGTTAGGTTTGATGCCTTCTGTCAATAATTCGTGAATTTGTTTTCCTTCGTCACATAGCAGAAGGAGAAGGCTTACGTCTATTTCCTTAACGAGAAAAAATGGAACATGGTAGGTACTTCTTTGCATGTAAAACACACCGTAACTAGTGTTGTGCTTAATGAATCTTCTGAATAGAGTCATTCATATGAATCTTCAGTGAAGAATCATTCAATTCATGAGTCGACTCCCAACAGATTCATGAATCTTCGAAGATTCATGAATCTTCGAAGATTCATAAATCCTCAAAGATTCATGAATCCTCAAAGATTCATGAATCCTCAAAGATTCATGAATCCTCGAAGATTCATGAATCCTCAAAGATTCATGAATCCTCAAAGATACATGAATCTCCGAAGATTCATGAATCCTTGAAGGTCCATGGGTCCTCGATGATTTATGAATCCTTAAAGATTCACGATTTTGCGTATTCTTTACGCATATTGACTTCTTCTTCTTCTTCTTGTTCGGTTAGAACGGCCTGGCCGTATCAAGACTTATTTTACCACGTAGCAGGATAGTCAGTCTACGGGGAGACGGTCCGGATGGGATTTGATACCCAGTCATTCAGTGTATACCGGCGCCGTTTATCACATACACCATCGGGTCGCCCAAAGGCGCAGCAAGGCGCAGCTACACTACCGCATTAAATAATTTGCTCTAAACCTTCCCACCTGCTAACAACCTGGGAAAAATAATCATAAAAAATGCAAACCGACTTCCATTCACAAAATGGTTACAATTGAAGTCAAGTTGCGTAAAGAATACGCAAAATCATGAATCTTTGAGGATTCATAAACCGTCGAAGACTCATGGATCTTCAAGGATTCATGAATCTTCGAGGATTCATGAATCTTTGAGGATTCATAAATCTTTGAGGATTCATGAATCTTTGAGGATTCATGAATTTTGGAGGATTCATGAATCGTTGAGGATTCATGAATCTTCGAAGATTCATGAATCTTCGAAAATTCATGAATCTTTGACATTCAGATTCAGAATCATTCATTCAGTTCAAAGATTCATTCAGATTCATGAATCTGAATCAGATTTACCCAACACTAACCGTAACTGATAATACTCACCGTGTCAAGATTGCATGTGTTAAGAGTAGGACTAAAGCTTCTCGTTGGTCCTTCATGCTTCTGCGTTTCTTGTTCATCTTTGTTGGGATACATTTCTACGTCCATTGTCCAAAACAGTATGAAGCGAAAGTGATATGTGAATGTATTTGTTCAAACGAAACAAATTTTTCGCATCGTTCTACTGCAACTTCATACGCTTCTAGGAAATCATCATATTCATTGGTTTTGCATAACTTAAGTAGCAGAAAGATTGCAGTATTTATAACCACTATCTCCACGATAATGGCATACGACGGATAATATTCATCATCGTGGTTTTTCCACTAGCAAGTTTTTCTTGAAGTCGATCCAATTTATCGTTACTTTGTTGGGAACAAAAACATATGGAACACACAAATCTATGTAGCGAGCACTGCAACAATGTTCTCGCTTAATTAAGTTTCTTCCATAATATGTAATACTATCAGTAAATGGATTATCCAGTAGATCTATGGCCATTGTAAAACATTGTCGTTGTGCTAAGCTTTTACATATATTTTTGAAATTCCGGCAAGTTGAAGATTGGTTTTTGTTTGGCTTGTTCTTTTGCTCGAACACTAAACAGTTATACAGACGAATGAGTTCCTCTAAAGTAACTAACATATGATCAGGTATAATTGTGGACATCAAAATACGGGCTATGGCAAATGACCGATCATACGCATATATTTGCAATCTGCGGGGACCTTGTCGATAAACAAAAATGAGAATAAACGGAGCAGTAGCAGGTTTTGTGATGCAGTCTGTTTGAGTTTGTGAGTACTGGGTTTAGATAGCATTCCATAAGTAAAGTTCGCACATGGTCTATTCTTTCTGTCGATGTATTCATAGGCAAATAAATGTATGCGATCATTGATGAATGATGCATTGAAACCCAACGACTTATTTTTATGATAGTGGCCTAATACTAGCTAAATAGTTGTTGGCACTAATCCTTCTGCTATGTCATGCATCGTGTCCAAAGCAAAATTTTGTGTAATGTTATAGTATTGCAGATCATTCAATATACAATTACCACGTTTCAATCCGCAATCTGAAGGCTTGATTTCTCCGGAATTGACCTTATTTAAGTTGTGATCATACCACTCTTTCGTACGCGTAGGAACATGTTGGAACGGATTCTCATGAAAACGCTGGTCTTGGCATAGTGCAACATGTGCAGAAGAACTTTACCATGGGCCCCAATAGTTCGAAAACCTCATGTACAGCCAGAGTATCACCGCAGAATATCGATACTACAGCTCGTAGGGTATATTTTTCTTTTCCATAGAAAACATCTACTCCATGTTCCAGTTTTTTGAGGTCATGAATAAGAGGTTCCAGTATCTTGTTGAAACCATGCTTTTTGGTGTCAATAGAGGTACAGTAGATTAGCGGAAAAATTGTTTTTGGAGAACTATTCCACTTGCATGGAAAATTTTCTATTTTCAAATCGAAGACTGATACTTTGTTTATGCCTGCCCTAGAGCTCAGTGCGTTCCCGAGTTCCACATCGTCTTGATACAAGTTGAGTCGTATGGCGTCGGGGAATTTTTCAAAATATTCACTATTTTGGTATGTTTCTCTAGATCGAAAATTTGAGTATTCTTTGACGGTTGCGTTTGGCGGCAAATTATCCTTCATTAGTTCCCTGTTCTGGGGATTTCTCAAAATCAGCTTCAATGTCTCAGTGATCGGTATATACATGAAGGTTTCGTTAACCGTCACTTTTGTTGTGATACCTGCAACATGGCGAATATCTTCTCGATTTTGAAGCACTTTTTCAACTGGGGTTGGCATACTAATCGCAAAATTGTTCAAAAACTTGGTTTGTTTTGAAAGCGTTGAAACCTCCGAAAATATATATTCTACGTGGAACTTATTTAAAAAGCTTATACTTTCAGGAGCTGCCAAATCAATTTTACGGTCCTTCAAAAATATCCTTGTTTTTTCTTCAAAGTAATCACCAAGCATTTGAACTAGATGTTGACAAAGTTTTATCATTTGCGAAACTTTGGTTTGAGGTAGTGACACATCTGCCGTCAATCTGCATAACCCTAGAGCAACGGTTTTTTTTATTTGATCCAAAGTGATTTTTTCTTCTAAAAATGCATCCTGTTCTTCAATTATCGGCATGCAATTGATGACAAAATTAGTTTCCATTTCCATAAGGTTCGATTTTTGTGTAACGGAATCGTCCGCGATCTTATCGAGAGTTTCTCCGACAGTTCTGTTGGCACCGTGTGTTTTCAGCGCAATTGGGTGTTGCTTCATTATGTGCCGTTTTAATGATTTAAAATGATTGTATGTCGATCGGCATTTTGGCATCATACAATCATAATACACTTTATCCGGATCAAAGTGCTTTTGCCGGATATGTGCATTTGTATGCAGCTGTAGCTCTTCGACATAGCCAAATACTTTTTCCCGGCAGAAGAAGCATATTAGAGCTGGTACCGTAAACTTAAATGGAAAAAATTGTCATTTAAACAAACTTACTAAAAATGTCGTAGATTCTTACACCCTCCTGCTGCAGCACGTTTAAAAGATCATCCATTTTGGAAATTATTTTAGGAAATTTTCACTTGTTACACAGAATCACTCCAAAACCTGTTCGTTTCACTAATAACACAAAATGGCCATGACAGCAAACGGAGTCTCGGCTAACACGATGGTTAAAGCCCAAAGTGGGTAAAGAGACTAGGTGGGCTCATAGGTTTGACGCGGTAGACATGCTGAAAACCAATTAGAAGTTTGTGGGTTCGATTGTGATACGTATATTTTCACTCACACAGATAGCACGTTCCAAAGGATTCACACACGTACATTGACAAAAGATCGAACCCATAAACTTCAAATTTTAATTCATTTTTCTACTGCGCAGCTGTCAAATCGTTAGGGATAAGCCCACCTGATATCTATACCCACTTTGGTTAAAGTCGATACCTCGGTTATTTTGACAGTTGAGCTCGGTGACAGTTGTGTTAACGTATGTGCTCGGCATGCAGTGTTGCCGAGTTTCGGTTGAAATGTATATTTAACTCATATTTCAGTTGTTAATTGTACTGATTTTCGGCAATGGCAAATTTTCAACTGACATATCCGCAAAACATAAAAGGGCCGATGAATTTCGGCAGTGTATTTAACCGAAGTCGTGAAATATTTTTAAGTGTGTATATTCTTCAAATCTTCCAATGGGGTACGAAGGTCTTTGTGGTGCTCTCCCCGCGAGCAAAATCTTCGTTAAGCGGGCTTCTTAATGTCTTCTTAAGGACATTAAGAAGCCACTAAGAAGCCGCTTAATCTCAGCAGCCATGAAACAGGTTCAGCACCACTTTGTTCCGGAGGCACGCTGGTCAAGCATCTTCCCTATTTCCAAGTATTTTTTGATCACCACATCCCTAACTAAACTATCCAGTCACTTGAAAAACGCGTGCTCTTTCGATTCGAAGCCATTTTTATCCTTCTATATCCATTTTATCTCCCTGTTCTATGCAATAAACTAACCAAACCTTGCACTTCGAAAGCAACACAAAATATGACAAAATGGTTTTCTCCACACACAAAAATATTCCATGAGCTCAGTGTGTAAATACACAACACGGAGCACGTCGAACTTCGGCGAAGTGTGAAAAGCGCGAGACAAGAACATGGTTGACGAACGAAAAAACAGAGATAGCTTGTGTTGACACGCAAAAGTATAGGCCAACGAGGGTTGGAAGAGGATGAAACGAGGTGAAACGCATGAAAGCTTGACCGCTGGGTAGAAAGATTGCTAGAACGCGTGCCTTCTGTTTCGGTGTGATCATTATTTATATCAACTGACAACTTTATTGCCATTCGTTCCTGTGGTCGAAACCCATTTGCTAAATCTTCCAAATTTTTGGTAATGTTTCCTCCCTCAGCTTCTTCCTTTAACACGAGATTATACCATTTGTGCTTCATACCGGCGGGAAGCTTTTTGACTAAATCGTTTAGCAATCGCTGATCATCAAAAAAAATTTACTGTCATAGTTGTAGTCTCAGTCTCATACAATTGATTACTGTTTTAGGTTCATCGAGCGTCGGGTTAGGCACCGATAGTAGATCATTCAAAAATCTGGCGTAGATTAGGTTAGGGCTTCCGTATTAGTTTTTTAGCCGTTCCATGATTTTGCATAGAGTTTGTGGGTCGGTTAATAGGCGATTAACACACTGCGCAGCATCTCCCTTTAAACTGCGCTGTCTTATGAGATTCGCAATTGGAGTAAGGCTCTCATTTTGACTGGTTTGATCATATGCTGTTTTAAATTTGGCCCAGTCCTGATATTTGCCATTGAACTCCGGTAACCCAACAAGCGGTTTTCTTGGCCCGTCTTTCAAGATTTGCGAGACGAAACGCAGTATTTCATTTAAATCCGAATTTGTTGGATCAGACAGCCTCTCAACGGCTTCTGGTTTAGGCACACTCTCTAGCCTCCTACATTCATTCAACAATTATCTAACTTCTACTAGTTCGGCCGTTAGTTTAGCAACGTTTTCGGTAGCCCCCTTTGTACGTCCTTCATGCCTTTTTCTGTCTCCAGCTGTTGTTGCGAGGAATCCTCAAGTTGTTGTTTGAGGCCCATAATTGATCACCTTCCCTAGTCGTGCGTTTCTGAATGGACATGATTGTTTGGATTAAGGTTGATCTAGGGTAAAATTCAATTAAAACTTGACCACAGTCTTCGGGCAATCAACGTTTAAAAATTGTAAAACAATAAAAAAACAAATGCGTAGTGATTCCTTCACAATGATTTCCTATCCTAATCTTTCAGTCGTATAATAAGAAAATGTTTTTTTTTTATTAACCTCGTAAACCCGTAGACCGCTTGCAACCTCTTAACTTCAATCGCACATCACTCATTTGTTTCACGCACTGTTATTGTTTCTGTCGCACACTTACTGTTACTTTACTTCTTACTACACATGAAACTAACACGCGCTGAAACACTTCACTGACACACCGAAACTTCGGGTTACCTCGGCCGGTTGGACAGAACTTCTGGTTACCTTGGCCGGTTGGCCGGAACTTCGGGTTACCTCAGCCGGTTGGCCGGAACTTCGGGTTACCTCAGCCGGGTGGCCGGAACATCGGGTTACTTCAGCCTGTTGCCGGAACTTCCTTCGCTCAGATCGCCTCGGCAGGTATGCCGGAACTTCCTTCCATCAGATTGCCTCGGCAGGTTTTCCGGAACCTCTTTCGGATCACCTCGGCAGATTTGTCGGAAATTCCTTCCCTCAGATCACCTCGGCAGGTTCGCCGGAACTTCTTTCCCTCGGATCGTCTCGGCAGGTTCGCCGAAACTTCCTTCCCTGAGATCGCCTCGGCAGGTTTGCCGGAACCTCGCTGAGTGATCGCCGAAGGCAATAAAAAGGTGGAGGGCTTGCTCACTCCTCTCTGAAGCCACCAAATTGTAAAGTTCAAAGGCAATATTCCTGCTCCTATTGCCTCCTCCAGTGAGCAACGCTACTCCTTTGGCCGAATCACTTTCTCTAACACATAAAAGGACATAACACAATTTGGAGTGAAGTAAAAAGGCATTTTATTAAAATTATATAATGCGTCGACGTGCGACAATAACACGCCGCGCTAGCGATGGATCATTCATTTTTTATTCTTCATTCATTTTTTATTAGGCCAAATGACCTTCGAAATAATCCCTTCCGATGCAATGCACCTCTTCCACCTCTTCTCCCACTCCTCGATAGGGTCAAAACGGTGTCTCCGAAGCTTCCGTTTTAGCTTGTTGAACAGCCAGAAGTCGGCTGGCGCCAAATCTGGTGAATACGGCGGTTGCGGAACAATATGGGTGGCAGTTATTGCGAAAACTTCCTCAAAATGATGGCCGTATGCTGCTGCATTATCGTGGTGCAGAAACCAGCTGTTGTTTTTCCACAAATCCGGCCGCTTTCGCCGTATGGAGGTCCGCAACTGCTGCATTACGCTTAGATAGTTTCACCGTTTGGCCTTTCGGAAGAAATTCCTTGTGAATCACCCCCAGGTAATTAAATAGGACCGGTACTCGCTGGTGTGGTCTGTTGTTTCCGGGTCGTATGCGTAAATCCACGTTTCGTCGCCAGTTGTAATCGATTTCAGCTTTCTAGGATAGTCTGTTATCATCGTTTTGCAGACTCTTTCGATTCGAAGCCATTTTTATCCTTCTATATCCATTTTATCTCCCTGTTCTATGCAATAAACTAACCAAACCTTGCACTTCGAAAGCAACACAAAATATGACAAAATGGTTTTCTCCACACACAAAAATATTCCATGAGCTCAGTGTGTAAATACACAACACGGAGCACGTCGAACTTCGGCGAAGTGTGAAAAGCGCGAGACAAGAACATGGTTGACGAACGAAAAAACAGAGATAGCTTGTGTTGACACGCAAAAGTATAGGCCAACGAGGGTTGGAAGAGGATGAAACGAGGTGAAACGCATGAAAGCTTGACCGCTGGGTAGAAAGATTGCTAGAACGCGTGCCTTCTGTTTCGGTGTGATCATTATTTATATCAACTGACAACTTTATTGCCATTCGTTCCTGTGGTCGAAACCCATTTGCTAAATCTTCCAAATTTTTGGTAATGTTTCCTCCCTCAGCTTCTTCCTTTAACACGAGATTATACCATTTGTGCTTCATACCGGCGGGAAGCTTTTTGACTAAATCGTTTAGCAATCGCTGATCATCAAAAAAAATTTACTGTCATAGTTGTAGTCTCAGTCTCATACAATTGATTACTGTTTTAGGTTCATCGAGCGTCGGGTTAGGCACCGATAGTAGATCATTCAAAAATCTGGCGTAGATTAGGTTAGGGCTTCCGTATTAGTTTTTTAGCCGTTCCATGATTTTGCATAGAGTTTGTGGGTCGGTTAATAGGCGATTAACACACTGCGCAGCATCTCCCTTTAAACTGCGCTGTCTTATGAGATTCGCAATTGGAGTAAGGCTCTCATTTTGACTGGTTTGATCATATGCTGTTTTAAATTTGGCCCAGTCCTGATATTTGCCATTGAACTCCGGTAACCCAACAAGCGGTTTTCTTGGCCCGTCTTTCAAGATTTGCGAGACGAAACGCAGTATTTCATTTAAATCCGAATTTGTTGGATCAGACAGCCTCTCAACGGCTTCTGGTTTAGGCACACTCTCTAGCCTCTTACATTCATTCAACAATTATCTAACTTCTACTAGTTCGGCCGTTAGTTTAGCAACGTTTTCGGTAGCCCCCTTTGTACGTCCTTCATGCCTTTTTCTGTCTCCAGCTGTTGTTGCGAGGAATCCTCAAGTTGTTGTTTGAGGCCCATAATTGATCACCTTCCCTAGTCGTGCGTTTCTGAATGGACATGATTGTTTGGATTAAGGTTGATCTAGGGTAAAATTCAATTAAAACTTGACCACAGTCTTCGGGCAATCAACGTTTAAAAATTGTAAAACAATAAAAAAAACAAATGCGTAGTGATTCCTTCACAATGATTTCCTATCCTAATCTTTCAGTCGTATAATAAGAAAATGTTTTTTTTTTATTAACCTCGTAAACCCGTAGACCGCTTGCAACCTCTTAACTTCAATCGCACATCACTCATTTGTTTCACGCACTGTTATTGTTTCTGTCGCACACTTACTGTTACTTTACTTCTTACTACACATGAAACTAACACGCGCTGAAACACTTCACTGACACACCGAAACTTCGGGTTACCTCGGCCGGTTGGACAGAACTTCTGGTTACCTTGGCCGGTTGGCCGGAACTTCGGGTTACCTCAGCCGGTTGGCCGGAACTTCGGGTTACCTCAGCCGGGTGGCCGGAACATCGGGTTACTTCAGCCTGTTGCCGGAACTTCCTTCGCTCAGATCGCCTCGGCAGGTATGCCGGAACTTCCTTCCATCAGATTGCCTCGGCAGGTTTTCCGGAACCTCTTTCGGATCACCTCGGCAGATTTGTCGGAAATTCCTTCCCTCAGATCACCTCGGCAGGTTCGCCGGAACTTCTTTCCCTCGGATCGTCTCGGCAGGTTCGCCGAAACTTCCTTCCCTGAGATCGCCTCGGCAGGTTTGCCGGAACCTCGCTGAGTGATCGCCGAAGGCAATAAAAAGGTGGAGGGCTTGCTCACTCCTCTCTGAAGCCACCAAATTGTAAAGTTCAAAGGCAATATTCCTGCTCCTATTGCCTCCTCCAGTGAGCAACGCTACTCCTTTGGCCGAATCACTTTCTCTAACACATAAAAGGACATAACACAATTTGGAGTGAAGTAAAAAGGCATTTTATTAAAATTATATAATGCGTCGACGTGCGACAATAACACGCCGCGCTAGCGATGGATCATTCATTTTTTATTCTTCATTCATTTTTTATTAGGCCAAATGACCTTCGAAATAATCCCTTCCGATGCAATGCACCTCTTCCACCTCTTCTCCCACTCCTCGATAGGGTCAAAACGGTGTCTCCGAAGCTTCCGTTTTAGCTTGTTGAACAGCCAGAAGTCGGCTGGCGCCAAATCTGGTGAATACGGCGGTTGCGGAACAATATGGGTGGCAGTTATTGCGAAAACTTCCTCAAAATGATGGCCGTATGCTGCTGCATTATCGTGGTGCAGAAACCAGCTGTTGTTTTTCCACAAATCCGGCCGCTTTCGCCGTATGGAGGTCCGCAACTGCTGCATTACGCTTAGATAGTTTCACCGTTTGGCCTTTCGGAAGAAATTCCTTGTGAATCACCCCCAGGTAATTAAATAGGACCGGTACTCGCTGGTGTGGTCTGTTGTTTCCGGGTCGTATGCGTAAATCCACGTTTCGTCGCCAGTTGTAATCGATTTCAGCTTTCTAGGATAGTCTGTTATCATCGTTTTGCAGACTTCGACGCGATCGAGGTAGGACCTAAAAAGGGAGCGGGGAAGTTGAAATACCGTCCGGCAGAGGGCGCCGGATTTGTCCGGCTCGGAGCTCGGAAATAAAGAAAATTGTAAAAGCTAAAACATCCGGTTGCGTTGTGCGACAAGCAGGTTCCGGTATCTCGACACCAGGCTAGACCTCACCCGCTTCAACCCCAAAACGTCTTTCAGGATGGTGTTGACCGAGGTTTTGGAAATCCCAACACTTTCCGAAAGGTCTCGTATCGTCAACCGACGATTGTTGACCATCAAAAACCCTTGATTTGGACGACGTGGGCGTCGTCGGTCGAGGTGGATGGTCTCCCCGGACGGTCCTTGTTGAGCGCAAAAGGGATAGCGGACTGGTTCGGATTCTCTTGGAGACGAATACATGCAACTTCGAAGGCTTCCAGCTCGAGTTCATCCTTAGTTAGCTAATAGTTCATTATAATAATTTATGCACTAGAATTCATCATTCCGGCCAGCTAAATGCAATCGGTTGTATTTTAATAAGCTAATTAACTAATTCAGTAATTTCATGCACATCCAGTTGAGTTCAACTTATTCTATAAATTCAAGTATAAAGGAAAATTCAAGTGAGTTCAAATCTATTCTATCCCGCAATAATGCAATAATGCATGGAAGTAAACATATTTTAGCAATTGGCCTTGCTATTTCTTGCTGAGTGGCAGTGCGCTATGTGGCTACTCATACAACTCCGTCCTTACCAGGATGAGTTTTAACAATACACCTCATAGGTCAACGAGAAGGACTAACATTGTCTTCATTAATGATTACTAACAACACGCCTGGCAAAATATTTAAACCTTTCTTTTTTCATTTTGTCTGCAGTTGTTGTCCTCTACATTCAAATAATCTACATTCCACCGTTTCCAAAAATGTCGCATTTTTTATGAACAACGTGCCACTGAGTTAAACGATTCTGTAGGATGTCTATCATATACATCTCAGGTACAGTTCGTAAATGAGAGCCTGTTAAGGAATGCCCTGGCGTAAGTACTTCATATGATGCCGGATCGTCTGTTATTTGAGTTAATGGTCGTGAATTAAGGCATGCTTCGATTTCTGCTTATAACGTTGTGAGATCTTCGAATGTCATGGATGACTCTCCCATGACCCTGACTAAATGATGCTTGAACGAACGGACCGCAGATGCCCAGAGTCCATCAAAATGATATAGCTCGTTGTGGTATAAACTTCCATTTAATCTCGTTCTCACTAACCCAAGAATTTATCGCTTATTGATGCTCATTGGAATGTAATAGTTTGTATATATTGTTTAGCTCATGTGCCGCACCCTGAAAGTTTGTTCCATTATCGGAATGGAGTTCGCTAACTAAACCTCGGCGCGCAACAAATCGTTTCATTGCAGCTAAGAATGCAGCTGTAGTTAAAACAGACACTAACACAGACATTCACACGGCGACACCAAATCGTCCGGTTGTGCTTTGTATCTGCTCCGGCTTTGCGTACTGTCTTTGCTGTTTTTCGTGATCAGGACATTCTGTGTGGCTAGCATTCAATGCTTAAAAGAACTCTTGGTGCACTTAACGAACTTAATTGCCTGGATCGACTTTAGTTTGTTGTGACGACGCGTATTTTGTTCGCATTGTGTTTGCTGCATTAAGGCCGCCCTAAGCGTCATTACGATTGCCGGTTGTGTTTGGATATTGGCTCATTACTCACTACGCACTCACTACTCACAATCATGTTGTGTGCTTCGTGTGATGCACCAACTGCAAACGATACTATCGTCTACTGTAGTGGTTTCTGTGGTTCAGTTCATCACACTCATTGCACTGGAATGACACGGGACTGTACGAGGGAGCTTAGCCGCAATCAACAAATCTTCTGGATGTGCTTGAAATGTGTTCAGTTTCGCAAAGGTGCTAAGTCGCTTCTCACTTGTGAGATAGCTTCTTTACTCGAACTAGTGAAGGATGACATTTTGACCTCTCTTGAATCATCGATCTCATCATTGAAATCTTTCGTTATGAGAGAGCTTAAATCGGAGTCTGCTGCTCTCTCTGACAAATTGGCTCCGTTATCTCATCTGTCGGATCATCCTGCACCTAAACTGATCACAACTACAACTACTGCAAATACTACAAACACGTCTCATCTCGATTTCATGGACACGTATACATCATTGCCACCGGCGCTACTTACCACCACACGCACTTCACTACAAAACACGATGGATAATGGAAACGATACTTACGCATCACAGGCTAAACGCCGGACATTTGTACGTCAAACCGACAACGTGGATAACACAAACTTCAACATCGGCAGGGACAACAACACACTTTCGAGTGATCAGCAACAAACGGATAACAGGCTTACTAATAATGGGCAGTTGTCTTCCCAATCGACATCAATACACCATCATGATAAGCGCAAGTTACCCATCACCAACACAACGGCTCTCCCGGTTTCACAGCTTAACAAGCGCACTAGCACTGATCCTCACAATAAAGCTTGGCTTTATTTCACCAACGTTAAGCCTAATGTCACATCAGACTCAATGCGTGTGTGGGTTACATCTATGATAGGTTCCAATGATGTAGTAGTCCATCGGCTTACAAAACGTGGTGCTAACCTTGAAAAGATGTCTTTTATCTCTTTCAAGGTTGGTATACCATTATCACTAAAAGACACTGTGTTGTCAACGATTGATTGGCCACTACCTTTAACGGTCCGTGAGTTTGTTGTCGATCCTAATCGTCGATCTTCGGAAAGGGTGCTGTTTGATCCCTCGTCACTACCTGGGTCCATTATCAACCTTCACGGAGATCCTGTTGGACTTGTTGCTGCTACTGCTCTGAATACTGCTGATACCGTTACTCTTGCGTCAAGCTTAGTGCGTCAGTGCACAATCACACCAATACATTCACCAAGCACCCCATCGCAGTCTTCGGAGCTCCTAGAATCGGTACTGCCGGATTTTTTGGACTCACCACCTCAAGCGTCACCCATGAGCACCCCGGTAACTCACAGTTTGGAAACCACGCCCGTGCCTGTTCGCACCACCAAGCAACTATCAGTATCGTCTTAAGCCACCAATTTATGGTTTATTACCAAAATGTGCGTGGGATGCGTACTAAACATGCCAACTTGCAGCTTTCATCGGAAGAAAATGATTACGATATCATCGCTTTGACTGAGACTTGGCTAAATGATTCCTTTTCTTCCAACCTATATTTTGATTGCGAAGCCTACAACGTTTTCCGTTGTGATCGAAGTGTCCAAAATAGTAATTGCTCACGTGGTGGTGGTGTGCTTCTTGCTTGCACCTCTCGTTTCTGCTCAGTGCTTATACCAATTACTCACCCCTCGCTGGAAATGTTATGGATGCGTGTATCACTAGCCGGTTGCCGTTTTTTCATCGGTGTTATATATGTACCACCATTGATGCGTTATAATCATTCGTACTTTGCTGAGATTTCTATGTGCATGAGTGATGTGATAGCGATGATGGATCCTGAAGATTACCTCTTACTGCTGGGTGACTTTAATCAAACGGATATTGTCTGGATACCAACGGGTCCTAACAATAATATTGATGTAATCAGCAATACCACGTCATCTCGCTTCGACCATTTTACCCCGCTTAGCATTTCTTCTGGCAGATCATCGTTTATGGACATAGTTAATGTGCATGGTCTTTACCAACTGAATGGTGTACCAAACCCGAACGACCATTTCTTGGACTTAGTTTTAACTAATGTTCAGGCCGCTGCGTGTTGTACTGTCTCTCCAGCTATTTCAACATTGCTGCCTGTGGATACTCATCACCCTCCTTTAGAAGTCTCCGTGGTTCTATCCACAGACCTGCATAGTTGCAGTCCTCCGTCGTGTGCGTCTAATGCGTGTAGTTTTAATTTTCGTCGTACGGACTATCGTAAGCTCAATTCTATCCTATCTCGTGCTGACTGGTCTTTTTTTTTTGATTGTACATCAGTCGATGAGGCCGTTATATCCTTTAATACCCTGGTTACCTCTGCTCTCCATTCGTGTAGTCCTTTATTTCGCCCTCCTCCTAAACCAGTTTGGTCTGATCGTCGGCTTCGTCGCTTGAAGCGTGATAGGAGAAGGTATCTACGTGCATATCGCCGATGTCCTTCCGAATACACGCTGCGTTTATTTAAATATGCCGCCTCCGCCTACCGTTTATATAATCGGGCTCGTTACGGTTCTTATATGTCAAGGCTGCAATCACGTTTCCATTCCAATCCTTCATCCTTTTGGCGCTTCGTTAAATCTCGTAGAACCTCTAATATACTGCCCATGGAAATGTCTTTTAACTCACGCTCAGCTACTACTAACAGTGATGTGTGTGAATTGTTTGCTGATTATTTTTCTGGTATGTTTGCTGATCCAGTCCGCGACCTGAATCTTTTTGATTCAGCTCTTTCATTTACACCACATAATGCTGTTGATCTAGCTAAACTTGAAATTACCAGTGAAATGATTGAGTGTGCATTAGATAAACTCAAACTTTCCTATTCTCCAGGTCCTGATGGCATTCCTGCGTCTGTTCTGAAAAACTGTCGTGATTCTCTTGCTCCAGTCCTACTAAGACTTTTTAATTTGTCTCTCTCGACTGGGACTTTTCCTATTTCGTGGAAATCATGTTGGCTTTTTCCAATTCATAAAAGAGGCTGTCGATCGTCTATACCAAATTACCGTGGAATAACAAAAACATGTGCCACGGCAAAAACTCTCGAATTATCTGTTTACCCCAGTATACTTTTTAGCGCTAGTTCTTTCATCAGCGTTAAACAACATGGATTTATGCCGGGCCGATCTACTTCCACCAGTCTCATGTGTTTTGTTGCCAAGATCTTCCGCAATTTTGATGCGGGGTTACAAGTAGACACCATATACACTGATTTCCGTGCGGCCTTTGATAGTCTTTCTCATGAGCTATTGTTAGCTAAACTATCTAAACTGGGCTTTGGTAAGGCAATAACTGTTTGGCTATCTTCTTACCTAAAGGATCGTCAATGCAGCGTAAAAATTGGTCCTTATGTATCTAGATGTTTTAACTGTTCTTCTGGTGTTCCTCAAGGTAGTGTACTCAGTCCCCTCCTGTTTGCTTTGTTTGTAAATGATGTTTGTAATGTTTTGCCTCCGGATGGTTATCTCCTTTATGCTGATGACATCAAAATCTTTTATACTATCTCCTCCTTAGACGATTGCTATCTTCTCCAGCAGTATCTGAATTCTTTCTCTTACTGGTGCTCATCTAATTTTCTTTCATTATGTCCTAATAAATGCTCTATTATTTCTTTCACTCATTCTCGTAACCCTATTTCTTATAATTACTCTCTCTCAAATGTTTCACTGGTTCGTGTTTCGTCTATTCGTGACCTTGGGGTAATACTTGACGATAGGTTAAACTTCAAGCTACATGTTGATGAAGTCCTTTCGAAATCCTACAGAACCCTGGGATTTATCCTTCGTGTTACCTCGGACTTCAAGGACCCAATATGCCTACGATCTCTGTATTGTTGTTTAGTTCGCTCTGTATTGGAGTACGCCTGTGTTGTCTGGTGCCCTTATGGCATTGATAGGTGTACCAGAATTGAAAAATTACAGAAGTACTTCACCAGAGTGTTCTATAGACGATTGTTTGGTTCTTCTTCTCTTCCGACATATGAGACACGATGTCTTCTGTTTGGGCTGGAGTCTTTAACTTTGAGACGTCACTTGGCCCAAGCTTGTTTCATTGGTGGCTTACTGAGAGGTTCTACTGATGCTCCGGAATTGCTTGCTTCTGTATGTTTATATGTTCCCTCCCGTTCCCTCCGTCCTCGTGATCCTTTGGCATTAGAAACTCGACAGACGCTTTATTGCCACAACGATCCGCTCCTTTCATGCTTCAGGTGGTTCAACCGATTCTACGACGATTATGATTTTAACTCCTCACTTGCTTCCTTTCGTACTCGTGTTTTAAACACCCCTCATGTATCTTAACGTTATCCTTGTCTCTTGTTTTATCCTTTTCCTTCACTTCCGCTTTGAGTTTACGTTAGTATTGTTAATTTTTATTGTTAATTTTTAGTATTAATTTTTGTATTAGTTCTAAGTTTATAATTAGGATCATTGTTTAGCCTAAATGGCAGATATATGTATTTATAATAAAAACATAAAAACATAAAAACTCCAAATATATGTATTGCTGGCTTAAGGAAACACACGAGTACTGATGCATATGTCTTTCTAGGGACTGCTCTTCTACATATGTGAACCATTTACGCATATCGGACCACAGTAATCAACTCCGGTAATACTAAACGCTCTAGCTTGGTTCATTCTCGCAGCTGATAAATCAGCCATCGGTTGTTCCAATGTTACTGCCTTGCATCGGAAACACTTAACGCATTCGTGCAACACCTTTCTCGAAACTTGTCGCGCTCTTAAATCCAATACAATCCAATACGGGTGCGGCACATGTCTGCACTGCTCCCTCTTCGGCGTCTGATGGATTTTGGTCACTGTATTCGCCACAAACGTCTTCCACGAATTCAGTGATGAATTCAACCAATGTAACACCGTCATAGAGTCAGTCCAAAATACCACCCGTTGCGTAAAGCTTAACGCTGCACTCACCACCTTGTATAGCCTAGTTGCCAGATAAGCGCCACATAACTCCAGACGTGCTATTGTGTGCTTGACCGATAACGATGCCACTTTAGATTTCGAAGCAAGCAAGCATGTGACAACAACGTTTTCTGCCCCTACACTTTTGAGATAGCAACATGCACCATATCCTTGCTCAGATGCATCACAAAATATGTGCATTTCCACTTCTTGATATTGCTTCGTCATGACAAATCTGGGTATTCTCAACACTTCCAGAACTGTGAGTTCCTGGTAAAATCTTTGCCATTCTTCGCTCAGACCTGAAGGCAGTTCTTCATTCCATTTCCAACTACTTCCGTTTTCTCTATTCATGCTCCAGGCCTTTTGCATGATCTGTTTAGCAGTTGCTTTTGTTGGATCTATCACCCACACTGGATCATGTATCTTTGTGTTCGCGCGCTACTCGCGGAACGCTTTATTGCGAGAAATTTGGAATGTTTTTTAATACGCGAAATTCAGCTCCTTCTCCTACGTTGTGTTAATCTTGTAATGACGCTATATTACAACAGCGCGATGGCGCTGGTCCTATCTGCCGTTTCGCCTCTGTCAATCTTCGTGCCTTACTGTCAATAGTGTTGGTAAACAACCTAGCGTCATGATTTGTTACGTGCAGCTTCTGCAATCGGTATTGCAAGGCTATGTGTCTCTACACCATCAAGAACCTTTGGATCGTTGGAGGCCCATTTTCTAATTTGGAAACCACACTTTCTATAAAGCTCCTGCACTTGTTGTCTCAGCGTTCTTGTAGTACTTTCATCCTTCTCACCAGATATCAAATCATCGGTTTAGAAATCTTTAAAGTGGCTTGATGCTACTAGATGGTATGATTGATAATCTAACATTGGGGTCTATGATACCTTAAGTTAAAAAGCTAAAATTTTTAGCCCGGATCTGTCAAAACATCGAACAGAATCGAGCGGGAAATTGTTGACAGGTAATATATTCATGCAAGGATTCCTCAAGGACCTAGCATTTTGACATAAAGAATTACATTAGGCTGCAGTTTTGTAGAACCGCGTTTTGACGAAACAGGAATTACAGCTTCGAAATTTAGTTCGATATATAGGCATGGCACAAGTAAAAATTTGTATTATTTTTCATAAAAAGCTGAACATAATTAAACTTACGTAATTTCATTGTTGTTTTAAATCCTAATTCAATCAACATTCACCCGAATCAAATATGGCCTAATATGTTTCAGACGTGCCAGAAAAATACTTTGTTTTGACATTTGTCACCTGATCGAAACTAACATTAGAAAAAATTTCTAATCTGAAATACGCAGGCTTATTTTGGTGAGCTGTTTGTATGCAGCAAATAAGCCGCCAAACGTCAAAGTCCATATAAAAAAACTACTGGAAGGTATCATAGACCCCAATATTGCAAACATGTCAAACATTCCATTCTTTATACGCTTTCCCCACAACTTTATTTCCCCACAACTAGCCATTTTCCCTTGAATAATTAGATTCAGTTCATTCAGCAGACTGAAAATGTCACACATGTAGGCTAAATTTGCCACCCATCTTCTGTCATTGAAAAACTCGGCCAGAGGCGACTCATTATCTACTAAGAATTGTTGCAAAGGATGTCGCAATTCGTACACTCTATTCAGCGATTTTCCTCGTGATAGCCACCTTACCTCGGTATATAAAAGAAGGCATTTATGATCTGCGTCCATTTCTTCAAAAAGCTGTTCAAAAAGTCGCGAGTTGAGAGTATGCATTTTTATATAATTTACCATTTTCACGACATCTTTCATAACACTGTTCAACTCCGGTGACATTTTACGACTTGCCAGCATTTCTCGATGAATCATACAATGCGTGATTTCACTGCCCGGTGCAACCGCTGTAATCCGAGTTGTTAAGCCAGATAATCATCCGGTCATGGCAGCAGCACCGTCTGTACATATTCCGACACAGAAGGACCATTTAAGTTTTCCAGTCATGAAACCATCCAGTGCCTTGAAAAGTTCCTCTCCTGTCGTATAGTTTGGCAAAGAAAGTGCACACAACATGTCCTCTTGAATTTCTCCCTGATGTAGAGGAACATACTATATTTTTTCAACAGCAGCCTCTCCCAGAAGTTCACGGCAAATGTCTTGCGCACAAGGTAGCGTCAGTTGTTCACCAAAAGTGAATGGTTTTGTAGGGTTCTACAATTTATTACGCACGTTTCTTTATTGAACTTTTATTCAAGTAACCCCGTGCCTACATGCTTAGCAATTGTCGCGTTTGCGAACGCGACAATCGTAGCACAGTTTTCCCAAAAAATTTTGCGACTTTCGGCGCGACTTCAAGGTTGTTTAAGTTTTCTCGTGCAAGGTTTGTTTATGTTTTCAATCTGGCCGGTAGCGGGAAATTAATTTCGAATTAAATTAAATTAATTTAAACAAAGAAAATTATAATAAATAGTAAATTTATTGTTTTGATGAAGTTGATGAGAAAGGCAAGTTTTTTAACCCCAGTGACGATGTTTTAAAACAATGGACCATCAAGAAAGCTCGTGGCAGGATGCTGCTAACTCCTGTGATACAAATAACGACTGTTGCTAACAGTACCGCAGATTTGTCCGTTTTGTTTTCTTGTGTGTTTAACGCTGAAAAATCTTGTTATAATTTTTTCCGGTAGCCAGAAAGAATTGTAACAAGATAAATAGGTGAACGAAGATGTGTTTGCCCACCGCGTCATACACCGGGCAAAATAGAATTGGGATCGGCAGCTTCGAGTAGCATTAAGGTAAAAATCTTCGAGTACGGGTAATCAAACGTGTATGGCTTTTTTCTCATGACATGACCGTCACCGTACCCTCAATATACAGGTATTCATAACCACGATTCCAACACAGCTTCCAAACTACCATCAATATACAGGTATTCATAACCACGATTCCAACACAGCTTCCAAAAGGGATCGAACACTGTGCTGTGGACTATCTAATATTTTTTAACTCTATTTTTTTTAACTCTAATATTTTTTCTAATTAATTAATTTAATTAATTATTAATTAATTATTAATTAATTTATCTTGTTCAAACAAGTTCAACATACAAGTAATAAATTCATAAACAATGCAGCCATGCATTTGTCCACGATATGGGATTTTTGTTTTGAATTAACAGCGATTCTTCTGTTTTAAAAATAATATTGACATTCACAATAATTATATACAAATCCTGTGTACTTTTAAAAAATAAATAGCACTCGATTTGTTAATTTAATTTACAATATTTAATAACACTCAAAATATTTAATTTTTTAATTTGTATTAGTTTACCTTGGTATTGCCATGTTTACCTTGTTATTACAGAAAACTGTCATGGCGTCAAGTCGCGCTTCGAATCGCGATTTTTCGCTGAAAATACACGTATAGCGACTTTTCACAATTTTTTTTATATGGAGTTTCGCAAAATTTTTCTGATTCGCGTTCGCAAACGCGACAATTGCTAAGCGTTTAGAGCCGGGGTAACAGTAGAGTGGTTGTTCGCGCACGTAGGAGCTGAAACCGAGAGAGAGAGCGCTTGTACGATCGGACACCTATTGTATATCTATAGCGATCTCCCTATCGTATTCTCGCTCTCTGGTAAGCTTCCGCTCACGCATCTATCCTTTCTAATGCACCTACGCTTTTCTCGCGCTAATCGTGTCCTGCCCGACTCTCCCGTTATTCGTTTACTGTCTCACTTGTGATCCTAGTTAACCCTTAATATCGCGGACCTCAAGTGATGGGCAAAAATTGTAATTTTACTTATCACTTTGTATAGGCGAACACCACAGTTTTTTAGCCTTAGCAATTCTATCAGCCACCAAATATGAAGCCTTCAGAGCATTTTCATTAATCGATACATTTTCCTTCAGAATTTTTTTCTGCAAATCTCGTTTTTTTCGTTCAAAAAATTCCACCGGTTTGTTTAGCAATGTAGGATGCTTCGAATTGATGTGGCGAAGAAGTTCCGATGGTTTCAATGACTTATTACTAAGCTGGTCACCACAAACTACACAAAGCGCTCTCGGTGTGTGCGGATCCAATAAATCCGAATTTTAAGTATGAGTCGTGGTATTGACGAGCTGGACGTTTTCGTGATGTTGTTGGTTTTTCTATAACCGTGTCACTGGGTTGAACGGATTTACTTTTTTACAATAAAACATAAGAGCGACGTTTGTTTGGTGTTCATTTTTATAATGTTAGATCGCGATAAAACATCGATCACTGGGCGGAACAGTCAAACTTAGCTGACTGGCATTCAGCAGGCGACTAATGTGTCTAATTTTGTTATCAAGACTGAGAGTATTTATTGTCAATTCCAGTAGAAACTAAGTCGAGTAACTGCATCTGCAAATTTTCTACACGAATAAAGAAAATTAAACATCAATAGATGTTTAAGCTTCTGCGACCCACTTGAAACTAAGTCACGAACCACAAGTGGTCCGCGGACTAGTGATGGGTTCTCGGAATCGCACCCACGGCTCCGAACCGCTTCTGAGCATAGCAACTCCGGCTCCGATTCCGGTTAGGTTAAAACCACGATTCTGCCTGGAGCCGCCCGGAACCGTCCCGAGCCGCTAATCGGCAGCCGGAGCCGTCCGGAGCCGTCGGAATCGTCGGAGTCGTCCGGAGCCGCTAGTCGGCAGCCGTCGAAGCCGTCCGGAGACAGCGGAGTCGTCGGAGCCGCTAGTTGAAATAAGCAAATGTTTCATTTAAACTCGTTATTTTTACCAGATTATATCAAATTTGCTGATAGTGTAATAATCTAGGTTATATCATTGTCAACTAGCAGCTCCGACGGCTCCACACGGCTCCGGAAGGTTCCGGACGGTTCCGGACGGTT
The DNA here is from genome assembly GCF_943734845.2 of Anopheles funestus. Taxonomy (NCBI): domain Eukaryota; kingdom Metazoa; phylum Arthropoda; class Insecta; order Diptera; family Culicidae; genus Anopheles; species Anopheles funestus. The sequence goes on from NC_064599.1 coordinate 49,916,043, forward strand.
CCGGACGGTTCCGGACGGTTCCGGACGGCTCCGACGGCTCCGGACGGCTCCGACGGCTCCGGATGGCTCCGGCTGCCGCCTAGCAGCTCCGGACGGTTCCGGACGGTTCCGAATTCGGAGTATTGCACCTACCTTCCGGACTCGCTTCCAAAATTTATGGAGTCATTCGGAAGCGATTCCGTTTTTTTATCAAATTTACCCATCACTACTGCGGATCACAGGTTGGGGGCCACTGCTTTAGAATACCTGTTCCAGCATTTAAATTTTCGTTGAATCGTTTTATAATGTTAATATGTAAACAAGTGTTTCATGATCAAATATTTTCAATAACGGATCTGTAGCGGCTTTGACTATGTCCGTGCTACTGTAAACATGGTCAACCAATGTTCTGCTTTGCCTTGTAATTCGTGTAACTTAATCATCTTTTTGTCTCATATTTACTGAATCCATCAAACCTTTGGGGAATGTGGTTCGGATGTTGCACTTTGACGATAAGCGATACGTCGGGTCGTGATGGCTGGTAAAAATCTAATAAATTTTATTTCCAACTTCGGCAGTTTTCTCGTACTTGCCTCGTAAGTTTATAATTAGGGGTCTATTCCGCTACATCACATCCTCCCTTCTTTTAAAAATTCCTTGGCCGGTAAATATTTCTTCCGTAACGCGTTTGGTGTATAGGTTTCCTGTCTATCACTGTATCCTGTTGATTCTGTATGATTACTCCTGATGCGCTCTTTTCGCTCGACGCATTTGTGTACGCGGGCTTCAACCGGTCTATCGATAGGCTGAACTCACACGTGACGCCCACGCCCTGCCCACGTCCACAAGTAACTTCGTAGAAAGCCGAAACAAACCCTCTATGCTTACTGCACGTCGCCATAGGTTGCGTACACACGACGGCTCATGAGGCGTCCAAAAAAGCCGAAGTCATACAAAATTTCAAAAAAATTGGGTCCTGTCCTGGACGCGTCCACAAATCGCGAAGCGAAAGAGGGTCCGGAAATTATACCTGGGATCTACGCGAAGTGAAAGAGGATTCGGAAATTATACCTGAGATCCGCATTAGAATACCACGTACGCTGCATTCGGGGTAGCACTCGGTAAAGCGTTGTTTTGCTTAAGCGTGCAGTAAGCATAGAGGGTTTGTTTCGGCTTTCTACGAAGTTACTAGTGGACGTGGGCAGGGCGTGGGCGTCACTTGTGAGTTCGGCCATAAGGTCCATGTGGACGTGTTGGAATCTTTGTTCGGGTACTACAATGTGTTCCGCTTTGGTGATGTTATGCCTCGTTATTTTGCTCTTTTGACAAATTCTTTACAGTACTTCCTCAATGCTGGCCAAACGTATCGTTGCGCCACCAAATATGTTGTGCCTCGTATACCAGGATGCGATGTGCTGTGAAGCTTTTCAATTACCAGATTACGAAGCACTCGGATTCCTTTTGTTGAGACGTCGCAGTAAAGTGTGCCCTTTTTTGATGGTAACTCCAGCTCCTTCAAAACGATTGTGCTGGTTTCAGGAGGTTTGTGCATAAAGGCTTGTAAATCTTCGTTCAACCTTTGTAGTTCTGCCATCTTATCGTAGTCGATCGGTGCAGACGATATTGTTTCCATGCGACTCAGCATATCTGCAAAGTTGTTATCATTTCCAGGAATGTGGCGTATGTTTGTTGTATATTCGCTAATGAAAGCTAACCTACGTTGCTGCGTAGGATTAGCTCGTTCAGGTCGCTGGTTAAATGCCATAACTAATGGTTTGTGATCCGTATAAATGCAGAATGTTCGGCCCTCGAGGAAATCACGGAAATATCGAACCGCTTCGTACATAGCATAGAGTTCTCGATCATATGTGCTAGCTTTTAACATACTGGAGCCTAGTTTTTTCTAGAAAAATGCAAGAGGCTGAAGCCCTTTGTCTGTCGTTTGATGAAGTGCTCCTCCAACAGTCACGTTTGACGCGTCAACATATAAACTAAGCTTAGCGGTCGAAGACGGGTGTGCAAGTAATGTTGCATTGCTTAACTGTTTCTTACAGTTTTTGAAAGCCTCATTTGTTGTTTTATCCCATATAAGAGGGGTGTTGTCATTGCGCACGTTTCCGGTGATCATGGCTTGCAGTTTACGCTGATTGCTTGCTGCTTTCGGTATAAAACGACGGTAAAAATTTGTAGTTCCCAAAAATGTTTTAGCTGTTAAGCGACCTTCGGTCTCAGAAAATCTAATATCGCTTGTACTTTGGCTGGGTTCGGTTTTATGCCCTGCGGTGTTATCAGATGACCCAGGAAAATCATCTGTGATTGGCATTTTTCTGCATTTATAGCTAACCCGTTTTCTCTTAATCTGTTGAACACAGTTTCCAGGTGTTGTTTGTGTTCTTCTACATTGGCTAATCATCTATGTATGGGAACACAAATGGGAGATCACCAAATATTGCATGTAGATGCCGCTGCAATGTTTGTCCAGCGTTCCATAACCCGAACGTCATGTAGTTGAATTCGTACAAGCCAAAAGGAGTAGTTATTGCTGGTTTTGGTATGTCCTGCTTTGCCACGGGTATTTGGTGGTAAGCGCGCTGCAGATCAATACACGAAAAAACGTGAGTGCCGTGTAGGATGCTGCTTACATCTTGTATGTGTGGAATCGGATACCGATCTGGTTCAGTTACGGCGTTCAAGCCTCTGTAGTTTCCGCAGGGTCTCCATTTGCCGTTTGGCTTTTTAACTTCGCTGAATCGGACTCAATCCGTTTGCAGACAAACATCCCCACACCCAGTGGCGGATCAAGCTTGTCGGAGGCCCTAAGCGAAATGGCAATTGGGGTCCCAAAAGTATTGCCGCACTGTCGATAAACTGAATTTTGAAAAAAGTGACCGGGGAGTTAAGCGTTTTCTTCATATCATTGCTTGGAAAACGTTTGTTCTCGGTTTAAAGGGGCCCCTAGCTGGGCTAGGGCCTTCCAAGAAAATATTAAATACAATCGCTGCTTCGAGGCCCCCCGCGGCCGCTTACTTTGCGTACCGCTTGACTCGCCCCTGCCCACACCATAACATTGTCACCGCCATACTTGGCGGTTTTTTTTTTACAGTATCGCGAATCCAACCGTTTTCCAGCTGGGCAACGTACTCGGTTTATTCCATCACTTCCGATGATGTTGAACTTCAATTCATCTCTGAACACTATGTTATGCCATTCTTGAATACTCCAGGTTAATTGAGATTGAGCAAACATAAGCCGTTTCTTTTGGTTCTGTAACGAAATCAAAGGCTTCTTCGCAGGACGCCGATAAAATAGTCCGGCTTCAACGGCACGTCGTCTGAATGTTCGGTCCGACACTTGTAGTTGTAATTCTTTCTGTATTTTGAAGGATGACTTGAATGGGTCTTTCTTAATACTTCTGGCAATCATCAAGTTGTCTCTGAAAGTAGTGGAAGAACGTAATCATCGATTATTTTCTTTCTGAGTTCCAATCCAAGGCTCTCCTGAGCCATTTTTGAACTTGCTGTAACGAATATGAATATGCTTGAAGTTTTAGCAGTTTTTTAATGCAATTTGTACAAAGCCTACCTTGACGTTGCCGTTTAATGTTGGAAACGAATGTAATGCAATAAACCGATTTTTTGAGCGTATTTATGACATTAACATTTGTTATTTATTTATTTATTAACACCCTGACAGCACACAACAATAGAAACCGCAAGCCCATCTGGCAGAAAGACACTCACGGAACCCATAAAAACTAATCGACTAATCGTACGACCAGCTAAACGACTAAACGAAGTTAGTCGAGCAATTTAACCGAAGCGACCCGACCGCGCGTCGTTGAATCCGAAGCGACACGATCGTGGGCCGATTAACCCAAAGCGAGCCAATCGCGTACGCCGATTATCCTGAGCGACCCGATCGTGCGCCATTTCTTTCTCTCATCGTTTCTTTCGACAGTCACGTACACAACAATATACACTTGAAATATTCTTTTTTATTTCGCAATATTTTTGCGCAATATTAACAAGTGTTGTTAATTCACCTTTTTTATTATTTTTAACTACTATAAAGTATTAAATTAATCACATTTATCACTTTAAAAGAACAAAAAAACTTCAAAACACATACATACATGATGAATATATAGTATATAGTATATTTTTCAACACTTTTACATACCTTTGAGGACACAGTTCGTAAATAATTCATTATTTTAAACCTCCTCAAGTCAACGCGTCCATTTTGCACTCTCTCGGATCACGAAATCCAGCAACGCGGACTATGTGCATGTGCGTGTTCCGCGTTTGCTTCTTCCTTTTTTCTTTGTTAACTGTTTGAAAATCTCATTCGGGTTGCTCGGTCGGCACAATCAACACCAACCCATTGACAAAACCACTCAAAAATAGCGAGAAGAAATGATGAAAAAGCGAGAGGTCAATATGAAATCTTTGGAAATGTCATGTGGGAAGTTGCATTAGTTCTGTCCAACACTCTTAACTGTTAATTAAGAGCTGGTTAATCATTCAACTATGCTGTCTTATACTAGACCCCTGGTCCGTCATTTGTAGTATGTTACTTCGTTTCGGTTGTGCAATTTTGCACTTTGGCGCCAATTCGCCTTTTGTTTAGAGCTTCACACTTCGTAGGCGGTGCATCCGATGGCGAAAAAACGCGCAACACACTTAATTAGCTATCCAAGAAAAATCTCCACAGAAGCACCACAGCTCACAAATCAGCTTCAGTAAAACAATGTTTGTGATATATGTTCAATTAAACTAAATAACATGATAAATTTTTGTGAATCAAACGTTCAAGAGAACGTTTGATCAACATAGGGGTCTATGATACCTTAAGTTAGAAAGCTAAAATTTTTAGCCGGGATCAGTCAAAACATCGAGCAGAATCGAGCGGGAAATTGTTGACAGGTAATATATTCATGCAAGGATACCTCAAGGACCTAGCATTTTGACATAAAGAATTACATTAGGCTGCAGTTTTGTAGAACCGCGTTCTGAAGAAACAGGAATTACAGCTTCGAAATGTAGTTCGAAATATAGGCATGGCACAAGTAAAAATTGTATTATTTTTCATAAAAAGCTTAACATAAATAAACCTATGTAATTTCATTTTTGTTTTAAATCCTAATTCAATCAACATTCACCCGAATCAAATATGGCCTAACCTGTTTCAAACGTGCTAGAAAAATGCCTTGTTTTGACATTTGTCGAGCAGCTGATCGAAACTAACATTAGAACAAATTTCTAATCTGAAATACGCAGGCTTATTTTACTGAGCTGTTCGTGTGGAAAACATGCAGCAAATAAGCTGCCAAACGTCAAAGTCCATATAAAAATGCTAGTGGAAGGTATCATAGACCCCAATGTTGGAAAAGAGAAACATTTTTTTAAACGGTTTTATTTTTCTGATAAAATGATCTTTAGTAGAAATTTTGTCAAACTTGTAAAGTGTACTACACTTCTTTCTGGCCAATTCTTCTATAGTTTTTTTCCTTGTCTAGTTTGTCCATTAAATCTTGTTCGGTGTACAACATTGCTAAACTGTTCAATTTACTTTCACCCATAGAATTTCGCAAATAATTTTTCACTCGTTTTAAAACCGAAAAATATCTTTCCCCTAATGCGTTGGAAATTGGAATAGTTAGAAAAATTTTCAATAACGTCTCCATGTTTGGAAACGTGCATGACATGTCTTTAGCTATTGTATAGATAGTTCTCAACTCAACTTTAGCATTCATTTCCTTGTTATCATCTACATATGCCTCGGTTAACTCTGTATTGTCTTTGAGAAAGATTAAAAATTGATCTAATTCGTCCTGCAAATAGTTAGCATCAATATCATTTTTATAAATTTCTAACAGAATATTAAGATAATTTTTTCTATTTTCTAGTGACAAATTCCAATCGTAAAAAACTTTGAATGGCTCTAAAATTGATTCATATTTTTCAGCCCTTTGCGTAATCTGTGCTTTAATGTTATCTTTAATGTGCTTAATGTTTAATGTTAATAACGTGAAATGAATTCACTATAAATTCGTCTCTTGCAGTACAAAACTGATGTTCATTTTCTCGAGTTTCTTCATGAAAAAGTTTCCCTTTTGCGCACACGCTTTTCTTCGGAAACAAATGAAGACAAATCAGATAGCTCTTTAGCTCCTTCTTCAACATTTGCAAAATCCGCTCTAAAATGATCAATGAATTTAATCAATGAATTCATTAATGCCGCGCCTTCCAGTAGTTCACATTCAACGGTCTGAAGTGATTTACTGGTAGCATTAATCCTTTGCAGAAGAGGGTTCCATATCGCAGTCATCAGAGCTTTGTGATTTGCTTATGGAGTGCATTTGCCTCGTCTAATGTGGCTAGTTTTTCGTCTTTATCATCACAAATTTTAGACAATGCATCTTCAATATTTTTAAAACCCACTTTTATTGCCAAAACTGCATCTGCTCTGGCAGACAATTTGGTAACTGAGCATCGTTTCAAAAACACAGGTGTTTCATTCTTTTGTAAGCACTCAGTTAAAATTTTCCATCGGTGGGTTGAAGAGGAAAAAAAATTGTACAATTTTTGTAAAAAATTGAAATAGTGTACAGCGTTTTCACAATTTTCGGCCGCGAAATTGGCTACTAGATTTAAGGAATGATTAGCACAGGGGATAAAAACTGCACTTGCACTGTTTTGTTTAATGCGAGCTTGTAATCCTGAGTATTTGCCAGCCATGTTTGACGCATTATCAAATGATTGGCCTCGACAATTAGAAATATTTAATCCTAATGTATTGAGTTTATTTAAAACTTCTTTTTCGAGATAGGCAGCATAATGCCTATCAATTGGAATAAATCCCAAAGATAAATATAAATATATATTTATAAAGATAAATAAATCCCGTTCTACTACTTTTCCACTCGATGCAACATACCTTAATATAAAAGTAAGTTGATCTATGTGAGCTATATCCGGAGTAGAATCTATTATAATACTGTAGTATGTAGCTGATTTTACATCTTCAACTATTTTGTTCTCAATGTTTTTACTTATTATTTCTAAAAATTCATCGCAAATGTGATGCGACAAGTAGTTTACATTTCCACGGCCCTGGTGACCATATTTTTCTAAATGTAATTTTAAAAATTCATCGTATTCACTCAAATACTCTAAACATGACAGGTAATTTCCCTTTCGGTTGCTTTGTTCACTTTCATCATGTCCTGTAAAAGCTATCCCTATCGACAAACTGCTCGCCTGAGAGTGAATTTCGAGTAAAATTCACGGCTTCACAAGCGGCTTCACAAAAGCTTCACAGCAGATCTTGTGAAGCCGTTTTTTGAGAGTGTGTGCGTGAGATTCATTATTTCATGAGCGCGTTTTCGTAAGGTTCATTTTAACGCTGTAATGTTCATTTTCAATCGTTCTTTCCGCACCGTTGATTTCCAACGGTGCAATGAAAACATTTTTTGTTTTTAGCAAATAAAATATTATTTTTTTTATTTTTCCTGATTTTATGGCAAGCGTAAAAAGACAACAATTAACATGTACTGATTTAGACCCGTAACAATATTTTTCATCTTACGCTTCATACTTTTTTTTCATTCTTATTATCTACATAGTTTATACTATACCATTCCATCCAGGCAGCGTACAATTTTCAACGCTCGTACTCTGCGCCAGCTTAGCCAGGGATTTCTAATCCTGTTCCACATGATACCGCCCACGATTTGTTATCGTTTTTCATTATCACGCGGCCAGTTTCGATCGGTGCAACGTAAACATAAAATAAACAAGGACATTTGCTCCCTTCCAAGATCAAGTTTCGAAGAGATTCATATCCTGTATCAATCAAAGGTCCACGCGAAAACTTTCAATGGAATTGCCAGCGTGTTTCGAAACAAATTAACATCGTGTGTTTGAGTTTAGTATCGTGTGCGATCTCGATTTCATTTTGACCGCATTAACACGCGTTTTTTTGCATCTTTCACTCCATTTTGTATCTACAAATGGAATCTAAGACCGATATAGAAGAGATAAAAATACGTATGTCAGTTAAGTATTAACAAACGTTTTATTTAGGCATACTTACGTATAACAAACGACGAAAAACAAGGTTGGAACCTTGTATTATTGGAACCAATAATATTCTCGTATCGAGTGGCGATTCCTGTCATACAAGAAAAAACAAGATTATTAATTAATTTTTCTATAATTTGCTAAAAGTATAACATATTACTTACTCGAGTTAGTTTATGATTCGACCGACCTTCAACTTTGGCGCAGTATAGTAACCTAGACGAAGGTTCAAAGGCTAGCTTTATCGGTCACGGTTTGTAGAGGTGCTAGGTGGCGATAGAACATTGTCTCCTTCGAATTTGAGGCGTAATTCTTACGGAAATCAGATGTGTACGGAGGACTGAAGGTGTTTTGCCTGAAAAAGTATGCTTCATTAGATATACATACGAAAAACAATACAACAATCGTCCATAAGAATGGACAATACTTTCCTGAAGGGAATGTTAGTTGACTGATAGAATGCCACAATAAACCAAGGTCACGCACTGTGAGCAGAGCGAAGAAAAATCCAATCCAGCGCCTATGTAGAGTGTCAACAAGAGCGGTTTCCACTATCCTGTTTGTTGAGCAATGAAAATAAGGAAGATTAGGACACTGACACTTCTTCGAGAATCGTTAGCTGCGATACAAACCGATTTAGAACCGATCAGCAGCAAAAACAACCAATACTAAGGTTGGCTTGTCTTTCACTTCCATTGGCAGGTGCATCATAGAACTGAATAATCACGAGCATGTCCAATAATTTGTTCCTTTCAAATGATGCGAAAAAGATGTGGCCGTCAATTCATACGCCGTATTCGAGGGCGACCAACAAGAAGTATGAGTCAGTTGCAAGAGGAAGAGGATGCAGAATGTTCAAACGACCGCGTTAGACGCCATGGCATTGATTGTAGAGGGTAGCCTACCTTTGAAGCAGTAGGCCAAAGGGACGTGTGGGCACAGTTGTAAGAAAACACGCGCTTTTCTCCTTTGACGAAGTATTTCACACTACGGCACTTGAATCCAGCTTCTTGATCCTTCCTGCTTCCTGATTTTTGTACACAAAAGCCTCTACTAGATATGAGGACCGGCAACTGTGGTCCTATGTCCGCGTTGCTTTCAAAAAAACACCAAACAACTTGTCCTGCTTCTGCATCGTCGTATTCAGCCGAAAGCAGCGCCAGCAGGTCATCACGCTGGCGGTACAACTTACCAGTGCCGGCACAGGAACATCCTTTTAGAACTAGAACTGGAACAACTTGGCAAACACTATTCCACAATCGAATACACAGTCCACGAACTGACGCAATCCACAATTCACTAACTATTCCCGTATGAAAATGTACAGCGACCGAGCGAAAACAGAAAGACAGATTTTTAGCCTACTACGACCATTTTGAACATTCATTCGACACACGCCGAACTCTATCGCGATACAGCGAGCCACGCACACACTCTCATTTTGGGGTGATTCGAGCAAAATTTTCACCCCCTTTTCTAAAAATTCATCCATCGATGAACACTTTGTCGATAGGGTTGCTGTATCGCGATAGAGTTCGGCGTGTGTCGAATGAATGTTCAAAAAGGTCGTAGTAAGCTAAAAACCTGTCTTTCTGTTTTCGCTCGGTCACTGTCTAGTTTCATGCGGGAATAGTTCGTGAATTGTGGATTGTGCCAGTTCGTGGACTGTTTATTCGATTGTGGAATAGTGTTTGCCAAGTTGTTCCAGTTCTAGTTCTAAAAGGATGTTCCTGTGACGGCACTGGTAAGTTGTACCGCCAGCGTGATATCCTGTTGGAGCAGACTTCGGCTGAATACGACGATGCAGAGGCAGGACAAACTGTTTCAAGACATTTGAAAAGCGACGCGTGGGGACATATGGCTACAGTTAACGGTCCTCATATCTAGAGGTTTTTGTGTACACAAATTCAGGAAGCAGGAAGGATTCAAGTGCCGTAGTGTGAAATACTCCGTCAACAGAGAAAAACGCGTGTTTTCTTATTTACAACTGCGCCCACGCGTCCCTTTGGCCTACTGCTTCAAAGGTAGGCTACCCTCTACAATCAATGCCATGGCGTCTAACGCGGTCGTTTGAACATTCTGCATCCTCTTCCTCTTGCAGCTGACTCATACTTCTTGTTGGTCGAAAACGGCGTATGAATTGACGGCCACATCTTTTTCGCATCATTTGAAAGGAACAAATTATTGGACATGGTCGTGATTATCCAGTTCTATGATGCACCTGCCAATGGAAGCGAAAGACAAGCCAACCTTAGTATTGGTTGTTTTTGTTGCTGATCGGTTCTAAATCGGTTTGTATCGCAGCTAACGATTCTCGACGAAGTGTCAGTGTCCTAATCTTCTTTATTTTCATTGCTCAACAATCAGGATAGTGGAAACCGCTCTTGTTGACACTCTACATAGGCGCTGGATTGGATTTTTCTTCGCTCTGCTCACAGTGCGTGACCTTGGTTTGTTGTGGCAATCTATCAGTCAATTAACAGTCCCTTCAGGTAAGTATTGTCCATTCTTTTGGACGATTGTTGTATTGTTTTACGTATGTATATCTAATGAAGCATACTTTTTCAGGCAAAACACGTTCAGTCCTCCGTACACATCTGATTTCCGTAAAAATTATGCCTCAAATTCGAAGGAGACAATGTTCTATCTGCACCTAGCACCTCTACAAACCGTGACCGATAAAGCTAGCCTTTGATCCTCCGTCTAGGATAATATACTGCGCCAAAGTTGAAGGTCGGTCTACTAACTAAACTAACTAAGGTAAGTAATATGTTATACTTTTAAAAAATTGTAGAGAAAATAATCAATAATTTTATTTCTTCTTGCACATGTATAGGAATCGCCACTCGTTACGAGATTATTATTGGTTGGAACCTTGTTTTTCGCCGTTTGTTATACGTAGGTATGCCTAAATAAAACGTTTGTTAATGCTTAACTAACATACGTATGTTTATCTCTTCCATATCGTTGTTAGATTCCATTTGCAGATACAAAATGGAGGGAAAGATGAAAAAAATCGCGTGTTAATGCGGTCAAAATTAAATCGAGATCGCACACGATACCAAACTCAAACACACAATGTTAGTTTGTTTCGAAACACACTGGCAATTCCATTGAAAGTTTTCGCCAGGACCTATTTGATTGATACAGGATATGAATCTCTTCGTAACTTGATCTTGGAAGGGGGAAATGTCCACGATTATGTATTGTTTACGCTGCACCGATCGAAATTGGCCGCGTGATTATGAAAAACGGTAACAAATCGTGGGCGGAATCATGTGGACCAGGATTAGAAATCCCTGGCTAAGTACGAGCGTTGAAAATTGTACGCTGTTTGGATGGATGCTGCATTTTTTCTGGGGTATGGCATGTGAATTGTTATCTTTTTACGCTTTCCATAAACCAGGAAAAATAAAAAAATAATATAACATTTGTTAAAAACAAAAAATGTTTTCATTACTCCGTTGAAAATCAACGGTGTGGAAAGAACGATTGAAAATGAACTTACAGCGTAAAAATGAACCTAACGAAAACGCGCTCATGAAATAATGAATCTCACGCACACACTCTCAAAAAACGGCTTCACAAGATCTGCTGTGAAGCTTTTGTGAAGCCGCTTGTGAAGTCGTGAATTTTACTCGAAATTCACTCTCAGGCGAGCAGTTTGTCGATAGGGATTCCTAAGGCGCTGCTCTGGGATTTGTCGTATACGACGACGAACGACAACGACAAGTTTTATGGGTGCTCTAGAATTTGTCGTCACACAAACTGTCAAACAGAGAAGGGACGTCAAACTGTAATAATAAGAAGAAAAACATCAAATCATCAAACAATCATCAACAATAAAGTATCCTCAAATCTGAGTTCCATTGCCTAAACTTGTTAGACTGGCCGCTTTAATTAAAATTCAGTTAGAAATGATGCACATTGGACAACTTACGCCCATTTAATTTCTGCTGCAACAATTTGTTCTGTTTTGACAACCAAGATGCACGTTTTGAAAGATGTGCCTACGACAAGTTTTACGAGGTTTATAGAAAAAACAAATTGATTTGTATAACGACAGATGTATGATCATGTTTTACAGGATTTGACAGAGCACCTTCATACAGCTCCATACGTTTGTATTTGTCGTTTGTCGTATACGACAAATCCCAGAGCAGTGCCTAAGCGGCTTAATAATTTTACTGTGCTAACTACACGCTTCAGCACTTCTCGTCAATATTTTTCTTCCTTTTCCATTTCTAATACTAACTCACTATCGACTCTATTACATGCATTAGATCTTTTATATAAAATGCACATGGATGCAATGTGCTCCTTTGCAGTTTCATGGCTCGAAAGAAGGGTGGTAATAGACTTCCAGTTATTTAAACCTGTTATAAACTTAGATGACACATTCGAAAAAAGCAAGCAAGGGTAACAATAGACACATTTTGTTGTTTCAGAAAACACGAGCCATGTTCGTTCTTCCAAAACGCCATATTTTTCCTATAAAAATGATCTTTACTAAGGCTTCTATAGTACACATCATCTTTATCCTTGTACAATGTTTTCGAATTTTGTATGTTTCCATAGCTTGTCGGTTTGTTTCTTAATACTTGATCAATAAATTCATCCAAGAACGGCCGTTTCCACAGGGAAATATATTGCAGAACTAACGAGCCACTCGATGAACCCGATTGTTGTGGTTCCTCGTTGCTTGGTTTCTTCTGACAAGTCACTTCAGGACTGCACTGTAAATTAGCTGGCAAATTATCTGATGCCATTGTTGTGATACCGGATGTTTTATTATTTTGTTGGAAAAATTTGTCCAACGCATTTTTTTGTGAGGCCAAAAAATCGTGCTCCTTTTTTATCTTTTTCCGCTTTTCTGCACCGCTTTGGTATTGTTTCGTTTTGATTGATTGTTCACTACACTTGACAATTGCCACTCACTTGACAATTAAAATATAATGAATCACACGAAAAAATTCTAACGCGTTGTAGATAGATATAATAATATGTGAATTAAAATGTGAATTTAGAATGGAATGAATAGATGAATAGCACTAAATAAACTAATAAAAAAGACAACTTAAAACTATAAACAATAAAGACAATGATTAATTAACTAACACTAAGCCTACCACTACCACTAAGATTAGGACTACCACTACCACTACCACTAAGACTACCACTTAAAACTAGTTTTTACCAATACCAAATAAAATAATAAAAACGATGAAAATGATAATGCACACGAGTAGATATTGAAACAAATTAAACCAGCACTTGAACCCTTTTTTATCAACCCCACTTTTATCAATCTCTATCACTTGAACAAAACGGAATCGCTATCACCTGTTCTTTCGAACGATCAGACACCTTCTGAAATTGGTTGGTTGTGATCGACACCTTCTTACATGGTTGAGGCATGTCATTCACAAAGAAAGTGAACTTAAGTAGAGGAGGAGCTCTCAACAAAAAAATCGGTATTGACTCCATTTATGAGTTCGAGGTGTAGGAATAAGAAAGTCTAACTTTGCTTAGTCGTGAAACAGAGAAGAAACATCATGACATAACGAAAAGTACAGACACTATTCTATCACAAACCTGTGCATATGGTTTGCGAGGAAAAAAATCGCATTGGCGACCTGGGGCTCGGCTACCCGTATGATTCCTAGGAAACAGTTCGTTTTGGATTTTAAAGAGGCCCCTGATGTTTGAGTTGCTGGCAATAGCAATAGAAAGCCCGGGGGGCTGCAGAGGTTTTCTTCCCAGCTGCCCCCCTGGGGCCCTAGCTTTCCATTTCGGTACGCATGTATTCCAACAATGTCCCTGGAGTGCATCACTGTTCGCAACTGTGGATGCACTTTTGTTTTGTTGTCAGTGTATCTGCCTTACTTGTTATACATTAGGTCACGCGTCAAGCGTCTATCCGCTTTCTTCGCCCGGATACTCGCATTCCCTGAACTACTATGTCTAGCTTCGCGATTTTGTGAGTAGGTCCCACATACGTTCCGTTCACCGTTTCGATTGTCGCCTGTCTCACCGACACCGTCTTTGGCTCTCACGATCGATAGGCCAAACTCGTATAAATTTACTTCACGTAAGTGTTTACGACGACGCGCCCATTCGATGCACAACACTGAAGGTAGCTTTTTTACGAGTTCTTTCAACAAAGCCACATCATACATGTAGCCCCTAAGCCCCGACGCATGCACCGCTGCTATTAATCGCTTGACTGCAAACCCAAATTCTACTAACGTCTCCAGCCTATCTATCTTCGGTGTGACCATTCTACGGATTTTTTCCACCATCGATTCCACAATCAAATCCGGCCATCCGAATCGCGCCTGTAGTGTGTTTATCGCTTCCTTCAGTCCATCAGGGAACGCCAATAGATGGCCAACCGTTTCCTTTGCAACACCACGCAACGCGTGTTGCAATCGAACCAAATTCTCATCGTCGGTTTACCCACACATAGCAGTTGTCCGCGTGTAAGTTGCGATGAAAAGGGGCCAGTCGTCTACAGCGCCTGAGAATAGCGGTAAATCACGTGGAACGCCTTGACGAGCCGAAATTTGCCTAGCTGAAATTTGACTTTGGCTAAGGAACTGCGATTACGTGAGAGGATTAGTAGTCGTATAGGGTGCTGGGTAATAATTACTTGAACCTATAGCTCGATCAGTGTAAGTGTACATAGAATAGCTGTGCCTTACGTTCGTAGTGTGCGTGCGATCCTCGTGCACTGTGTGCCCGCCATCAAACGGGGGCACGTGTGCGCCATCATGTAACACGTCACAACCTCGTGGCAAAGGTGCCTGACGCCGTGAAGGGCCATTTTGTTTTGAATGACCACGTTGCATGGATTCCTCCATGCCTTTTACCCATTCCTCGAACTCCGGCTCGCGTGCCCACCGATCATCATAACCTGGAGGCCGTGAGAATGATGCTCCTAAACGATCCGTTGCTCGGCACCATTCTTCCGCTTTTTCGAGCTCTTGAAGCTCGCGCTGAAGTTCGATTCTCCTTTGTCGCCGCTCTTCCGACGGCGTCCACGTAATCGCTCGTTCTTGCACGTGGTCGTTGTATCCCATGGAATCGCGGTACGATTCACCAATAAACCTTGTGGTTACTGCTACGGATGCCGCTGACCCGTCCTGCACTTGCCTTTGTGGTATCGCGTCACAGTCCGTGACACACCTGCTCGTGCCGGCCATCGGCGTGGATTCTCCTGCAGTCTCGTATGGCAGTCCCGAGACAGACGACTCTCTGTTAGGAGTTCGGACGCCCTCGCGCCCCGCCGCCGGTCTCGTCACGGGAGTGGATTGTGCGTCCCGTGGCACATGAACACTTCACTTTTACTTCGCGCACACAAATGTATGACGTTACTAAAGTAAAGTCCACTGACAAACGATCACTCGAACGATTAGGAGTAATATTTTGGAATGTTAGAGATAGAAGCTGACGAGAGCTAGATTCTGGTATTTTAGGCAAGCACGATTTATTTGTTCTTTTAGGCGCGTGTTTACGTGCGCCAAAATATTAGTCCTTTTCTCTACTCTTCTAGCTTGCTACTGATCTTCCTTGATCTCTCACGCACTACGCTACTATCCCACACTCACTCTCCCTCGTATCGTGAGTGCTGGGTCCCGCTGACAACAAGTGTCGGAATACAGCGGTACGCATGTATTCCAACATGTGTAGAACATCACTTTTATCTATCTCTTCAACTTTTTCTCTTGTTCTTGAAAAACTAGGTGTTTTATAGTTATGTATGTATATTACGGACTCTAGTAGGATGGAAGAACCTAGCAACTTCGAAGATTGGCTTCAATTAAGGAACACTATTTGAACGAACAAGGAATAGATTATGGTGAGGTTGGTTTAGGTTTGCAAATTCAAAAATAACATTTAAAACGTAATTATGATTATAGATATAATATGAATTAATTTTCTCTAAAGCTATAACTACTAGGTAGTACATGTGATATCAAACAATTCAATATAAAGAATATTTTATTCAAACTTTGTTCAATCAATTTCTTTATTCTTCAATAACGTTTTTTTTCAGGTATAAAGCTAATACTAAATGATTTCAAATTCTCCAAAATTTCTTTATAAGTGTCGTCATCCTCACTGACATCACTCCCAACAACACTTGTGTTTTCAACCTGTTCAATAGGATGTAAAAAAACTTTAACGCCAACATCCAGGAAAAACTTTCCTACTTCATCCGCATATTGGTTTTTCGATGTTGATTGCAAGCGTTTCTTGAGGGATATAGAACTTACATATATTGCGGTCTGAAGAACAAAAAGCCTGTTTAAAAATATCCTTTAAATTACAAATTCTTGATTTTTTTCTCGCATGCTCTCTTCTTCCTCGTCTATATATTTTATATCGACCTTCAGCAGCTTCTTCTCGTAATGAGCCTATTAGTGCACAGTTACTGTCGAAAATACGTTAGGAATTTTATGCAATTGTTACAAGAATTAGTTTACAGGAATTAATTAGGATTAATTGCATGAAATATTTCACGGACGAACTGAAAGGGGATTAGTTAATTGGACTTTTCATCTAGAGCTGGAAATGAACTTTAGGATTAAGCAAAATGAACAATGTATGAATGAACTTGGCAGATGAATACACAGTTGCAATCAGAACGGCGCGAAACCTACCACGGCAATTCCTTTGGAAAGAACTTTGTAATTTTTCACGTCCCAGTATTCAGTGAGATTTTCTCACATTTTTCGGATCCGGAACCTTCTACGGTGCACAATTGAAGGCATCTTAAACCAACTGTAATTTTTCAAATAAACTAGATAAGTCTCTTTGCAATACACACTTAAGGGTTGGGGATTTATTGGATGCGAATAATTAATAGCAATTAAATAATGTTTTTAAATCGGTTGATGAGCTCCTTGTTAATTTCGAAAATAAGGCTTAGTTTATTCCTGTCAGAAAAAGCACGACGGCAAACATTTCCTATTGTGCTATTGGCCCTCATCGGCCTAGGTTCGTCGACCCGCAGACCAAATTCATCATACATTTTTTTCTCTTTTTTTACGCAGAGTGTACATATCTTTGAAGCTATTCGTAACTTTCCATTTCTTTAATTCAAGCCGATATGAAAAATGTAGTATACATTCAAAAAAACGCATCCAGCAATGTAAAGGAGATATACCATAAATCAATAATTCTTCCCTGGCCAAAAATCCGTTCTCTACATTATCAATAACATTCATTTGGTTAGGAGTTGCTCCACAAATGCAACAAAATTGCATCGAACTAGCGTTAGTAACGTATGCTATTACTTTGCCATCTATCATGCTCAAATAAAAAGAAAAATTAATAAATACATATTTAGTTTCGCTTAAAGAAATTTTAAACGGACTTAAATTTGATTTTTTTTGTTTTTATAGAATCAATAGTATTTAATACTTTTTCTTTTGATTCTTTTGTAAATTCTATTATCAAAGGTCTACAAAATGTTATACTTTGCGGAAGTAAATTTAACCACAAAATATGTTCTTCATTTGCACTTAATGACAAACGTATAGGACTGAATGCAGTAACTAGCAGGTCACCATCAGATTGTATGTTTTCATTTGATCCGTGAAATTTTTGATGATAGTTACTGTGCCCACTTAAACCGTGAATTCCCCAAGCACATAATAGAGTAAGATTTACAAAGTTTAAATTTTCACTCTCTAAAAATTGTAGAACCTTTGCCTTTTGCATTTCTATTCATCTCGATGACGTATGGTTCAGCACTGCTTGTACATCTACGCTGACTTTGGTTTCACTAACATTAACAAACTCTTCATTCGGTGAACATGTCTTTTTTAAGTTAGTAATGGTAGCGTACGAAGGAAACTGTTTTTTCGATACCCTGTAAATGGCTATGTATTGCGCCTTTAAGAAACTGTTATCTACAGTGGCTCCCATCGTAAATTGGACACCTTGGATTTCGACCGATGCGTGGGGTTTAATGCTTTATAAACCATTAGCAGTAACAATTCTCGATATTCTTAGTATTCACAGTCCTAGACCTAGTCTTTAGCTCTAATGTGCTCAAAACGGGATCAAAAACGATACAAAAGCCTTTGAAATAAGAAAAATGTCTACATTGCCGCACGCCCGCTCGCTCGTTCGCTCACATTTAAAGCTAGACACTTAGTATTTGATCCTTTTTAATTCAAGTAGTGGTTTGTTTGTCGAAGTTTTTGAAATCGAAATAACATGACATGAAATTAGTTTTAGAAAAAAAATAATATACCTTTTTGTGTGGCAGAACAGAAAAAATTCAAGCTGTAAAAGTTATTGAATTGTAGAAAGCGGTTAAAGGCTAAATTTAATGATGAAAAGGATTAATGATTTACATTTCAATAATATTTTTCAAAAATGTTATAGTTCATCAAAATTTTATTGAATTCATTTAATTACTTAAAGTTAACGCAAAGCACTTGAAACTAATGAACATCCTAAGCAGAGAATCATAAACAAAGTTTAATATCATAGTTAATTCCATTATATAATTTCAGCTTATGACTATTTCAATATGTGGTTGATGTTCTTTAATTTTGATTACTTCTTGCAATTTTAGCAAGTTCAGTTTGCTTTACATATAGTTTGTAGTATTCATAACGGGTGTAAGTTTCACTATTTGCACACTTTCGTTAGCACACATACGTTAATCTTATCACCATTTCTATTCACTATCGTTCCTAAAGGTCGTTTCGAATCTTGTCGCCGACAGGGTCACTCCGTTAGAAGCGCACACCGCGTGGTGCGAGACATACAGGCTTTTCGAGGATATAGCAAGCAAGTTCAGCGAGATATCGTCTTGTTCGAGAATATAATTGACTTGCTCTGAGAGTTATAGCTTTATTCGAATATTGTCATGGATTTGTCTGACAGCGCTATTGATCTGTCCAGGTGCTGGTGTACAGTGCGTGATTTCGATGATGTGAATATACGTAGTTTTTTTTACCGCGCGATGGAAATGTCAAACTCGTAAACAAACTAGCACATACCCAACCAGCCAAACCAATATGCTTTCTCGCTTTGGCAGGTTGGATTGGTCATAAGACAGAACGAGAAGGTATGTTGACATGGGTAGTTGGGTACATGTACATTTCGATCGCCCGGAAAAAAACTACGTATTATGTACATAATGGTGCTGTTTCTGACGAACGATTGTTCAGGAACAATTGTTCGTTGTGTAAAATCGTGCATGAATGAACTGGTTACCCCTCGTTTCAATTCATTTTAATTCATTATAAGTTCATTTCAAGAGTCATTAGTTCATTTTAGTCATTCACAAAAGCCAACCCAAACCACCCACATTCATTTTTCCCGTGTTTCCTTTGCAGCAATGGTAGTGATACTGACGTAACAAAGGGAAGGCTGATTTTGAAGTTTTTAATGATGCCGTTTATTATTATGGCTTATTACACAAAGATAAACGAAAAAACTCAAAATAGTGACCGTCTTTAGCCTCTGACGCTCTCTGTGCTACTGAACTGCTGTGTGTCTTTTTCAGCCGCGGCCCTAGCTAAATCTTTGTTTATAGTCTGCTGGTTCATTTCTTGACCGCTGTCAACTTCATTTCTCCTGGCAGCGCTAACAGGTAGCCTGATGGTTTTCAAAATACAAACTGTTCTACTAGAACAAAAACGACAGCTTTATTGAAAGTGTACTTTTCGATAGATTTCATTTACCGTGTAACATCTACAGTTACTCGTTGAGCAACTGCAGCAAATCGAACGATCGTTCGTAAGTGGAGTTTTCCTTTCGGAAATACGGCACGGTACGGTGCAGAAGACGCTCGGAAACAAGTTTAACCCCAAGAAACCAAGTGCATAATCCCGGTGGAAGTGTTAAATAGGGGTCAATGACCATTGTCATCGGTAACAAAAATTCGCTGATTTTGAAATGGATACCGTAAGTATTGAGAGCAACCAACTGCTTGGCATTTTTTTTTGTTTTCTTAAACGACACTCAAAAAGATATTCGGAGTTTGAGAAGCAAAACCTTCCTAAGCTGACCCTAGACCTAAAAGAAGAAAAAATAAAATTTATTCTATTACATTTCAGCCAAAGCGTCTAGTAACTTCTCGCCGGCAATATTTGAAGCTGGTAGAAATGTTGGAGGCAAATCCAATGATATTGAAGGAGAAAATGAAAGGGTCTGCAGCTTTTTGGACTGTTGTTTCAGAGGAATTAAATCGGCTTGGACCTCCACTAAAGGATGCAACAGGATGGAAAAAAGTATGTATACTTTGATTAATTTGGTCACTACATTATTTATTTTTTCGATTATAGGTGTGGACAGATTTCAAATGTTCGCTAAAGAGAAAACTGGCAAATAACAATAAAGAGTACCGAGCAACTGGTGGTGGGCCGTGCAATATTAAAACCTTCAACGATGTAGAATCCCGTGTGTTAGAGCTAATGGATTTGAATCAATCTGCTGGAGCGCTGAATATATCTGCATTTGGAACCTTACCATCAAAGCCAAATGATTCACAGGCACAAGATCAGCAGAATGAAAATTTACTACCACCATCTAACTCTGAACAAAGCGCTGTACCACACTTAAATATTGAAGATGAACCTCTATCTGTTACCCATCACGATACCTCCTTGGAACCTACGAGCCAGACCTCCCCAGTTGCCGTGAACGTTTCTGAATCTTTCGACCAACAAAATGCAGACGAACAGACTGTAGAACAGTCTTCTGTAATCCAACGCACGAGGAAAAGAAGAATAAAAATAAGAGCCGAACGTCAATTGGAAGCCATGCAGGAGCACAACAATATTTTAGAAAAGCGGTTGAAGTTCGACGAAGAACGTTTTGAATTCGACAAAAAAATGCGTGAACAACAGGCTGAGCGCGAGGCTCAACAAATAGAGCTTAATAGGCAACAAATACAATTGCAGCGACAATTATTAGACAAAATCGGTTCGATGGACCGGTGTGCGCTTCAATAAAAAAAATAAAATAAAGATAAAGCTGGTTTATATGACATGGTTTATATGATATGGTTTATATTGAATGCTGGTTGAGATTTATCTTCGCGGCCGAGACACTAAGCCATACACTAAGCCATCGAGTTTATTGGGCAAAATATTTCCTGCGACCACAATTTAACTAAATCCTAAATAAAACTAGTATTAATAAACAATGTTCACACGAATAAATATACATTGTTCGTTCCTAAATAATTAATTCTATCATCCGCCAAATTTCATTTATTTTACAGACACATGTTGTGTAAAGCACAACATACGTTTACAATCATTCCACATTTTTCTGGCGTGTAATTTAATTGCCCATTGACTCCGAGCAGACATCTAAATTTGTTTTTCAATAAACCAATCGTTCTCTCGACGATGCAACGACCTGACGCATGTCTCGAATTGAAAAAAGACGCAGGTGTACCATGTTCTGGTGCTCGAATTGGTCGAATTAACCAGGGCTCTGAAGGGTAACCAGAATCTCCTGTAAAGAATTAACAATAGTATTAAATATAGCTACGCAATTGCACGGTTTTGTTATATTATTACCAAGTATCTTAAGCCTTTCTCCGTTTTGGTGCCATTTTTGAAATTCTTCTTTAACCAAGCTCATGCGCCAAACATGTGCATCATGATTGGATCCTGGATACCTTGCGTCAACTGCACGTATGCGATTCTTGTTATCACACACCTAAAATAAAGATTCTCTACATTATACGACCTATTACATAATTTACCTTATTTATACTACTTACTATCATTACGTTCAGGCTGTAATTTTTTTTCCTATTGCAGAATCGTAATGGCCGAATGCTTGGTTTTTTTATTCGGACATGTGTACCGTCTACGCACATGACGACGATGTATACCACTTTTCTCGTAAAAGTATAATTTAGCCTCATGTTTCTCTTCTTCAGTCATGTTTAGCGAAATCCAGTCAGTGCACAATACTTTCTCTAAAATAGGTAACATTTCTGTTAACACTTTATAGAAAGTAGATTTGGCGATCGCAATGTTATAATCCTTTCCGACTCCATGCTGATATTTTCCTTCTGCAACAAACCTAAGGCAAGCAGCAAGTTTTTCATCCAAAGAAATACCATTCAAATTGTCTGCATTGACGTGTGGTCTAATGGCATCCAATATGTGCGAGAATGTCTCCTTCGAAACTCGGAAATTTTGTAGAAAACTAAATGATCACATCTTAGTGTTAATATAGCATTTATAACTGAATTCTGGTATCCTTAATTGATCAGCAATGAGCAACAGATTTGTTTTGGCACGAATCTCTTTGCGAACAATGGCTCGTATCGCATAAGAATAGTCGATTCGATTTCGATCTAAGCAAAATTGTCGATCGAAATCGAAATCGAATCGAAATACCTATCGTATACGGGTTTACGATTATGATCGAGTAAATCTGCTCGATCGATTGGTCGAGTAGTTTGTGTTCTGTCAAATCATTCGATTGTTTACATTTGTGAGCGCGGTGAACAAACGTGTCGCGATACATATCTTACCACCAATATTTACCATAAAAGTGAAAAAATGATTGCTTCCTTCTTGCTTTTCGATAATTACACCACTGAAACGGAAGATCTCGCTAAATATCGTAGAAAACTAAGGAAGGAATTGGATCCTTTAGCGCTAGAAGATACTGCGTAAGTAATGATTACACCGCAGAAGGTTGTGTTTTAATAAAGTACGATTTTATAGTTTTAGGAAAAATTTCCGAATTTCTAAGGAAATATTTTTGGATATACTGGAAAAAATTGCTCCGTTCATCACTCCAAAGCACAATCGAGGGTTATCAGCGAAGCAAAAATTAGCAGCAACATTAAAATTCTTGGCCCAAGGATCCTATCAACAAGGTGTAGGAAATGATTTCACCGTACCAATGGGTCAATCAACTTTTTCAGAAATATTTGACGAAACAGTGCGTGTTATGGAACGTGAGCTCAAAGAGTGCATAACGTTGGAGATGACGGAACTGGAAAAGCAGGAGGCACGCAGATTCTTCTATACCAAATCTGGCATCCCGGGTGTGGTTATGGCAGCGGATGGAACCCATATAAGGATGGTAGCCCCAAACGAAAATGCTGTGCTGTATTTCAATAGAAAAGGCTTTTACAGCTTAAATGCACTTTTGGTAACTACACAATACTACACAATCATAATGAAATGTATGAAGTGTATTTCATGTAATTGCAGATATGCGATCATCGTAACCTAATACGCTATGTTAATACGAAATACAGCGGGTCGAATCATGATGCGTTCATTTTTGAAGAAAGTCCAGCAAACTTGTTCTTTGAAGAAAGATGGAGGGAAGGGGACAGGCAGTGCAAGATTTTAGGTAGGTTGAACGTTTAACATAATTGAATATATTTAAATGCTCCTTTAAACGAATCATTTTAGGTGATTCCGCATACCCATCAAAACCATGGCTCTTGCGACCTTTTGCCAATTCCCAGCCCAATAGTGTGGAAGCTGAATATAACTTCAAGCATGCTAAAGCACGAGTCATAATTGAAAAAACTATTGGTATGCTGAAAGGGAGATTTAGGTGCATAAATGGAGAAAGACAATTGCACTACACTCCCACAAAATGCGTTCGAATTGTAAATGTTTGTTGTGCTTTACACAACCTGTGTATTATTAATAGAATAACTGAACTCGAATGACGAGCACTTCGCATACGAGCAAAACATATATTCGAATCCAAAAATTTGTAACAAGCACATTTTGTGGACTGTTTAATTGTTTAATTTGAATCATTTGAATCATGAATCATGAAGTGATCATTAAAAATGGAATCCAACGTTCACTTCTTGTGTGCTGTATTTTTTTTTCATCTTCATCTTGAATTAATTTCAGCCTTTTCAATCCCAGCACCACATAATCCGTTGAGTACTAAATTTAGTAACAAGTATAATACATATAATAAAATAAAAATATGAACTGTTGATATAACGATGATTTCACGTTTTTATTCCAATATAACAATCCAATTTAACAATAACTTCTAACTTCGCATTTCCAGCACATACGATTCAACAGAACAAAAACCGTTCAGATTACTCCTAATTTTCCTTCTTTTTCAGATGTTCTAAAAATTCTTTATGGAAATTCATGGTACTCTCAGCGTAAATTTTAAAAGCCGTTACCAACTCCGCTAGCGAATCAGCAATCATTTCATTTTGCTGAATTAATTTTGTTTGGTTCTTTTCCAACTCGGTCAATTTCGTAATATTATGGGACGGTTTCGCACTATTTTGGGACGGTTTTGCAGTATTTTGGGACGGTTTCGCACTATTTGTTTTGATTGTTTCTGGGCACGGTACAGGTTCTACAAGCGAAGAACAAGATGGTACAAATTCTTGTACAACCGAAGAACAAGACGGTACAGGATCTTGTTCAACCGAAGAACAAGACGCCACAGGATCTGGTTGAAGTTGCGCTGGTTGTTTGTTAAGGTGTTCTGGTGCTCCGATACAAACGCTATCTTTCACACCGTCAACATTGGCTCTCGTGTTTGTAACATTTAAAATTCGCTCCTCAATCTCACTCAAAAAAATAGCCTCAGGAATACCACCGCCGGTTTTCAATTGTTCCCGTCGCATAAGGCTGTACTTTTTCTTAACGTTTGATTTTTTGTCAGTCCATGTCTAAAAGAAGAATCATTTGACAATTATGATTCAATTTTGTTACCAATCTACAAAATTTGATCATTTCATCTTACCTTTTTCCATGAATTTTTGTCTTTTGCTGGGCCTAAACAATTTAGCTCCACGCTTACTTCCTGCCAAAATAAAGCAGGGTTCGTACAAACTCCTTTGGCAACGTTCGGGTTTTTCTCCATTATTTGTACCAAATGCTCGATTTGGTCTTTCGTCACACGCGAGGTAGCGTTTTCCATTATGCTGTTAACGTTTGAGGTGCACAAAACTCAGAAAGAAAATAAACCAAATAGCCCGTATAGCAAAATATGGGCATTTAAACTACTCGACGCGAAGCCACTGCTCGAATCGGAAAACCCTATGTGCCTCTCGCGCGCCCGTATTCAAAAACGTATCGCGACCTCTCGTTCTGTTTTTGATTTTTTGAGCTTTTACATGATTTTTAAGTAGGCGGGGCTGTAGCACCGCTCTACAATTATAGTGTAAGACGTGTAACAGTGTGTGTCATGTCGCATGCTTCGCTGCATGGCAAACACGACGACACACGAACAACACCGAAGAGGACGACAAAAACACGATCCTTCACTGCACACTGGATTAGGGTGCGCGTACGATGCGGCAAACAGCGCAAGAAGAAAAAACGATCCTTCACTGCACACAGGATTACAGTGTGCGCACGGCGAATGACGCAGCACAAAAGAAGCACAAAAGGAAGACGAAAACACTATCCTGTACCAACGCGTACAATATGTTTGACACTATTTGTCACCAAAATACACGCATAAACATTCACACACCAAACACAGCACCAACAGAATTCATAGTCGTGAAAAAGGGGAAGAAGTTTCCACAACATGCACCGAAAGTTTTTTCCCTCACTACATTTCAATGCGCTTGCCGAAGCAAGCACGGAGTGTAGGGAAAAAACTAACACCACACGTTAATGGCATAAAAAGGCACATCAACTCTACATAAATCACAACACTGGTCAGCATATTGCACTGCACAAAGCAATCGCGCATACTTGCAAACTTCCGCGCATCATTCACGCACAAACAAATATAAAATTTGCTAAGTCCCACAACACGTCCACCCTGGACTTAGCGCACAGCAAACTGAGCTCGTCACAGTGTGGGATGAACGCTAGAGTAAGGACGCAGGATATCAATGTAGGTCAGAACGAGATGGAAACAATTCTAGCTTCAACAAACTCTGTCGGCTCACACACACAATCAAGGGTTTCATGCTTTTTTTCGGGTTTCGCCGTCGTTTTCCATGTTCTTCTTGATCTTTTACCGTAATTCTCTCAAATTTGAGGTCTCTTTGTCTGTCGGGAGGTGTGATCGACCACTCTTGTGTGATGTTATGAATACAGCTCATTTCGTGGAATCATTTCATGAAGTCGTCTAGCAAAAACAAGCAAGACAAATACGATAAAACATGCGACGCGCCGATGAAATCATACAGTGCATGTAGGTAAAACACGGACAGCAAATTATTCACTCAATCTTTAATGGTTCTTCGCAACTGTTGCAACAGTTGTTCGTTCAGAAATAGTGTGAATTATAAAAAATATATATTCGATAAATACTGCACAATACCATAAAAAGCCATCTGTAAAAAATTGTCAAAATTGGGAAAATAACTCCCATTAAAAATAGTCCTACTTCTATTTTAACAGACTGTAGACTAGAGTGTGAAGTCTGTTGGTTAGTGCCCAGCTAACAATATCATCATGCTTTTTCACTTTGGCGTTTAAGTTGCTTATGGGACAGAGTGAAAAAGCATCTTTATATGAAGCTGAGTGTAGAAACAAGGTCTTGTAATGTAACGATGTGACAACTAGCCAAAAGGTGTGACACGCGATTTGAAAGTTCGGCGCTTTTTGAAATCAGTTGTATGTGTAAAAGGGTCCGGGTGAAAATACACGGACCAGACTTATCGGGCCCGATAATTCTGTATACAAGATTTGAAAGTGATCAGCCCCAGCCCCCAGTATTTTCTGCTAAAATATTGCAATATTTTTTTAAAATAATGAATTCAAAAATATCAGTTTATACGTCAGATCAGTCAGAAAAGGTACCGCGTTTCTCGGGGACCGACTATATACAGATTATAGCATTTCAAATGTGTTTAGTAAAAACTATTTTAAAAAATATTGTGTGTTTTCGTTTATATTCAAATATGTGCACATACTGCAGTCTTACAGTTGATGAGTTAAAACACTCTGAAGCCGATAGTTTTTTTTGCGTTCCTACCTATAAAAAAGCCGGTTGAGCCGGTCTCGTGGTACGGCTGTCAAGTCGACGGCTTAATAGCACGCCCGTCATGGGTTCAATTCCCGAATGGACCGAGGTTCCCCATACGCAGGACTGACTATCCTGCTATGGGTAACCAATAAGTCACAGATAGCAAGCCCAATAGTGGCTTAGGCAGGCCTTGACCGTCTACGGTTGTTGTGCCAGGAAGAAGAAACCTATAAAAAATAAAATAATCTGGCGAATCTGGTTGTCAGTGGGAAGTGCATGTTTGCATGAGCGATTTGATTTTTTAAAACAAAATCTCCTTGCTACACTGACATATTTCAAACTAAAAGAAAAACTTTGAATTATTTGTAGTGTGTCTGTACAGATTTTGGAAAATTTATAATATATAAGATTGCCTATTCTGCCATGATGTCGTTTTATTTTTCAGTTCGCACAAAAATATGTTATGGTAACTCAACACTCTCATGTAGTTTTTAACGTTATATATAAAACATATGTTTGTCTTAATTAATTAAGAAGTTTCGTTATTTATAATATCCGTGATATAAATGAAACGTAATCTTTAATAACCAACAAAATAATCAAAAAGTATTGAAGAAAAGATAGTTTAACAGTTCTCGATATACCCTCACCCAGTCGAAACGACCTCGATCGAAATGATGCTTTCGCGATATCAATTGTCGACAAAACTGTCGACTGCTCGATTTGCCCCATACATTTTGTCAACAGACTGAAGCTGACATTTCGATTTCGATTTCGATCGGCTCTTCCGTCCTTTCACGATAGCAAAATGAATTGTGTTCACCCAAAATGAACACTTCTCGACAGGATTTCGATTTCGATCGTAATCGAATTCTTATGCGATACAAGCCAATCTTTTCATTTCCGATTTCTTCCTCGTCGGTTAAGGACTGATAAAAAAGGCTGAACATTTTGAATCACTAATCACCTCACAATCACTGCAAATGAAATCGAATGGTGGATGCAGCACACGATTTTGACCCCACAATTCCAAACACGATTAAACGAATGCAGAATAAGTTGACAATTCTTTACATGGCATACTACTCTTGTGGTATTCAAGTCAGAACTAGAATCGCATATTTTCGACAATATAGTGGGACAGTGTTTTCTACTGCCGCGAGGCCATGGCTGCTGAAACATATTCTCATTTTCTCAAACATTCAAATCCCTCAAAAAGCATTTCAAATCCAACGTCTCCGTTGTCGCTCCTCAAGTTTTGCCTCTCAAAATATAACTCACGGCGGCCTTCAGCAAAAACACACAATTTGAGGCAAATGCGGTGTATTTCATGCAATTGTATTCTTTTAGTTTAATTTTAATTTCAACTTTTATCTACCTCTTCAAATTTTTTCGGCTACTCTCAAAAAACTAGGTGTTGCAGACTGTACGAATAACATAAACCGTCACATTGACGAAAATTTGAAAATGTGATATACATATAACAGTCGTCAATGATACGATGATAGATTCACTAGAAACTATCGTTTGTGAACAATCGTTCGTCAGAAACAGCACCAATATTTTGCACGTCCATGCAGATGTTACTATGTTCGGTCCTCTTCCAACAATTTCATCTTATCCTTGTGAGAATAAACTGCAGTTCATTAAACGTCTGGTTAGAACAGGGCCTAGAACGTTAGAACAGGTGGTTTGCAGACTTACCGAACTTAGGGAAGTAGAAGTTGCAGTCAGTCTAGAGCCCAAGGTTTATCCGCATTTGAAAATTAAATCAGGGGAAGTAATTTTGCACATCAGAAGGATTTTTTGTTAAGACAGGGCAATAGGAATGGATGGTTTTTGACAAAGGACAAATAAATAATTAGGTATTATACTGCGACACAAGATTCAGAAATTGTTTACATAGAAGGTCATATACTACAGAAGAAGAGTTTAAGTTTCACACGTCCATGTAATTCAGACATAATATTTAACTTTCATGGTAGATTAGATGATTTATCGAATGAGGTAGCTAAACTCAATGTTGATAGGGTAATGTGTAAGCTAGCAGCAGTTTCGGTAGATGAAGGAGTAAGCTGTCATTTCAGTCCATTACTACATACTTTAGCAGACTAGGTTAGATTCAAGGTTTTGTTCTTATTTCCAAATTTCCCACTCTATTGGTAAATCGTTCTAATTGTGCTATCCAAAAACGCAACTTATTATAGTATTCTATACTTTTTAGCTTACTTCTTTTCAGCTGGCTAGCAAATGCTTAGATGCGTTAAACGTATCTTTGAACTCCTATCTCAACCTGCACGTGGTGCTAGCTGGATTGTAACTATTGCATGATCCTTGAAGTGATTGATGAAGGATTATGCAATTGTTACAAACAGATACGGAAGGGGGCCATTTGAACAATTGTATCATGAAGTAGATTAAAGTTAGTATACGTATAATACTAATGTTTGCTTTTGTATTATGTTTGTATTATCTTTTCTTCAATATTACATCCAAATACATATGCTTTTAAGTATTCAAGTTCAAACACTGTGGTATTTTATTTTTCTTACACTATCTTTGCCTATCTTATACTAACTTAACTTAATAAAGGAAAAATCAGTTCGACATTCTTTTTTTGTTGTTGGTTTCGCACGATGATGTAATATTGTGTAGTTTTTTCATAAAAAAATGTTTTATCAACTCATCCGTAGCCTCGAGGCTTTCATTGCACCCTAAGAAACGAAACAAGCGTAGAAGTGCAGTAAGTTTTTGAAACTCTAATTTTGTTCCAGAAACGCTTCGCCCTGTCCAACTCAATGCTTTTAACACATCCCGGTTCAACAACACATCTAATGCCGCGTCCAACCTTCTTTCTGCATCCTTAAAATTTTGTACAACAAATAAAATTTGTTGCATAACATCCACCATAAACATGCTGTCGGATTGCAGCTTATCATTAAATGCAAGCAATCCAGCCGCGTCCGTGATCTTCTCGATGTTTATCTTCCGCTTTACAGCATACTTATGGTGCATTACATTGTACATGAAATCTATCTTTGACGACATATCGGACATCATCGCGGTTACCTTCTCAGAATCCAATCCAGAGGAGGACGAAGGTAACGTGGATGACGTAGGTTGGGAACATGTGGGAAATATTTGGATTTTGAGATTTGGAAGAGGTGAGACAGGAAGAGGTTTTTTGGTTGGTAGTGGATTGAAGGCGAGATTTTGAGTGTTCTTCGGTGTGGGTGCAACGGGAAGACGATTTTTCAGGTATAGGTGGACAGGATGATGTTTTTTTTTGTTTCACTGGACCGGATAATGAAATGGGAAAAGTGACATGTAATTTGGGTGATTTGGGTGGTTGGGTTTTAGCAGAAGCCATCACGGGCATTTAGTATTTAGTATTTATTGTGATTTTAAGTCTGCCGTTAACCGGCTACACAAGACGCCATGTACATAATATATCTTACTGAAGATAGCGTAATCTCTCCCTGAATGTTGTTAATTTTTCGTTGAAGTTGAAGTGTTCGAATAACATGTTAAATACTCTGGACATGAATGAGATCGGGTCATTTGCTCCATATTGCGTATTTCTGAATTCCAGGTATATTAAATGTTTGTGTCTCGATAGAAGCCTGTTGACATTTAAATTTATACGTTCTAATATCTCTGGGACATCTATTGTTCCACGAAGTATGCCTGCCACAAATAACGTATGGGGTTCTTCGTTGGAATAATTAGATGCGTATCGATGAGTTGGCTTTCGTATACTAGTCCTTTATTAAATCGTGTAATCTGTTTTATTACATTGTCGCGGTAGTGTGCGTTGCAATACGCACGCGGTGTGTGCGTACCATACTTGTACTAAAGACGTATTAAGTACGGTTTGGACAACGTCGCCACAAACGCTTGACAATTTATTCGCCTATTATCCAAAGACTCTAACCCGAGCAAAAGGTACCGTGATCGGTAAGGCGGTAAACTATTACGATCACTCCAGGGTAGTTTTCGTATAGCGAAACGTGTAAATTTTCTTTGGACGGATTCTATTCTTTCTTCCATTTTTCTGCATACTGGCAGGACACTAATGCGTTATATTCTAGTATCGGCCTGACTAGTGCACAATACAGTGATTTTATATATGTTGGATCGCCAAAGTCCCTAGTGATTTTAAACATTAATCCTAGCGTTCTGTTAGGGCGTGAAATCTGGAACAAACGAGCCAACACGTGTGATAGGGAATCAGCGCATCGTTTCAACACCACCGATGGAATCCCATCAGGACCAGGACTAAAACTTGTTGTTAGTTTTAATAGTGCCAACTTCACGGTGTCAGTATCATTTGAGAATGAAGGGATGTAGCATACAGGTTCTACACATTGTAGCATATAGGTTTCTACACATTCTACACATTGTAACGTATTGGTTCGACAGCGATGAACATTTATAGTACCGCTGTAACAAGAGGTTTGACACCTTTGAAAACTAACGCATGAACACTAATCGTAAGCGTATTAGAAAGAATGAAAAGACACTCTAACACATTCATAGTCACACTTGGGAAAATGAGATAACTAGGAAAACCACTATCCCAATACACTTACAGCAGCATATAAAATAATAATTGCGAAAATCACGTACGCACAAATGAGCAGATAAAGCAGGATAAATAATTAGGGATAGGTTTAGCTAAGCAGGAGGGCTAAATACGCCCATATTTAGCAATGCATAAATTTGCATATAAAAGGAGGTTCGCGCGGAGCTAAGAAAACAGTCCAAGTTTATAATCCAAAATAGAGTCCAAGTAAATAGTCCAATAATTATAATCCATACAGTGAAAAAGTGTAAAGTAAAAGAAGTAAATTAAATAAGTGCTACAAGTCACAACAGTAAGAAACGGTGTTCTTATTATTAAGACGAAGACATAGGATCAACTGCTACGCAAGGCGAATCCGCATATTACAGGGATATAGAGGAATCAGAAACGGTGTGGTCTATTGCATCTTGGTTCGTTAATTGCGGACTGAAGACATCGCGGAAACGCGATGTAAAAATTTCGCATATTTCGTTTTCTGTAGAAGCAGTTTGTCCTTTGTATGTTATTGTATGTATGTGGTCACCTTTGTATGTCGTCACCTTTCTGTTGTTCTTCCGCTTTGTGTTTACACGTAAGACCAGAATGATCTAGGATTTTGTCTTAAACTGCGTTGTACGCGCGTGATGTAGTTTTTGTGCAATATTCGGTTGTAGGTACGGTATTGCCGGGATGTGATATGACGATCACGGAAAACGGGAATGTTTCTACGCTACAGTTGGCTGTGAGCTGCTTTTTTCCGTCTTCTCATATTGGCCAAAATTCGGTTGGATCAAGGTGATTTACGTTTTATACTCTTACGGGGCACTCTCTTTTCGAATATTTCGTTCAGTTTCATATTGAAATAACTTATTGCGTCCTCTATTGCAAGTCCGTCTGTGAATAATAGGTCAAAGTCAGTGTTTGAAATAGTGGTGTCAAGTAAGGAGTAGTCATGCATGCATAAAGTTAAACTTTTGTTGTCCGACGCGCTCTCGCTGACCAATACAAGATCTAGAATTTTACCGTATTCGTTGCGCCAGTAATTTATTTGTGCCAACCGATATGGGTCTAGGATGTCAATTAAAGCATTACTTCCGAAGTAGCCCCGAACTGGCCCAGATTCAGTCCAATCTAGTCGACTTTGGTTAAAGTCGCCTAATAAGATGAGCTGATCATTTGGTTTCATTATATCACAGATCGCATCGATAGAGTTGGCAAGATGTTGCATAGTCGTGTAATCGGTGCTTAAGTAATGCGAGATGTAAACACAACCGAGAAATAAAAAACCTACAAAGGTCCGAACTCTCACCCAGATCATTTCGAGAGATCCAATTGGCACATGACATTCATAGGACAAGAGTGATGAGCGAATTGCGATTAGCACACCACCACCTCGGGAGCGAGTACTGTTGTTTTCTTTACGATCAGTTCGATACACATTATAATCATCGTCAAATAGATCACTCGTTATTGTATTATTTGACGGTAATGTCTCATTTAACAACGTTTCTGTCAGCACGTACATATCATGATCATTTTCTGTAGCAGCTAGGTAAAAATTTTCTGGTTTGGATCGAAGACCGCGTACATTTTGAAAATATATCAAAGATATTGTTTTATTCGTCGGGATTATACGTTAGTGTTTGAAGTTTGTGGCATAAGTGCGTTGTGACGGTCCGGACTGTTGGTGTGTTCCACTGCTGTAGACAGTGCATCCTGGTGCATTTCTTGTACTTATGTTTGTGTTACTTGTTGTAGTACGGGCTGGTTGGGTAGGATAGGAAGAACTGGATTGGAAGGAGAAACGGAGGAACATGGTTAGGGTTTGGATTCAATGGGTTGCTGGAACGCTCCTGCGGTATTCCCATCAGTACGAGGATTGTGTTGTATTCAGTATTTCAGTTTGTAATTAGATTGCCGTCAAGTGTTGGGAGCTGTCACAGTGTTTATGTTATTTACTTTAGTTCTATGTTGCTATGTGTATCTGTGTGTGGTTTTTGTGTTTGGTTAGTATGATTTCAGGTATTATTTTGTTTTGTTTGCGTATTTTTTTGAATGTTACTTTTTTAACTATTGTTTTGTTGTAGTTATGTTTTCTTTTTTTTGTTTTTAAATGACCTTTTTTATTAATATTGTTATGTAATTGTTATGATTGTTATTATTATTATTCCTTTTAGGTTTAAACTTCGTTTTTCGGGGTTTGTATCTTGGAATTGGAGAAGTACATGTTGTCTTTACTAATTTCTTTTCCTAAGATATTGTTTTCTTTGAGTAATCCTGTTTTATGTTATCTTGTTTGTTTACTATTGTTTAATGTGAAGATATTCGAACTCCTTTTTTTAAAAACTCTACGTGTTTTGTCGGGAACAAAATATCGCGAGTTTTAATTAGAGGGTTTGTACCTGTTTAGTATTGATGTTCTTTGGTAACACTCTTTGTTATGAGGATTTGGGCAGAGTGTCGTTACGTATTACTATATATTTTAGGCGCATAATATTTGTTTTTATACTTATGTATATTGTGAGATTCTCCTAAGTATTCACTTCATGTATGAAGTTTCGGGATCTCGGTTGCGTTCTATTGTTTTAAAAGTATTCTTTTGTTGTTTAGATTATTGATCCGTAATAGTTATTTTTGTTGCTGGTTGTTTTTTTGTATGTATATATGTTTTTTTATTTTTTTCCTAAGATTGTTATGTTATTATTGTTTATTAGGGTGATAATTTTCTTTATGAGGTTGCCTGATTGTTCTTGCCATTTTTGTTTTAATTTTTTTTGTTTATATCCGTGGGCCTGTTATATTTCGGACACACAAAAATTTTATGCCATCCGGTGTTTGGGTTCATGCAGAGGTCGCAGTTTCCTTCCTGAACTATCTTCATTTTTTCTAGCCAGTATTCCGATAGATCATGACCTGATCAAATCTTTTTTGCAATTCTAATTTCCTTAGCGGTTAGTTTTGTGTTATTGTGCCATAAATCGATTTTAAATTCGTTTTGGAATTTTGCAATTTTTTTCCTTTGTCGGTAATTGATAGTTGGTACCATTCTCTAGTTATTTGTTCCATTTCTTTTTTGTATAGAGTTATTAGTCCTGATATTTGTATCTGTTGTTGATCCTTAATTGGGATATGGTACCTTTCTTGGCCAGGTTGTCTGCTATCTCATTGCCTCTTATTCCTATGTGGGATGGTATCCACATTATTTCTGCTTTTAATTTAGTTCAGTTTTTTTTTTATTATTTCGTATATTATGCTTTTAATTATTGTGTTTTTTGTGATTATTGTATAATGTTGCATGCAGTGAGACTGTCCGTGAAAATTATAGGTTGTTTTAAGTTCATTTTATCTGCCATTTTAAGTGCTTTGTGTATTGCTATAATTTCTGATGTAGTTATGGATGCATAGTTTTTTATATTGATGTCGTAGTATGTATGTATGTTGTTTGTTCTAATGTATTTGTTACATTTTTTGTTCTATTTATTCATTTGTTCTATGTTTTGTAGAGTTATTTGTTTCATAGTTCTTGTTTGTCTTTTTGTCTATTTCGTTTGTTAAGGATGTGTCGATTGGGATCCTGATGTTAATGTTATTTGTAGTGGCTAAATATAGTTGTTGTATTTTTGTAAGTCTTTTTAAAATGGGGTCTCCTGAAAGGTCTTTTTCTTTTTTTTGTAGTTCATTCGTTGGTGTTTTAAAAGTTGGTTTCTGATTGATTTAGAGTAGATTATATTTTTTGTTAATTCTTTCTTGGCAGTGAAAATTTTTCTTCTAGCTCTCGTCAGCTTTCTATCTCTAACATGGAGGTTCGTCTCTAGTTCTGTTTTTGTTTTTCCGTTGCATATTATTGCGAAATCGTCAGCGTATTGTATGAGATTTGTGTGATTGTTGTCTATGTGTGTATGTATGTATTTGGTGTATAAATTGAATAGTGTTGGGGACATGACATCACCTTGTGGGAGTCCGTCTGTGACTAGTTTTGTGATTATTAGGTTGTTGCTTTCTATTTCTATTGTCCTATAATGTTTTCTATTTACGTTTTTGTTTTTACCTTGTTGTAAACTTTTTCTAGGTCAATAAATATTATTCCTATTTTTAGTCTATGTCATTTATTTCTTTTAGTATTTTCTGTTTGTTAAACAAAATGTTTGGTTTTATTTGTTTGTTGTCTTCGATTATTATTTCAATTAATTTGTGGGTGCTTCCTCCAATGTGTTTATTTCTGATTTTCATTTTTATGAAGCTGTGTATGTCGTTGGTAATGATAGTTAGGTCTATTGATGTTTGTCTTTTGTTTGTATCTGTTGGAGTGTATGTATAAGTATCATTCGGTAGTATAATGTAGTTTGAGTGTTATAGTTCTTCTATTATTGTTTCTCCTTCCCTATTTGTTGTGTTATCGCCTCAAAAGGTGTGATGCGAGTTAAAATCACCTGTAATTATTGTTTTGTTTTGTGTTGTAGTGGGTAGTATTATTTTGTTAATAGTGTATTTTTTTATTTCTGTTGCGCTAGCTTGCGGGGCTACATATATCGTTATTAGGGTCATTGTGGCGACTACCACAAAATTTACGCGGCTTGTTGAAATACTCTTTGGATTTATTTGTAACAATCAAAGATTTGTATCTTCTTCCGACCTGCCGCGTTCGCTTCGTCTTTTGGAAAGAACCCTTTTTTCTCCTTCCTATTCGTCCTGACCTATCCTTTTCACGTGGCCTACGCACTGTGTTTATATCGCCCGCTTCTCTTCTACGGCTCATCCTTTAAAACGTATGATCGAGTTCTTTATTTAGTTTGAGTTTAGGTTGAATCTTACATAAAACATCGCGCGGCTAGCTTTGTTCGCAACAGTCATGTTTTCTAGTGTTAGTTTGGTGCTGGTAGTTTGTATGTTTCTGTTATGTCGATGAATTTATTAACTTGGCATTTAATGTCCTTTTTATTACTATGCAGATTCCTCCATGTCCATCTTGTCTGTCTTTTTTATAATATTAAACCCTGGTATTTTGACGTTTTGATCTGGTTTTAGCCAGGATTCCTGTGGGCAAGCTATGTGAAATTCTTCATTTCGTAGTATATGGTTTAATTCCTCTTTATTACTTTTTATAGTTTGGATGTTTGTATTTATTTTTTGGTTAGGGTATAAAAAGGATGTACATATATCAGTGTTGTTTATCCTTGATTAAATTCTATGTTATTTTGTTTTACTTTATATATATTTTTTTCTTTTTTTATGTATGTATTTATTATTATTTGATTGTTAGTAATTATTTATGGATATATTTCAAAATTATTTCTGTTAATGGGGCTGTTAAAGATTTCTGAGTCGCTAAGAATTATTTTTGTATCGCTGAAAATAATGGCTTCTGGTGTTTTGCGCATTTCTGTGTATTGATTTTCTTTTTAAGTAGTATTTTCCGTATTTTTATTTTCTTTTTTTGTAGTGTGGTTTTTTGTTTGTATGAAGCTGATTTCTGTATTGTTAATATTGATTTCTGTTTCATTAGCTTGGCTCTTGCGTGATTTGGCTTTTTCAATGTTGTTGTTTTAGTTTTGAAGACTGTCTTTGACAGTTCTGGAGAATGTTTTGTTAGTATTCACTCTAGGTATCATTGGAACGGTTTCTCTGCGTATTTTCCTAGCTTCGCGTATGGTGTTTCGATTTATTGTCTGTATTTTTTATCTCGTATTCGTCTATGAATACTGGGCATTTTTTTATCTAAAACGGAGTGGCCCGTTAATTCAACATAATTTCCAACATAATTTCCTTATTTATACATAAATCTCGGTTATAGCTTTCTCTTGTATCTATGTGTTTTGAGCGTTTTTTCCTTTTATCTGTTTCCGTAAAACTAATGCAACTTTGATTGTCTTCATATACATTAGCTATTGTTTCTTTTTCATCGAGATCTTCTAAAAGACTTTTAAGCCGTTTGATTTCCTGACATGTTTCGCTTAACGCAACGTATTCTGCTTCCATGGAAGAAAGGCTTACACATTGTTCCTGACGCCCTCTGAGGTCATGCCGGCCATTTCTGGCTCACGAGACTTATTTTACCACGTAGCCGTATAGTCAGGCCTTGCTATGGGTCGACGGTTCGGATGGGATTTGATCCCTGGTCCTGCCGTGTGGACCGACGCCATTTATCACAATACACCACCGGACCGCCCCTTTCTTATGGCTAAGTATGTCTAAATACAACGTTTGTTAATACTTAAGTAACATTATAAATGAGTCGGGCTTGCAAAGCTTACTTTATTCGTTGATGGTCCGAACAGAAGAGAACGACAGTTTCGATGCGTCGCTGTTACATGCATCGATGCGTCGCTCTTACATGACAAGCATTGCCATGCATTGCGCAACGCGTTTACGTTGCGTGGTAGTGTTCTGCTTATTGCGACATGTCATGTATGTATTTTTTTTCTTCCTTATTGATCTTAGATTCCATTTGCAGATACAAAATGGAGTGAAAGATGCAAAAAATCGGGTGTTAATGCGGTCAAAATTAACTCTCTTTTGCTTGCAATAACGATGTTGGTTCAGGCGCGTGCACAATACCAAACTCAGGAACACGCTATTAGTTGCTTTCGATGCACGATAGTAATTCCAAGCAGGATTTCCGCAAGAGCCTCTTTTAACTTGAACTTCGAATCTTTTTCTTATGTGTAAAATATCCTCGTTTGCATTTTCATTGCTTCGATTCACCGATAGTAACTGACCGCATGATTATGAAAAGGGTTAGAAAATTGTAGGCAGAATCCTGAGTACCACGATTAGAAACCACTGGCTAACCTGGCGCAGAGTACGAATGTGGAAAATGTACTCAGAAGGTAATGGGTAGAGATCAGAGATAGAAAAAATGGGGGAAAACCATAAAGGGATTAAATGTGATCTGTATTCACGCTTCCCGGGAATAAAATAAAAAAAATTGTAAAAACAGGAAAAAATGTTCTAATTGTACTGCTGGTATCCAGCGGTAAATTTGGAGAGAATATTCAAATTTGGAAAAATTTAATATTCAAAATAAACCCTCTCATGAAATAATGAATTTCATGCACACGCATTCTCAAAAAACGGCTTCACAAAATCTGCTGTGAAGCTGCTGTGAGGCCGATTATGCAGCGGTGAATTTTACTCGTAATTCACTCTCAGAGAAGCAGTTTGTCGATAGGGTTGATTTGCATGCGCAATCGTTTCATTCTTCATTAATGGAATGAAAAACAACACGCTAAAATATTCACGCTTTAGGGTCCGTTTGTTGTCATACCGATCTAGTAGTGACTTTCACGTTGTGCTGTACGTCCTGGAAAAGTTTCGCCACTTCACCCTTCAATGCTGATAAATAGTACTGCAGTTTTTTTGTTATCACAGCCAGATTATTACATTACCTTCGAAAGTTGGTAAATTTAACTTAGGCAGTTGCACGTTTGCCATGTGTCTGATCTTTCCCGGCTCACCTTAATTCGGAGCATGCAGAGCACAAGGTAGATTTTCGGCTTGGAATCCCTTGGCTTCGCAATACTTGTTTTAGAATTTATATGTATCAAATATAGTGTATTCGAATGTGGAAATAAAATTATAGATTACTCGTCCGGTTTGCTTCGTGATCAGGATAACAGAGAGCGTTTTTGACCTTCCTGGTCAGTATCGGGCGTGCAGTTTTCCGAGATCAAATATTCGTGCTTATGCAGCTTCACTTCGGTGTTTAGTACTCGCCGCTGGCTTGCGTGCGAGCTTGATTGCTAGTTACGCTACAAATTCATTGCGTTGGTGGAACAAATCGGTCAACTGATTCTCATCTTCCTCAAGGCATTTTAGTTCCGGCTCAAACGCCTTCCAAAATGTCTCCAAATTGTCTAAACTCTATAACAATTGGTTGCTCGTCACTTCGTTAAAACCAACCATGAATCTCTTGGTGGGTCGCATCCGAGCCCAGGCACGAAGAGCCGCAACCTTCGCTTGGGTCTTCTTAGTTTCAGGGCTGTTACGGAAGTCTCAATTTAAAAACCGGGAAATGCAATTTGAAATCTGCGCCAATACGAAAGTAACTCATAGAATAACTCATGGTCAGTAATATAGAACGAAACCTATAGTTTTATTTTTATTCGAGGCTAGAACATTTGAAACAGAATGTAGTAAATTAACCCAATGAAAAACCATTTCATTGGGTTAATTTCATAACTAGCCAAATAGTTATTTCATAACTATTGCCTGGCACTATCACTGTTGCGTTTAGCAACGAACGGTGATATGTTGCACTTCTCCCGAATATAAATACGCGACGGATAGCGTTTTCTTAACATGCACTTTTATTACTCTTATCGTATGGAACGTGTGTAACGATTATCGCGTGTAAACGGCGGTACGACGTAGGGCGGTTGTACAGAAAAGTGGCGGTGTGTTAAAAAAATTCCACTATTTTTCGCGCGCGTAATATTGGAAAAAAGAGACCTATGCCACGAAAATTTAGCCCTTATATCCATTCCGCCATCGCTAAATTCGAGAACTTGCGATCCGCTCGATTTTATGTACAGCAGTTCTGCATTCGAGCAGTCACGCTTGGTGTCACGTTTGACACTTACAAACTAAACGCAAAAACAATGGGGTCTATGATACCTTCCACTAGTTTTTTTATATGGACTTTGACGTTTCGCGGCTTATTTGCTGCATGTTTTCCATACAAACCGCTCAGCAAAATAAGCCTGCGTATTTCAGATTAGAAAATCTTTCTAATGTTAGTTTCGATCAGCTGCTCGACAAATGTCAAAACAAGGCATTTTTCTAGCAGGTCTAAAACAGGTTAGGCCATATTTGATACGGCTGAATGTTGATTGAATTTGGATTTAAAACAACAATGAAATTACATGAGTTTAATTATGTTCAGCTTTTTATGAAAAATAATACAAATTTTTACTTGTGCTATGTCTTTATTTCGAACTACATTTCGACGCTGTAATTCCTGTTTCGTCAAAACGCGGTTCTACAAAACTGCAGCCTAATGTGATTCTTTATGTCAAAATGCTAGGTCCTTGAGGAATCCTTGCATGATGATATTACCTGTCAACAATTTCCCGCTCGATTCTGCTCGATGTTTTGACAGATCCGGGCTAAAAATTTTAGCTTTTTAACTTAAGGTATCATAGACCCCAATAACAATCACTATTCTAAAAATTCATGAAATCTTGGCTTACCCTGCGGGCAAAATAGCTCGGTTTTAGCATGTTGCCTCTGTTACTCCTACACGAAAAAATTTTGTATTCGTGTAGGAGTAACAGAGGCAGCATGCTAAAACTGAGCTATTTTGCCCGCAGGGTAACGATTGGCTTATAGAAAAACAATTTTAGATGTCTGCGCGGAGTCAGTGAGCAATTAAATTACACGCCAGAAAAATGTGGAATGATTGTAAACATATAGTTACACATTCCATTCCCTAATGCAGCTGTTATAAACGTACAAACCCGATTTGTTGTGTTAAGAGCGCGTTGTGTTGTACTGGTAACGTGCGTTACCCACGACGTACGAACAGAGAGAGAGAGTGTGCCCACTATTTGCCACTAATTATATATCCTAACTGAGTGCCTCGCGCAGGCACTCACTACTTCGGTAAGTTACTATAATAAAGGGTGCGTTACATATTTGCTGATTTACATATTTGCTAAGCTGACTCCATGACACAGCTCACCATGCACACCAATACGTGGTGACAAGCGCCCGTGGGATCGGACGACAGCGGTCTCGTATTACGACGAGTCAGCGTAGCGCGTAGATATTCCATTTTACGATTCTGTGAATTTCAGAAGAAAGCTTAATTGTACTGAGACCGTCTGAAATTTTTTGCACTGTTGCGTCGACCATTTTGTTTTCATACCTAACGATCCATCTCTCCATCCTAAAAGCAATTTTCGTGTACATTCTAAATCTAGTAAATGTAACGGGTCAGATGTAACTACATCATCGATTGTATCGAAATTTGGAATGTCGATTAATGGCGTTATAATTTTATGGTATTTTCCGTAAACACCCTTGAGAAATTCTTTATCAGTTTTCTTGGAAGCAGAAATAACCAGCAGAAGCAGAAAATTCCTTTAAAAATAACCGTGCATGACTCATAGTTATATTCTCCTTCACAATTACATTTCATGCAATCATTCTTAGCATTGTAGTTAGCCACTCTTAAAATTAAAATTAAAGAAAAGTTTATGATAACACCTGTTTTCAAAACATAGACATAGTTTCATAGACATATTAGCTTATAGTAATTATTATATATTACCTTTAATGAATGATCCAGCCGTAGAGTTCGCTATGATGGCTCTTAAATTTACGGGAATTTTCCTGGAGTTTATTAAAATGCCATTCTGTGTAAGATCTGTCATTTCATCAACAAAAGGACTTAGATATGCTTCTAAATCTCCAGACTCGGATGGGCCGCAAAATATAGCCACTATCATCAGCGGAACCGTAGGTATTTCATGAATGTGAATCATAATAGGAAATATTTCACGGAAGGTTACATGCAATATAGACCTTTGCTAAAAACTGCACTAGATTAGTAAATATGATAACCGATCTAGGGCAATGTTTAATGAACTAATAGGATTAGGAAATGAACTCTATGTAAATGAACTTAAGGACAAACTAATACACAGTATGTAACAGATCATCGCGCGCGTTACACATATTTAAGGAATCCGGAAAATTTAGCGAAAGAAACAATCTCGCACGACTAGTTTCGTGAGGTTTCTCACATATACCTTACCGTGCAAATAGACCTAGAGAGACATTTCTTGCCGCGACTTTTCTCGTCAATATTCAATGAAATGCGATGAAAAGTTTTTTGCTTCCCCGGGAACGTGGGGAAAGCAATTTTTATTACGATTGGATCAGTTAACTATTTTTAATCGGTAGCGCACTCGGTAGCCCTTGTCACGTGAAGAGCTGGCGAAAAGAGACTTTTTATGTTTCCACTCTGGAACCAGTCGAGCGGAACCAGTGCTGTCAAGAATGACAGTTCAGCAATTTAGCTGCTGGCATTCCGCAACGCTGGACAGTGGTCGGTATCTATATTATCCGATAGAGGTCGCCACAGTACTCCCCTTCAGATCGGTGTTAGCGGTAACGCAAAGGAATGGTCACACGACGTTGCGAACGGGTAACACCGGTCGAGTAATCTTTGGTGGCGACAGGAGGTGTCGTACCGTGTGAGGTTGATTGTGACGCTGTAGTCGATGTCGGCGGTGACATATACGCTGATGGCGGTGATGCGAGCGATGGCGGCATTGGCGGTGCTGTCGAAACTGGTTCTCGCAGCGTATAACATGGTTTTAGACGGTCGATGGAGACGCTGTTTACTTTTGACCAGGACCTCGAACTATTTCTCGGAACGACGCAAGACTTCGTAAGGGCCTTGGTACGTTGTAGTGAGAGCTAGGCGAACAGTATCATTCCGGACGAAGACGTGAGTACAGGTTCGTAGATCGGAATGTACGAAGGTAGCTCTCTTGTCGTGCCAAGCGGTTTTTGTCGGTCGCATGTTGTCCATCACCTTCCTCAGCTGTTGCGTGAACTCGGTAGTATCCGGTTGAATCGTCTGCGGGCTGCTGTGAAAGAACTCTGCTGGGATCTTGAGCGTGTGCTGCCGTAGACGAGTTCTGCTGGCGAGGCTTTAATGTCAGCCTTGTACGCGGTGCGTAGTCCTAGTAGGATGATGGGCAGGTGGTCGGTCCAGCGCACGGCGTCTTTGCAGCAGATGACTGCTTTGAGCCTACAATGCCAGCGCTCGACCAGACCATTGGCCTGCGTATGGTACGCCGTGGTGCGCAGATGTTTGGTGCCCATCGCCTGGTAAAGCTCACGAAACAGCGCTGACTCGAAATGCCGACCCTGATCAGTGGTGATGAAAGCAGGCACGCCGAATCGAGCTATACAGCCGTGGTGGTTCTCACGCCGGGGTGACTCATCTCGTGGACCGATCGCAGACTCGTAGTCGGAATGGTTTCCTCACGTACGGGCGGATGATTCCCGTTGGACAATCGCAGTATAGTGCCTTCGTGCTGTCGGGAATCTGGATGCGCTGAAGTACGAGATCTGACCGGGTCTTTCCATTGAGTATGTCGGTGAGCTCAGTGTCGCGGGTTTGATCCTCTGCCAATTCGTCGTAGTTGATGGTGGGTGTAGCTGACTGGATGGTCTCGATTCGGGAAAGCAGGTCGGCGGTGATGTTATCTTTCCCTTTCACGTGGGGGATGTCTGCAACAACAACTATTTAAATATAGGAGCGCAATTTTTTTCTT
This sequence comes from Anopheles funestus, assembly GCF_943734845.2. Classification (NCBI taxonomy): domain Eukaryota; kingdom Metazoa; phylum Arthropoda; class Insecta; order Diptera; family Culicidae; genus Anopheles; species Anopheles funestus. The sequence goes on from NC_064599.1 coordinate 49,959,899, forward strand.
CCCGGCCGACGGGATCCACTGCACGCATTCCTCGCCTTCTCTCCCGGTGAACGCACCGGAAACGCACTTTTTCCACGCACTTTTAGTCCACTCACGCACAATTCAGGGACACTAAAATCACTGTCCCTGTCCACCGTCGATGCTCGGTTTCGTACCGCTGCAGCCGCTCCATATTATTATAAAAAGAAGCAGCAGCAGCAACAACAACTATTTAAATATAGGAGCGCATTTTTTTTCTTCCCGGCTGACGGGATTCAGTGCACGCATTCCACGCCCTCTCTCTCGGTGAACGCACCGGAAACGCACTTTCAACACACGCACTGTTCAGGGTCACTAAAATAGTAGGAAAAAATATGATCCTACACGCATTTCGTGCCACAGTGAAAAAATCACGGTAAGCGACGCAAAAAGTGTGGGCGGTGCAGTTTAAGCTTTTCACTGCACATTACTCACACTACTTCACTGTTTTGACTAACACGCACACACACACACACACACGCACGGACTAGCGAGTTCCACTAACGCGGAAGAACCGGACCGATCGACTGTACGAAGTAGACTGAGCTGCGTTCGGTTCCTTGCATAATGAAATACTAATATTGGAGTGAGAGTCGTGTCAGAGTCGTGTGAGAGTTCGTGTCCTCTCTCTCTCGGTATTAAGTATCCCGAACACACATACTTAGATAAAATGATTGCCAGACTACTAGAAACGTTTTACCTCGGCGTTCCTCTAATGTTTTATGCTTTTGCGTTTGCAAATATCAATGTTCAAACCGTGCAAGGAACAAAACATATTTGTTGTATATATGAGCAAATTAAGTCACATGCGCATGATTATTAAATAAGAAAAAAACGCGACAAAATTTAATAAATTTTGATAGGGTTAAAGCGAAAATCTTTCCGAAATCGTGTGTGGTAGCCTTAAGAAAGACTGATTTTATGTTACGCTTTATGTTTAGCGTAAGAAACAGGAACGAATTTGCAAAGTTTTGAAATCGGGGGGGCACAAATTTTAACATGCCTTAAAACGGACACCCAAGCACGGACGAAGTGTGCCTTCTATTGTCCTTCTTTCCAGCTACGAAATTAGTGCGAATTTTCACTCCGGTTTTGCTTCTCGCTCTAACTTACGCGCTCTCTTTCGTTGCGTTGGTGTGTGCGTACACTTGCACTTAACGATATTTGTCATCGGGTGAAATTAAATTTGCTTGAACAAATTAGGTTACATGCGCATGATTATTCCATGAGAGAAAAAAAACGCGATAAATTTTATTATATTTTGGAAGGGTAAAAGCAAAAATCTTTCCGAAATCGTTTGTGGTAGCCTTAAAAAAGACTGATTTTATGTTACGCTTTATGTTTAGCGTAAGAAACAGGAACGAATTTGCAAAGTTTTGAAATCGGGGGGGCACAAATTTTAACATGCCTTAAAACGGACACCCAAGCACGGACGAAGTGTGCCTTCTATTGTCCTTCTTTCCAGCTACGAAATTAGTGCGAATTTTCACTCCCGTTTTGCTTCTCGCTCTAACTTACGCGCTCTCTTTCGTTGCGTTGGTGTGTGAGTACACTTGCACTGACCGAAATTTGTCATCGGGTGAAATTAAATTTGCTTGAACAAATTAAGTTACAAATTAACTGTCCGATATAATCGAGGTATCGAGCCTGTCTCGGCGATGCCTTCTCCAAGGACTGTCGGAACGCATAAACCAGCGGTGTATGGTCCGTGTATATGTGGAACTCATGTCCCTCCAGGAAATCTCGAAAGTGTCGAACGGCGAGATATATTGCAGCTAACTCGCGATCGTACGTAGAGTACCGTTGTTGCGCCTTGTCGAACTTCTTGGAGAAGGATCCCAGTGGTTGCATCTGTCCATCGACGATCTGAAGCAAGACGGCTCCAGCTGCGATGTTGGAAGCGTCGCTCCATAGCGACAATTCTGCAGTACGCACCGGATGTGCCAGCAAGGTGACCTGAGCCAGCTGTTGCTTACACTGTTCGAAGGCAGCTTCGGTGGACGGTGTCCATTCCAGGGAGGTTTTGTTTCGCCGCTTGTTCATATCCAGTAGCGGTCCTTGCGCCTGCAGAGCGTGTGGGAGAAAACGTCGGTAGAAGTTGATCATGGTCAGAAAATTCTTCAGATCCATGATCGTCTCCGGTCGCGGGAACTCTGCAATGGCTCGGACTTTCTCCTCCAGTGGACGGATTCCTGCTGCAGTTACTTGATGTCCCAGGAACGAAATCTCCGTCTTCTCAAACTCGCATTTCGCTACGTTGATAGTTAGGCGATGCTCCACCAAGCGACCAAACAGCTGCCAAAGATGCATATTGTGCTCCTCAGGTGACGTTGAAGCAATAATGATGTCATCGATGTACGGGAACGCGAAGTCCTACCCTTGTAGCACATCGTGTATTAGCCTTTGGAAGGTCTGAGCAGCGTTGCGCAAACCGAACGGCATGGTAACGAATTCGAACAAGCCGAATGGCGTTGTGATGGCAGTCTTGGGCACGTCATCCGGATGAACGGGTATCTGCTGGTACGCCTTGCGCAGGCCCACCTTGGAGAACACAGTCTTTCCCCTCAGCATAATGGTGAAATCTTACAGATATGGTAACGGGTACCGGTCCGGGATCGTTTGAGCATTCAGCGCACGGACGCCAGGTACCATCTGCTTTCTTCACCATATGCAATGGATTTGCCCAACTGCTCTTCGATGGCCTACACACACCCAGACGCATCAGTGATTCGATCTCGGCCCGTGCGGCCGCATACTTGTCCGGTGCAAGACGACGTGCGCGAGCGAACGTAGGCGGTCCGGTGGTCTCGATGCGGGGCAAAACTTCTGACTGCGTAGTTGTGTCCAGTGGTCGTCTCGTAGTCAGGTCCGGAAACTCGCGAAGTAGTTGGAACATCGGTGATGTTGCGTCGCACAGCTTGATGGTGTCTTGGCACGTAGTGTCGGGTAGCCCTGAAACCCGGAGGCCAGTCTCCGCGTCCACCAAACAGCCCTCACGAATGTCCACCAGTAGATGGTAGTGATGTAGGAAATCCGCTCCAATGATCGCTGAATTTACGTCCGCGACAATAAAATTTCAGAGGAAAGAACGGCGTAGACTCAGGTCAAGTGAACCTCAGAACGAAGAGATTCCCCATACCCCATTATTGGTGTACCGTTGGCTGCGAACAAACTTACGGAAGAATCAGGTGAAACTTGGCAACTGCTGGATTTCGGGATTACGGAGACATCGGCACCGGTGTCGATCAAAAAACGTCAGTTGCTTTTTTTCTACCAACTGGATCGTCTGGCTTGAGGAGGCAGGTGCGCGGAAGGAACACGGCGGTCGGCAGGAACGTGCGGCTGCGCCGAAACGGCGATGGTAGTAGCATTCACCGTTCGATGTGTTCGAAGCGCTTACCGATGGTGTTCGTGATCGCGAACGAAAACAGTACTGGGAGCGATCACAATGGTGCGGGGTACGATCACGACGTCGTGATTCAAGCATGAACTCACTCAGCTTTCGGTTGAGTTCGGCCACCTCGCGGGAAATACGTTCCTCGAAATCACGCGTACCCTGAACTTCCGCCAATCGTTGGAAAGTACCGTTCTGATTCTGATGAGCGATGCAACCCATGACGGCATCCGCCACACGAGTCTTGTCCGTGGTTGTCCCTCGTGTAGCGATTACGGCCGATTGATTGGCCGAAAAATATTAGCAAGCAGTAGAATTTTTTTATATGGGCCAATCCACAATGTGAAGATGATGTGATGTCAGTGTAGGGTCGAGTATAAGCATGAGAGACTAAAGAGTCAGTTGTGCAGGGTTGAGTATAAGTATGAGAGAATAAAGAGTCAGTTGAATAATAGCTGTCAAGCGAAACAGATGTCCGTTCTCGTGTTTTGTGTGCGTTGTTAAAAAGAAAACAGTGAAACCACTAAGCTATGTCGCGTGCAGATAGAGTATATATCTTGCGCTGTGTATGCTGGACGCCATCGAGGATACCAACATTGCGGACGTGCAACTACTGCTCGATAAACACCATGCGAATCCGAACACGATCGTGCTGGCCAAAGATGTAGCACCCATGCATCTAGTGATCGGAGCGGACGATGAATCGTTTGCCGCAAAAGCCACCTCGCTAATGTTGGAACACGGTGGTGATGCCTATCTTCCGACGGTCGAACAGTTGCTAACCCCACTTCATGTGGCCTGCAATCTTGGGCGCGTTACAATCCTGCGAATGCTCCTGAAAGCGGACGGCAATGTGAAACTACAGGACGAGGAAGGCCGTACACCGATTCAGCACGCTATCGACTGTAGTGACTGTAAAGCACGATCTTTTCTTTCACGAACAAATCACCAAAAATTAAATCTTTTGAGTGTCATTAAATATTGTAAATTAAATTTAAAAATCGAGTGCTATTTATTTATTAAAAGTACGTACGTGTTGTATATAATTATTTTGAATTTCAAGATTATTTTTAAAACAGAAAAATCACTGTTAATTAAAAAAATCCCATATCGTGGACAAATGCATCGCTGCATTGTTTATGAATTTATTACTTGTATGTTGAACTTGCTTGAACAAGATAAATTAATTAATAAATTAATTAAATTAATTAATTAGAAAAAATATTTGAGTTAAAAAAAAATAGAGTTGAAAAAATATTAGATAGTCCACAGCACAGCGTTCGATCCCTTTTGGAAGCTGTGTTGGAATCGTGGTTATGAATACCTGTATATTGATGATAGTTTGGAAGCTGTGTTGGAATCGTGGTTATGAATACCTGCATGTTGTTATGTATAGATTTATGTGGAATATGTTTTCTTTTTATTTTAAGTCATAAAATGGCGCGGATACCTATCAGTGATGTTTGGCAATATTTTATTCGCCAAGATGAAGGAAATGCTACGTGCAAATTGTGCAGAAACAAGATGAAAGCGTCAGGAGGATCTACATCGAATCTAATAAGACACATAAAAAACGTACACCATAAGCAAATAATTTCGAGATCGACGAGCAATTCATCCAACAACAGCCAACCCAACATGGAAATGATAGAAATAGCAGAAACAACAACGGTAAATACCACTGAACCAGGACCTTCAAACACTATAGCATCATATTTCCACACAAAACGACCAATGCCTTCTAGTGCCAAAGAACATATTGATAAATCTTTGTTGTTTACACTTTGCAAAGAAAGTATCCCATTTAACATCGTTGATAGTCCATATTTAAAATCATTATTCAATAGTCTAAATTCAAATTATGCATAACCAACACGAAAATCTATCACCAACACTTTATTGCTCTTAATGTACAAAGATCTGCTCGAGAAATTAGTTTTAAAACTTAACAACACTCAAGCCATAGCATTAACTACCGATGGTTGGACAAATTTCAATAACACGGCATTTTTAGTCGTAACGGCACATTTTTTCGATGAGGGATGCAGCTTGTGTTCAATGCTTTTGGAATGCTCTGAGTTAGAAGGCAGCCACACTGGTGTACATATAGCTGAGTGGCTGGAATGCGTTTTGGACAAATTTAATATCAAAAACAAAATTATTAACATTTCAACTGATACAGCCGTTGCCACCAAATTTTGTCCGTGAAGCATCAATTTTTGACAGAGCGCATCAATTTTTGACAGAGCGCATCAATATTTGTCTCTAAGCCATCAATTTTTGCCAGTGTGAAACAATTTTTGACTAGAACGCACCAATTTTTGACTCTAAGTCACATATTTTTGTCCCTTATGCATCTAGTTTTGACACGAACTAAAAACAAAACCAATTCACTGCCTTACCGGACAATTAAGGACTGTTGATTTGTAACAGTGAAATTGCGTTAAAATTTACGAAATGATTATCTTAAGTACACACAATTTTCTGTTTTGTTTTTCTCGTTCAATCGTAATGCATCATCATGATTCTTGTTTTCAAGCTTTGAACACGCTAACTATAAACCAAGTAATGAAGCAAACTAGTTGTCATGTGACAAAAATTGATGGCTTAGTCAAAAATTGGTGCGTTAAGCTGCGGGGTCACGACAGTTGAGACTTTCCCTCAAACTTCCTCAGTCACTCAAATCCCTCAAAAAGCGTCTCAAAACCAGTGTTGCCGTGGCCGTTTGAGGTTTTCCTCAAATTTGGTCACACAAACAATCACTCATGCTGACTCTCTTTTCGTCAGCGACAACAAACAGTGTTTGACAAATGCTACGTATTGCATGTAATTGCAATCTTTATTCAAAGGTGTTTTTTGATTAATTCAATGGAAAATATGGTCAATAAAAAGTTGTTTTAAGGAAAAGAAAGTATTTAAACATTTTATCAATCAAAAGAACGAGATTCAAGGGTAGTATTTCACATAAAAAGTTTAGTTTTTAAATTAAAACGTATACATAAATTGTGTCACACACTGTGCAACAAATGAACAATTTACCGTCGCAAAAAACAAAAAAAATAAACACACGAATTAGGTAGTAAATTGCATTTAATGTTAATTTTAGTTCTTTAGTAGGTATTTGCATAAACAATGGCACACGGAAAGTGTACTTTTATTGAAAAAAACCGCAAACAAAAATATGTTTTGTTTACATTCTGAACGGCAGAGGCATCGGAACTGTCAAAACGATTCCTCAAAAAAAGTCTCAAAAAGTTTTTGAGGTTTTTGTTGATCGGCCAGGTTTTCCTCAAAACGCAAATCCCTCAAAATCACTCATGAGTTCCTGAGGTTTAGAGTTCTGAGGGAATCTTCAACTGTCGTGGCCCCGCAGCTTTATAGTCAAAAATTGGTGCGCACTGGCAAAAATTGATGCCTTAGAGACAAAAATTGATGCGCTCTGTCAAAAATTGATGCTTTACAGACAAAATTTCATGAGCACTGTCAAAAATAGGTGCCTATGAGACAAAAATTGGTGGCTTACGACTAAAATTTGGTGGCAACAGCTGTAATGCACGAAATGTCATCCAAGCTGCTTCATTTTTAAATTTCAATCATTTTCCGTGCTTCGCACACTCTTTGAATTTAGTAGTAAAAGACGCCATTTACGTTAGCATAAGTCGTACTATTAAAGAAGTAAAAAAAGTAGTGATGCATTTTAAGAAAAGCTGTGTAGCTACACAAAAACTGGCCGAAGTACAACAAAATTTACATTTAAAGATTTTGAAATTTAAACAGGATCTACCAACACGTTGGAATTCGACATTCCTAATGTTAGAAAGATTAAAAAAACAGAATTGCTTTAGGAGTTTGCGTTTAATCGCTAAAAATTAATTGTAATATAACGAACGAAGATTGGGACATAATTGAACAATCTGTAGCAATTTTACGATTTTTTGATGAAGCGACGCATCATGTTAGTTCAGAAAAAGTAGCCACATTATCGAAAATGGGAATTATAATTCGAATCCTACGAAAAAATGTTGTACATTTTAGAGAAAACACTGAAAGCATAAGAAAAGAGGTACACATATTGATAAATTCGTTAATCGATGATATGGCCACAAGATTTCAAACACTTGAAAAAGATGAATTTTCTGTATTTTATTCCAAATTTCGGTTTGACACTCTTGGCTTTCCGTGAAGTGCGCAGCATTGTAAAACATACTGTTTTTAAATAAACTGTTTTTAAGGTATACGAATATTTGCACCAAATATTCCCACCGGATCATCCTGCTAACAACCTGCGGAAAATATTCATAAATAATTAGGATTAGGAATAATTAGGAATAATGAGGATTCATGAATCTTTGATGATTTATAAATCTTTGAGGATTCATGAATCTTTGATGATTTATGAATCTTTAACACGTTGACCGCCACATCACCCATTTCGTGGGTGATACAAACACTTCCCGGGGGGCCACATCACCCAAATTTTGGGTGATGATAAAAGCGCACAACGTACCGTGTACGAAAGACACTAATACCATGCCGAGCTTGCGAAAGGCGCTAAAAAACGAATCGTTTCTGAGAAAATACGGGCATACCACCCAACGTAAGTGTGATGACAAAAGCGCTCAATGTACCGTGTACGAAAGACACTAGTACCATGCACTGCTTGCAAAAGACGGTCCAAAACGAATCGATTCTGATAAAAAATGCGGTAGGCAAAAATTAGTTGCAACTTGATAACCATTTTCAGTTTCGATTTGATCTTGTCGAAGTCACACGATATTCTGTTTTTGGAACAAAAATATAGTTGTCTTAACATTTCACCGACCCCCGACAAACATGGAAAAATCATTCATTTGTGATGCAGACAGTAGCGACGAAGATGTTTTTAGTGATATCCAAAACATTGACAAAACCACAGATTCTAGTGAGGAAGATATCATACCACAAAAAAAAGAGTGCGTGGTAATGTTATATTGTCAGATTCGGATTCAAATTGTGCTGAAGACGACCAGTGTCATGATGTCGAAGATATTTTCCGTGAGCTAGTGATTGAAGAAGAAAGAATTCTGCATAGCATTGAGTGATCAAGCATCGAAAGTGTTGAATGGAAAGAATTTAGTGGTCGACAGAAGTCATTTTTGTGTGAGCGTACGAATTGCCTCAATGTGCAGTTATCCGACGATATTAGTCCATATGATGCTTTTTCATTGTTCGTAGACGACGACATTATCAATTTAGTTGTTCAAGAAACAAATCGTTATGCACAACAAAAGTTGACTGCATTGAAGCTATCACCAAACGCCCGTATGCATATGTGGAAAGAAACTAATCCACAAGAAATTAGACATTTTCTTGGATTACTGTTGTGGATGGGGTTAGTAAATGTAAGCCCAATAGCCAATTATTGGTCCAAAAATCATTCATATAATTTCCAGCTACCGTCGAGAATAATGTCTCGCAACCGATTTGAATTATTGCTGAGCAATATTCATTTTGCTGATAATACAAATATCACTCGCGAAGATCGGCTTGGAAAAATACTGCCTTTATTCAGCAAACTTCAAGATAAATATGAAAAAATTTATACACCTGGCGAGTATATAGTTATAGATGAATCGTTGATTCCTTGGCGTGGAAGACTCATCTTCAGACAGTATATACCCAGCAAAGCTCGCAAATATGGCATAAAAATGTTCAAACTTTGTTCGAACGACGGTTACACAGGGGGAATGAAAATATACTCAGGAAAATCAGCCGAAGGAATTCGAGAAACTGGGTTAGCGCATAATTTCTGTTTACAACTTGCAAATAAGCTCTTCGATTACGGGCGTACTCTATACATTGACAACTTTTACACAAGCTATGAGTTAGCAAAATCATGCCTAAACCGGCAGACTCATGTTGTTGGTACGCTGAGATATAATAAAAAACCCTTTCCAAAAGTCGTCATGGACAGTAAACTTAAAAAGGGAGAAATGGTTGCCAAGGAGGATAGTAATGGCATTGTAGTGCTGAAATGGAGAGATACTAGCGATGTTAGATTGCTATCCACAAAACATGCGCCTATCATGGTACAAATAGACAAAACTATTGGTGGTGCTTCCTCAAGTGTTTCGTCAGTTACAAAATTGAAACCATTAGCCGTTACGGAATACAACAAGGGAAAGTGTGGAATAGAATATTCTGATCAAATGGTATCTTATGCGACAGCTTTGAGAAAAGGAATAAAATGGTATCGTAAACTGGGAATACATTTGTTGCTAGGAATTTCTGTGGTTAATGCCTTAGTGGTTTACAAAACAGCTACTGGCAAAGGAATGAAAATTAGAAAATTCAAGGAAATCATAGCCGAACAACTATTAGGGTTGCCTGTCAGCAATATTACCAAATCTTCTGATAAAAAGCATACCATTGCCATCAGGAAGAATGATTTGGGTAAACCGATACGCCGTGCTTGTAAACGATGTTATTCCTTACGACGAAATACAATGGACTATGCGAAGGTTCACTGTAATGTAAAAAAAAAACTACAACATATTGTGCCCGTTGTCCGCATCAGCCACAAATGTGCGAGGATTGCTTCAAAACTCTTCACCGCAATGAATCTCAATGAATTATATTTTGAATAAAAAATTGAATTGATGTTTGTAATATACCAAAAAAATTTTTTTTTCATCTTCTAACACAACTTATAAGAACGATAATGACATAAAATGAGAAGTTTCTTCCCGAACACAATAAGTTTGTCTTTCTTAGAACCATATTGCTGTAAATTTGCGATGCGCTGCGCACCAACACATACGAGTGAGCCGCGGGCGGTTCGCGTGGTCTTACGATTTAAAATTGCTTGGCAGTCAACGTTTTAAGGATTCATGAATCTTTGATTCATGAATCATGAGTATGAATGACTCTATTCAGAAGATTCATGAAGCACCACACTAGAAGGAAGTATCGAACACGATTGTATATACGCATGCACAAATTGCAAACAGCACATGCTGAGTTATGATTGATAACCGGCAAGAAATGCAGCGCATATTTAGCTACAGTTGGCAAGTGGTAAGAAGCGCGTGACAGTTGTATAGATGGGCTTGAAAACTGTATGTTCGCGCAGAACAAAAGTGTCGTTTGCCAACACTGATGACAGGACAACAACGAAGTTTGACAGAGGCGAAAATGGTTTAGCGCGAGGCGAAACGACAGTTTAGGATGCGCTGCAGTAATAGCGTCAGTTCATTACAAGCTTACAAGCCAAACACAACGTAGGAGCTAAAATTCGCGTAACGAAATAATCTAAATTTCTCGCAATAAAGCGTTCCGCGAGTAGCGCGCGAACACGGTGTATTATATCGGCCGCGAAGATAAATCCTAACTACCATGTTTTAAACCAGCATCATCTTTATTTATTTTTTTTTATTTTTCCCGATTCATCGAACCGATTCTGTCCCGCAATTGTCGCTGCAATTCTATTTGCTGCCTGTTCAGTTCTATTTGTTGGACCTCGCGTTCAGCCTGTTGTTCACGCATTGTTTTTTTCAAATGCAAAACGTTCCTCGTCGAACTTCAATCGCTTTTCCAAGATTTTGTTGTGTGTCTGCATGGTTTCCAATTGACGTTCGGCTCTTATTTTTAATCTTCTCTTCCTCATGCCGTGCATTGCAGGAGATTGTTCGACAGTTTGTTCGTTCACATTTTGTTGCTCGAATGATTCAGGTTCGTTCATTGCAACTGGGCAGGTCTGGCTCACAGGTTCCAAGGAACTTTGTCCCATTGTTATAATTGTATCGAGGTGGCTAATAGATTCAGATTCATCTTTTACATTTAAGTTTGGGACAGCACTATTGTTAACGAATGTAAACATTCCGACCGAGATGGCTACATTTCTTCACAGAGGGCGATAATCTCGCCTAAAGGATATCGAAGGTACCCGAAGCAGCGTTAAAACGATGACCGGAGAGGTGGGTTGACGACCGAGGGCAAGCGAGCATAAAAGTGCGTGTCGAAGCGGAATACGCACTTTTTGTGAACACAACACCGTAAAGAAAACACAAGTGGTTTTTTTACCGTTATTAATAAACGCAGTTAAGAGAAGTTGTACCGTGCACGCGTTGTGAAATAGTGAAAGAAAAGTGTCTGTTGCGAAGACGTAACAACTATGTTCCGAGTTAGATGGTAATAGTAAACGTTCATTGTTGCTGACAGAATATGCGCTAAAAAAAACAATTAATTAATTAATTGTTTAATTACGACTGGCGGTAGAATACTCATTTAACCACCTTCTGCGTGTGCCAAATCTGTCAGGGACGTGGCGTGTTATTGGCGCACGTCGACGCATTATATAATTTTATATATAATGCCTTTTTACTTCACTCAATATCGTGTAATGTCCTTTTTACGTATCAAGAAAGTGATTAGGCCAAAGGAGTAGCGTTGCTCATTAGAGGAAGCAATAGTAGCAAGAATATTGCCTGCGACCCTTACATTCATTTTGCGTATCTTGTGCTTGTCAAACATGTGGCTTTGAAGGTAAGGTTCCAAATAGGTTCCAGTAGATTGATCCATTTCCACTAAATCTAACACACAGGATTCTATTTCATTACAGCTTTTTATATTGCACGGCCCTCCACCAGTTGCTCGGTACTCTTTATAGTTGTAAGCCAGTTTCATCTTTAGCGAATATTTGAAATCAGTCCACTCCTACAATTGAAAAAATGAATAATGTAGTGACCAAATTGGGTGGCCCGGAGGTGTATCTAAGGTGTAATAGTGGAAAAAAATAATAAACGAATCAGGAAAATTACATGAAAATTATATGCCAAAAGAAAAAAAAACTAATGTATGTAGTTGTGTACGAAAATAGAAATATTAATATTCAATACCACCTGAGTAGTTACAGATTTAAGACGAAAAAGTTCCATTCCCTATACAAAATGTATGGCATACCCGGGTATGCCGGTCGTAGATTTGAGGGGTATGAAAAGAAACTCACGAAAAAAAATTTGATTTACATGAAAATAAACTAACAATGCATTCTAAAAGAGGATTAAATTTGCTTAAGGTCTAAAAAAACAGCAGAATATCTTTTTCTGGAAAAAGTTATTGAAGTTTAAAAATGAAAAGCATACCCGATAATGCGGTTGTAAACTTTACGGTTAAACAAGGATTACGATTACATTAAATACGTGGCATTTGTCACACACTAGCCGGAATCGCCAAGCAGTTAACAGATTTTAACAGTCGTTAAAAATTCATTTTGGATGAACCGAATTCATTTGTTAAAAATTTCTGTTAGAATTAACGACTGTTAGAACAGTTAACGACTCGACGTCAAGGCCCATAAGAGACAGGGTAAAAGTTTCGAGCAGTTGAATAAACGACTGTTAATTTGTATCGCGTACGCTCGTGACGATCGTTTATTTAACTACGTGTCAGACCCAGTCGTTAAAATTAACAAATGAATTTATTGATTATTTTCTATCCAATACAACAAATAAATGGGACGAAACGGCTATGCAAACGACATTTTCGTTAAACTTAGTTTAAAAATGTGCTTTATGTTAGAATTCTGATAAATATGTAAATGTAATTATAATTACAATTACATATGCGTATAAAAAAATTATGCGTATAATCATCTATCGGCCTAACGACCCCTTAGAGTTATGCCGACCATTTCTGGCATACTAAAATTACTTTACAACGTAGCCGTATAGTCAGTCCATGCTACGAAGGGACCGGTCCAGCTGGGATTTGATACCCGATCCTGTGATACCCGGGCTGCCCCATGCACCGGGCTGGCTGCAGTCATATGCAAACCAGTGAACCATGGTGTCGAAAGAGGTGAATTTCATAGCCTTTCTGCAGCATGGAATATGTCCCTTCTGCACCTCTATATCGTTGTCTTTTCAGACAAATGATTAGGAGCGACTATTTCCGAAAAATACGATATAACAAGAGAGCGTAAGAATGAAATAATTTTTATTATTTTTCGCACCCATATTTCGTGCTTGTACGATCCATGCGGATCCTTCATGCGCATTAGCAGTCTCGGCTGCCATGAAGAGTGGTAAAAAAATCATATTCACTTTGTTGTACGCAGCTTGTAACAGGCACTCACTTTGTTGACAAATAAAATATCACATAGTGGAAGCTGGGGCAAGTGTGCCACATAGGTAAGTGATCCACAAAGCATTTTTGCAGTTAAAAGTTAGGACACGCTTAAGGTGGCACACTTGCCCCATTTCCACTATATTCATATTTGACAGTTCCAAATCTACTCGACGTAAACGATCGCTTCACAGTTAACGACTATCAGTTCATCTGTTCGCGATACAAATGGCATGCAGTTTTTAACGACTTTTGTTTAATTCTAACGACTGTTACATTTTAACGACTTTCTTTCGCGATCCCGGCTACTGTTTGTCGTCGCTGACGTAAAGAGGGACAGCATGACCGCCATGAATGATTGTTTGTGCGACCAAATTTGAGGAAAACCTCAAACGGCTACGGCGACATTGCTTTTGAGACGGGTTTTGTGGTATTTGAGTGACTGAGGAAGTTTGAGGGAAAGTCTCAACTATCGTTGCCCCGCGGCTATAAAGTATAATGAAGAAAGAAGGTGCAAATATTGTGAACCCTTCTTGTGCAATATGCGAAAAGTGCGACACGGAACCAACAATACAATGCGACTTCTATGATAAGTGGTAACATCATACAGCGTTTTCCGATTGTACTCAACGCTTTTGTCATTGATTTCAACATGTTCGCTTTTGATGTCAACTCTATGGTGTACTTACTTACACACACAGCCGCACTCTCAACACCTTGTGGGTGGATGTCAACTCATGCCGCTTCAATCTAATAAACGTCAAATTGGACGTTTAAAGGTGGTTTAAATCAGATGCAATACATTTTTGAGGATGATTGTTACGGACGCGACAAAGTTCACAGCGTACGTGTAAGAAAATCAGAACTATCGTAAGAAAGGGAAAAGATTCACTTTCACAAGGCAGGAGGCGTACAAGGTTAATGCATAGCTGGCATAAGCCATAAAAAAATGTCACATGTGGTTTTGGGTTAGACCAAATTAAACAAAGAACATTGGAAAGGTCTGTTCTACGGTAATTAAATCACGCGTCGCGTGGCACAAGTAACAATTCACCACGGCCTAATTCACCACAACTGCTGCCGAGAAGAAATTACAGCTGCGGTTGCATCATGGGTACAAATTTAATAATGGCGACCATAAAAAGTGTCATGGCGGCCAAAAATGAAATGTACACGTGAAGCAGACTTATTATGTATATTATTGAATTGTTTTTTTTTCTCTTCTATCGGCGTTGTCTCATCTTTTTCGTATATCTGTAGACAAATTGGCTGGTTAGTATGAACAAGTGTTGAACTCTTACCGATTATGTATGTGCAGTGCAGTACTCCATGCTTGCCTCACGGCTATACGGGTGTCGTGCTAGGACATTTGCAGTTGTCCAATAATAATAATGCATTTGTGTCTTTTAGGCAAGAACAAAAAGGCATGGAGAACGAAAACAACAAAAAACCTCAACCTCAACAACAAAGTATCTAGTTCATCGATATGATTTTAATATTATTTGTCATAAACCATCCGTTTCTATCGCCATTTCTTAAAGTAAATCTAGACGTTATAGTTAATATTACCTCTTTTATCTATTCGTGACCATTGGATAAACATTGTTATCGATATTTATATTTGCTTCTAATTCCTATAGCTCATTTATCCTACTGATTACTTGTGATATCTTCCTAACTAAGCCTTTAATAAATTTCTCTTTAAAGGGAGTTTCCCTTCAAAGGGATAAGGTTGGAAGGGACCTGATTCCATTCATTCTACAATTCTATTTGCACGTTTTATTTAAATTACAGTAGAGTGGTTGTTCGCGCACGTAGGAACTGAAACCGGGAGGCCCTTGTACGATCGGACACCTATTTTATATCTATAGCGATCTCCCTATCGTATTCTCGCTCTCTGGTAAGCTTCCGCTCACGCACCTATCCTTTCTAACGCACCTACGCATTTCTCGCGCTAATCGTGTCCTACCCGACTCTCCCGTTAATCGTTTACTGTCTCACTTGTGATCCTAGTTAACCCTTAATATCGCGGACCTCAAGTGATGGGCAAAGATTGTAATTACTTTGTACAGGCGAACACCACAAATCTTTAGGTACATGATAGTCCATTGATTCACGAATAATTGCCAACAAATCCTTTGGTCCGCTGCTTAATTTCTTGCCCATCTTACTTTGCATTCCACTTTTCTTCATACGTCTCATGTTTTCCATTTTCTCACTATTGTTTATAAAAAACAGTGTAAAAATGCATTTCACTCCAAACTCGGTGATAACCTGATAATTGCTTGATGATGCCGGTTTATTTATGTTTACAATTCCAAATTGTCATCGCATCGTTCTCAGTCTTTCTCTTTCTTTCTACGTTCTATCTCTTTCACTCCTTAACCAAACCGTGCAGTTAAACTCACCACTGCTCTTCCCCTCGTTGTTTCTCTTCCCTTCTCACCCCCTTTGCCTACGAGCTTGGCGTCAATTGTTACTTGTGGGGTCATGCGAAGGAGGTCTAAAATGGAAAATTAGAATAACCGACTCAAGTGCGTTCAACCCCAGGGAAAGGAATGCATGTGCAGCACAATGACCTGCTTTCAATAGTATCAGCATTCAATTACTTGGATGCAACAAACTAAAAAGGTTTAGGATAGGGCACCAAAACAGACCCCTAGCCATGTGTTTATTTAGGATGAAACAGAAGAAAATAGGAAAAGAACAACGCGATCTAACACCACCACTTGCGATAGGCGAGCGAGTAATAAACACGTTACAAAGGACGGCTTGTTCGAGCCTTGATATCTTAAACAATCGATTACCCGAAATAGTTTGCAACTGGGTAACATACGCACAGGAGCGACAAGGAAAACACGCGCCTATGCGCTCGGTGCAATTAACCAAAAAAGGCCGAATCAGATCGCATAAGACTAGGAATTTACCCTTACGTTCTTGAAACTAACACACACTTACGGCGTGTAGAATAAGAACTAATACCACTACACTTTGTTAATATATAAGCTGGAATATTTTCAATAAACTTTCACTTGTTATCAAACCTTCAAACCAACGAGTCTTCTGTTTGGCAGTTGAACGGTTCCCTCCGGATAGAAACGTATATTGATTTATTCAATACAAAAGCCTATTCGTCGGAATTGATCTAAGGCCATTTACGGAAAAGGTTACAATCCATCAGATCTTACGTTAGACACTTATCCTGGTCAATCCAGGAAAAAAGCCTAACGTCGATCCCGCTATAACCAGAAGGTAATAGAAACTTACGCAAGAAGTTTCAAGTTGACTATTCTTCGCGTAGTCAACTCAGTACAGCGGATCATAGTCCGATTTTTTCCCGTCAGTAACAATGATTTATTACCCAAAACAACAAAAGTACGATGTGTTTAATTCGAATTCATAATTCATATTCCCTCATATATTCATTAGTATTTTCAAATTCGTAGTTCATCACTGGTCAGTTTAAACTCACAGCTCCGCAAACTCACACATTGTGTTACAATCCTTGCCGTTTTAATCGGTTATATCTCCTTTGCTAAACAACGGTTCAAATACCCCAGGTTCAAATACCCACAGGTTCCTAATGTACCCTTCGCAATCCTTCGTTTAATTAAATTAGCCCCATTGTCAATTGCTTGAAATAGCTCGGCCTCATTCTTTGGATTTGTCCGTTTAGTAATATTTTTCCATTTGTTAGACATATTCTCAATGGTGTTGAGAAATGAGAATATACGGGTGGTACAACAATTCACAACCGTGTACTGTGATTATTTCTTTCACTTCCCGACATTTATGGAACGGGACATTATCCATGACCATCAAAAACTGGGTCATGCCGCGTGATTCCATCTTCTGTTTTAGTTCCCTAATGAATTCAACAAATTTTATACGTTGAATGGCACTGTCATTTCGTAGGCAGTGAATAATGCCTGCTCTGAACATAGCACAAACTACAGATATGTTCCTGGTTCTGAGCTGAGGAACAACTGCTATGGCTGGTTTACCAACCCACGATCGACCCGCTGAAGTTCTCATTGACACGTTGAATCCCACTTCGTCGATGAAAACAATTGCAGTATCACTCAAGCGAGATGGAAGTTCCATAAAGTATTGAGCATACTCTCTTCTAGCAGAAATATTACATTCTGCATTACGTCGTTTCGGAATTCTTTGCAATCGCCTAAAAGAATAGTTGAATCCCATAATTTCACGCGATATGGTTGTCAAAGAAACCTTAACACCGTGGACTACTTCCACTGTTTCGGCAATTGCTTTCAGGGATAGTGTACAATCCTCATCGATCAAGTGTTTAATGAACTCTATAGCATCGCTAGAAAACTTTATCGATTTGTTGCCACCGCGTTTTGCAGATTCTTCGTCTCCTGTGGCTCTTACTTTGCGTAATATAGAATAAACCGTAGGTCGTTTGATATTCAAAGTAATCGCAATATTTGCCACGCTCATTCCATTATTATACGCGGAAATAACCCTCTTTCTATCTTCGTAACAGGTAGTGACGAGTTTTCGTCGGACGACGGATGGTGTTTCCTTTTCGCTACCATTCGAAGATGTCGATGTAGATCCAATAACCGAAGTAGAATTAGTTTCGAGATCCATATATTCTGTAGATTGCCGTGAACGTAAAAAAATATGTAAATATACAGTTGTAAGTACAACTAATCTTTCAGGTTCCAACTGAATTGGACCAACTAGGACTCGGAATCTGTTTGTTAAAATGCCAAATACGTATTCTATAACACTGCGTGCTCTTGAGTGTAATGTTTTAAATGTACGTTCAACAGAACCTCTTGCATGGGTTCCTGCGCATGGTCGAATTAAATATTCCGTTATTGCAAACGCCTTATCACCTAGCAATACAAATGGTACTGGTTGGGCATAAGGCGCGCTCAAGATTTGCGGGGCAGGAATATTTAGGCATTTATTTTCGAGCAAGGAGTATAAAGAAAATTTTTTAAAGACTCCACCATCGGAGACTCGACCTTGGCAATCTACATCAGCATACAATATATTATAATTAGCATCACATATAACCAGCAAAACGGTGTTGTTATAGCTTTTATAATTACTAGTTAATAGGCCCGGTTACAGGGTTATACAACAAATCTACGTAATGCCGATGTATGTTCTAAGGAGTTCTAGTAGAATTAGTTCGTCACATCTAGTAGAATTTTTTGTATTAAGCTGAAAATTTTCTGATGTAATTACGGCTTACGTTGGTGATACCTCGCTACTTACAGTGAAATCCAGCCTTACAGACTGAACATGCCAATTTGCTTCGAACATCAGGTGAATTTCATCTGTTACAACCAAAAGGAAAAATATCCTGTAAAACAATTTTTAATCACATCGAATGATTCGTTACCCTTCACCGCGAGCTCCTAATAACCGATTTGAGAATTATTCGTTCGTTTTGAGGATTTCAAAGTTGGTCAAGGCCAATGTCAGCCCGGCCATCGTGGTTTTTAATTGCTTCTTTTCAACCATCTGAAATGTTCAATTTACTACCTTGGCTCCGTCAGAATTTCTTTACAATAGTTCTGCTACAATCGCCGAAATAGGGAAAATCCAAACATTGAAGACGTTCATGGAAGGCTTAGAAAATTCCGTTTAAGATGCACATTGGGTCTCTCCAGTTTTGGTTTCATGATGTGCCATTGTAGGATCGACCACGGAAAAGAAATATTTTCGGAGCGCATGACATGTATTCCGTTTTCTACAACCATTAAAAATAGAAAATTGTTGAATAAAATGTCTAATCAAATTCCTTACCCCTTACCGACAGCAAATCAGATCTGTTTAACGCAGTATATTAATGGATGTTTTCACTGTTTTTCAAAATTTGCTGTGGTCAATGGTGGCCCGGTGGCCCGGTTGCCCGGTCCTGGCAATATTATCACCATCTTCACCAGCTATTCCTTTTCTCCTGTATGGGCATCACCATTTACTCTCCTTCTTTTTTTAAATTCACTACAACTTGAAGAGATCTTGGCCAGCCATTGCTAACTTTCCTTGGCTTTATTACCCCGTAGCGAGACAGTCTGTCCTGCGTACGGAAGTTTAGCCCGGAAGGGATTTGATCGCCCGTTCTGTGGTGTACAAACCTGCGCCGCTACCATTCAGCAATTCCCGCTCAGCAATTAAAAAATGACAAATCTTCGTTGAATTGCTTCAAACTAATATTCTGCTGTTAAAATGTAGTTAATTTTGCTTTCTCGAACTTTTGCTTATTTTCACTTGGCCAACACTCTCTGAAAATCGTACCACTTATACCATCTTGTTGAGCCAGCCTACTTTGAAATATATAACATCGTCCTACCGTAAAATATCCTTTTGTATGATCCCATTCACATTTCGATAAGTTGAAGTAGGCTTAGATCCTGTACAACAATCAAAAAACGAAACCAATCCTAGTGAACATGCAGGGTTTGTTGATTGAGCTTTCATATTGGGCAAATTAAAGTTTTACGACACTGGCTTAGAAAAACAACTATACCAACACTGCAGTAACGCTGCGTTACTGCACGAGTAGAATTTATATAGCGATAACATTCCGTTCCGCTATGTTTCGGGGATCGAATCGGTACATGTTTACCGTCTATTGCTCTTAACACATGTGGAAATTTCGATCGACTTTCGAATTGTTGGGCTACTTTTAACCATTCTTCAATCGTGCCTGGAAGCTGAAAAATAAAAAAAAAATGAACAAACTACATTAATAAAGTATTTTATTTTAATTTATTTTTTTATATATTTCAGCATCCATTGAATATTATAACATCGGTGCCAACTACGCTTAACTTAAATCCTCCAGTAAATGAAGATGAAGTAATCATGGTCCTCACTTCAGAGCCTTTACCAATTACCACACTTCATGTATCGCCATCATCCGCAATAGTACAACAAACTGAAAATCAACCACCTTTGCTACAATCGCCAATATTATCAGCAACAACACTACCAACACCAACACTAACATCTACACAACAGCCAACACCGCACAATCGTCCACTTCGCAGTCTCCACAACCACAGTCTTCAGAACAAATATTCATTTCACCGTCCACATCGCAGCCTGCCGAAATGCGGTCCTCATCGCGACGAGCTACAACCTAGGCAACAAGGAGTCAACATCGCACGCCAGCTGAACGTCGTAATGGACGAACGCAAGAGGTTGTGGATTATTTAAATAGTGAAGCCGAAACAGGCTATGCAATTTGGCCATATTGTATCGGGAATAGTAAAATTTATTCCAACTGAAAAGAGGGAGGATTGTTTTAACAAAGTTATGAGTGTTGTACATAACCAAAATTCGTTCGATAGTGATGTGCAACAATATGGACATGCAATTATGTCCTCTTTGCAAAATATGACAAAGAACAATAGAAAATCGGCATACAAAGATATTCAAGCTATAATCAACAGCCGAGATGAAGAAGAATGATTGTACAATAATAAATATTGAAATAATATGAAAATTGTTCTCTTTTAATATACAGCTTCATCCTTACCCGAACATATTCCTGCAGAACTTGTATCAAAGCATTACATACATCAACAATAATCCGGCTAATCGATCTTACAGACACCTGAAAGGAAAATAAGCTGAAATAAATTGGTAAAAACAAATATACATATACATTACTTACTCGAAACAGGTATTGCAAACTCGCAAAACAATCTCCAGTTGCCAAATATCTTAAAGTGATTAACAGCCTTTCCTGTGATGTAATCGCTTTTCGCATATTTGTATCATTTTTCCGAATTTTTGGCTCCACGAGATTCAATAAATGTTCAAAATCTTCGTTCTTCATACGGAGGAAGTTTAATGTGGCTCCCGTAAATTGCTCTTGCATTATCACGTCTGTTGGAATACATGCGTACCGCTGTATTCCGACACTTGTTGTCAGCGGGACCCAGCACTCACGATCGCAGAGAGCGATAGGAGGGAGAGTGAGTGTGGGATAGTAGGGCAGTGCGTGAGAGGTCAAGGATCAGTAGCAAGCTAGAAGAGTAGAGAAAAGGACTAATATTTTGGCGCACGTAAACACGGGCCTAAAAGAACAAATAAATTGTGCTTGCCTAAAATACCAGAATCTAGCTCTCGTCAGCTTCTATCTCTAACAACGTCCAAAAGATCGTTTCTGGCTTCACGTCGTTCCCAAGTACAAATATCGAGCAGTTTTTTTGACTTTTTTCAATGAACTTTGCGGATCGGCAGCTTATCCGGAGGTCATGGCACGCACACAAGAGAAACCATGGCGACACGAACACATTTACACCAATTTGTCAGCCGGCCTTACCGTAGGCGAAAAAAGAGGTTATTCCAGTCATGCAAAATTTTGCAAAAAGCTTTTTCAAAAAGTCGAGGGACCACGACACGTACATATGTGCCAGACCATATCTAGCACTTGCATATACCGCTTCGTTTCCATTGGTCTTCGCACGTCTCTCCAAATTTTGTTCTGCTGTTATGTTCGTACACTTTATTGTATTGTGTTTCGCCGGTAACGGACCCGACGTGGCCAGACCCTGGTGGTGAGCTAAGAGAGCGTGATGTGAGTTCGTACGTACTTATATATACTAACTTAGTTCTAAAATCTTATACTAATACATGTATACCTTAACTACGCTATAATTTACAGGGTGGCTCGCACCACACTGCTGTGAGAGGATTAACGTTCAACCGTGAGAGTTATTGGAACATTTCGGAGAGAATTAATTCGAGACTGTGTTATTTTGCTACGAAGCAGAATGGAAGAGAAGTTTATTGAAGGTTTGCATGTAAAAAGTTTTGTACTTACTCAGATTTAGGTGCAATCCTTCGTTGTATCTGGGCTGTTGGTTTTAAGGACCGCAATTTTCCTGGTGCATGTGCGTTCCGTTAAAGACGTAATAAAATGTAGCTGATTTTTTGTGTTGTAGGGTCGATGGATGGAAACTTTGCAAATACCGAATCGGATGCTTCAAGCCTTCAATTCCCAACCCCTACCCCACCAGTTCGATCCACTTCCTTGTCCCTTTCAAAGATCGCCCCGTTACAATCCGTCTCCTATCTACCTATAGTTCCCGAGCGAAGGACATCGTTACTATTACGATCCGTAACACCTCGATTATACCTTCCCAATCCGGTAAACGTGATTCCAGCCACAAATGCTACGCAGTTGGACCGCATGGAGAAACAGCTAGGGATCATGTCTAAAGTAGTGTGCAACACATCACAAGAAGTGAACCTAATTTTAAGAAACACTTGTGGCAAAGCAGAGACGCAACAAAACCAAAATTTTGAAAGGATTTACATCCAAGAAATGCTAGAGGAATTCGAAGCTAAACTATCAAATAGTAGCATTTTTATGCGGGAAACCATTTGTTTGTTTCTGCAAATAAGAAAAGAAATAGATAATGTAAATGAAAGTGAAACTTGTAGCTACTAGTTTACATTACTACTTACTACTAGTTTCGTTAACAATGTTTCCGAAATATTTGAACTCTTAGCTGTATAATTATAATTGATTTCTGAACTAACGGGAGTGGTAAAAGTTGGATATTTTACAGTCACTAAATGCCCTTCAATAAAAAATTTCCCCGATGATTCAATTGCCTTACTATACTTTACTATCTCATTCCCCTGAGTTAAAAACCAACTATTTCTATTTCCTTTTCTTAAAATATATGTAGTTTGGTTTTACCTGCAAAATAACCTCCTCTTTGTTAATTTTTAATGACGGATATTGTACTGGTTCCTTTGTGTTTTCACCGCTGTCTCAAATTCCCTAAGCTCTGTTAGTCTACATACTACCTGGTTTAATTCTCTATGGCCTGTTTTAACTAATCTCTTTATATATTGAAGCTTATTTTCAAATGGATAGGATGATATTAGAGGGAGAGGCCCGAACCTTTGTACGTCTGCTAGCATGTGAAGTAGATTATGAATGTTGCTTGTTAAATAATTTCTGGTATAAATTGTGCTGAATTCCGAAACAAATTGTTGTAGTAACTGTCCTGCATATTCCCAATATTGTTCAAATACTTTTGACGATAATATGTTGGCTGCTAAGAAAAAAAGCTTAAAATGTTCATATTGTAGAGTGATCTCGAGTTCGCCATCTCTTGCAAGGCTCGGTTCTTTCGTTCAGCCACTCCGTTAGACTGCGGTGAGTACGGAGTGGAATATTGAGCGCTTATACCTTGATACTTATAAAACTCCTGTAGACCTCTACCCGTGTATTCACCTCCACCATCAGAGCGAATCGCACTAGGCTTCCGACCAAAGGTGTTTTCTGTCCAGCGAACATATTCGACGATCTTATCGGCTGCTTCATTCTTCGTTTTCAGGAGATAGACCACACAGAAGCGACTAAAATCATCAATCATAGTCATGAAATATTTGTAGCCGCTCGGGGTAGGATTCTCCATCGGTCCGCATATGTATATCGGTGTGTATGAGGTCTAACGGTTTCTTCGATTTGCGTTCGGCCACTGGTGGAAAGGGCTTTTTGGTTAGCTTTCCCTACAAACACGCACACAATCCTTTCTCCGCAATTCTTTACAAGCAAACCACTTGCTAACCCTTTATTACGGATGGCCTCTACAACATCCATACTCCGATGACCGAATCGCCGGTGCCAAGTATGTTGACACTCTTCTGTGTGGTTTCCTTTAACTTTCATGCACGCCTCGGTAATCTTCATTTTGTACTGGTTGCCTTCAATTCCACCAACCGCGATGACATCACCTTTACCGCACTTTATTTCGCAACCATTGGCATTAAAAACGACGTCAAAACCTTTTTGCGCCAACTTTCTGACTGAAATTAAACCTCCCTCTAATCCGGGAACATACAGAACATTTTCAAGGGTAATGGCGATGCGTTTACCTTCTCCAGTCTCACCAAAGATAATACCGTGTCCGCATCCCGCCGATTTAACCTTTGTTCCACCAGCCAGCGTCACATCAGGCACATAACCGCCTTTGAACTCCGTAAAAAAGTCGCGATCGTTGGTCATATGACACGTGCAGCCGCTATCTATCGTCCAAGCGCCAGGAATTACTCCCCCAGCAACAAAACACGCCGCGCCATAAACAACAGTATCTTTCCCTGTTGGTTGTTGCTTCGCTTGAATACGCTTAGCTTCCGCTGGTTTCGGAGTCTTCTTATAGGATGACCTTTTCTTACAATTTCGCTGGAAATGACCTGGCTTGTGACAATTGAAACATTTCAACTCACCACGATCCTTTGTTTCCGCCTTTAAGACTTTCTCCTCCTTACAGCTTTCTCCTGGTTGACATTTGCGCTTCATGCTCTCTTCCCTCAATCGCGCCAATACCGATGCCATTGTGACGTCATCTCGAGGACAGCTCTCCACCGATGTCACGAAGGTGCTGTACGACGGCGGCAAAGTGCATAGAAACAAGATGATCCGTAGTAGTTCACTCAATTCGAGATTCTGTTTTTCAATAAAGGAATGCTGCTATGGTGTAAAAATGCCGCCAATTCGGACCCTTTCCAATATTTGATATAATTTAATACCCTCTGCTTACGGTGTATTTCTGATGGGTACTCTATATCAACCAATAATTTTGAAATTTTCTTCAATTCACGAGGTGTTTATTTAAGAAGAGGAGGCAATGAACCTAAAATGTAACCTTTCAATAAAGTTCTAGTTAAACCTAAATGCAATATGTGTAAATTATCTGCTACGATTATGTCCTTAACTATGTCGAATTCATTTATATCTAATAATGGTGTGTGTCGCAGCTGATGTTCAATGTATTCTCCTTTTCTGAATTCCTCATCTGTCCGATCCTACGCTGTTCCTTCAAATAGTGTTTTCCTTGCGCTCTCATCGAAGGTGCCAACTATTTTGCATTTGATACATCCATGCGAGCAAGCGAGCGATCGCGAAAAAGCAGTTAACGTTCAAGGTGAATCGGAAGAGAGAACCGCAACCGCGGTAGCAGCGAAAGGTCGTCGCCCTAAGAGTGAGAGGATAATGGCGGTTAAGGCTGCCCAACGCCGCGAAGCTGCGGCTAGGACAGAAATCGGTAGACGCGAAAATAAACCTCCCATCATCAACGACCATCCATGCTCACCCCGCGCTCCCGGCAAGGCTGATTTTGCCAAACACGAACGATCTTCCACGTCTTCGAAGCATTCGGCATTAGAACGTCTTGTGAGAGAGCAAGACGTGCAGGTCAAACTCTTATTGGCCGAAAAAGAAAAATTGATGGCAGAAGCCGAACTTAAATGCAAGTTAGCCGCATTAGAGCTTCAGCACGAGACGCAGAGGAATGATCTCGAAGAGGGGAGTAATTTTAGTGGTTCCAGCATAAGTGGCACTTCTAAAGCAGCGGAGTGGGTGCGGCGCCAATCGGAGCTTTTCGAACCGCAAGCCTGTTCTAGCGATAAGCCGGTTCAACTAGAAGACAAAAGTTCCGAAGTACCGCGCGAGGACAAGGCAGCTGATTTAGAATGGAGGCCTAACGCCAACCACATTGCAGCTAGACAGGTATGGACGAAGAAATTACCAACCTTTTCAGGGAAGCCGCGTGAGTGGCCAACATTCTACTGCTATTTTGTAGAATCAACAAAAGCGTGCGAACTCTCTCCAGCGGAAAACGTTGCCAGGTTGGAGGAGTGTTTTAAAGGACCAGCGCGAGACGACTTCGAAAAGTGGCAACGATGGGTGAGCCTACTGTCGGCAATTCATTGTCTAGAAATCCCTAGGTGTTACTTTAGCGATATCAGTTCAGCCCTCAGCACCATGCAACTACATGTGTTCACGGATGCGAGTGAAATAGGGTATGGATGTGTCGGCTATCTGCGCTCCGAAGAACAAAGGCGTATCCATTGTTCTTTAGTCATGGCATAAAGCAAGGTAGCTCCAGTTAAATATCAATCTGTGCCCAGAATGGAACTGCAAGCAGCACTTTTAGGAACGAGACTAATGCAAACAATTGTTGAAAACCATACCCTCCCGATCGGCGAGAAGTATATCCATACGGACTCGGAAGGGGTATTGGCTTGGATTAGATCTCCCTCAAGAGATTTCAAACAATTCGTGGCGTGTCGGATTGGCGAAATACTTTCGCTAACTGAACCTGCAATGTGGAGACATGTGCCAACTAAGGAGAACCCAGCCGACTGTCTGACGAAATGGGGGAAAGATACGAAACTGGAGACAAGTTGTAGATGGTTTAACGGTCCTTCATTCCTTTACCTCCCACAAACTAATTGGCCGAAACAAAAGAACATACAACACACTACCGAAGAGTGAAGAACAAACAACCTGTTAATTCACCACCAACAAAGCGAACAGCCCATTATAGACGTACAGCGATTTTCGAACTGGAGAAGATTGCTACGAACTGTGGCACTACTATATCGGTTTGCGTCGAACTGTCAGCGAAAAGGAAAGGACCTTCCAATCGAAACGCTACCAGCAACGAAAGGACAAATGCGACACCTAACGCGAAAAATAGCAGCGAAGCATGTTCCTCTCACCACGACCGAATACGTAAAAGCCGAAAGAGTAATGTGGCGCATAATCCAACAACAATACTACCCAAATGAAATCCGAATCCTTAATGGGGACAACAAAGGTGAACCCTTATCGAAAAAGAGCACTCTGCACCCATTATCACCAATTGCAGACGAATTCGGAATGTTACGTATGGATGGTCGAACAGCAAATGCGGACTACGCGACATTCGACGCACGATTCTCCATCATCTTGCCCGGATAATCAGCCTGTTGATTGACGATTACCACCTGAAGTTGGGTCATGCAAATAGCGAAACAGTGGTAAACGAGGTTCGTCAGCGGTTTTATATAAGTAACCTCCGAGTGCTGGTTGATAGAGTGGCGAAGGACTGCCAACGCTGCAAGGTAAAGAAAAGTAAGCCGTACTACTCCAAAATGTCAGCCCTTCCAGTGGAACGACTTACCGCCCGAGTCCATCCTTTCAGCTACGTTGGAGTCGACTATTTGGGGCCAGTGGATGTTACTAACGGCAGGCGTAACGAGAAGCGATATGTTGCCGTTTTCACATGCCTCGTTACTAGTGATGGGTAAATCCGACAAAAAAACGGAATCGCTTCCGAATGACTCCATAAATTTTGGAAGCGGCTCCGGAAGGTAGGAAGGAAGCGGCTCCGCCCGGAGCCACCTAGTCGGCAGCCGGAGCCGTCGGAATCGTCGGAATCGTCGGAGCCGTCCGGAGCCGTCCGGAACCTTACTTAGCCAATCGGTCAACGCGGATGAGCTCAAGCGAAAATTCGGTCACCTGAAACCAATTCCGGCCCTCTCGTACGAGAACGTGTCACCGCAAATGTTAATTGGTATCGATCATTACAGGTTAACTAGGCCATTGAAGGACAGCCAGGGCCAAAAACCGAAACGAAGACGCGACTGGAATGGCTCTTTTAGACAAGTGCACGGATTGCGAAGATGAAGCAAACAGAATGCTGCCAGAGTCAAGCTACCACATCTGCGATTGCCAAGGAGCTACCTCAAGGGCAGATCGTATGATGGCAGCGTATTTCGAAGGCTAAGGTTACTCTCGAAAGAGGATCAACGTGCAGTGACGATGCTGAAAAACAACACGCGGCACGTCGATGGACGATATGCGACTGGTCTGCTATGGCGAAGCGATAACATCTTTCTGCCGGAAAACCGTCACATAGCCTATCCAGACTGCCTCGAACGAAAGATGGGTCAGGAAAAAGTCTCGCCGAGAAAATCAACGGGATTATAAAGAATTATGTTGCAAAATCCGTGGTGTGGTGGCCCACATCTGCCCGCTCGTTGGCGCGCCTGGAGTCCATCCAGCGTAAATTCACACAGTTTGCGCTGCGTTGCTGGACCATCCAGGTTGACTATAATGGACGCTGCGCGTTACTTGGCCTGGAGTCATTGAAACAGCGGAATTGTAACGCGCAAAGACTTTTCGTTGCTGGACTACTTAACAATCGCATCGACTCGCCGGCGCTGCTCTCCGCAATTGACATCTACGCTCCGGCGAGATCGCTCCGTGCTAGACATTTACTTGACGTAGAGGAGCGTCGTACCAGCTTTGGCGCATCTGATCCGTTCCTCGTTATGTGTCGTGAGTTCAACGCCGTTTGTGATCGTTTCGAACCTGACTTGTCGCGTTTTGTGTTCCTAAATTGTATACGTAATGTGCGGCCCAATACTTGTTAATTGTTGTACAACGTAAACATATTTCAACTGATCAATGTATTGTAATTAATTGTAAAAAAACGAACGCTTCAAGGGGGCCACATACGGTCCGTTGAATTTTAACTAATAAATAACAAATAACAAAAGGTTACGTCAAAGAGATACGAGAAGATGAACGGGAAACGTTCTACCCTAGGAAGTGGTACCTGCCCGTGTTTCCCGTTACTAAGCCCAACAAGCCGAACAAAATCAGATTGGTGTGGGATGCTGCTGCTGAAGTGAGGGGTGTCTCACTGAATATGAAACTGCTGATCGGTCCTGATTTGTTGACTCCACTGCAAACTGTATTGTTCCGTTTCCGGGAATATAAAATCGGCATGGCAGCTGACATCCGTGAGAAGTACCATCAGGTGCAAATCTATGGTGACAACATACACAGCCAGCGGTTGTTTTGGCGATGGGTAAATGCAATAAGTGCAATAATTGGCTTGTAAGTCCCCGGTCTAACAAAGAAAAACACATTTTTTTTGTCAAAATTCGTTTTTATTATTCAACATAGTTCCCTTCAAGAGCGATACAACGATTAAAACGACCTTCCAATTTTTTGATACCATTTTGGTAGTACTCCTTCGGTTTTGCCTCAAAATAGGCCTCAGTTTCGGCGACCACCTCTTCATTGCAGCCAAATTTTTTCCCTGCGAGCATCCTTTTGAGGTCTGAGAACAAGAAAAAGTCGCTGGGGGCCAGATCTGGAGAATACGGTGGGTGGGGAAGCGATTCGAAGCCCAATTCATGAATTTTTGCCATCGTTCTCAATGACTTGTGGCACGGTGCGTTGTCTTGGTGGAACAACACTTTTTTCTTCTTCATATGGGGCCGTTTTGCCGCGATTTCGACCTTCAAACGCTCCAATAACGCCATATAATAGTCACTGTTGATGGGTTTTCCCTTCTCAAGATAATCGATAAAAATTATTCCATGCGCATCCCAAAAAACAGAGGCCATTACTTTGCCAGCGGACTTTTGAGTCTTTCCACGCTTCGGAGCCGGTTCACCGGTCGCTGTCCACTGAGCCGACTGTCGATTGGACTCAGGTGTTTTGTTTTTTTTTTTTTTTTTTTTTTTTTTTTTTTTTATAGAGGCTTTGGGCCTGTTGGCTGACATTCGCCTCGTTAGTTTGTATTATTTACAATTTAATCCTTAAATTTATCGTTCTCATAGTTCGTACGATTGTTTTACAATTAAATTTCTTTGTATAAATTTATAGTTCTTAGGAAATTCAAAACATTTCGTTCATTTTCTTCATTATTCGCTAGGATATCATCTATGTTATTTCCTATTTCGTGCAAAATTCTTTGTTGGTTGTAGCCATCGCAGTCTGCTAATATATGCCTTATTGTTATTTTAACCCCACAGTACCCACATTTAATCGGTTCTGATTTTGTTATCTTATAGCCGTGCGTAATACGAGAGTGCCCAATTCTTAGTCGCGTGAGTATTGCTTGCTCTTGATTGTTATACAGTTTAATCTGGTATGGAGCCACGGATGTTTTAATGAATCTAAGCTTGTTTTCCTTTAAATTCCCCCATTCTTCTTGCCATGCTTCTATTATTCTTTTATCGGCCCATTTCGTCATGTCTTTTCGGGAAAGATGTTCATGCTGTTCTTTTTCTTGTTTCCGACCTTCATTGGCTGCTTTGTCCGCTTCTTCATTCCCTTTTATTCCACAATGACTAGGGATCCAGCAAAAAGTAAGTTGAATGCCGGACGGAAGATTTTCTAAGGCCTGGATGTGGGGGTCCTTAGATCTTCCTCGTTCTAGAGCGGCCAAGACACTAGCGCTATCTGTAAAGATAGCATTAGGTTTGATGACATTTGTTGCCTCTTCTGCAGCGATGATCATAGCAATGGCTTCTGCCGAAAAAATGCTGGTATTGTCGGCTAGTTTGATGGTACATCTATCATTTGCCGAAATGATTCCGCATCCTGCACTGCTTTTAGCGACGGATCCATCGGTATAGATGTGGTGATGATTTAAGTATCGTCTTTGCAGTAGTTCGTGGAACATTTGTTTCGAAGCTGTAGAATTAGGTACTGCTTTTAGCCTTTGCTTCATTGTCCAGTCAATTGTAGGGCTCCGTTGGTACCATGGTCTATCCCCATTCCTGGATTGTTTTATAATGGGTGGTGTCTGATATTTCGTCAGTTCCATGAAGATGTTTTGGGCTCTCTGAATAAATGCATCCGCTTTAATATCTTTCTCCAGTAGACGTCCGGCTGTTGCTACTAATCTCTGTGTAATGATGTGGGAGAAAGGAAGCTGTCCACTTTCGCAGATCAGTGAGAGAGTGGGACTGGTGATATAGGCCCCGGTAGAATACCTCAAGCAAGCGTGATAAAGTGGAGCTAATGAATTTTCAAATTTAGATTTATTTATCGACACTATTTCAATCCCGTATAGCAACTTAGGAATGAGCCATGCTTTAAGAATCCTAATCAATACATTCCGATTTGCACGATGTTTACCATATCCTAACATTTTGAAAAGATTTACCCGATTTTTGCTGTTTTGCTTGGTGTAATTGCAATGGGCAATGAAGGATAATTTAGCATCAAAAATTACACCTAGAATTGTGGCTTTTCTGACATTTGGTATGATGGTTTTATTGTATTTAATATGTGGTGTTTTGTGTCCATGGCGTTTGTGGCAAATATGTAAGACTTTACATTTTGCAGCAGCGACTTCATAACCTGTTAGCTTAGTCCATTTTTGCAGCCCATTTATCCCAAATTGCAGGTTTTTTCTGCATTCAGTTATAGATTTGGAGATTGAGACTAAAGTAACATCATCTGCATATAAAAATGTTTTTAGTGTGGTAGGAATATGTTCGAAAAGAGATTCCATACTTATCAAAAAGAGAGTTGGAGATATAATAGCTCCTTGAGGAACCCCATTCTCCAGCATTTTTTTACTTGACAGTTCTGATCCAATGAGGACTTTGAAAGAGCGATTGATTAGAAAATCACTTATGTACGATGTTAACCTACCGCCAAATTTCCATGCTTTGAGTTGTTCAAGGATCTTGTATCGCCATGTTCGATCGAACGCTTTTGATAAATCGATAATGGCACAGTCCATGTGTAGATTATCTTTTGTTGTTTTAGCTAGTGATTCTTCAAATGAAGCGAAATATGTTGCAGTACCTCTACCGGCTCTAAAAGCATGTTGGGATGAACTCAAGAGATTTTTTGTTTCAAGTTCCGTTATCAATCTTCTGTTTATCATTCTCTCTAGGACTTTGCTAATGCAATTTAGTAGTGATATTGGGCGATAGCTTTCTACTTCATGACATGGTTTCTGAGGTTTTATTAATGGTATAACGTAGCTCATTTTCCATGCATCCGGGATTTTTCCTGAAACCCATATATCATTATAAATTTTTAGAAGAACGATTTTCCCTTGCTCTGGAAGGTGTTGTAATAAGGGATAGCCTATATCATCAGGCCCTGCTGAGTTCCCTTTACTTTTATTTAACGCCCATAAAAGTTCGTGCATGGAGAACAATTTGTTATAGGTATGTTCCTCAGTTTCATCAAATTGGATCTTATGTTTTTCTTTTATTTGTTTACGATGTTTGAATGATTTTGTGTAGGCAGCATCAGAAGAATTTTTGAAGAAGTTTTCTGCAAAAGTATTGGCTACTTGGACTGGGTCTGATATTGTATTTTCTTTGTCTAATATGATCACAGATGGAGATTTCTTTTTTCCTGTTAGAAGACTTACTTTGTGCCATATATCTTTTGAGGACACAGACGGATTTAAACCTGCAGTAAATCTTGCCCAGGAGTCTAATTTGGAGGCATTTATAACAGATTTGGCGTGTTTGTTAGCTTCCCTATATCTTTCTGCTAGTATCTCAGTAAAAAGGTTTTCTTTAATTTTACTAGCTTTCCGAAATTGTCTGAGCGTTTTGCGTCTAGCTTTAATTGCACAGGCAACTTCTTCATTCCACCAGGGTACGTTTCTCAAACTAGGTAACCCCTTTGTGCGTGGTATGCAAGTTTTCGCTGCATTTTTGATTAACGTACAAAAACTATTTGCATCAGGTAAAGACGACGTCATAGCAAGAGATTCCGTCATTTGGTGTTGGTATTCTTCCCAATTTGCTTCATTATATTTCCATTTGGGTCGAGATGAGAAGTGAGGAAGAGAGAGATTGCTATGGATTAGTGCTGGATAGTGGTCGCTACCATGGGTATCTTTCAGGCAAGAAAGAGTAAATTGGGAAGCTAATGCGTAATCAGTAACGCAATAGTCGAGGGTGGATGAAGTCCCGTTTGAGGGATTTATTCTTGTTGGATTTCTATTGAAATAAACAAGCAGATTGTTTGTGAGGAAAATATTTTGAAGCATTTTTCCTCTAGTGTTTGTGGTGTCACATCCCCAACATTTATTTTGGGCGTTGAGATCCCCTAAAATTATTAGCGGTTTGGGTAGTTGGTTTATAAGCAAATTAAACTCTGAATTGAATTGTGAAAAATCTGTCTTGTTGGGTGGTAGATATACGTTAAGAATTGTTGCTTCTAACGGGGTTTTAATTCGTATGGCAATAGCTGGAATTTTCGTTATTATTTTGAGAGTTTTAAATGGAATATGATTGAGTATCCCGAACCCTACGTTATGATGTCGAACGTTCCCTGTTTTAAATATCCAAGTATAGTTACTTAGAACTCCTGCGGTGAGCATAGGGGGATTCATTGTTTCTTGAATCGCAATCATTGGTGGTGAGTATTTAGTCAAAATTAATTTTAATTCGTCAAGGTTTTTGGTCATGCTTCTTATATTCCAAGTAATAGCAAATAGAGGTGTTTTATTGGATGATATTAGTTGTGTTGAGGAGGCCATTTCATAGCGTTTTTAAAGTATCGTCAAAAATATAAGAGATCTGTCCTTAAAAAGTTTACCTTTTCTTTTTCGTGTTTTTGTTTTTTGCTGATCTAGAATGGTAAGTTGAGTTGGTAGAATCTTTCGAGGCTTTTTTAGGGGGATTTAGTTCGTCTGGTGAAAAAGTTGCGTTTCTTTTGTTCGCGAACAGTGACTCATTTGATTCACTTTCGATTGAACTCTCATGTTCTGAATCCATATCAAGTCCTGAGTTAATTTTTGATGCGTGGTTGGCGTTCGTTTCCTCCATCGGTACGTGGGGCAGAGCTTGCTTGTTAACAATTTCTGTTAATGCTTCCACTTGTTTCCTGAGGCTTTCTATAGTAGCTGTTAATTGTTCTATTATTTTGTCCTTTGCATCAAAACTTTGCGCTTCTACTATTCTCTGCTGAATATTGTTGGCCATATTGCTTGGTTTTTCCATTTCATAAAGAGCCCGTGCTTCTTTAAATGTGCAGCTTTTATTAATTTTTATTTTAATTATCTCTATTTCTTTTTGGTAAAACGGACAGTTTTTTTGTAGGGCACTGTGTGCACCTTTGCAATTTAGACATTTTTCGATGTTTGTACAATCTCCATGGGCTTCACTACCACATTTAGCACACATTTCGTTTCTTTTGCAATTGGTTTTGGTGTGACCATACTGCAGACATTTACCACAACGCATGGGACGCGGATAGTACACACGTGTAGGTATCCGTTCAACACCGATAAAAATATATTCTGGTACACGAACAGCATTCATGGTCGCTACGAATGTATTAGTAGGAACAGACTGTCCGTCCACAATTCTAGTGAATCTGTATAGGTCAGTTACATTTTCACTTTCCAGGTGTTTCAAAATTTCTTCATTGCTCATTTTGCCTATGGAACTGGCTGAGAAGACGAATTTTACACTGTTTAGTGTGGGGTGCGGTTCTATAATTATTCGATCTCCGTTTATAAGTTTGGTTATTGTTTGCAATTTTTGAAATGAACTTGCTGATCGGGTTTCTAAAAGGATTTTTTCTCCTACCGAGTCTAGAGGGCGACCTGTTTCAATTTTGCCTGTTTCTAGTTTAAGTGTTTCACTTATAATCCATGGATTCTCAGGCAGTTTTTTATTTTCGACTGATCTTAATATGAGGAACCTCTTGTCCCCATACTCGTCCCCTTTGTCCATCCATTGTGGAATTGTTCTTCCTCTCTGCTCTCCACTTGTGAGAGGGGGAAAGCTTGCTAGGCCTACTGGAGGCCTAGCCATGGCTGAACTCCTAACTCGCCTAACGGGATTTTGTGTGCTATCTCTTTCTATCGGTTAAATTCTCCACTAGTGAGGCTGTATGGGTATCTACCCTACCTGTACCCCTTACCACTGCACGCACTTCTATGATTGGTTAGACCAGCCGCCAGAACTCTCACACACACCACTACAATTTAAGGCTTTTTTCTATTTTTGTCAGGGAGCTGATGAATAATGCGTCTTATCTCGGCAAGAGTTCGCACGCGACTGACTCAGGAGTGTAGTGATGGAGCCATGTTTCATCCATTGTCACATATCGACGCAAAAACTCGGGTGTATTACGAGTTAACAGCTGCAAACACCGCACAGAATCATCAACACGTTGGTGTTTTTGGTCAAATGTGAGCTCGCGCGGCACCCATTTTGCACAGAGCTTCCGCATATCCAAATATTGATGAATGATATTACCAACACGTTCCTTTGATATCTTTAAGGCCTCTGCTATCTCGATCAACTTCATTTTACGGTCATTCAAAATCATTTTGTGGATTTTTTTGATGTTTTCGTCGGTAACCACCTCTTTCGGGCGTCCACTGCGTTCACCGTCCTCCGTGCTCATTTCACCACGCTTGAATTTTGCATACCAATCAATTATTGTTGATTTCCCTGGGGCAGAGTCCGGAAACTCATTATCAAGCCAAGTTTTTGCTTCCACTGTATTTTTTCATTTTGACACAAAAAATCAAATTTTGACACGAATCATTTGAAGGTTGGTACTATATAAAAATAATATGCATTTAATACTAGCGGCGCCATCTATGTGTTAGACCGGGGACTTATCAGCCAACCTGTTATGCTAACGAGTGTAGAAGCAGAATCAGGAAGCTGGAAAGGAGATGGACTTTGAATCGCGCCTAAAACCTGAAATGGTGGTGGGAATGTGGTGGGACAACGCAACAGATAGTTTTAGCTTTAAGCTATCCCGTATAAGACATCTCGAGTTAGCACGAATGCCTTAAACGAAATTGAATAAGGTGTACTTCATTTTACATAGATTGCACATTTTTTATACTTACCCTCCTAATGATATTTTTAATCTACTTGCAAAATGTTTCTTTATAACAATAGTAAATACAAGAGGAAAGAGTAAAAAATATTGTTAATAAATAAACATTCATTGTTTTCTGTCTCATCATTAATTCATTTTTTTTTATTTCAAACACCAATAATACGTACAATGGTAAAAAAAACTATTATTATGTTGTAACTTAGTGTAAGGTGTATTCAGAAAGCATTTGAAAGTTTAGATGTAAGCCTGTTTCTTTTTTCTGTCAATATGATGATGTTGGAATACTTAAATAAAGTTCTGCGAAATTGTACAAAGTTGGATAGATTAATTATCGCTCATTCCACCAATGAAGGGGATCCTGTTTCAATTTTAAATTATTCTCGGCAATGTGTCGATCTAATTCCTGAGCTGCAAGAATCCTAGGACTACAAGTTTGGGTTTCATTTAGCCCTTTTTGTGTTAAGGGTTCCTCCCAAGGTGTGAGGCTGAAGTGGAATAATCTTCTCTATTAATTTATCATTGCCACTGTCGAATTCCTTCTTCAATCTAGGATCTAATAAAATAGCATATGATACTCTTTCTGAGCAATTAATGACTTCAAACCTTTGTTCGAGTCCTAGAATTAGCTGATCTACTATTTTTTTAACCAGATCGACTAATTTTTTTTCTTTTAGTTTATGCAAAAGAGACTTTGTTAAGAACCCCATTTTTGAGAGGGTTACAGTTTTCTGTCCCATTATTTCTATTGTTGCTGTATTCAACAATTTTAAAAAAATTGTAGATTGCTCTATGATAATCCAATCTTGTTCTTTCAGTTTTAGATTTTTTTTCATGGATGCTAAGCAGCAAACTAATGGAACTCTATTTTTTTTAAACGGTCGAGCATACATATAAAACGTAGAGTCCTAGCGCGTACGACAATCTTGTTTCAATTTTAAATCGGGATAATGCAAATTAGTATGCATTTCAAGTAGCATCTGAGCTGCTTTGGAACTTTTTTTGAAATGCATTATCAAATTTTTTGCATTATCTATTGTACTTTTGATAGAACTTTGGAGAGCTTGTTGTACGACTAAATTCAATGTAAGTGCCCCAGAAGAAAGATGCACAATGTTTAACTCTGATGCAGCTGCCTTCATGTTAGATGCATTATCAGTAACCAATGCGAATATTTTATCAGTTATATCAAACTTATTAATTACAGTGTTTATAAAATCGGCAATATTCTTTCCTGTGAGGCTAAAGGAAAACTCCGAACTTCTAGTAAGTGTTAGCATAATTTGTTGTTTTAGTTCACAAAGTGAGCAGTAATTGCCCAAAAACTATTTTGGTTAAAATTTGTCCAGCAAACTCCAGTATGAGAAAGTGTTGACGATTCTTTTAAATTAGTTTTTACAATATCAAATGTTTTATTATATAATGCTGGCAATGATGCGTTTGATAAAGTTTTTCTTGTGGGTAGTACGTATTAAGGGTTAAGGGATTTTAGAGAGCGCGAAAAATATTCATCTTCTACTATTGAGAACGTATGGTATTCCTTAAAGATCAATACAAGTAATAACGAATCGGTTCGTTCTTTTGCTTTTGATGATAAGGGCTACCGACCGATGACCAAGGTGCTTCAGTTTTCGGCCAAGGCGCTGGTGTGTGATGAACTGGAGACTTAGCCGCAGAAGCGCATGATTTACAGGTCTTCACCATATTTTCAATATCTGCATCTCTTCTTGGCCAATAGAGTAGCTTCGTGCTACTCCTTTCATTCGCTCAATCCCTGGATGACCACGGTGCATCATATCTGATACATGCTGGCGTTGCGAAGTAGAGATAACTAAACGATCTCCAACAATAATGCAGCCCTCTATTGTTGAACGAGAATCACGTCTCGCGTGATAGATTTGCATTTCACGCCCTTCCAATTCTTCGCTCCTAGGCCATCCATTCTGAACGTAATTAAACAAAATCCGAAGCACCGGATCCCATCCAGGCCCGGTGCCTTCCGAGGATTCAGGCCAGCCGCGATGTCGAGCAACTCCTGCTCCGTGACTGGCCTGATGTTGACACCGTCCGGTTCGATGACAGGCCAGGTAACAGGGGGGTGGTTCGGGCACAGCGCATCCACCGTGCGCTGCAGGACGGCCGGGTCGCGTTCTTGTGCGACACGGCTTCCACCGAGCCGTCGCAGGAGCTCCCCCTGCCACCTACCCGTCTCGTCGTCCTCCAGATGTTCCAGGAACTCGTTGTACCGGTTCAGCTTGCTGGCCCGAATCTCCGCTTTCAGCAGCTGGCGGGCCTCCTGGTGTTGTGTGGACGCTGTTTGACGGCGCTCCGGATCGCTGATCGGCACCCTGCTGAACCGATACCAAGCCAGACGGCATTCCTCCCGCAGCCGACCAATCTCCGTTGTCCACCAGCACGCCGGTTTACCAGTGTGGCCGACTGACGGGGAGACCTCCGCCATGATCTCGCTGCACGTCCGGCTCAGGGCTCGGGTCAGGCCCTCAGGGTCTGTGGCCTCCTCCACAAAGTTGGCTGTCTGCAGCGCTATATCAAACAGCTCCCTGTTGAATTCTTTCGCCCGCCAGCGTCTGCCCGCTGCTCTCGCCGTTGGTGCTGCCTCCCTTCCCGGAGTTTGAAGGCTGTTGGTCGCCGGCCGTTCCTCTACCTCGAAGGGGATGTATCTGTGGTCACTGTACGAGTACAGTCCTGGCATCCTCCATTGCCTGTCCCGACGAGGTCCTCTCTGCAGATGGTCGAGCTGGCGAAGGCGACATCGACGATGCTCGGGCGAGCGACGCCGTTCCCAAGGAAGGTGGCTTCCCTCCCCAGGTTCAGGACGCTGAGCCCGAGCCCCACCGCGAGCTGCAGTAATTCCTCGCCCTTGGTATTCGTCCTCGTGCTGCCCCAGGCGCCATTCCAAGCGTTAAAGTCGCCAGCAAGCAACACTCGGGGATGTCCTGAGGCGAGCACCTCGATGCACTGCATCATCTCGATGAATTGAGGAACCCCGATGCTTGGCGACGCGTAGCAGGCTATGATGGTGACGCCCGCTACGTCTGCCGCCACGATGCCAGGAAAGCTCGTGCTCCGGATGCTCTGAACCGGGTGGGAGCAACTGCTCACGACAATGGCCACCAGCCTGTCGCGGTCCACCACCCAGTGCGCGTTGTCGTCCGGTGCTGAGTACAGCTCACAGATCACCATTATATCCACCTGCTCCGTCCGCATCGTATGGAGGAACAGGTCCTGCGCGCTCCGGCTCCGATTGGTGTTGATTTGCAGGACCTGTAGGTGGTGGCTCCCCCCTGGCATGCTTATCGGCGTGGGGGAACGTTAGCTCCTCTGCAGCCTCCACACCGAATGCAGCTTACCTCACTACTGCAGGCGGCCGCTCGATGTCCAGTTACTCCGCAGCGGATGCAGCAGTTGCTGCGATCCAGCCCGGAGCATACAGCCGCCATGTGCTCCCAAGCATCGGAAGCAGCGGAGCTTCGCCGCTTCCAACCTGGGGGCCTTCTCCCATTTGCAGGAGGAGTGATCGATAAGCAGATGGTTTTTGCTTAGGATCACCTCCGCCTCCACCCGCGGCAGACGCACTCGTGCTCTCTTTGTGGCATCCGCCCTCTCCCACATTTTGAGCGAGGCCACCGCCGGCTCTTTGGCGAGTGCCTCCCTCAACGCCTCCCTTATTGTCTCTTCCTCGGTGAGGTTGTCTACATTCTTTAACACTACCTCCGCCATCTCCGTCAGCACCTTCACGGTCCCCAACTCACCCAGTGTGGCCTGGATGCGGCGGCACAACGCCGCGGAGTCCGCGTCCCGGGCCAGCTCCATCCGGAGATTGCCCTTCGGCGTCCGCTTCCCGATGCGGATGTACTGTTGGGCATCCTCTAAGGCCGACCCAGCTGACAACTGGTCTAAAATAAACGCTATAATTAAAAAAAAAATGCTCGACTCTCATCCGAACTGCTCGTGTCATACTCGATTTTTTTCAAAACTGCTGGAGTAACGGGATTTCTCCGGCTGACCGGCTCTGACAGATTCAATTCTACCTATGATCTGATTTGATTTTGGGTGTTTGGAATACGATTAGAGCTAAAAATTGTCGAAAACCTTTATTTAAAGTGTATAAAATCATTAAAAATGTCTTCGATACCTCTGAAGAGAAGCCGAAAAAGGACGATTCTGGCAAATAAGATGCTAGCGGCTTTAGAAGCGGAGTACGATCGTGAGCAAAACCTGCACGCAGAAGTTCCGGGACCGAGCCGGATGGTGACTCAAAATAGCGGTAAGTTTTTGTTTAATTTTTAAACTAAGATTGATTTAGATTTGTGCTCGTTATCATATTTCGGATAAATGGTGTGCAGTGAGTGAAATTTGCCATTGAAGGAGAGAAAGAGCTTCCTTCCTTAGCGTCCCGGATGTTGTTTGTTGTGCGAAAGGTTCCGGTGCAATATCGTATGTAAATCGGACCGGAATAAACCTCATCGCGTTTTTTGTAACACAGCAATTGATTCTGTAAGAAAATTTGTGTGGTTTGTTGAGATTCGTGCTTTTGTATAATTTGTGCATTGTGCTGTGATCGAACGTTGGTTTAACATACGGTGCACTGTTGTTCGATGTTAGTTCTATTGGCATCAGCTGTTGCAAAACACTCAAATGGCTCACTGAATCGATGTGGCCTTTATTAGGAGTTTTTTTATATTTTGTGCATCCCAACAAAAATATTAGTGCTGCGTGTTAAGATGTGCAAAAGTTTCGTAGTAGATAAATCTTATATGAAAACAATTTACAATGTACACAACGATAATTTTCGTTGTGGTGCTTGTGAAAACATAGCATTTTCGCTTATCGCTACTATTTATTCACATATCATTCTACCATACGAAAAATAGACACTAATAGACTTGTTCCGTTTTACAGATCCAACATCTCAGGGAGAGAACCAACCCCAGGAGATGAAAGATACATCGCAGCTTCCGGAACCGATAGACACAAGCGATATTAGTTTTAATTTTTCTGGTGGTGGTGTTCAAGGGGATGTAGTTTTAGTTGATAATAATTTTGTAGATTTAGATAGTAGTGTAGAAACTGGCGACGAGGACGATTACGTCGGTAATTGTTCCTCCGACAGTGATGTAGAAGACATGGTTGGAGAATGTACGGCTGCTCATAACTGCACCAACCATCGCAATATCTCTGATTGTTTAAGAGATTGGGCAGTCGTGCATAACCAACCACGGTCGTCGATAAATGAAATTTTGGCTATTTTCAGGAAATGGACTGCCCTACCGCTGCCCAAGGATTCTCGAACGCTGCTAAAAACATCCACTACTATCGGCAAGGAAATACGAACCCTAGAAGGAGGAGAATTTTGATACAAAGGAATAGAGAATAAGCTCAACAGCTACTTTCAGTAAGTATTTACAATATGTTCAATAAAAATGTATGAATAATTATTTGTCTATAATATTACTTTTCAGGTCAACTGTTCCTTCTACGGACCAACTCACAATCATGTTGTACACAGACGGCCTCCCACTTCATAGAAGTGCAACAACACAGCTTTGGCCCATCCTAATGAAAGTGGAAGAGCTCCCCCTAGCCCCAATCATGATGATATCAATGTTCTGTGGACCGGAAAAACCAACCAGCCTGGAAGTCTTTTTGAGGCCGCTGGTAGAGGAAATGAAAGAGATTCATCAGAGAGGATTGCGGTTCGGCGATAAAGTGGTGCAGCTAAAGATCTGCGCTATTATTGCCGATTCACCAGCAAGGGCTTTCATAAAAGGTTTTTATCATTATGTGAAACAGTTACATTTAATCGAAATACTAATTCATTGATTTTTGCAGCAACGACCAACTATAAAGCTCGGCGCACACGGAGCGCAAATGCCAAGCGCAAATCCAAGCGTTGTGTCAAAATCATTTTTTGGTTTTTCGGGCGCAAATTTCAAGCGCAAATTTTAGTAAACAAACCTTCAAGCGCAAATATATGTAAACATACAACATCTGTGACGAGCGAAGGAGGTATGTCCCAATAAAGAGATATTTTGTAATTATAATTTGGTAGAATAT
The DNA here is from genome assembly GCF_943734845.2 of Anopheles funestus. Taxonomy (NCBI): domain Eukaryota; kingdom Metazoa; phylum Arthropoda; class Insecta; order Diptera; family Culicidae; genus Anopheles; species Anopheles funestus. Next base: position 50,001,925 of record NC_064599.1, read on the forward strand.
TCATGTTATTTTATTAATTACAGTTAAGAACATGGAGAAGAAAGTTATCCAAAAGTTGGTAAGTAGTATAAAAAGAGTGGTCAACCGCTTTATCGATGGAAATACTCGATCAGTCGGTTTGTCTACTCGCAGCGGCCAAGTTCCTAGCGACTTTATTGAAGCGGCGTTTGGATGAGACCGGTCTTCTTCATAACTGGTAGTGAAAATCCTACTCCATTTATCGGAAACAGAGTTGATCCTAGATATTTTGTCATTCCAAGCTCTACTATGAGTGTACCGCCGGAACAAGCTGTCATTGTATGAAGCAAGGAGGTTGGGCTTGTGCTGTTACTTATGACCCGCCGTATACGTGATGCTGATTGTTTCTAAGTTCTGGCACTTCCTACTCCGTATACTTACTTACTTACTTTGTCGTACGCCGTCGTGTATATGTTCCTATTACAAAATATAATCACCATATTGTCAACTGCTAGCCCCATCGTACAAGCTTAGGGAAGGTTCAGTACCACCTGGACGACGATTACTGTATTTTCTTTCAATTTGATCGATAAGGCAATATTTATCAAAATACTTTTCTATTTCTTTTAGTACATACAGTCATAGTCATAGTTTAGTTGTTGAAGTCATAGTAGGAATACAATAAAATTAAATAAGTTGAACTCAATCGTTTACACAAAAAAACACGTAACAAAATCATTTTTACAGTAGAAGGTACAGAAAAAGGTACACTTAATAATAGGTCAGTTGCCAAAATCTAATATACAACATTTAGTAAGAGAAATGAAAGAAAAATAGATGAATATCACAAATAGCTATGGACATATCACACGTGGAGAATAAAGTTTAGCTTATAACTCTGCAGGAAGTATGCTCAATTTTTTTTATGATTTTTCAGAACCACGAACAATGCCTTCAATTGATTGAAGCAGTTCGTAAAGAAGCAGTTATTTGGAATAAAAAAAACAAAAATTTTAAAAATAATGCAGCTCAAAACACGGCATGGCGAAAAGTAGCGGCGGACTTACAACTAACAACTGAACATGCTAAGCATGTATGGAAAGTGTTGTTGAGTTGCCATCGAACGTATCGTTCGAAAGTAAAGAAGAGCCAAGTAACTGGATCAGGTAAGGTGTTCAAGATTTATTATCTTAATTGATAAGCAAGTAACGTTTCTAATTATGCTTTTTCAGCGCTAGAGGATGTATACACACCCAACTGGTTTGCATACGAGGCGATGAGTTTCATGTGCGACTCTGTGGATGTAGCGGAAACATTGGACACGGTAAGCGTATTATACAAAATAGTTAGCGTATTTAAAATAGTACAAGCACAAGGAATAGCACAAGACCGCCAGGTCGGATAAAGTTCATAAAATCGACTCATCAACGCAAGATCGTAGTATTTGCTCCATTTAAAATCCGTATGCAAGATGAAGCACTCGATGTCATAATCCTCCAGCGTCACGTTGTTAATTGCAGTAATGGCGCAGTTTTTAATTATTTTATTCAGCATTAAGATACTTTACATTGATATTTAATAAGAATAAGAATACTAAACCTTGGTGTAGAAAATATTACGTAGGATTATAATATAAATCATTTGCGACATGATTGCGAATACACAAAAGACGATCAGGAGCCCTAGTTGAGATGGTTTGTAGACTTTCCAGAGCCGTTTGAGTCCTATTAGTCGTGTTTCGGTTAAGGGAAGCAGTTGGCATGTAATAATCCCTTGAGGCTCTCTTGCGTAAAAAGTTATGTAAATAGGCCGCAGTTAACACAACTTTTCGCGCTTTTTGAGGTTCTAGTAATATGGGACCTCTTATAACTTGAAAGCGGTTACTAACAATACCGAACGTGTTCTCTACTGTCATGCGAGCACGAGACTGAAAATAATTAAAGGTACGTTGTATCGCTCCAAGTGTGTTATCAGCTCCTCCGTACGGTCTAATACAATAATTCGTAAAAGCAAAAGCTTTATCACCCAAAATGAAGTAGGGCACCTTTGTTACATAAGGTACTCGTAAGATTTCTGGATCCGGAATGTCCAGTCTGTTCGTTTCTAGCATTTCATATAACTGAGTATTCTTAAAAATTCCACCGTCCGAAATACTTCCTTGTCCACCAACATTAACGTACAAAAAATTGTAGTCAGCGTCCACTAATGCTAACATAACAATACTGTGAAACTTCTTATAATTAAAATAGTCAGAACCACTGTGCTTTGGAGAGCGAATAGGAACGTGTTTGCCATCAATTGCTCCTACCGCGTGAGGAAAATTCCATCGTTGTTTGAACATATCAGAGATTTCCAACCACTGTTGTTTGTTAGATGGTAGCTAAAAAGAAAAATAGTTATAGTATTAATTATCATGACTTTAAAATTCATACCATTTAACGTTTTCATGATGCTAATGAATATTGTAACTTCTCTTACAGATTAATCCGACATCTTCCATTGGCTATGGCTGTTCTAGTCGCAGTTTGCCAAAACCTGCCGTTGCTGGAGCTTCGAAACCCCATCCCCATACTGATCCTCATCAAAGCCTCATCCAACAACCTAATCATCCTATATTAAATTTTTCTCCTCACAACGAACCACCGTCCTTGATTCCTGAACCATCTAACACCATACAGAGCAATGATCATATCATAATTGAAAATTATAGTATTACTGGCAATCTTTCCCCATCATCTATCCCAGGACCTTCCTCTCTTATTCCAAACTTTCCAGCTTCAAACATCCCGATTCCGCCAACATCCAATAACCCTGACAACGATTCATACCTTCAGCAACCTTCAAACAACCCGATTCCGCCAACTATTAACAACGAAACATAAACAGTTGACCCCAGAACCCAGCGGCAAAGGAAAAAAGAAAATGACGCGGAAATCATGGCTGCACTGAAAACGTTGGTTGAAGTGACTAACGAGCATTTGGGAAATTCTACTTCGAGCATCGCCGTTACTGTGTCGCAGTGGTTGAATTCGTATCCGAAAGAAAAGCAAAACTTGGTTACTTCAAAATTATTCCAAGCAATGCACAACATTGATGAAGAGATGCGTAACACTACCTAATCGTTTATGAAAACATGAATATATGTATATGAAATATAGTGTTAATTTTTCATTCCTTCGATTTCACTATAGTTTACCTTTATATATTCTTGCAGCGCAGCAATTAAACAATCGCATACCTCAGGTATAATTGATCGGATAGACGACTGTGATACCTAAAACAATTAAATATATGAAATAATATTAAAGTGCATATATATAATATATCCATTACAAAAAGCTGCTTTTACCTTGAACAAAAACTGGAGGCTCGCATATGTTTCCCCGGTGGCTAAATATCTCAATGTTATCAGCAAACGTTCACGAGGTGTGATGGCATCACGCATATTTGTATCCATTCTTTCAATGTTGGCAGCAAGGAGTGATTCCAAGAAATAATAATCTTCCCACTTCATACGCAAAAACTTAACTATTGTGTCGTTAATTTCTTCAGCCATTATATTTCTCAGTAGAACATTTCCATCCCATTCTCGTCGAAAAAACATCGGTCGCATCCACCATGTTCTACCTCTATTGCGAAACAATGTTACTACGTTTGCCAGCTCCCTAATCCATCTTCGATCTTGCACAATTAATTCCATTTGCTAATGATTTTACTAATTTATTCGAAACCGGTACGCGTTGAACTGACAACCAAAAAGCTGATTTGTTTTCAATTTTCCATGACAGTGAAGAATGACAGTGTTAACTCCCACGGTCATGTCATGTTGATTAAACATGACCGTTGGAAAACCATTATCCATTGATAGCGCAAATTCAAGCGCAAATATATCGTGAACAAACGAGGCGCAAAAAAAATCAGTACATTTTGACACAACGCTTGGATTTGCGCTTGGCGTTTGCGCTCCGTGTGCGCCGAGCTTAATGGATACCACGGCTGTTAGAAATTTTCGGGTAATTTTCTAACTAAAAGACTTTTTTTGCCAATCACCGCTCTATGGTGCGCCAAAAAATTTGTCTTTATTCGCTTGCGTATGAAAAAGCCCCTCTATGGGCGCATCCTGCCGTTTTTATATGTGTTTTTTCTTCCATCCTTTCTTCTTCTTCTCCTGACATCCCTATTTTCTCGTATGTTTTGACAGGTCGTTGGGACCTGATCGTCCTTCCTTTATAAGGTTCCAACATTGTCCCTCCAAGTGTGGCACAGTCGTGTACGTTCCCCTATCGCAGTCACGTTTCATCGATTCGTTACGATCGTTCCTATCGTTGCCGCATGCAACGTTTCATCGATTCGTCACAATTACCCTATCTCGCGACTCGTGTAAACGCGACTGTGCTTCACTTCCTGTCAAGACCTGTCATATCGCCGCTATCGTTTGTTAGTGTTTTGTTAGTGCGTTTGTTTTGTTTTTTCGACGCCTACACCTCGTGGTAAGTTACTATTAGGTCTTACTATGATTTGTTCGTTCGCCCTCGACGTCTAAACGCGCTATCTTGTGTGCAGGTCTAACATATGTGCCGCTCGCCGTTTCTATTGTATCTTGCCTAACCTGACCGTCCTTCGCAACGATCGCCGTCGCCACGCGTCCTTTCGGCCAACGGTTTCTGGGAAGGTTATTATCGGCGACCAGCACGTCTCCTACTTTAAGTGGCCGCACTGGCTGAAACCACTTAGTCCGTCGGGTGAGTATGGATCGGTACGCACGGACCCATTTGTTTCCCCCAATCTCTGCCGCGTGCCATTTCTCTCTACAGGCCACTCTATCCGCCGCTGAACTAATGCACTTCGATGCCGGCGGTTCTGCGATGCGAAACGGAGAAGGATACTGCGTTCCTGGTTTGGCTCTTTCGTTCCGCGTGGAGCCCGCGAAACGATCACCGCGCTTGCAGAGAACGTGTGCCGTTGGTGGATCGGCACTCATTTTAATTCGCGGTCCGCGAGATTTCGTCCTCGATTCAGCGCGCTTAACATCCCGCATCGTTGCCCTCGCTGCTTCAGCTAAAACGGGAGTTACTTTGGAGGGATGTTCGACGATGCTTACATACCGTTTCTTCGCTGCCACAGCTTTGCTACGAGGACGACCTGATGCTATCGAGCATCGACCATAAACGACCCATCCCAGTGGGGTCCTCGATGCGACTGGCTCGTCGCGTTTACCGCCTAGGGTCTTCAGCGTCCGGCTTAGATTGCAGTTGTCTACACCTATCAACACACGAGGCATAGCTCGCTCGTACGATGCCAACTGCAGTCCCTTCATATGCCCATAATTTGCGGCTAGTTGACCCACGTCGACCGACTGCGCTGGAAGCGTAAACTCCTTCAACGTGTGCACCTCAGTCAGTTGGTGTACGGTGGAGAATCTGCTGCGGCCGGATATTCGCAGTGACACCCTAACCGAATCTGGTTCGTCTCTGGTCACATCTCTCGTCCATTGTAGGCGCAGCGGGTGAGGTGTGCCAGATAAACCTAACTCCACCAAAAGCCCGTGATCGATGAGCGTGGATGTTGAACCGTCACGAGGAAGGCGTAGGTGTCTACTCGGCCGCGGGGTCCATGAAGTGTTACCGGTACGTATTTTAGTAACACGTCTTCGTTAAGCCCTGTATGAGTGAGAACGTTAGCGGTTTTACCTGACTCTGCTGGACTTTTGCTGGCAGCAGAGCTGGTCGAAGATCGTTCTTCTGTGTGTAGCAGTTCATGGTGCTGCCGTCCACATCCGTCAACACCACACGACGTCATTACGTTGCATCTACCATCGTGGTAATTAAGGCACTTTCGGCATATCTTTCGTTCACTAACGAAAGCTCTCCTTGCAGCTACTGTTGTTCCGCGGAACTTCGCGCATCGGTCCAACGACTTGCAGTCCTTGCCGCACAAGATACATCCAGAATCTGTCACCGGAACGTTGTCATCCGAATTTGCAGCACTGCCGCACACTTCCCGAACCGCGGTCGCATTGAGGTACGTTGGATGAACACGCCCCGTTCCAACGGGTTGCGCATTAACCGGTTGGGACTGATGAGGTTGGTACCGTTGGTGCTGGGACCGATGAGGTTGTAGCGGTGGTTCCGGTTTTCGACGGTCCGTTTCACCGGTGCCGCTAATAGGTGCCATGTCGATGACAGCACACAGGTCATCCGCCAACTCTCCAATCCACCGACCAAACTCAAACAAACTCACTTCCGGGAGCATTTTCCTCGTTCTTGCCCACTCGATACAAGTAACTGGAGGCAGCTTTCGCACCAGCTCCTTCAGCAACGCTACATCGTACATGTACGCATGAAGACCGGACGCCTTCACCGCAGCAACCAACCTCTTCACCGCCAATCCAAATTCCACTAGCGTGGTAAGCTTTTCGATCTTAGGAGCCGGCATGCTCCTGATCTTGTTTATGGTTGCTTCCACGATCAAATCGGGTCGTCCGAAGCGAGCTTGAAGCGTTGATATCGCTTCGTCCAGCCCGCCCGGGAAAGCCAAAAGGTGTCCGACCATTTCTAGGGCCACTCCCTTTAAAGCGTGCTGCAAGCGCATGACGTTTTCGTCCTCCGTGTAGCCGCAGGTGGCGGTGGTCCGATGAAATGCGGCTATAAAAATCGGCCACGATTCGACATCTCCGGAGAAGGTCGGCAAATCCCGCTTGATCGGCTGGCGAGCCGCTATCTGGCTTTGGTTAAGTGTTGTGCTGTGTAGTGTAGTGTGATGATTAGGTGTAGTGTAGTTCAAGTGTGTGTTGTATCCCGGATGTGTAGCATTATCGATGCGTGGTGCGTCACCCAAACGTGTCGCACGACCTAAGTAGGTCGGATGTGCTGCGCGACATGCGTACTCGGGATATGTCGCATGATGCGTGTATCCCGGCTGAGCAGCGTATCCAGAATGCGTTGCATAAACCGAACGTGTCGCATACACTGGACGCGTTGCATCAGCTGAGCGTGTCGCGCGCTCCAGATATGTCGCGCGCTGATGGTTAGTGGTGTGCGTGTCGTGCAGGTCACCACTGATGACCCTAGGGTTTTGACCTCTCTCTGTGCCATCTTCCCTGGCGACGTGCCGCATGGAATCCTCCATGTTGCGCACCCACTCGTCGAACTCCGGCTCGCGCGTTCCACGTGTGCCGCGTTCTATGGCCAACATGCGGTCTTGCCGGTCAGCCTCTTCAATCGCCCTAATTTCGCGTTCGAGCTCGCGTTTTCTCTGGCGTCGTTCGTCGTACGCCATCCGCGCCGTCTCCGACTCAGCCCACGCATCATCTTGCCTCGCCTCGTGACGATACGACTCACCCGTCTTACTCCGCACCGGTTCGCGAGGTATCGCGTCTCCTGCATCAGGGATGATCCTCTCGGTGTTTTCTTCCGACGGTTGAGAATAACGACGATGAGTGAGTCCCGCCTTACTTTGCACCCGCGTTTGTGGTAGTGTGTCTATTGCCACAGTGTGATACCACGGAGTGCTTACTTCCGACGGGAGGTCATGTTCGCGTACTGTTCTCGGGGTGGACGGTGCTCCGCTGGGCCGCTAGGCATATCCTCGCGTGCCGAGTCTCGACTCGTCCCTCCAGTGGCGGTTTCCGACCCTTCCATCGCGTGCGTGTGCTGATCCATGCTGGTCACTTTCACTCGTCACACGATACCGCGCGCGTAATTTACTAACTTCGATTCGCGAAACGGTTACCCGACGGTCGTGGAAAATCAGACGCGCGCCCGAAACTGAACGATAATGAGACGACACAACTTGATTCGAATCGAACCGATTACGCTATTCGATCCAATTTTTTGGAATGTTAGAAATTTTCGGGTAATTTTCTAACTAAAAGACTTTTTTTGCCAATCACCGCTCTATGGTGCGCCAAAAAATTTGTCTTTATTCGCTTGCGTATGAAAAAGCCCCTCTATGGGCGCATCCTGCCGTTTTTATACGTGTTTTTTCTTCCATCCTTTCTTCTTCTTCTCCTGACATCCCTATTTTCTCGTATGTTTTGACAGGTCGTTGGGACCTGATCGTCCTTCCTTTATAAGGTTCCAACAACGGCTGTATGCGGTGTACCTGTGTCGGTGAATATTATGCACACCGAATGATTTTCGACATCGTCGCTGCTCCACTACGAACCGATGCAGGATTTCGAGCTAGGGAATGTCCGGGTCATCATCAACTATGCAACTCACCATTAGAGGAATTGCCGGGTTTCAACATGGTTGAGAATATACCAACGAGCGATCGCCTACATACATGCGATCTGGGAGTGACCCGTCGACACCTATTATTATTAGTTGAAAATAAGTATTCTAATTTTCCTCCTTTATCTTTTGCAGCAAAAAAAATGGATATCTAAATTCCTTACCACCGTACAACTTCCCTCTGAGATTAATCGCAAACTCAGAGGTTTGGATGTGATACGGTTTTCGAAGGGTTCGGAATTTCGATCATACCTGCATTACGCCAGTCCAGTGCTGATGGAGGAATTTTTAAGTGAGAAAGCGTATAGTCACTTCTTGCTTTATTTTTGTGCTTTAACTATATTTTCTTCCTCATTTCATCGGAGCCTTTGGGGACGTGCAGCTGAATTTATGGACACCTTTGTTCAGTTGTATGAGGAGATTTATGGTCGTGAGAACCTCACGAGCAACGTCCATAATCTTCAGCACATTGCTCAGGACGTTTTGCAGTACGGACCGCTAGACGAGTTTTCAACGTACTGTTTTGAAAACCACCTGCAGGTCATCAAACGGTCGGTTCGATCAGGCTTTCGGTGTGGAATTCAAGCTGCAGCACGTTCAGAAGAACGATCTGCATTAGGAGTGGCAAGTAGTAGAACGAACCGTCGCTATACCTACTTGACCACAAACGGGAAAGGCATTTTTTTGGCCTCCGATTTTGCTCTACGACCATTACCTAGAGACGAATGGTTTTTAACAAAGAGTAACGGAGTAGTAAAATTTTTGAGTGTCATTCAAATAAATGACAATTTTACCATAATAGGAAAACAGTATGAATATGTTTTAGATTTATTTTCGTTTCTTTTTAGCGAGGATGACCCGGATTCAGAATTTTCGTCTTCCGATATTCTTATATATAAAATACCTGCGGACGTTCCGACACAAAATGTAGAAGTGGATGCAGCAGATATTAGATGTAAACTTGTAGCCGTTCATCCAGCCCCTAATCCCACAACTACGGTAGTTTTTCCTCTTTTGCATACTCTTCGTGAAGATTAAGTAAGTATATCCGAATTTATCAGTCACTCACTTTACTAACGTATAAATTTGACTGTCGTGTAGGTAGCTCCAGAAATACCAGGATACGAGTGTGGCGTATGATCTTGCTTGACCGTGAGCAGCTCAGAGAGCTCCTATGGAAGACACTGGTAAGAAAATTATAACTAGTTTGAATATCAAAAACACACTTCTTGTTCCTAGTTATTTCATTTTAATACCTTATAACGAATTGAAACATTTTCGTTTAGACAAAGTCCCGTTTGATTTGTAAGATACCTTAGCTAGCAATTCAATTTGGTAACAACTTTCAATGATTAGTTGTACATGTATAAATTTAATTTACACAGTACTTAATAATACTCAATATAAATAACAATAACCCAATAACATCAATTAGTTTTTTATACCTAAAACAAAGAAATAGGAACAATGAAAGGAAAAGATAACAACAACACAGAGTAATTTATAATAGGCGAAAAAAGAAAGGCATCTTTTTGGCCTGTGATTTTGCTCTTCGACCGTTACCTAGAGACGAATAGTTTTTGACTTAGGGTAACGGAGTGGTAAAATTTTTGAATGCCGTGCAATACAATGACAACTTCATGCTAGTAGGAAAGCAATATAACTACAATTTTGATTTATTTTCATTTCTTTTTAGCGAGGATGATCCGGAGTTGTCATCTGAGATCCTTATATACAAAATACCGGCGGACGTTCCGACACAAGACGTGGAAGTGGAATTAGCAGATGTCAGATGCAAGCTAGTCGCTGTCCAGCCCTCAGTTCGACCCAAATCAAGAGTGTTCTTTCCTCTGCTGCATACACTTCGATCCGAGTAAGTAAAAATAAACGAACTACAACGAGTTATTGAAAGGAACCTGAACTAATTTACAAATTGATCTCTTTTTAGGTAGCTGGTAGTGTGGTAGTGTGGTGCTTCCAGCAAAGATATTGCTTTCACGTTGATATTTTATTTTTATTATTTTTCCATATGATAGTGTTCCGTTTCGTTATAATTTCCCCTTTGTTTTGTATCATAGATTAGCTAGAAATTCAATCTGGTTTTAACTTCCATTCATTAAATTGCATGAAAAAATTCTATTTATACATTAATTAATATTTCATATTATGACTAATAAGAAGTAGCATCAATTAACACCTTGTTCAGGTTTTTTAAACCGAACAAAAAACCAACAATTAAATGTAACGATAAATTCATAATTCAATTAATTCATTTAGGAACTTTGGTAAATAATTCATTTAGGAACTTTGTGTACACGTGTGTGACCAATCTGGGCGGAGCTTTTAATCACCCCCTTGTTGTTATTTACGCAACTTTTTGCGTTATATAACTTAGTTTTGAAAAATCTTTCGACAACTTCGCTCGTCACATTGAATCCCGCGTCTTCGCCAATCTCTTTAAACAGTCGCAAAAGATGAATGTTTTCATCGATCCTGACCTTAGATTGCACATTTTTTATACTTACCCTCCTAATGATATTTTTAATCTACTTGCAAAATGTTTCTTTATAACAATAGTAAATACAAGAGGAAAGAATAAAAAATATTGTTAATAAATAAACATTCATTGTTTTCTGTCTCATCATTAATTCATTTTTTTTTATTTCAAACACCAATAATACGTACAATGGTAAAAAAAACTATTATTATGTTGTAACTTAGTGTAAGGTGTATTCAGAAAGCATTTGAAAGTTTAGATGTAAGCCTGTTTCTTTTTTCTGTCAATATGACGATGTTGGAATACTTAAATAAAGTTCTGCGAAATTGTACAAAGTTGGATAGATTAATTATCGCTCATTCCACCAATGAAGGGGATCCTGTTTCAATTTTCAATTATTCTCAGCAATGTGTCGATCTAATTCCTGAGCTGCAAGAATCCTAGGACTACAAGTTTGAGTTTCATTTAGCCCTTTTTGTGTTAAGGGTTCCTCCCAAGGTGTGAGGCTGAAGTGGAATAATCTTCTCTATTAATTTATCATTGCCACTGTCGAATTCCTTCCTCAATCTAGGATCTAATAAAATAGCATATGATACTCTTTCTGAGCAATTAATGACTTCAAACCTTTGTTCGAGTCCTAGAATTAGCTGATCTACTATTTTTTTAACCAGATCGATTAATTTTTTTTTCTTTTAGTTTATGCAAAAGAGACTTTGTTAAGAACCCCATTTTTGAGAGGGTTACAGTTTTCTGTCCCATTATTTCTATTGTTGCTGTATTCAACAATTTTAAAAAAATTGTAGATTGCTCTATGATAATCCAATCTTGTTCTTTCAGTTTTAGATTTTTTTTCATGGATGCTAAGCAGCAAACTAATGGAACTCTATTTTTTTTAAACGGTCGAGCATACATATAAAACGTAGAGTCCTAGCGCGTACGACAATCTTGTTTCAATTTTAAATCGGGATAATGCAAATTAGTATGCATTTCAAGTAGCATCTGAGCTGCTTTGGAACTTTTTTTGAAATGCATTATCAAATTTTTTGCATTATCTATTGTACTTTTGATAGAACTTTGGAGAGCTTGTTGTACGACTAAATTCAATGTAAGTGCCCCAGAAGAAAGATGCACAATGTTTAACTCTGATGCAGCTGCCTTCATGTTAGATGCATTATCAGTAACCAATGCGAATATTTTATCAGTTATATCAAACTTATTAATTACAGTGTTTATAAAATCGGCAATATTCTTTCCTGTGAGGCTAAAGGAAAACTCCGAACTTCTAGTAAGTGTTAGCATAATTTGTTGTTTTAGTTCACAAAGTGAGCAGTAATTGCCCAAAAACTATTTTGGTTAAAATTTGTCCAGCAAACTCCAGTATGAGAAAGTGTTGACGATTCTTTTAAATTAGTTTTTACAATATCAAATGTTTTATTATATAATGCTGGCAATGATGCGTTTGATAAAGTTTTTCTTGTGGGTAGTACGTATTAAGGGTTAAGGGATTTTAGAGAGCGCGAAAAATATTCATCTTCTACTATTGAGAACGTATGGTATTCCTTAAAGATCAATACAAGTAATAACGAATCGGTTCGTTCTTTTGCTTTTGATGATAAGGGCTACCGACCGATGACCAAGGTGCTTCAGTTTTCGGCCAAGGCGCTGGTGTGTGATGAACTGGAGACTTAGCCGCAGAAGCGCATGATTTACAGGTCTTCACCATATTTTCAATATCTGCATCTCTTCTTGGCCAATAGAGTAGCTTCGTGCTACTCCTTTCATTCGCTCAATCCCTGGATGACCACGGTGCATCATATCTGATACATGCTGGCGTTGCGAAGTAGAGATAACTAAACGATCTCCAACAATAATGCAGCCCTCTATTGTTGAACGAGAATCACGTCTCGCGTGATAGATTTGCATTTCACGCCCTTCCAATTCTTCGCTCCTAGGCCATCCATTCTGAACGTAATTAAACAAAATCCGAAGCACCGGATCCCATCCAGGCCCGGTGCCTTCCGAGGATTCAGGCCAGCCGCGATGTCGAGCAACTCCTGCTCCGTGACTGGCCTGATGTTGACACCGTCCGGTTCGATGACAGGCCAGGTAACAGGGGGGTGGTTCGGGCACAGCGCATCCACCGTGCGCTGCAGGACGGCCGGGTCGCGTTCTTGTGCGACACGGCTTCCACCGAGCCGTCGCAGGAGCTCCCCCTGCCACCTACCCGTCTCGTCGTCCTCCAGATGTTCCAGGAACTCGTTGTACCGGTTCAGCTTGCTGGCCCGAATCTCCGCTTTCAGCAGCTGGCGGGCCTCCTGGTGTTGTGTGGACGCTGTTTGACGGCGCTCCGGATCGCTGATCGGCACCCTGCTGAACCGATACCAAGCCAGACGGCATTCCTCCCGCAGCCGACCAATCTTCGTTGTCCACCAGCACGCCGGTTTACCAGTGTGGCCGACTGACGGGGAGACCTCCGCCATGATCTCGCTGCACGTCCGGCTCAGGGCTCGGGTCAGGCCCTCAGGGTCTGTGGCCTCCTCCACAAAGTTGGCTGTCTGCAGTGCTATATCAAACAGCTCCCTGTTGAATTCTTTCGCCCGCCAGCGTCTGCCCGCTGCTCTCGCCGTTGGTGCTGCCTCCCTTCCCGGAGTTTGAAGGCTGTTGGTCGCCGGCCGTTCCTCTACCTCGAAGGGGATGTATCTGTGGTCACTGTACGAGTACAGTCCTGGCATCCTCCATTGCCTGTCCCGACGAGGTCCTCTCTGCAGATGGTCGAGCTGGCGAAGGCGACATCGACGATGCTCGGGCGAGCGACGCCGTTCCCAAGGAAGGTGGCTTCCCTCCCCAGGTTCAGGACGCTGAGCCCGAGCCCCACCGCGAGCTGCAGTAATTCCTCGCCCTTGGTATTTGTCCTCGTGCTGCCCCAGGCGCCATTCCAAGCGTTAAAGTCGCCAGCAAGCAACACTCGGGGATGTCCTGAGGCGAGCACCTCGATGCACTGCATCATCTCGATGAATTGAGGAACCCCGATGCTAGGCGACGCGTAGCAGGCTATGATGGTGACGCCCGCTACGTCTGCCGCCACGATGCCAGGAAAGCTCGTGCTCCGGATGCTCTGAACCGGGTGGGAGCAACTGCTCACGACAATGGCCACCAGCCTGTCGCGGTCCACCACCCAGTGCGCGTTGTCGTCCGGTGCTGAGTACAGCTCACAGATCACCATTATATCCACCTGCTCCGTCCGCATCGTATGGAGGAACAGGTCCTGCGCGCTCCGGCTCCGATTGGTGTTGATTTGCAGGACCTGTAGGTGGTGGCTCCCCCCTGGCATGCTTATCGGCGTGGGGGAACGTTAGCTCCTCTGCAGCCTCCACACCGAATGCAGCTTACCTCACTACTGCAGGCGGCCGCTCGATGTCCAGTTACTCCGCAGCGGATGCAGCAGTTGCTGCGATCCAGCCCGGAGCATACAGCCGCCATGTGCTCCCAAGCATCGGAAGCAGCGGAGCTTCGCCGCTTCCAACCTGGGGGCCTTCTCCAATTGGCAGGAGGAGTGATCGATAAGCAGATGGTTTTTGCTTAGGATCACCTCCGCCTCCACCCGCAACAGACGCACTCGTGCGCTCTTTGTGGCATCCGCCCTCTCCCACATTTTGAGCCCGCGTCCCGGGCCAGCTCCATCCGGAGATTGCCCTTCGGCGTCCGCTTCCCGATGTGGATGTACTGTTGGGCATCCTCTAAGGCCGAGCACGTCCGGATTGGCCGGTACATTTCCGCAAAGGAGACCCCCGGTGCCGGGACAACCAAGATGGCATCTGGTCGTCGGCGTGCGGATCTCTGGTTCGTCTGGACGGGGCGCTGGATCAGCACCGGATGTTGCGGCCGCTGCCGCTGCTGCTGCGGTGCGACCATCCGCAGACCATATCCCGGTATCGCTGCTGCTGCTGCCTAACCTCCAATGGAGGAAAGGCGTAATCCCGTTGCAGGGACTGGGATTTGTGCCGTTCCCCTATCCCTGTCCGTTCCTCGTCGTAATCTGCTCCTCCGCTATTTCACGTCGTAGGTACTCCTGCAATTCCAGCAATCGCTGCTGGGCAGGACCCTGCGGCTGACGCGCTAGGACTCTATCCCTTTGGGCCTTACGTCTCAGCGTCTTTTTGCTGGGGCCTGACTTGGTCGTGGCTTGGTTTCCCAAGCGCACTCCAGTCGCTGAATCCTCCAGCCTCACCACAGTGTTAATACCGGTCCGGTATAAGTTGAGCTCAGCCCGGAGCCTCGCGTTCTCTCTCTCGCTACGCTCTAACCGCAGGTTAAGCTCTTCAAGCTGCTCCACCAAACGCTCATACATGCTCGCCTGTTCATGTGGCGCGTCCACGAGCGGCCACGGGTTGGACTGACGAGCCCAGATGGATGAACTTCCGGCTTCTGCCTCCGACGGCGATGCGGCTGGGGCCGGCATCTCCGGGGTGACCGTTCTCCTCGGTGACGGCGTGGGGGCAGTACGCTTACGCGCTGCCGTTTCCGGTTCTACCGGAATCTCCTGAAAACTCCTCGGGGCTGGCGTAGGAGCCCTTTCCGGCGTGCTCCTAACCGATGAGGACTTCGTCAAGTCCAGCAACGTCAGCATCACCCGCGGGGACATGTTCATCTTCGACATCTTCCTCTTTTTTGGGTTCATGGATTCGGTGGCCTCCGCATCCAATGACCCAACACTATTTATCTCCGACATTACTGTTTACGGGTTGTCCGGTTTGACGCCTTGTCCAGCGTTGAAGTCGCCGGACCTAGACGCCTAGCCGGTGTGCAACTCGCCAACGCCCGACTTCACCGCTCTTTGTTCTTGTTGGCCCACACACGCGCGGCAATCACTCCCACCTTGACCCGACAACGCTCGCGGCAACACGCAACACAACACCGGCTGCAATAGCCGCTACGCACTGTACAGAGTTTACCGTACCACCACGTATGTCGGTTTTTTGTCTCTTATTCCCGTATTTTCACTCCATATTTTCTTGCACGATGCACCAATCGATGCGTTTTTTCACCACGCGTCGATTGATGTGCTTTCCACTCCGATCGGTGGAAAACTCTGGGAGTTATGGGCGGAAAACCGGTCCGCGAAAAACTCCTAAGTTTTTCCGCTTTTCCGGAAAACTTTTAAGGAAAAACCTTCGGCACCACGATTCCGCTCCGGACACCAAAAACCAAAATCCTGGCACCACTAGATCAGTAGGAAAATTGGATTGCCTTTTCCGCACACTTTCACACGCACTAGAGAGGTACCAAAAACACGTCCGTTCGCAACGGTGGTTCGCTCAAGCCTATGCAGCTTTTACACCTGACGGCAAATGATTGTATCTGTACAACCCACGATGTGTATTAATCGTTAGAAACTCACGGCTGTGTTCTTCCACCTCTACTTGCAAAAATGCATCGGAGAGGTCTAGCTGGCTGAATACTGCACAGTTGCTAAAGCTAGCAAAAATGTCTTCAGGAAGAGGTAATGGGTATTGATGATTCATAAGTGCACTATGAGGGCCTGTGGGGTCACCGCAGATCCTTATACACCCGTTCGCCTTTCTTACTACCACGATTGGCGCTGCATTCCTCAGTCATTTCACTGAGGTTAGTCACCCATTTATCTACTAAACGGCTCAACAAACGTGAACGAACATCTGCGTAGCACTCATTTCTAAGTCCACACACAAAGAGCAAACATTTTAGATCTTATTCGGACAAACCGCCAAAGTCCGATTCTACCACAGCCTTGTTTACACGACTCGAGCACGCTACAAAATCTTCCAGCTTCGTTTTCATTAATTAACCATCCCATAAAAAATAATCGATCTTCTAGAATATAACGAAAATGTTTCACCTGATTCGCCAACGACTCGATGATTCGTTCCGTTCCTGTTTGTTGCCGCGAATTCATTGTTAGTAGCACATTCGTCATTAGCCGCTCTTATTGCTTTAAAAATGCGAACACCCCTTTAAGGGTTCGCATCCAAACATTATCCCTCTCGATGTGCGAAGGTGTTTCCAAGGAGGGGCTCACGGTGTTGGGGTCGATCAATAGTGCTGGTGACTCATGATACCCAATCATGTAACAATATGTTGCAAAATATGTTAAATACATCTAAAACTTCTTCGCAAAATCCCTAGGTAGTCGGTCGGGGGTAGTCGAAGAAGGAGTGAAAGATTGTATCTAAAAAAATAAATCTGAATAAAATAATATCTGTTCAATTGTAAAAAAAAATCTGTGGTATGAGGTCTCCCTCGAAATGGACCTCAACGACATTGTAGAGGGGCTAAAAGAGAAATACCAGCTCGACGTTCTGGAAGCGTTCGAAATCAAACGCCTCGCCGTGGACATCCAATCCACTTAGTACACTTCAAGCGAGGTACCTGCTCGCTGAAGATGCTTCAAGCTGTTCGGTCAGTACAGCAGGTAATCATCAGATGGGAGCACTACCGCGTAGGGATAAAAGGCCCAACGCAGTGTCAATAATGCCAAGCACTCGTCGCTGCCAAATCAAACCACGATGTGTCATCTGTGCGGAATAACACCTCAGAGGCCAGTGCCCATCCAAAAATGGAACCAGCACAGCAAAATGCACTAATTGCGGTGCCACTCACCGCGCTGATGTTCCGGGTTGCCCACACCGTGCGAAGTATCAGAAGATACGACGACACGCCAACGGTCGTAACACTTCACATCAGCAGCTGAGAATCAACGTGTGGCAGGCTTTTCCACCGCTGACATCCACCATCACCCCACAGGTTAAGCCTGTTTCCTCTGCGGTTCCAGCCACTGCTTCTCCGGTGAACCTCTTCTCACAAGTGTTCCCGGCGTCGGCTACTACCAGCGTCCGTCAAGCTGTACCGCCCACCTCATCAACAGCGCCGGTATTTATAGCAACTGCTTTAAATACACCCGCACAAAAGGTCAGCTTGGCTCAACGCCTGGAAAACGTAAGAAATACTCCTGACACTCCAGCTTCAACTTCTGAGGAGGAACTGTTCACCCCGGAAGAGCTCTTCAGCATCTTCGCCAGAATGCTTTCTAAAATCCGCCTTTGCCGCAACAAACGAAAACAACTCGCCGTTATCGGAGAATTGCTGATGCTCCATGGTTAACAAAACCCTCCAAATCGTCTCTTGGAATGCTCAGTCCGTACGGCCTTAGCAAATCCCGTTCAACGACTTCTTGGTTCGTCACAACGTCGACGCAGCGCTAATAGTGGAAACTTGTTTCAAGCCTGGAATGAGTTTCTACTTAGGCAATTACACCATACATCGCCTGGATCGCACCACCTCTCAAGGCGGCGGCGTTGCCATCGCAATACAACAAGGAATCCGGCACGCGCTACTCCCGCACTATAACACCACCATCATCGAAGCAATTGGGGTAAAGCTTCCAACCAGTGCTGGATCACTGCAACTCACGGCAGTCTACTGTCCACGCCAGTACAACGGGTCATAGAGAGAAAGATTTTGACAGGAATTAAGCATCATCACCAGCAATCCGGCCCGTTCGCTCAACGGTGGGGATCTCAACGCTAAACATCAGCTGTGGGGCAACATGTGGGGCAACATGCGGTGCAACACCAATGGCAACACCTTGGCGGACCTTTCTCAGCATGGGAATTTCATCGTGCAGTTCCCTGACGCACCAACACACATCCCAAATCGAGGTAACCATTCTGTAATAGATTTATTTCTTTCTAATGTAATTGTCAGCAAACCCCGGACCATCGATGAGGTGAACTCAGATCACTTTCCGGTTGTAACGGAAATCGATTTGCACTGTACCCGGCATCCACCTGCTCTGCGTAAAATCTTTTGCAACACGAATTGGCTTCGCTTTGGAAAAACCGTTGACCAGCTCATCACCACCACTGACGTAGAAGCCACAATACCCGGGATTGATGCAGCAATCGCCCGACTAGAAAGTGCCATCAAAACGGGTGAAGACAAATGTGTCCCAGAGGTGAGTGTTCGGGGTGTGGTTCTCGTCCTTGATGGCCACACACGATCGCTCATTACCAGAAGAAATCAGCTGAGGCGTCAACATCAAAGGAACGGGGATCCGCTGGTGAAACATCACGCTGCGCAGCTTTCACGCGTCATCCATGAAAGAGTGCTAAACATCCGCAACAACAACTTTGCCAGAATGATCCAGCGATTACCACCCCATACACCCAGCTTCTGGAAAACAGCCAAGGTTCTGCGCACCAAACCCAGACCGATACCACCACTCCAAACGGCAACAAACCAAACGATGCTTACACCTGCTGAAAAATCCAGTGCTCTTGCACAACAGTTCGCCAGCGCACATCTGATCGGACTACCGATGCCCAGTCCACATGAGACGTTGGTGAACGCGACAAGTGACCGACTCCAGGAAGAAAACCCGTCCCTACCATCTGAGAACCGAACAACTATCGGAGAAGTGAAGGGAGCAATGAGAAGAACGAAAAACATGAAGGCCCCTGGATTCGACGGCATCTTCAACATTCTTCTAAAACATCTGCAACAGCTTCACTACTTCCCGCAATCTTGGAAGTGTGCAAAGGTCATACCGATCCTTAAACCCGGTAAAGATCCGACGCTGCCTTCAACCTAGCGACCTATCAGCCTGCTGAATGCTCTCGGCAAACTGTTTGAGCGGTTGGTCTACTGGAGACTTCGGGATGGAGTAGACGAACGAAAACTAATTCCCGCGAAGCAATTCGGGTTTCGAGCCGGCAATTCCTCCACACTGCGACTGCTTCGACTGAAAAACACCATAGCGAACAACAAACGAGTTGGAAAATCCACTGCTGCCGTTCTGCTGGATATAGAGAAGGCATTCGATAACGTATGGCACGACGGGCTCGTCCATAAACTAACCAAGTACGAGCTCCAAACTCATCTAGTGAAGCTCATCCAAAATTACCTGCAGCATCGGACGTTCCGGGTCGTCATCTCATGGTCTGCATCTAGTACGACTACGATTCCAGCTGGTGGCCCTCACGGCAGCATCCTGGGACCCCTTCTATACCTGCTGTACACCGCCGATGTACCAGTTCTTCCCAGTGGTGCACATATCTTTCTGTTTGCAGACGACATAGCTATAGCGACGAAGGGCAGGTCACTTGCAGAGCTTAGGAAAAGCACTCGGCGCTCCGATGACATCATTCAACAGTTTGGGTCCAGCTGGAAAATTAAAATAAACCACACGTAGACGCAAGCGATGGTCATCATCACACAAAAGACATATCTATCCGCTTGATCATCCTCCTGAAAAAGCTCTACGCGCTCATCAATAGACGCTCCGCATTGGATCCACGCAACAAAGTATTGTCTACAAGCAGATCTTCAGATCTTCTAAGATGAATCTTCAGAAAGTGCAAACTGGTCTGCATCGCTTCCTACGGCTGATATTGAATGCTCCTCGATGGACACAGCTTGAGAAGCTCTACGACGCTGCAAACACGACACCTTTCGATGAATTGGCCCATAACATCATAAGCCGCCTCCAGAACTCAACATCCACCTCAAACCAACAACTGGTAAGAGATCTCTTATTTAGGTAGTAATTAGTTTTTAAGTTTTTAGATTGTAAGTAGTTTTAAGTCGTTATCTAGTTTTTAAGATTACGACTAATGAAAACGTTCCTCTTATAGACACAACCCGCTTTTCCAAATGGAAAGTCTTGCTGCGGACGGTAGCATTGGTACAACGGTTCGTCACAAATTGCCGACTAAAAGGAAAAGGGATACCAATACGAACCCTTAGAGCCAATGGCAAGCAATCGAGACTCATCAAGGGAAACGTATGTGCAAGGGTTGTACCAATCGAATCAGACGAGTATAAACGCGCAGAAATGCTCCTCTTCCAGATGGTACAAGAGGAATGCTATCAAAGAGAACTTGACGCCCTTAAGAAAGGTGATAAAAGTAAGGAAGCAGCAAACCCTGAAGTCAGACGCACAAGCCCTCTCTATAATCTTGACCCGTTTCTAGATGAGTTAGGAGTAATTAGAATGGATGGCCGCACCGCAAAAGCCGCTAACATACCATTCGATGCAAGGTTCCCGATAATTCTTCCAGCTCAACATAACATTACAACTCTAATGTTGAAAGACTACCACGACCGATATGGGCACGCTAATCGAGAAACAGTAATCAACGAAGTCCTAGTTTACGATCAGCCGTCGATAAAGTCACGAAAGCCTGCCAACGCTGCAAAATAAGGAAGTGTAAGTCACAGAAGTCCCGGGCGGAGCCGCCGGGTGGTGCATGTGATAAACGGCGCCAGTCCACACGGCCGGACCGGGTTCAAATCCCATCCGGACCGTCCCCCCGTAGCAAGGACTGACTATCCGGCTATGTGGTAAAATAAGTCTAGTAAGCCAGAAATGGCCGGCGTGACCTGTAAGGTCGTTAAGCCAAGAAGAAGTCACAGAATCCTCGAATGGGTCAACTACCAGCGCAAGGACTTTTTTTTTTTTGTTAACGGGGAGGGAACCTTCAAAAGGTACCCACCTCGAAGGGCGGCTTGCGGCTACAAACCAATCCCTCCGAGATGGGTTATGTGGGATTCATCGTGACGCTGGGCCCGTGAAGCGGACCCGGCAGCCGATGGGACCCTAACTAAACCACTCCTCGACCTGATCCGAACCCTGCCGATGCGCTTGATGTGCGCAGTACTCCATACAGGAACGTTTGTGCGATGCACCCATCTTGTTGACGCGCTGCTGCTTTCCAATGCTGCTACTGCGTCATCCGTCCTAGTTGTCTCAGCTGCTGCTGCTGCTTCGTGCCTTCCTTCCGCTGCTGCTGCTTAATTCCACTGGAACGCGCCAACGCCTTAAGAGAATTAAATGTAGGCCACACCGTGCTTTAAATTTTTCATTGACACACCGTGCTTTACATGTGTTGGAGCGTGCTAAACTCCTATTGTCCTGTATTTTCTTTAACTTCCGTTGCATACTAGTGTGCCAGTTTGTCGGCATATCGGACGAGCAACACGAAGCAAACATCCTGTTTACTTCTTCGGATCGGTGATACTCTTACCCATACATCAATTTGACTACGACTGATGAAAGAATATTTTTTACACACATCCAAAAAAGATAAGTTATAACGGGCGAGTAGTCTAGTATGTTCAATGTAATTCGGACGACAGAGCATTTAAAATCTATTCCGGCAGAGCTACTTTTAAAATCAACCTTTTTTGGCGATCAGCAGGCGGACCGCATTGGAAAATTGTGCTAGTGAAAACGTTAAAAGAGGTTTGTATAATTGATCTAAAGTGTAGTGATAACTAATCAACTAAGCCAATGTTTAACATATTGCAACGGACTCATACGAATTAACTCTTTATTGCAGAACAAAAATAGCAAAAAATAAAGCAAAAGTGTTGAAGTACCTATTGTGGTGGACCAAATTGAAGATCAACCTTTTCTTCGCGATCAATAGACGGGCCACATTGGAAAATCGTGCTTGTGAAAAAGATAAAAGAGGTTTGTATGGTAGATGTGTAATGAAGTGATAACTAATACGTTAATGTGCTAAACAAAAGAATTCGACTAACAAAAATTTAATCTTCATTGCAGAAAAAAACAAACCAAAAATGGGTTCAACGAATCATCAACATGGTATTTGGAGTCATTTTGATCGACCTAATGCAACATCAAATAAATATAAGTGTAAAATTTGTAAGGATGTATTAACTGTTAGTAGTGGTTCGTGTTTTACCTTGAAGCGCCATTTCTTGAAAAAAACACCCTACGGTTTTGATGAATGAAACGGAAAACTCTGCATCGTTCAGTACATCAAAAGCAGTGAATCAAAATTCTGGTTCAGAAAAAATAATTCAAAAATCACTAGGCGACTACGTAGACATATTTAAACCATTAAGTGCTAACTCGAAAACCAGTGTAGATGAACAATTGTTAAATGTTTTTTGTAACCATGCGCTGCCGTTTTATTTATTAAACGCAAGCGATTTTAAGGAGCTTTTTCGCACAATTTGTCCCAGCTATGTTTTGCCAAATCGAAAAACGTTCAGCAACGCAATGCTCGATAAGCATTACGAACAACTATTGGGAAAAGTTCAAAATAGTCTAAAGAATGCAAAAGCCGTCTGTTTAACGTCCGATGGTTGGAAAGATTTAAATAATGCTAGTTTTTTAGCGGCTACTGCGCATTTTATACACGAAGGCGATTGCACCCTACAATCTTTATTGTTGGAATGCGAAGAATTTACAGAACGGTATACTGCTGAAAATATTGCGCAATGGTTAAGACATATAATAAGCAAGTTCAATATGCATGATAAAGTTTGTTGCGTTGTCACCGACAATGCAGCAAACATGAAAAGCGCTACGAGGTGTTTGGAAATCCAACACATTCCGTGTTATGCTCATACGCTAAATCTGGTTGTACAGGATGCAATCACCAAGAATATTTCAGAAACAGTTCTTAAAGTCAGGAAAATTGTAAATTATTTTAAGAAAAACTCACCTGCGACGCAGAAACTGCGTGATATGCAAACCAAATTAAATTACATGCAGTTGAAGCTTATACTAGATGTGGCCACACGGTGGAACTCCACCTATTACATGCTCGAGCGCTTCTACACCAATAAGGAACAAATCATTTCTTCTCTCGTACTTCTTGCAATTCCTTCAAAATTAAATGAAAGCGATTGGATAATTATGGAGGAGGCATCAAAGGTGTTAAAAATATTTTTTTTTTTTGCTCGGTTGGAACGCCCTGGCCGTATCAAGACTTATTTTACCACGTAGCAGGATAGTCAGTCCATGCTAAGGGGGGACGGGTCCGGATGGGATTTGAACCCGGTCCTGCCGTGTGGACAGGCGCCGTTTTTCACATGCACCACCGGGCCCCTTGTTAAAAATATTTGATGTGATAACAAAAGAAATATCCTCAGAAAAAAAATTTACCCTCTCAAAAGTACGTGTCTTAAACACATTACTGCTGAATAAGTTAAACCAGATGTGTAATAATAATACATCACAGGAAGTGACAAAGTTAGTAGAATGTTTAACGACTGGATTGAGGCAAAGGTTTCACTATGAAAAAACCAGCATGGTATCGAAAGGAACTGTTCTTGATCCAAGGTTCAAGCAAAAGGTGTTTTCTAATTCGAATTTATTTAAAGAATGTTGCGACGAATTGCGCATTGAAATGGGCTCCATGAACATAGAAAGTATTAACGATATTGATGAGGCACCCGAGTTAACAGTAGATGAAGCAATACGTACGAGTGAAAGCATTTGGGAAGAGTTTGATTTGGATCAAATTCATCCACAAATCGTGCTTCATTCACGATCATCTACTCAAATAGAGTTAGACAATTATATTGCAGAACCGTTGGCACATCGCAACGATGATCCTTTGGAGTGGTGGAAGCTACACAAGATGCAGTATCCTTTATTGTATCAATTAATGTTGCGAGTTTTATGTATTCCCGCCTCTTCTGTCCCTTGCGAGCGTGTGTTTTCGAAGGCCGGTGGAAAAGAAACAAGTAAGCGAAACAGATTAAAGCCCAGCAAGGTTAGCAAGATACTGTTTATAAAGCAAAATAAAATAGACTAGAATAAAATTGAAAAAAACCATGCGAATTAATCATGTATTTAAACAGAATTATTTTACGAATAAACAAACATTCCTTTAAACTACCTCTTTTAACGATGCCTGTTAGCGCTGCCAGCACCTAAGGAGAAATGAAGTTGACAGCTGTCAAGAAATGAACCAGCAGACTATAAACAAAGATTTAGCTAGGGCCGCGGCTGAAAAAGACACACAGCGTTCAGTAGCACAGAGAGCGTCAGAGGTGAAATGCGGTCACTATTTTGAGTTTTCGTTTATCTTTGTGTAAATAAGCCATAATAATACACGGCATCTTTAAAAACTTCAAAATCGGCCTTCCCTTTGTTACGTCAGTAATAAATTCTCAAAATATATTCCGTAGAGTGCTCTCCAAATAGTGTGGTGACCCACAAAACGCTTTCCAAGCCAGCGATAAAAGCGAACCACTTTGCGCTAAGGACACGCCATAATTTTGTGCTAGCATTAAAGATACGGTGCGACGTATAGAAAGAGTGCATGTGCGAAGGCGGTGTGGTTCGATTTTAGGAAAAGTGGACGGAAAGATCGCGAGTGGTTAGGGAACAAAAGACTAAGGTATAAATGTCGAAAAACAAAATGGACGATCAGCCAACTGTAGGCGCTCATGACGCCGAAGATATGGGTGTTAGTGAGGTGACGCCGAAACATAATGGCGCGAACAAAAAACTTTCGAAGAAAAAACTTTCGTTCCGGTGTGAAAGTGACGGTAGTGAGGGTTCAAATCAACGCGAAACGCGCAGCATGCGCAAACAAAAAGCGCAAGTTGAAAAAGTAGCGAAGGTGGAACCTGTACAAAGTTCTTCGGAAAGCAGCGAAAATTCTTCCAGTGAAGAAGATGTAGAAGAACAACCGACTAGAGAACAACGACGTGCTCGGCGAGGGATTTCTCAGAAATAGCCCGTGTTCGATGGAAAGCCCGAAGATTGGCCTAGGTTTTACGGTGCATTTATTGCATCGAACAAAGCATGCGGTTACACTACTAATGAAAACCTCGTGCGATTACAGGAATGCCTAAAGGGGCCGGCTTTGGAGCTTGTACGCGGAAAGTTGATCCGAGCAGAATCCGTACCACGCGTTATCGAGAAGTTGCGCCAAGTTTATGGAAGACCAGAACTTATCCTGAACAATCTTCTGTTGAAAGTGCGTGAAATGAAGGCACCAAAATCCACCGAAATGACGAGTTTCCTGCCGTTTTCAAACGCAGTAGAGGAACTGTGCGAACATCTTGAGTCAGCTCGATTGAAATATCATCTTCATAACCCGTTCCTGATACAGGAGCTGGTAGACAAGCTTCCTAATAATGATAAGCGGGCGTGGGCGCGGTTCAAAAGGAGTTGTCATTCGGTGTCATTGCGAACCCTGACCGATTTCTTGAATGATGTGGTTTCCGAAGTTCTGGAGAGCACTATAGAGATCACAGAGTATATGCCAGAACATTCGAAGCCGAAAGAACATCGTAAAAGGGCACCAATTCTGCATCATCAGACCACACTACAAGAGAAGAAGCCATGTGTAGCGTGCAAAGGAACGGACCATCGTTTACGGAACTGCTCGGCGTTCAAGGAGCAAACGTTAGAAAAGAGACGAAAGATCGTGGCTGAGAATAGACTATGTGAGGTATGTCTTAACGGCCATGGTGGAAGATGCAACGTAGGTGATTGCAATCGAATGCACCATCCACTTCTTCACGATCAGGTGAGCTTATTAACAGTCGACGGTATAAGTGCACATGTCGAGACGAATGAAAGTATACTGTTTCGGGTAGTACCTGTTAATATATCACATAATGGCAATAAACTAACCGTACTTGCCTTTTTGGATGAAGGTGCATCCATATCTTTAGTCGAACGACAATTGGTGAAGCGTCTCGGAGCTGGCGGCGTTCCTGAGAGGTTCATTATGAGATGGACGGCTGGCATCGAACGGGTGGAAGAAGAATCTCAGAAACTGGATTTGACAATATCGTCGGTACACTCTTCAGAATGGCAACTACTAAAGGACGTACACACGGTAGAAAAACTAGATTTACCACAGCAACGACTAGAACCAACTGAGCTAAAAGAGCGTTATGGTCATCTCCAAACCATCCCGCTCGAATCCTACAAAGGCAGACCGGAGATTATGATTGGGCTTAATAACATCGACGTATTTACACCAATTGAAGTCGTTTCAGGAAAAAGGGGTGAGCCCATTGCAGTCAAGACGAAATTGGGTTGGTCTGTCTATGGATACACGAAGCCCGGCTTTATTAGTACCAATATAGGGCATCATCAGCGAGTGACCAACGAGGATTTGAACAATCTGCTGAAAGAGCAATATAAGCTGGAAGAATCTGTTATCTCACCCCCAAGACATTCTGCAGAAGACGCTAGAGCTATGACCATTTTAGACCAAACGACGAAACGAGTTGGACAAAGATTCGAAACTGGGCTTTTGTGGAAAAATGACAAACGTGATTTTCCGGAAAGTTACTCAATGGCAGTAAAAAGATTCAAGCAGCTGGAATCAAAACTCACAAAACAGCCCGAGCTTCGTTCGAATCTGTGCCAACAAATAGAAGAATATCAACACAAAGGTTATGCGCATCCCATTACCACCGAGGAATTATTGAATACACCTCCATCTAACATCTGGTATCTGCCAATAAACGTAGTGGTACATCCGAAAAAGCCGAACAAAGTACGAGTAGTTTGGGATGCTGCTGCTACTGCGCATGGTGTTTCATTGAATAGTGAACTTCTTTCAGGTCCTGATCTTCTGGTTCCTCTAATGCAAGTTATCGTCGGGTTTAGAGAGAAGAGGATTGCATTTGGTGGAGATTTGAGAGAAATGTTCCACCAGATAAAGATAAGAAAAGAAGATAAACAAGCACAGCGGTTCGTGTTCAGAAAAACTAAAGAGGAACAGTTCAAAACATACGTGATGGACGTTGCAACGTTTGGAGCGACTTGTTCGCCTTGTTCCGCACAGTATGTGAAGAACAAAAACGCTGAAGAGTTTAAAGATCAGTCCCCGGAAGCTGTTCAGGCCATACAGAGGAAACATTACGTGGATGACTACTTCGACAGTGTTGATACCATCGAGGAAGCGATCAAGATGGCAAAAACAGTAGCTATGATACACCAAAATGGAGGATTCACAATACATAACTGGGTTTCAAATTCCAAAGAAGTGTTAGAAAATCTTGGAGAAATTTTACCATCGGCTCCTGTACACTTCAACCTGGATAAAGAGACGTGTAATGAAAGAGTCCTAGGCGTGATTTGGGACCCTAAAGATGATATGCTCTCCTTTGCTACCACGATGCGCAACGAAATGAAACCATATCTGGAGGGTCTTTTAGCTCCGACTTAAACGTATCGTTACAAGCTGCGTGATGGGATTATATGATCCACTTGGATTAATCACGCCATTTACTATACATGGAAAGATTCTAATACAACATCTGTGGCGATCAAAGTGCGGATGGGATGAGGAGATAAATGACGATGCTATAACACTGTGGCGCAGATGGATAGAGCTATTGGTGAAAATTAAAAGCATTAAGATTCCGCGATGCTATCTTGGTACGACACACTCCAACGCGACGAAATCAATAGAGCTACACATTTTTACAGATGCCAGCGAGCATGCCTACGGATGTGTTGCTTACCTTAGAATCATCACTGATAACGAAGTGCGGTGTAAATTAGCCATGTCTCGCAGCAAAGTGGCACCGTTAAAAAGACAAACAAATCCTCGGTTGGAATTGATGGCTGCCGTATTAGGAGCTCGTATCTCTCGCATCATAGTTGAAACACATTCGTTAAAGATATCCAAGTGTACATTCTGGACCGATTCTAAAACAGTCCTTAGCTGGATCAACTCGGAACAACACAAGTTTGTGCAATTTGTGGCTTTCCGCATCGGAGAAATATGGGAGTTGACGAGCAAACCTGATTGGAGATGGATACCCACAAAAATGAACATCGCTGATGTCATGACGAAATGGTCAAAAGGTCCTCCACTAGAAGAGGGCGGAGAGTGGTTTAATGGTCCAGAATTTCTTCACGAAGCAGAAGAACATTGGCCAGAAAAGGATGGAGATATAGAGAGCACCGAGGAAGACGCACGGAAAATAGTACTGAATCACTCAGTAATTTCAACACCACAGCTTCCAACGTGGCAAAAATTGATCCGGATAATGGCGTACGTCGGTCGCTTCATCGATAATTGCATCCGAAAGAGAAATAACGAACCAATTCTTACAATTGAAGCACCCGAAAGGCTTTCGAAGATACTAAAAAGGCATGTTTCGGCTCAGAGAATACCATTGCAACGAGAAGAACTAAAGAAGGCAGAGATAACATTGATACGACAATGTCAATGGGAAAGTTTCCCAGAGGAGATGAACATCCTGCGCACTAACCTTCAAAGTACAGATGCGTCAACAGCTAGAAAGATAAAGAAAAAGAGCGCGGTGTACAAATGTTCCCCAGTTTTGGACGAGGATGGAGTAATGCGAATGGAGTTCAGATTGACCAACAACTCTGATCTTCCATTTGATCAACGTTATCCAACGATACTGCCCAGACATCACGAGATTACAAAGAGGATCGTTCAACATTATCACAAGTCTTATGGACATGCTAACAATGAGACGATTCTAAATGAGATGCGGCAGCGATTCCACATTCCAAAACTTCGGGCAGCTATAAAAGAGTCGTCAATGTACTTGGTGCAGAGTGTATAAGTGCAAACCCCTTGCACCGAGAATGGCACCATTACCTGTAGAGAGGACTACACCGAGACTGCGGCCCTTCAGTGCAGTAGGGGTTGATTACCTAGGACCTTTAGAGGTCACCGTAGGTCGACGTAAGGAAAAACGTTGGGTTGCAGTCTTCACTTGCCTAACCGTGAGGGCGGTGCATCTGGAGGTCGTCTACAGTTTGACAACTCAGTCGTGCTTGATGGCACTTATGCGATTCGAGAGCAGATTCGGAAAGGCGGATGATATCTATTCAGATAACGGAACGTGTTTTAAAGGCGCCAGCAATGAACTTCAACGGATAGAAAGGGTCTTTTACGAATGCGCAGAGAAAGTCACATCAGCTACTACGTCGTGGCATTTCACCCCGCCAGGAACTCCCCACATGGGCGGCGTGTGGGAGAGAATGGTTAGGTCAGTGAAGGAGGCTATGTTAGTGTTGAATGACAATAGGCCATTAACGGACGAAACTCTTTTAACGGTTCTTGCGGAAGCGTGTGATATGATAAACTCTCGACCTTTGACTTATTTGTCAGAAAGCTCCACAGAACCAACAGCGTTAACCCCTAATCAGTTTCTAAGAGCACCTGGATCATGTTCTGCAATCTGCAATCCATATAGTTTAGCAGAGGGACTAAGAAACCAATTCAAACGTTCGCAGTTTCTAGTAGATAGAATGTGGGAAAGGTGGGCAAAGGAATATCTTTCGACCATAAATCAAAGAAATAAGTGGTTCGAGGATCAGAGAGAGCTGAACGTAGGCGATTTGGTGTTTATCGCTGAAGGGAAACGAAACGAATGGTTAAGAGCTAGAGTTGTCCAAACAATCAAAGGGAAAGATAATCGAGTGAGGCAAGTGGATGTGAGGTTAGCTAATGGGAAAATCCTAAGACGAGCGGTCATTCATTTAGCAGCTTTGGAAATTCTGTAAAGTCTATCGCAGGCAATCGAGAGACGTTACGGGTGGGGGTGTTAGCGCTGCCAGCACCTAAGGAGAAATGAAATTGACAGCTGTCAAGAAATGAACCAGCAGACTATAAACAAAGATTTAGCTAGGGCCGCGGCTGAAAAAGACACACAGCGTTTGTTAAGTATTGAACTAGGTATGCAAAGACGGACTAAAAACTAGAATTATAGCAAACTAATACCAACACACATATTGTAAGAATTAAGAATAAAGTTCAGTTGCAATTCAGACCCCGAACGGTTAACAAGTTATATTTTAGCAAACGCAATTCGCTAACAGCGTTCAGTAGCACAGAGAGCGTCAGAGGCTAAAGACGGTCACTATTTTGAGTTTTTTCGTTTATCTTTGTGTAAATAAGCCATAATAATAAACGGCATCATTAAAAACTTCAAAATCGGCCTACCCTTTACGTCACGTTACGTTACGTCAGTAACAGATGCCCATTAATTCTGTATGAAAACGGTAAGTATTTTACCAATAAACAAATATACTTTTAAACTACCTCTTTTAACTTGGAAAAGTCACGCATGTACAAAATATTGCACTCATTTCTGCATTCATTTGTGCGGAGTGTATACTGCACCGATAACGCGTAATGTGCGAAAAGTGAGCACAGTGCGAAGTGTGCGAAATGTGCTAAGCGGTGCATATTGTGCCCACAGTAAAAAACATACGAAATGTGCGAAGTGTGCGAAATGTGCGAAATGTACAAGGTGTGCGAAGTGTGCAAGGTGTGCGAAATGTGCGAAATGTACAAAGTGTGCGAAGTGTGCGAAATGTACAAGGTGTGCGAAGTGTGCAAGGTGTGCGAAATGTACAAGGTGTGCGAAGTGTGCAAGGTGTGCGAAGTGTGCAAGGTGTGCGAAATGTGTGAAGTGTGCAAAGTGTGCGAAATGTACGAAGTGTGCAAGGTGTGCGAGGTGTGCAAGGTGTGCGAAGTGTGCGAAGTGTGCACAGCACACTGAAGTATACGTGCGCGCTCGCACAGCACACTAAATTGTGCGAATTTACCCAACACTACTGCTGATATTCCAAAAATGTACCGGCAAATTCGAGTTGCATCATCAGACACTCAATTTCAGAGGATTGTATGGCGTTTTTCATCAGAAGATCCGATCAACGTGTACGAGTTGCAAACGGTGACTTATAGTTTGACGTCTTCACCATTCCTTCCAACTGTGGCGTTAATGCAAACCGCGATGGATCATAAAGATGAATTTCCACAAGCAGCACATGTTCTTCAACATAATACTTACCTCGATGATATCATAGCGGGTGCAAATGGTGCAAACGAAGCTTGTAAATTGCAAGCAGATATCCAGAAGATTTTAGAAAGGGCTTGCTTTGGTGCGCATAAGTGATGTCGGCGACAGCGCCACATACTTGCAACAACGTCGAGGCGAGTCCATAAACGCCGACCAAAAGTAAAAATTGCAACGCATCATCAAAATTGCAAATCAATCAGTAAACAGGTATGAGCTAGGAAAAGGGGGCAAAACAACTGTAAGCTAAGGAAAGGGGAAAAAAATCGTAAGCATTTTTTAGGTATATAAACTCGAATTAATTACAATAAATCATGGTCAATTGAAACAAAGCTTCGATGAGGCTAGAACTCGGTCCCGGCTCATTACCATCCGCCTACATCTCATCCGAACACTCCACCCGATCGCGACAAGGCAAGCACTCCCCGACAGACAAAGAGACCTCAAATTTGAGAGAATTACGGTAAAAGACCAAGAAGAACATGGAAAACGACGGCGAAACCCGAAAAAAAGCATGAAACCCTTGATTGTGTGTGTGAGCCGACAGAGTTTGTTGAAGCTAGAATTGTTTCCATCTCGTTCTGACCTATATTGTTTATCCTGCGTCCTTACTCTAGCGTTCATCCCACACTGTGACGAGCTCAGTTTGCTGTGCGCTAAGTCCAGGGCGGACGTGTTGTGGGACTTAGAAAATTTTATATCTGTGCGTGCGTAAATGATGCGCGGAAGTTTGCAAGTATGCGCGATTGCTTTGTGCAGTGCAATATGCTGACCAGTGTTGTGATTTATGTAGAGTTGATGTGCCTTTTCATGCCATTAACGTGTGGTGTTAGTTTTTTCCCTTCACTCCGTGCTTGCTTCGGCAAGCGCATTGAAATGTAGTGAGGGAAAAAACTTTCGGTGCATGTTGTGGAAACTTCTTCCCCTTTTCACACGACGATTAATTCAGTTGGTGTTGTGTTTGGTGTGTGAATGTTTATGCGTGTATTTTGGTGACAAATAGTGTTAAACATATTGTACGCGTTGGTACAGGATAGTGTTTTCGTCTTCCTTTTGTGCTTCTTTTGTGCTGCGTCATTCGCCGTGCGCACACTGTAATCCTGAGTGCAGTGAAGGATCGTTTTTTCTTCTTGCGTTGTTTGCCGCATCGTACGCGCACCCTAATCCAGTGTGCAGTGAAGGATCGTGTTTTTGTCGTCCTCTTCGGTGTTGTTCGTGTGTCGTCGTGTTTGCCATGCAGCGAAGCATGCGACATGACACACACTGTTACACGTCTTACACTATAATTGTAGAGCGGAGCTACAGCCCCGCCTACATAAAAACCATGAAAAAGCTCAAAAATTCGAAAACAGAACGAGAGGTCGCGATACGTTTTTGAATACGGGCGCGCGAGAGGCACATAGGGGTCGCCGATTCCAGCAGTGTTTTCCGCTCGAGCAGTTTAAATGCCCATATTTTGATACCCGGGTCGGCCCCGATCACAAGTGGTGTTCAAACAACATTGAAGTGTTAAAAACATTCCAGAAAAGGATCGAGGTTGCGAATTAGAAGCTGCGGGGCCACGACAGTTGAGGATTCCCTCAGAACTCAAAACCTCAGGAACTCATGAGTGATTTTGAGGGATTTGCGTTTTGAGGAAAACCTGGCCGATCAACAAAAACCTCAAAAACTTTTTGAGACTTTTTTTGAGGAATCGTTTTGACAGTTCCGATGCCTCAGCCGTTCAGAATGTAAACAAAACATATTTTTGTTTGCAGTTTTTTTCAATGAAAGTACACTTTTCTTGTGCCACTGTTAATGCAAATACCTACTGAAGAACTAAACTTAACATTAATTATAATTTAACACCGTATTTGTGTGTTTATGTTTTTTTTTGTTTTTTTCGACGGTAAATTGTTCATTTGTTGCACAGTGTGTGACACAATTTAGGTATACGTTTTAATTTAAAAACTAAACTTTTTATGCGAAAGAGTATCCTTGAATCTGGTTCTTTTGATTGATAAAATGTTTAAATACTTTCATTTCCTTAAAACAACTTTTTATTGGCCATATTTTCCATTGAATTGATCAAAAAACACCTTCGAACAAAGATTATAATTACATGAAATACGTAACATTTGTCAAACACTGTTTGTTGTCGCTGACGAAAAGAGAGGCAGCATGAGTTATGACCAAATTTGAGAAAAACCTCAAACGGCCACGGGAACATTAGTTTTGAGACGCTTTTTGAGGGAATTGAGTGACTGAGGAAGTTTGAGGGAAAGTCTCAACTGTCGTGGCCCCGCAGCTTCACAGCACTCAAGTCCACCACAAGCACCACGTAACACACTCGCGTAAGTCCAGCTGTGTTGCTAGTCGACAATATAGCATGCACAGTAGTGATGGGTTCTCGGAATCGCACCCACGGCTCCGAACCGCTTCCGAGCATAGCAACTCCGGCTCCGATTCCGGCTAGGTTAAAACCACGATTCCGCCCGGAGCCGTCCGGAGCCGTCCGGAATCGTCGGAATCGTCCGGAACCGTCCGGAGCCGCCTAGTCGGCAGCCGAAGCCGTCGGAATCGTCGGAATCGTCCGGAGCCGTCCGGAACCGTCCGGAGCCGCCTAGTCGGCAGCCGGAGCCGTCGGAATCGTCGGAATCGTCCGGAGCCGTCCGGAACCGTCCGGAACCGTCCGGAATCTACAACTTAGCTATTATGATTAATTAAGTTAATCTTTCTTCTTTTAGGTAGCGACTCATAAGGGGACCTCTCATGATCCTGATAAAAGTTCCCAAGTTAACAGAAAATGTCTACGACATAATCAACCTGGAAGCAGTAAACATGAACGGCTCAACGGTAGACATCCCTTTCAACCTGGCGACGAAATTCGGCGATGACATCTATAAACAAACATCAGCCTGTAACATTTGTGACAACAATCTACTGATCACAGATGAATGCATTTTCAACATGCTGACGCACCGTACTCCCAAATGTCAAACCACACGACGAGAGAAAACTGTCCGCTTTAAAGAAGTAATCAGGGGCATAATCTTGGTTGACACTAAAGGGCCGATTACATTATGTACTTTTGCTTGGTTTTTACTATGTAAGAATGTGTCAAAATAATTTCAAACTGCTCTATTTGGCAGAAAACATCAAAGTGGGTAAAGAGACTAGGTGGGCTTATAACTTTGACGCGGTAGACATATTGAAAACCAATTAGAAGGTTGTGGGTTCGATTGTGATACATATATTTTCACTCACACACATAGCACATTCCAAAGGATTCGCTCACATACATTGACAAAAAATCGAACCCATAAACGTCAAATTTTAATTAATTTTGCTACAGCGCAGCTGTCAAATCGTTAGGGATAAGCCCACCTGATATCTATACCCACTTTGGAAAACATCATGACTCATGTGTAATCGCAATCTTGGAACAAAGTTGGTTTTTTCTATGCTCATGTTTAATCGAAATTTAAAATGACGAGTTGTTACATATAATGGAATTGAAAAACTGAATCATGAATGAGTCTAAAATTATCGGATTAATAAAAATAGACAAAAATTTTTGCTGCATATAAACATATTTCATTTGTAAGTGTTAGTGAAGAATACTCTACTATAGTAGAGAATTCTTCACTAACACTTACAATGAAATATGAAATGAAATATGTTGTTGGTAACTATCAACTCGGAGACAATACGACTTACGCTTACGCTTACGCTATTGTACACAATACAATATAGACTTCTATGGAAAAATTCGTGAAAACATCAAAGTGGGTAAAGAGACTAGGTGGGCTTATAACTTTGACGCGGTAGACATATTGAAAACCAATTAGAAGGTTGTGGGTTCGATTGTGATACATATATTTTCACTCACACACATAGCACATTCCAAAGGATTCGCTCACATACATTGACAAAAAATCGAACCCATAAACGTCAAATTTTAATTAATTTTGCTACAGCGCAGCTGTCAAATCGTTAGGGATAAGCCCACCTGATATCTATACCCACTTTGGAAAACATCATGACTCATGTGTAATCGCAATCTTGGAACAAAGTTGGTTTTTTCTATGCTCATGTTTAATCGAAATTTAAAATGACGAGTTGTTACATATAATGGAATTGAAAAACTGAATCATGAATGAGTCTAAAATTATCGGATTAATAAAAATAGACAAAAATTTTTGCTGCATATAAACATATTTCATTTGTAAGTGTTAGTGAAGAATTCTCTACTATAGTAGAGTATTAGTATTAGAGTTAGTGAAGAATTCTCTACTATAGTAGAGTATTCTTCACTAACACTTACAATGAAATATGAAATGAAATATGTTGTTGGTAACTATCAACTCGGAGACAATACGACTTACGCTTACGCTTACGCTATTGTACACAATACAATATAGACTTCTATGGAAAAATTCGTCAATATTGAAGCTACTGTTGCACGATTGGAGAGGAAGCTTCAGTTTACCACCAACTTTTGTGCTCTTCGGTATAGTTTGAAATGTCCAAAAATGCCGAAAAATAAAAATTTGATTATTGATTTAATCGAAGCATGGAAGAATTTCCCATGCATTTGGAAAAAAGAAGATGCTCATTATAGCAATTCGCACGACACATTGCTTTCAAAGAAATGCTCAACATATTGAAGATCTACGAACCAGACGCAGATGTTCAAGCCGTGAAAAATATGTTAAATTACTTTAAAAAAGCATTCCACGCAGAACGTGTGAAAGTGGAGAGAAGTTCGCGAAGCGGTGCAGATACGAAGGATGTTTACCAGCCAAAGTTGTGGTATTATGAACTTCTGCAGTTTTTATCGCCAACATGTGAAACCAACCATTTTTCTAATATGGACAGTATCGACGCGGAAGCTGTGGAAACAAGTACCACTCTTGATAATACGGTAATGTAAAGCACCGCTTAAAAGTTTATCGAAGTTTTATGAAAACCCGTTTATATGAATAGTTTATTTTTATTCCAGGAGAATACATACGACGAGGAGTATTTGGACGAATCGATTTTAGATGAGAGTTCATCATGCTCCCGGGCCTTCGAGAAATCATCGCGGAGCGTAACAAGCTAATAAAGCAAAAGACAATGAAAAAGAACTCAGAAAAAAGGTAATGAGACTCGTGGCAGACAGATTAGAAAAGAACACAGAAAATGAATTTATTGAATATATAAGGCCCGGTGGTACATGTGATAAACGGCGCCGGTCTACACGGCTGGACCGGGTCCAAATCCCATCTGGACCGTCCCCCCGTAGCAAGGACTGACTATCCGGCTACGTGGTAAAAATAAGTCTAGTAAGCCAGAAATGGCCGGTGTTGGAACCTTATAAAGGAAGGAAGATCAGGTCCCAACGACCTGTCAAAAGATATGAGAAAATAGGGATGTCAGGAGAATAAGAAAAAAGTATGGAAGAAAAACAGGTATAAAAACCGCAGGATGCGCCCATAGAGGGGCTTTTTCATACGCAAGCGAATAAAGACCAATTTTTTGGCGCACCATAGAGCGGTGTTTGGCAAAAAAAGTCTTGTTAGTTGAAAAAGTTTCCGAAATTTTATAACAGCCGGCATGACCTGTATGGTCGTTAAAAGCCAAGAAGAGAGAGAGAGAGAGAGAGAGAGAGAAGAAAAGAATTTTTTGAAGTGCCACCAGAAATGTTACGATACATCAAAACAATGATAAGTGAAGCCATATTATTAGGACAAGAAGGACAATAGCGCATCAATTCTCGAATTGTAACCGACTAATTTTTATTGTTACTTCCATTCTGCTGAATTCTAATATACTGCCGAAAGAGAAAAAATACATGAAAAGTATTGAGTTATGTGTATTATTCGTTTTGAATGGATTCGTCTTGCCAGTGAACTTTACCTTCGTTTATAAAATATTTTACGTATTTTGATCTTACATTTTTTGCCTCTGTTAACACATTCGTAGAAGACGACGCTGGCGGGCTTATTAATGCTGATTCCGAAATTGCATCATAATCGCCCAAACTATAGGAGCTTGAAGTTTGTGCAAGAAAGTTATGCAGATAGCAACAAGTTAAAATTAGCAATTTAATATTATCGACGTCCTTGAGCAAAATAGTGGAAAGAAATATTCTAAACCTACTAGCTAAAATACCGAACACATTTTCCACTACTCTTCTAGCACGGGACAAGCGATAATTAAAAACCCTATTTTTTTAAGGTTAACCCAGCTATTCGGAGGAGCAGCATCGGGTGGTATATTTAATTGGTTTTCAACTAATTTCTGATAAAATTTGGTTTTTTGAATACAACCACCGTCCGACTCGCTCCCTGCTCCACCTACATCACACATAATAAATCTATAATTTGAGTCTGCTATTGCCATCAGGATGACACTGTTGAATTTTTTATAATTAAAAAAATTGGATCCGCTGCTTGGAGGAGGCGTAATTTTTACATGCTTTCCATCCGCTGCTTCCAGACAGTTTGGAAATTGCCATTTGTTGCTAAAACCACTGGCAATATTTTTCCATTCCTGTTGGGTGCGAGGCATCTGTAAAAAAATTGGATGTAAGTGTTTGTCCACAGGAACATTTATATTTAAAAAATGTTTGTTTTAACTTTGTGGTCTAAGGTATAGAAACAGTAGCCCAAATAAAAACTATGCACGAGGCACGATTAAGATACTGCTCAAGAACACAAACCAGAAGGATCAGAAGGCATGTCCAGATAAATAAGTATGAAAATACAAAGTTCTTATACTGTGTGTGGAAAATCAGCGGACACTGTGACTTTAATCCACGCTCGTACACGTCTACTATCAAAAAAGCAAAAGCCTTAGTTTGGTTTTTCCTCTCTTTATTTTGAACGCTAAAACGGAGCCAAGCGCAAGGATAAAATTTATCAGTGTTCTCTTCTCCGCTTCTCGTTTTCCACTAAACGCCGTTTGTACCAAGGAGTTTATAAAGACAAGGTGAATTTTTATCGCTTTTCCGGCAGGCCGCCATTGTGGGAGATATCTGTCAAACTTTGTTTACAAATTCATATGGCTTGCTACGACTAAAGTAAACAAACAGCCAGTTGATGTATATTCAGTTCTTTATATTCTTTCGTAAAATCTGTTCATCCACATCGTATAAGATTTTAATGTCGACTATTGTTCCCTGACCGCCACTAAATATTCTTCATTACAAAATATCGCACATAAAAGCGCGAACGGAGTAAGTTTGTTCATCGTTATAATAGGTTTCCATGAAGTGCGTGGACCGTTTGGTCGGAAAGTGTTGCTTTTGAAGACTACGGAACCGCAACTCGGTGTTACAATGGCTCGGTAACCGATGTGTTTCAGCTGCTGGCTTTCCTTCACACCCAAAAGACATTTATCGTGTCGACCAAAGAAGGTATGCGTATGCGTTTAGTGAAAAACATCGTCAAAAATGTAACCATTACGATCCAGAGCAATGATTCACGCACCTCGCTGCCAAATCTCTTGGACAAGAGCAGCAGCAGCAGCAATAAGATTTTTCCACACCAACGTCGATGCCGCCTCACTTCCTGTTTAAGCTGTTCGCTGTTCCTGTTCGCAGTGTAATCGTGTAAGCTAAAATAGGTAGTTCCATCAGAGGCCTTTTTTATATCTTAAAATTCTGCTTCATTTCGTTCTTGATTGCAGACCTCCTATCGAAGTCTTATCCTCAAGCTTATCAAATTGCAAAATCCTTATCTATCCGTATCCGTTTGCGGCGACCAATACCTGCAATCGCTCCTTCCTTAACGTCACGATGTATTGGGACGACCGTGCGTTTGGACATTGATAAGTAAAAGTGCCTCAACAAAAATGCCTCCTGAACACATAAGAACCACCACAGATGCCAACTGCTGTCTCGCGAACTTAATTAGAGAAAGTTGTGGTTTGAAAAAATCGAAAGTTAAATTACGGATTATTCATTGCCCATTAAGGTACCAATTTAAGAAAATTTTATTGTTTTTCGTTTTGCTTCGTTCCATGCAGTCTTCGTATTGGTAGAAGTATAACTTCTCAACAAAGGCGAATTTATTCAACAATTGTATTGTATCTGCTACGAATAAATTTTATCAACTTAGTACAATATATCTATAATATAATATATCTTATTTCTACTATGTGTTTTTGTATTTGTATTATCACATTTTTCTGACTAGATCGGTAATTTGCACGTATGTATTGCTGTTAGATATTACCGCCAAAACATTCGAACTAAACTTGAAACAAATGTAACATAAATCATCAATCGTTGAAACTCGAAAGCTTCCTGAGATGCTAGTGGACATCCAGAGCCGTATCGTGCCGTCGCTGTCGTGAAACCATCTGAATCGTGAAGACAAACCGGAGCCATTGAAATTATGGAAACTCCCCTAGGCCAGTGAATTTCGTAGAATCATTATGGGTCAGTTTATAAGATTCGAAATCATGTGACATCACCCTTGTTAGTGATGTCAGTGTCTTTTAAAAAATAGTATGAAAGGAAATATAGAAACTTCTATTATACAGTGATTTTCTTAATTGTTGTGCGCAACAACACCTTCGCGTGCATACTCATTTTAAGAGACCTGCAATTTCTCCTCTGGGTTA
The DNA here is from genome assembly GCF_943734845.2 of Anopheles funestus. NCBI lineage: Eukaryota > Metazoa > Arthropoda > Insecta > Diptera > Culicidae > Anopheles > Anopheles funestus. The sequence continues at coordinate 50,041,828 of NC_064599.1, forward strand.
TGGACTGCCTATGAGTACTTTTCTGATTCGGTCTATTCCCATGTGTATTGCACAATCAGTTTACTGAAGCTTCTCGAGCGTAATTGACTGCAGTGAGTGAGATAATCGTGTAAATCATACACGATCCTTGCCTTGATCACGCGTCCTTGCCTTAAAGTGACAAAATCCGTAAACTGTTATCACTAGGGATTTGGTAGTTCGTATGGCGAAGACTCAGAATGGATAGCTGCTTTGTATAAAAGATTTTATAATTTTCCTTACATACATTTCCATGTTTTATGAAATCGGAACATATTCACTGACTCCAAATGTTTCTAATAACTCCACCAGCTCAAGACAAGTCCAAAAGTTTTAAGTTTCAAGTGTCCCGAATAGTCTGAACGGCTCTAGTGGTATCATGGTATTGACTGCTTCGGTCGGATCCGTGCATAACAATGGTCATGGTCAGTAAAAGCTGAATAATTTGGGATTTTGACTACAGCAACCAAATATCTTTGTAAACTATTAATTGTACAACAAACTTTTACCGAATATCCAAAAACCAATTGTTTAATAATTGATACTATTTTCTAAAGTACTTTAAACTAGGTATAAGTAATAATAATCCATATTTCAACCAATAATAATCCATAGTTCAACAATAATAAAAAGCAAATAACGGTTAACAAAACTACACACAGCAAATTGAATTTAAAATGACTACCTAGTTTACTATTTTTCTTAATTTGTTTGCTGCTTGTCTATGACTAGTAGCTCTCCTCTTGTTATTCAGTCTTTGATTTTCTTTATATTTGTTATTAAGGAATCTCATTCGTACTATAATTCTAAGCTTAGCAAAAGTTTTTAAAATTTCGTAGGGGGTATCCGGGAAATGTGTTTTAAGGCGGTTTGTTAAATTATTTACAATTTGCACGGTTTTGACTAGATTACCATCTTTGTGCAACTGTTGGAATATTTTTTCCATTTCAATTCCTTGTTGCATTAAATGATCAGATGGCTTATATAATCCCCCTGCTGACAAATGCTCAACAAAAGATTGAGGCTGGCTATAGCAATGATCTTCTGCCAATTGGTACGTGTATGTTCCCAATTGTAAATTAGGATACTTTTTTTTAAATTTTCTTCCAATGTATCCCATTATGTACTCTAAGCCATCCTGCTCCTGTTCGTTTAAACTGAATATCAGGTCTAGGTGTTGTGAGTTCAACTCGTTTTCAGTTTCAATTGTTTCAAAGTCGTGAACGACTTCAGCTCCTTCAAAAATTGTGGCGACTACAAAATGTTCCTGACTAACATTTTGGTCATTATAATTTTCATCAGCGCCAGTTGTTGTTATGAACACATCAGGTTCAGCGATAGTGCTGTTTTCGGCGGTATCTGTTACAGATTTTAAAAAAGTTGGTGATTTACCCAAAATCATTAACCGAATTCTGTATAGGCAGGTTATTGGGGATGGATGGTCATAAGTACCACCTTTTTGCCGCAACTGAGAAAAAAAGTTTTCCAGAAGATCTTGATTTAGCTGAAATGAAACAAATATTTGAAAATTAGAATTTTGCAAAGTCTTTTATTATTATATAAAATCTCACCTTATGTGTCGATAAATAGACGATGTTGTGCTTTTGCTTCATGTCGCCAAACAGCATTTTCAATGAATTTATTTGCATCAATATGCTTCTCTGGAAAATTTGCATGTTATTTTTACCAACCACTAGCATGTTCGAAATAAATTCAAACATGTCATCAAGAGCTTTTATTTGGTTTTCGCTGCCAGTGTATGATCTTTTATAATGCAATTTGGCATTGGGATTGTGTGAATTGGACACACTGAACCATAAGTCGATAATTTCGATCATATTAGCCAACTCTTTTTCAGTTGGCAGATATCGTTGTAATGATACAGCTGTCGTATGAGACAAAAGCTCTGCTGCTCGACGCACATTTTGGCGTTCTTGATTCGACAGCACCAAATGTCCAACATTTAACTTAAATAGAGGCGTTAATTCGGAACCTAATCTACCATCAACTAAATCACGCAAAGGTTGAGCTGTGATATTATTACCTTTATAAACAAATCCATGGTCTACAAACCAATTTCGCAAAAGTTTCAGTAAATGTGGCGCGTCTGGAAACACATAAATATTAGACTTTGTAATAGGGTGCTCGAAGTATGGCTTGTTATAATCTTGAGCCCCAAGCTCTTTCCAACAACTAATATTAGTGGAGCAGTTGTCACTCACAATTCCAACCACATTTATCTTCTTATCGTGTAATTTACATATTAAGCCATTTAAAATATCTTTGGTCATTTTCTGGTCGAAACCAATAAAAATGGGCTGCTTCCAATTTTTAAATAAGCCTCTAGCCATAACTACCTGTATGTAGTTATGGGGCCCAATAACCTCATCTGTTGCGGGATTATACTCCATTGTATATTGAATTTTCATCTCATCGAAACTCAATATACACTCTACATCCCGAGCATTAGAAGAGCTTGCAAAATTTCCTATAAAAACTAGAACATCTTCCAAAATACCTTCATGCAAGTTTATTTTTCGTGCATATTTTTGCAAAGTTGATATCGATGGTAAAGGATACTTCATATCTTTCATCATATACTCATACGCTTTTTTTGAAAAGTATCTCAGCGTAAGAGCGCTGCTTATTTCTTCCTTATTCCACCTTACGCGTTTTTTTTCTTCCATTATTAGGTCTATTTGGTTGGAAGAAATAGAACTTTTTAAGGCGTTTTTCATCTTGGGAATAAACTCGTTCGCTGGGATGCAAGATTTTTTTAAAAGGCTTAATTCTTTTTCTAAGCTTTTAATTTTTTGTTTTAGATAATAATTTTCGGAAGCCACATGATTTAAAGATTTTTTAAGTCTATTATTAGCCTCTTGTAGCTTGTGGTGCTCAGATATGATTGTTTGGTTGGTGATGTTTGGTATATTTGGAGCATTTCTTACCAATAACGCTTCAGAGGAAAAAGCATCATTGTTTTCCGAATGATCTATTTCCTCATTATGTAATGCTGTTTGTAAAACAGATCGAATTGTTGGAATCGCTGAAATTAAAAACAAGATCAAAGATGAAGGGTATTTCTAACAATTGTCGTTTGTTCATTAGGAGAAAATTTTAAAAACTTACCATTTGGAAGAAGAATTCTTCCAATTACTTTTCCTCTTACAAATACATTCTGTGGCATTTGAAAATCACTTTTTTGAAAGTGTGTTGAGCACACTACATCTCTTTCCGAAGGTTTCCAATTTTCCCCCCGATTACAAAATTGAACCCATGCTCGACGAGCAGGGTCATGTTTTGGAAAAATGTGGAAGGAAATTTCCAATGCACGTCTTTTCACATTGTGTCGATTGTTACAACACATTGAAACAGCACACGGAACAGGCATGATGAAAAGTAAAAAAAAGTTCTTGAAACACGTATGAAAAGCAAAAAATAACAACTTACGAAACTACCTAAATAAACTAACTTACTACCGAACTTATAAGCTAACTAACACGCTAAATAATCAAGAAAAACACTATCCTTAAAATATCATACGTAACTAATTGCTTCAAAGAACTGTTGATGTGGATCTTAAACTAGAATCTACACATCTAAGCAAGTTATAGTTATTATCACTAGTTAAAAAATAAAGAATAATATTACTAAGTGATAACGTAATCAAACTATAACCAAAATTTAAACCAACGAAAACACACTTCCAAATGATTTCAAGTCAAAGCCAACAGAAACGAATTAAACACCAACCGAGCACTTCACAAGACCAAGATGCTATGATTGTAAACAACGCTTGCGGCAACAACACCCCTTCCCTATTCCTTCTTCCCCACCACTCCCCTTAAGAACCACGGAACACATGTGTCAAGTTGAGAAATGTCAATTTGCTCTGGACAACTCTACCTGGTAAATACAAATACCTTGGTTTGTACTTGTTCCCCGTCTCGTTGACAGTGGGCCCTTCTGGCAGTTCGCCAACTGTCACCACTTACTGGTGATGGCCGCGCACATTACACTGTGAGTTCTGAATTAGAAAATTATGTATTTGATCTGTTTTTAAAATGACTTCTTACACAAATGATTTGAAAAATGATCCCGATAGAACAAACAAATTAGTATAAATAATCGGCTAAAGTCTGAAACACGATCCCCCCCACTCACGGTCACTCATCTGCGTGTCAATTTTTCGTTCAGGGTGGTTCGGAGACTATGCAATGTGGCCTGAATTTTATTTTTTTTACAATTACTATTAAATTGTAAGGAGGTTTTCGCATAGTGAAAAGTGATTTATTCATCGAGGAAGCAAGTTCCATACGCTGTTTGTGTAACCGTAAAATTTTCCTCATTTTTGGCCCAACTTTGCCCCATAGCTCCGCCGGTATCCAAGATATCGCCAAACTTTCTTCTGGCCATGGCTAGATGGCACTTGTGGCTAGATTTCGTCCATGTACTACTAATCGCTACCATGTCTGTAGCCGGAGCTATTCGCGAAAGCTCCAACGGATCGCCAATCTTTGACCTGTGGTCGATAGATGGCACCAATTGCTACATTTTCTCCTTCGACGGCCATGCCCTCAGGTGTCTGTGTCTCGAAACATAATTAAAAACACACGCAACCGATTTCGAACCACCCTGCACGAAAAAAAGTCACTCAAATGAGTGCCCGTGAGTGGGGGGGGGTCGTGTTTCAGACTTTAGCCCATTTTAGTAAGTTTGATCATGTTAGATTTTTATGTTAAGTTAAATTGAGGCAGTTCGTTATTATTTCAGATTAATGGTCAGATGACTATGTGAATTTAATGGTAATCTTTTGTAAAATATCTTTATGTACTCTTTCAAAACGTGTATTATGGCTCGGCATGTTTCAGGTATTATATTCGTTAGCGATAGTTGAGAAATCCCTGTGTGAAACCGTACATCGTGGTACGTTCCACCGCTGATTAGAAAACGCAACGTTGCACTTAATCGTTCATGTGCACTGATCGCCATTCTGAGATGCGTGTTCTTGCGCTCAATCACAGGTGTGACTTTTTGTAGCAGCAGGAAGTAGGATTCCTCGTTCATCCTTACATAATTCAGCCAATCATGCGGTTCAAGCCGTAACTCCTCTATCATATTGACGTGGGAAAATTTGGCCCGTGTAACCGTATAACCCACTTTTCTCGTTTTTTCTTTTTCGGTGGATTATGCAAGAACAACCGCCACAGCCAACAGCAAATCTTCATCCATTTCAACACTATTGATAAAGTGAATACGATTCTAAACTTCCTTAATGTGATTGAATCGCTTGAAAAAACAACTACAAAATCGTTTGTTTACATTACGCTACGCGGGTTTTCCAGTGCAAATCGATTCTATGACAGATACTACCACACGGTGAAATACCCACATGACATTTTCCGAAGATTTCATATTGACCTCTCGCAGTTTACACAGTTTACAAAGAAAAAAGGAAGAAGCAAACGCAGAACACGCACATGCACACAGTCCGCGTTGCTGGATTTCGTGATCCGAGAGAGTGCAAAATGGACGCGTTGATTTGAGGAGGTTTAAAATAATGAATTATTTACGAACTGTGTCCTCAAAGGTATGTAAAAGTGTTGAAAAATATAGAGCACATTTATTCGAAGCTAATTATGTTCTTGTGTTTCGATTTCAAGTGTTTCAAAAGACCATTCAAGGGTGGAATCAAACAGCATCGTCAGCCGCAACAGCATGCAACAGTGAACAGTGCAGGAAGGTTGTTCATCTACAGCCATGATTCATCATATATGTGTTTTGAAGTTTTTTTTGTTCTTTTCAAGTGATAAATTTGATTAATTTACTAATTTAAAGTAGTTAAAAATAATAAAAAAGTGAATTAACAACACTTGTTAATATAGTGAAAAAATATTGTGAAATAAAAAAAAATATTTGAGGTGTAAATTTTTGTGTACGTGACTGTCGAAAGAAACGACGAGAGAAAGAAATGGCGCACGATCGGGTCGCTCAGGCCCATCTGGCAGAAAGACACTCACGGAGCTCATAAATTGATCGACTAATCGTTCGACCAGCTGAACGACTAGCGAAGTTATTGGTCGCGTACACATTACGGCTCATGAGACGTCCAAAAAAGCCGAAGTCATACAAAATTTCAAAAAAATTGGGTCCTGCCCTGGACGCGTCCACAAATCACGAGGAGAAAGAGGATTCGGGAATTATACCTGGGATCTTCGCGAAGTGAAAAAGGATTTGGAAATTATACCTGCGATCCGCATCAGAATACCACGTACGCTGCATTCGGGGTAGCAATCGGTAAAGCGTTGTTTTGCTTAAGCGTGCAGTAAGCATAGAGGGTTTGTTTCGGTTTTCTACGAAGTTACTTGTGGACGTGGCCAGGGCGTGGGCGTTGTGTGTGTACGCTCGCATTCGATCGATATTTCCGAAGCGACCCGACCGCGCGTCGTTGAATCCGAAGCGACCCGATCGTGGGCCGATTAATCCAAAGCGAGCCAATCGCGTACGCCGATTATCCTGAGCGACCCGATCGTGCGCCATTTCTTTCTCTCATCGTTTCTTTCGACAGTCACGTACACAAAAATTTACACTTAAAATATTTCTTTTTATTTCACAATATTAACAAGTGTTGTTAATTCACCTTTTTTATCATTTTTAACTACTAAAAATTAGTAAATTAATCACATTTCTCACTTTAAAAGAACAAAAAAACTTCAAAACACGTATACGATGAAATCTTGGCTGTAGATGAACATCCTTCCTGCACTGTTCACTGTTGCATGACGTTGCGGCTGTCGATGCTGTTTGATTCCACCCTTGAATGGTCTTCTGAAACACTTGAAATCGAAACACAAGAACATGATTAGCATCGAACAAATGTGCTGTATATTTTTCAACACTTTTACATACCTTTGAGGACACAGTTCGTTGATAATTCACTATTTTAAACCTCCTCAAATCAACGCGTCCATATTGCACTCTCTCGGATCACGAAGTCCGGCAACGCGGACTGTGTGGATGTGCGTGTTCCGCGTTTGCTTCTTCCTTTTTTCTTTGTAAATTGTTTGAAAATCACACTCGGGTCGCTCGGTCAGCACGATCAACACCAACACATTGACAAAACCGCTCACCACAGGGCACGAACGGCAAAAACCACTCAAAAATAGCGAGATGGAATGATGAAAAAGCGAGAGGTCAATATAAAATCTTCGGAAATTGTCAGATGGGGGATAATCGGCGCACGCGATTGGCTCGCTTGGAATTCATCGGCGCATGCGATCGGGTTGCTTCGGATTCAACGACGCGCGGTCGGGTCGCTTCGGAAATATCGATCGACTAACTTCGCCTAGTCGTTTAGCTGGTCGTACGATTAGTCGATCATTTTATGAGCTCCGTGAGTGTCTTTCTGCCAGATGGGTAATCTACACAGGACAAACCGAATGTTTTTTACCAGGCCTTGGTAGAATCTGTCAAATCGATTTTTACACATTCTACCATGGTAAAAACCAAGCAGAAGTACATAATGTAATCGGCCCTTAACGAAAACGTTCTCATAACTGTCTTGTGGACAAAATCGAACAGTAAGCGAACCAACAATCATCGAGTTAGAAGACTGTTCAATAACGATAAAAACGTCACGTTTACGAAGAAGCCACAACGATCATATGTCGGAGAATACCTAGCACCCATGTATGGAAAAGTGATGCACACGATTAAGCAACCCATAACAAACAACGAGTTCGATCGTATCGAAATCGATAACATGCGGAAGATAACAAAACTGCAAGAGATGAGCAAGTACCTACATCACGATGAATACGCAATCATCATCGGCACAATCATCCTTCTATTGGGAATATGCTTTGCATACCAAATTTTCATACTAAAGAGGAAAAATCCAATAAGGGTATTACCGCAGATCATAAGAATCGAAGAACGACCAATAGAGATGACATCCAACACTCCACCCAAAATCACCCAGAAGAAAAAGACAGTACAACTTCCGAGATTGAATGAAGATGCAACACCAACGTTGGTCACACATTCCAACGTTCGACTCATTAGTTCCATCACGGAAGTCAGGCAGACACAGGATACTCGTGTTACCGGCCTGATCTACAACGAAGGGTCGCCACCATGGTAGCAACGATCGTGAGGTCGCCACCACGGTAGCAACGTTCAACGGTACAGCGTGGGGTCGCCATCGTAGCAAGTGATAGCACAACCCCACAACCGGAATACAACCCTCAAGAACGAACGAAGCAACCACCGGAAAGTCGATGGCGCGATCTACGGATGACGACATCGAAGGACCGCGATTGGCTGAACGGTAAAAACGCTGAGTGTATAAGAAAGTTATTATAAATTAGGGCCAGATAGGGAACAAGCTTTAGTCTTTAGGCTACAGTCGCAGGCAAAGGTGTCTCCAGTATAAATAAAAAAGAAAAATAAAATAAAAATTTATTTCTTTGTTAGTAATCGACCACGAATTACATAACTTATAGTTCCGTTATTATAATGCAACACAATGCCATGGTGTCCGAAAATAGTCTTTAAAGTGCAATGTAGTGAGTGTGCAAAATGAGCATAAAACATAAACGGACGCGGAGCAAACATAAGTTCGCCTATGATTTTTTTTAACATCTATGCTACACTACCGACATACATATTATCAACGTTTCACTTTGTGGCATTGATCGTAGGACACAGTCTCTTGCTGACCCTCAACGGAGAAAGACGTAATTTGGCTATCGTTCTAAACCGGGATAAAACCTGATTTGTTTGGTTGTGTGAGTGAGGTGCGCTGCTGCTTGACAATTATTGGTGCGTAGGTAAATTGGTGTACAGGTATAGTGGACTGTCATAGGCATTACGGGTATTAGTGGGGTGGTATTAGTAAACTTGACATACTTCTGAGTACGTACTAACATCTTGAACGATCTGCTGACCGAAAATGTGGTGGCCGCCTGTCGGCCAAGAGGGTCCTTCCCTCCCCACTTCAAGTAGGGACAGGACTGTTCCTCACTGGATGGACAGTAATGATTCTTTCGGAGAGAAGAGGTATTTAGTTCTCAGGGCCGTGGATAATAATGAACTTCCCAAAAACCCCTGGATTATCAGTGACACTATAAAAAGAGTCACCGGAAAGGTAGAATGTGGCCGTCCTTTGGACGCACAAAACACGAAAATTTTAATAGAAACCAGATCTGCTATTGCGTTCGAAAAAATGCAAAAGATCACTAAACTTATAAACGATGTACCAGTAGTAGTGGAACCGCACCCTACACTTAACAGTGTTAAGTTTGTTTTCTCCGCTAACTCTGTTGGCAGTATGAGTATTGAGGAAATAATGAAACACCTGGCAAATGAAAAGGTTACCGATCTGTACCGCTTTACAAAAAAAGTAAACGATCAAATGTTAGCAACTAACACATTCGTAGCCACGATGAACGCTGTGCGTGTACCGGAACACATTCTGATAGGCATGGAGCGCGTACCAACAAGACCATACTATCCAAGACCAATGCGCTGCGGCTTTTGTCTGCGTTTTGGGCACACCAAAAAATACTGTAAAAATTCCGAAATGTGTGTGAACTGCGGATTAACTGCTCACGGTGCATGTCAATCGGAGGCTAAGTGTATAAATTGCGGTGGATCTCACAACAGTCTTGATAGAAATTGCGAACATTACCTAAAAGAAGTTGAGATAATTAAAATTAAAGTAAACAGAAACTGCACTTTTAAGGAAGCTCGTGACTTAATCACTCTCCAGAGACCAAAAACAACCGTAGTACAACAGAGAATTGAAGAAGCCCAGAAAACCGACCACAAAGACAAAATTATTGAACAACTCACAATCACAGTTGAAAAATTACAAAAACAAATTGAATCGCTTACAGAAACCATAAAAAAACTATCGACTCAGAAAACTGAAATCACGGACAAATGCATTACTGACAAACAAATATCTATCGAAGAAGATGAAGAAGACGATCTTGACTCTACGTATGAAAGCTCTGTTCATAGCGACAACTCAAGCTACAATCCTAAGAACAAAAGATGCGCCGCTTTTTCTCCCGATGAGCAAAAACCACCCACTAAATCTCCAAAAGAAGAAAAGACAAACATTGTAACTCGCAGGGCAAAAAACAATCATCGAAAATCTAAATTTAAATAACATCCCGGAATTTACTATTCCATACATCCAAAAACATAGATTCAACCCATTGCAATGAAATGCTGCCAAATCTTTATTCTCATTCAAATCAAAAACCTAAACCACTCGCCATTTCATGGAAGCATGACAAAAAATTTAGATGAACTAAAAATTATAATAACTAAGTATAAACCACCTTTTGTGGCCCTACAAGAAACAATGAATCCAGCCTCTATCGCATCTACCCCGTTAAAAAATTATGATTGGACATTTAAAACAAACAAAACCCCTCATCATAACGTAGCAATTGGAGTACTCAAACATATACCGATGAAAATCTTAAAATTGTCTTCAACTCTACCAGCCGTAGCCGTTAGAATCAAGGCGCCATTTGAAAGCACCCTTTTATGTTTATATCTTCCCCCAAACCACACCAATCTATCAGAACTTGATTCCAACATCCATGCTCTTATAAATCAACTACCTAAACCTCTTTTAATACTAGGTGACTTAAACGCCCAAAATAGGGACTGGGGATGCCAAAATTCAACTCGTCGTGGAATGCGGCTACAAAATATTTTTGAACTGCATAATTTGTGCACACTGTTCAATAGTTACCCGACCAGAATTGCTCCATCAAATGGGACAACATCTACTATAGATTTTTGTGTTACTTCTTCTTCCTTAGCTTCAAAATGCTCTATTTCGGGTTTGAAGGACACTCATGGAAGTGATCATTTTCCAATCCTTTTGAGTAGTAAACATGATGCTTCCTCTGAATCTTTTAGACCCCGATGGAAGTATAATGAAGCTGACTGGGATAATTATCAAGAAAATATATCCTCTCTTTTATCAACTCACGTATCAACCCCTGACATCTCAACCTTCAGTGAAATCATCATTAAAGCAGCTTTAAACAGCATCCCAAAAACAAAAGGAAGATATCGCACTAAATATACAGTTTGGTGGAATAAAACGGTAGCCGACGCAATTCATGCAAGAAGATCTGCCCTCAGGAAATTCAAGAAAGCGAGTAAAAATCAAAACAACATGTTTATAGAAGTTTTAGCAGAACAATATCGGGAAGCTAATAGAGTTGCTAAATCAGCCATTCTCTCAGCCAAAACGGAAAGTTGGAATAACTTCGTAAAGGGCATAAACCCATCCATGACCAGCAAAGATATGTGGCACCGTGTAAATCTTCTCAAAGGTAATAGTACACATAATAGCCCAATTTTTATAAAAAACAAAAAGCCAATTTCCGATCAAACCGAAGTAGCTGAAATTTTTGCAGATCATTTTTGTAAAACATCCGCGACTGCCAACTATTCCAAAGCGTTTAAATCGCATAAATCCCGTTGCGAGATAAACCCTATAAAATTCAATGCTCACAAAGACCAGAGCTACAATAACCTTTTTACCCTTCAAGAACTTTCCTGGGCTCTTAAAAAATGTCAAGGAAATTCAGCTGGGCCCGACGATATTGGATATCCGCTATTGAAAAAACTTCCTTTTGAAGGTTTGTTTACCTTACTGCGCATTTTTAACAACATATGGAAATCAGGCAACATACCTGAAGAATGGAAAGTAAGCTACATAATTCCTTTGCGTAAGCCACACAAATCGAACCACGAGGTGGACAGTTTTCGACCAATATCGCTGTTAAATTGTACTAGCAAAGTTTTGGAAAGGATGGTTAACAGAAGATTAACCGAAGAACTCGAAGCAAGAAAACTAATTAGCCCCTGCCAGCATGCTTTTAGATCTGGTCGCGGATCTATTACCTATTTCGCAGCGCTCGAAGAACTGCTAAATGAAGCAAAAACGAAACATCTCCACACGGATTGTGCGATTATTGATCTCAAAAAAGCTTTCGATCGGACATGGCACTATGGGATACTTCATCAGCTAAAAACCTGGAATTTTGGTGGTCGGCTCACTGGGTTTCTTCAAAGCTTCCTATCTAATCGCTCATTTAGGGTCCTAATTGGCGGTAAACATTCTAGTAGCAAAAAGTTGGAAAATGGAGTACCGCAAGGTGCTATACTCTCTCCAACTCTGTTTCTTATAAGCATGGAGTCCATAAACTCATATCTAACTTCTAATATAAAAGCATTTATATACGCCGACGATGTGACATTAGTTGCCACTTCTAAATCACCTGAGGAGTGCAGAAAAATCTTACAAAACGGAATGAATGGTTTACGGAAATGGTCAAAAACAAACGGATATGATATTTCCCCTACGAAATGCAAAATATTGCATATCTGTGGAATTCGCCACAATAAGAAACCTACACCAATTAAATTTGGAAACATCGCCATCCCAAATGTTCGTAAAGCATCAATCCTAGGTATTATCCTCGACTCTCGGTTGACCTTTTCAGCCCATTGCGCCCACATTAAATTGACTTCTAAAAATCGTCTCAATCTCTTCAAGATGCTAGGATACGGCAAACACCGCGCGTCACGAACTACTATGTTAAATATCCTTAAAAGCTGGTTATTGCCTAAACTTTTTTACGGTATTGAATTTGTTTCTTTAAATAGACACAAATTCGAAAATACAATCGCCCCATTATACCACACCGCTATTAGACTTTCCACTGGTGCCTTTATTACCAGCCCTATTGCATCATTAATCTGCGAAAGCGGCCAGCTCCCTTTCTCGTACCTTATAACCTACAGATTAGTGTCAGCAGCAGGAAGACTGTTGGAAAAAAATACGGACACCGAAGCTTTCATCAAAAGAGCTAAGGATTTATGGTTTGATCTCACAAGTCAACTATTCCCCGAGATCACCAAACAACCTCGAACTGGATATCGTCCCTGGAAGAACAACCATCCTATAGTTGACTGGTGGATGAAACGATGTATTCAAGCTGGTGCAAATTCTACTACGGCAAACAAATACTTCATTGAACTAATAACGGAAAAGTACAGCCAACATCATCATATCTATACGGACGGATCTGTTTGCGACGACTCTGCTGGTTGTGGTCTATACTCAACAACATCGAAATGTGCAATAAAGCTTCCTGATCACACCTCAATTTTTTCGGCTGAGGCTACAGCGTTGATGATAGCAGCTGATGAAGAGGCGCACCCTTCCAAACCTAACATTATTTTTACAGATAGTGCTAGTGTCTTGACTGCCATAGAAAACGGAAGATCAAAAGACCCATACGTTCAGTCTCTCGATGATCTTCCTCCTACGCTAAACATAACTTTCTGCTGGGTTCCAAGCCATGTGGGAATCAAAGGCAACGAAAAGGCAGACGTATTGGCAAATGAGGGACGCAACACGTCGTCCTGCGTCACACAATCAATATCCAGAAGAGACATGCAACGATGGGCAAAAAGAGTGTTAACTCAAACATGGCAGCAAGAGTGGAGCAGAAATCTGGACGCCGCACTGAGATATATAAAGCCATCAGTTAGTGCACACCTTGATCTTCGGAGTCATCGGGATCAGGTCGTCTTGTCAAGACTACGTATAGGCCACACGTATTTTACACATAACCATCTACTGGCAAAAACGGAACCACCACAATGCGTGTACTGTGGTGATAGGGTTACCGTTCGGCATCTGCTTGCTGATTGTATCGAACTAGATGGGGAAAGGAGGAAACTAGTAATGGATACGGGAATCGATGTAATATTATCTAACGACGATAAAAATGAACGAAAGGTGCTAAGCTTTGTAAAAAAGATAGGAATTTATGATCGAATCTGATGGATAACAAATTTTGCATTGTTACTGAATTTAAGTGAATTTAATGTATATGTAGTAGAATAAACGTTAAGAGGTGAAGGCAGCCATAAAAGGCTCAAAACCTCTATAATTTCAATAAAAAAAAAAAAAAAAAAAAAATTGATCGTAGGAACAAACTCTCAAACCACAGCAGCAACAGCAGCTGGAGGATCCTTTAATCCCAGCCGATTTTCCCGTCACCGAAGTAGGCGGGAACAGTGGAAGTGACGAGTCGCGACGTCGTCAGACGAGGAGGATATTTTCATCGCTAAAGAAACAACTTTGACCAAAATCGGTTGGTTGCAGTGATCTGCTTCTGTTGTTTTTCAAAAAGGGGAACTGTCTCCGACTTACTGTTTAGAAAACGGAGAAATGTCCCGGACCCGAATTGTTATAATTTTGTTTTACTTATAATTTCCTTTGGAATAATTCCAAGCGGTCCGGTGGGCGTACAGCTGAGAGCCAACTCACTACAAAAGCATCGCACTGCACAGAAGAGCAGTAGAGCATCGTGATACAGACCGGATCCGCGAAGTCACTTGCAGCTTGTTTTAGCATGCCGATCAACTGGTTGTCCTTAGCGTCTACTTGCTCTAGTTAGTTGTGGAAGATCATCTTTTCGTCAAGAAGCACTCCTTGATTGTTAACACAGCTTTTCCGCTCAATAGTAGATTCATTTAACTCGTAGTTGTAAACTAAAGAGAATCGCTTTCTCGCGAACGTAATGACAAGACACTTTTTGACGCACAATTCAAACCCATTTTAAGAACACCAGGAACGGAATGACACCACAGTGGCCCGAAGCCGGAGTTGATCTGATCGGTCGCGGATCAGCAGGAATCATTATCAGTAGGAAAACCATTGTTACGTGCAAGCAACGTGTGCATAAAAATCCATACGAGGCCGGCTTGGATTCATGTTTGCTGAACTTGTTACATGAACGGATCAGATTTGACTCCAATACAAACGACTGCTTCTTTGGGAAGAACCGAGAAAGTAATTAGCTCAACGATCTGCACTGTTATTTGTGAAGTGGTCATAACAAAACAGTTTCATTTGTTTTAAAAAAGAGAAATGAGGGATCAGAAAGAATCATCATTACCTTACCAAACCTTTTGTTTGAAAGTTTGCAGTTTCTAAAAATAAATAAAAAATTCATGCACTGCAATAACCAATTCTTATTTTTAGTTCATTTCATCACCTCACATAAGGCTAATTATAATTCAAATTCTAATACAAACTAATGCAAACGTAACAGCCCAAACCAACTTACTAACTAACTAACTAAGTCCAAAGTACAAAATATTATCAATTAATTAACAATTAACAATTAAACGTAATTCAAATAACAAAGGAAGTAATTAACGTAATTCATCCTAATCAATAATTTCTTCTCCCGCACTACATTTTCGAATGTACTTCAGCATATTTTTATAATATCCCTTACAATCTTCTGTTGAGATAAGTGCTGCACCATCTTTAATGGCCTGCATTAAATGGTCCTCATTTTGTGGTCGCGCTCTGGATACTATATTCTTCCACTTAGAGAACATGTTCTCAATCGGGTTGAGGAATGGAGAATATGGCGGAATGTATTGTAGCTTGATGTTATTTGCTTCAGCAAATTCATGCACTTGTCGCGATTTGTGAAACGCGACGTTGTCCATGAATATAATTGGTGAATTCATGTCTTTTTCTTCAATTTTTTCTTTCAATTCTTGCATGAAATCCACAAATGCTACTGTATTAAAAGCTCCATCGCGCGACCGATATGTCAATACACCATTCCTTGTCATGGTACAGCATATGCTTATGTTGCGAGATCTAATAGACCCTACAACATGAGTAGCCGGAGTTCCAATTTTGGAGCGGCCTCTATTGGTTCGCAAAGACACATTAAATCCGACTTCATCTAGAAAAATGAAGTTATCTGGATCCTGTTCCATTTGCAACTCCATAAATAATGATGCATATTGCTGTCGCACTTCTACGTTGGCAGCGTCATTTCGGCGTTGAGGAAGGATTTGCACCCGTTTCAAGGAATAATAGAACGCTTTGATGTATGCATGCAGCGTGGATGGTGCTACACGTATGTCAAACTCATGCAAACATTTTTCGGACAATTTTTTCAATGATATTGAGCAATCATCATCAATCCACGATTGCAAAATGGATATTTGTTCGTTAGTAAGCTTCTTCGATTTGATGCCACCGCGTTTGTGCACATCATGCACAATTTCGCCGTCCTTCATAAATTTTCGGATTATCTGGGATACCGTTGCGACTTTGTAGCCCATCACGCTAGCAATATCGGTAACCCGACGTTGATCAAGGTACGCTTGCACAATCCGTTGCTTTTCTTCGTACGAAATCGTTGCTCGTTTATTCGTATTCATGTTTTTTTTCTTCTGGTTTTAACAACCCAAAAAAATGAGGTTTTTCCGGAGGAGTTGCTCTTTGGCAAAATGAATATTTTATTACAACCAATTCACCAGACAACACCTGCAAAAGCACCTGCAAATACGTTGGTTTTGTGTGAGCTAGAAAAGCAAGTAATACACATTAGCATGTATGAAGGAAGGTGCAAGCAAAACGTAGATCGAAGGAATTACCTGTACAGTTATAAAAACTCTGACCACCAACTAATATGTATCGTATTCAAATGATTTGGACTCATAAAATGCGTGAATTGCAACACAACCACTAGTAGCTTGGTATTTGATTTGTTTACAAAATTGACAGGCTGACCCAGTGAAAATGCTGTAAGTATCAGCGCAGCTGCCAGAACGCAGCAAATGAACGATTCAACAACATTGTCGAACTTGTCAACGCCATCTTCCGTACAATTCAATAACTTTCTGAAAGAGTCAATTGTATGCTCGAACGATTCAATAGCTGACTGAACATGTCAATATAATCGACGAAAACCCTGTATATAATTGTTGCAAACGCAACAGGGCAACAAATAATCCGAATAGGAGTTCGCGCTTTTTAATATTGTTCCTTTTATTACTTTTACAAATTGTTTTGAAGCAGAAGCAGAAAAATTAAAAAATTTAACGTCTTCCTCTGTCGGATGTTTCTTCGCTACAAACTCCTATTTTCGTTCGCGCCCGCTCATCGCCTCGGTCATCGACATAGCACTCATCTTCCTGAGTGCATACCGGCAGGCGCACTCGCGTTTGGTAAAGCGGGCTCGTTTCACGCGCACGGCTGTCATCCTCCTGTCAATCGTCATCGACGTTGCTTTTGTCAACACTGGCCCCCAGTGTTTCAGCTTGTTGAAACACTTCCTCGTTGGTCGATGTCGATAGCTGCTATTTTAACAGCCGGTCGTTCGCATGTTTTTCCGGTTGCCAAACGCACATGTACTCGCCGAACTGCTCCGTCTTTGGATTGTATCGCGCGGATTATCCGACCTTTGGGCCAACAACCTCGTGGCAGATTTTCGTCGATGATCAGGACTACGTCTCCTTCTTTCAGTGGTTCACGTGGCTGGTACCACCTCGTCCTTCGGGTAAGGGTAGGAAGGTAGGCTGCTACCCATTTTCGCCAAAACATGTTGGCGTAGATTTGCGACGTTTTCCAATTGTTGCGTATCGTATCTGGTGAGTCGTCAAGTGTAACGTAGGGTTTTACTCCAGCCGACGACCCTAAAAGAAAGTGATTAGGTGTTATTGGGGCATCTTCCTCACTATCAACTGGCACATCCGTCAACGGACGAGCGTTCACGATGTGCTCGACTTCGATCAGCCAGCTGTTCAATATAGCGTCCGTCGGTTGACTCGTAAACTCGATCCTCGACCACTAGAATATATAATATATATAATCCGTCTTTATCTTTTTGGATTCGGATTCCCAGAAACCATTTAACGTCTCCAAGTGTAGTTATGGAAAGTTTTTTACGCAATGCTTCTTCGATCTTGGATATTTCATTACGAATTTTTGACACTACAAGTATGTCATCTACATAAATGAGTATGAACACTCTTTCTTGATCTTTTGAATGTTTTTCAAACAAACAAGTATCCGCACTCAATTGCTTCAATTCCATTTCGTTGAGAATATTTTTCATAGTTTTATGCCATACGTTTGCAGCCTGTTTGAGACCATACATGCTCTTACGTAATTTGCATACGAGCTCCTCCTGTCCGGGTGATATGAAACCTTCGGGTTGCCGCATGTAGACTGTCTCTTCTAATTCTCCATGTAGGAATGCTGTCTTTATGTCGAAGTGCTTCACTAGTAAGTTTTTGTGTCCGGCTATTACCAATAATGTGCGTAGCGTTGGTAACATCGCTACGGGTGCTGATATTTCTTCGTAGTCCCAACCGTACCTTTGGGCAAAATCTTTAGCTACTAGCCTTGCTTTGAATCGATCTATATTACCGTCTGCATTAAGCTTCTTTTTAAAAGTCCGTTTTGAGCCGATTACGCTGCATCCTTTCGGAGGGTTTACTAGTTCCCTTGTTTCATTTTCTATCAAGGAGTTGTACTCATCTTTAATGGCCTTAATCCATTTATCTTTTTCGTTTTCAGTAACTGCATCTTGATATGTGATTGGCTCGTGACTTGCTACGGATAATCCAACTTCAAAATTTTCATACATAGTTGATAGTTTACCTCTCGTTGATCTTATCGGACGTATGTTGGGCTTCGTTACGGAAATTTCGTCTATTTCTGAATCGTTATAATGACTTAGTGTTTCAACGTTTTCTTCTTCATTGTCTTTTGAAGGGAATTCACTTTGAGGAATAGGATTATTAGGATTAGTTTTGACGATCACTTCGTTGTTTATGTTAGGGTTTTCCAAAAATTTTACATCTCTACTAATCATGATACGATCAGTATCTGTATTTACAAATCTGTACGCCTTGTGGCTCTTTCAGTATCCCACAAAGGCCAGTTTCATAGCCTTGGCTTGCATTTTCTTCCGTTTTTCTACGGGTATCTGTACGTATGCTTTGCAGCCGAATATACGAAAGTGTTCGAGAGATAGTTCTTGTTTATGCCATTTTTCATAAGGTGACATTCCTATCGATTTGGATGGCAATCGGTTCTGGATGTAAGTTGCGGTCATTATAATTTCACCCCAAAAGCGTTGATCCAATTCTGCTTCCTGTAACATGCAAAGCGTCATTTCTTTTAGGTATCTATTTTTCCTCTCTGCTACTCCATTCTGTTGCGGAGAATATGGTGCCATTGACTTACACACTTAAAAATATTTCACGACCTCGGTTGAAAAAGCTGCCGAAATTCTTCGGCTCTTTCATGGTTTGCTGATATGTCAGTTGAAAATTAGCCGTTGCCGAAAATCAGTACTATTAACAACTAAAATATTCACTTGCACTTCGAAAGCAGCACAAAATATGACGGCCGAAGAATGACGATGCTGTCAGAATGGTTTTCTACACACACAAAGATATTCCATGAGCTCGATGTGTAAATACATACACAACGCGGAGCACGTCGAACTTCGGCAAAGTGTGAAAAGAGCGAGACAAGAACATGCTTGACGAACGAAAAAAAACAGAGATAGCTTGTGTTGACACGCAAGAGTATAGGCCAACGAGGGTTGGAAGGGAATGAAACGAGGTGAAACGCATGAAAGCTTGACCGCTGGGAAGTACCGCGGGCGTAGAGAGTTGCGTTTGCAACACTCTCTCTTCGTGGCTTTAGCGACCTTATAGTGTACCTTCATTTAATAGAAACTTTTGTAGATTTTTGTTCGTATATTCACCTACGCCGTCAGACCTGATAGCACGTGGTTTTCATGAGAATTGCGTCCTGCAAAATTCGACAAACTCCCGAATCTTTTCTTCAGCTTCCGACTTATATTGTAGTAAACACGTAAATACTATTCTGCTGAAATCATCGAAAAGGCATAAATAATATTTATTTCCTCCTTGGCGTACTTACGAAAGGGCCGCTTAAGTCGGTGTGCACCAAGTCTAATATTTCGTTCGTTGATTTGTTATTTTATTAGTTAAATTCAACGGACCGTATGACCCCCCAGAAGCGTTTTTGTTAGTAATTTTTACATTGATAGCGTTTGATGTTACATTGAACACAAATCGCGACAACCCACTTGGCAAAAGTCGTATCAAGGCTAATTAGCCGGCTTATTAAAGGCTATCTAGCAACTTAGATAGCCTCGTTCGTGGATCGTTCGCGGGGGTGGGGGAATCGGGTACAGGGGGCGGGGCGTATGCCGTATGTACGCTTGTATATAGCCTGCAAGCTTGCAGGCTTATTTATAATAAGCGTTGGTAGCCTAATAAGCTTCAGTGTGTCCCGTTCTTTCCTTCGCTTTTTTGCTCTTTCTCGCTTTCCCTTTCTTTCCTATTGCTGCATTCGGGACACCCTCGTCCTGAACACACCACGACCGTGAACGAAATAATTACCAGGAAATACATACGATCCCTTTTTTTATTGCACATACGCTCATCATGCGACGAACACGTAAAAAAAATTGCCGGCGTTCTGCGAAGCGGACGGTGGGATGGGGTGCCTATGTTCGGCAGAGGTTTCTGTAAATATATAGAAGAAAAAAACGGAGAGACATGAGAAATTTTTACACTTTGTTTTTTTTTCTTAAACTCATTTCGAGTGTTAAAATGCGTACCTCTCAAGACGGCGAGTATTCAGCACTCTCTCCGATGTGGTTTGTCCTGGCATCCTGCGGTTTAACTCCGGCTTCACCCTTTCCGCTTCACGGCCAAACTCTTTCCATCAGCTGATCAGCGAGATCGGCTCGATGGGATTCACTATGCACAAAACACATGGATTAGAATTAATTCACTAATCACAATCACTAGTTTTCACATTACTTACCGGACCAAAGAATCACTTCACAAAACACGATAACGCTTGCGCACACACCTCCGCCTCCAGCAAAGGCCAAACTCATATGAATACGCCAAAGACAGGGCAAAAGCAATTTTGCAGTGAAAGAAAGGAGACAGCGAAAAACAATATAGTGACACACTCCTCGACAGGCTTCAAAGTGTGGAACCAAAAATTGTCTAACACTTCGGCTATGGGACCGTTCAGGTGTCGGGTGGAGTGGTGATTCAGGTTGCGGTGAGGGTTTACATAGAATATGGGAGCGTGTGTGAGTGAGGTAGGGTGGTGGAGTGAGAGTTTGTCGTACGATCGCTCGAAAGTGAGGGTCAGGGGTAGCGAGAATGAAGAAATTTCCCCCCTCTCATGCGATTTCTGCCAAGTGGGAAGCGTACATACGGCATACGCCCCGCCCCCTGTACCCGATTCCCCCACCCCCGCGAACGATCCACGAACGAGGCTATTTAAGTTGCTACATAGCCTTTAATAAGCCGGCTAATAAGCCTTGATGTCGTACGACTTTTGCTAAGTGGGTGAGTGGGCCATATCTACAAACCAAACATACGACTCGATTGCGGAAGTCATGGAAGTAATACGAAGAGCAAGCAATTGCAAATTACCGAAAGATGCAAGAACCCTGCTAAAAATCAATCGAGACCCTTCTGCGGAAATTATTGCGGTACAAGCAGGCCAGTATTGGTATCGTGGAATTCAAAAATGTTTTTCAAGTGAGCTAAGGTAATTTATCATACGCAGAGATTCTAAGCCTTTTTATATTTATGTATATATTTTGTTTACTTGTAGCAATTCAAACCTTCGTATCGATGCAACGCTTAAGCTTAATACATCAATCGATGGATTACCCATTTTCAAGAGCAGCGGCCTTCAATTTTGGCCTATACTTGTTAATGTCCATGGAATGCCGGAAGCACCTGTAATGATAGTTGCTATTTATTGTGGACCAACAAAACCAGCAAGTATCGAACACTTCCTAAGGCCGTTTGTTGATGAAATGAATTTTCTCACAAAAAATGGAGCAGTCATCAAAAACAGGAATGTCAACATAAAAGTACGTGCCATTATAGCCGATTACCCAGTCCGAGCTTTTATCTAAAGTAATGTGAAACAATTATAACATATGAACTTAATACGTTAATGAATAGTTTATTATTTTTTTCAACAGGTGTTATCAGTTTCAATGCACTTAATGGCTGTTTAAAGGAAGGGAAGAGCATACGAGGAAGAGTAGCATACTCCGAGTGTATCGCTTCAGATCGCACAGATGAAGGATTTAGAAAACATATGTATGGTAGTCATCAAAAATTCGATTCTCCACTGTTAGATTTAGAAGACTTCGATATGATAAAACAAGTAATAGTAGCAGATATATTACATTTAATTGATTTAGGAGTAACAAAACGAATGCTTGTAGCCAGGAAATTAGGAAAATTTGGTGTGAAAAAAAAGTTATCGCCTACACAAATGAGATACATAGAAAATTTCGTTCATTTAGTGATTTAAAGCAGTGCTCCCCAACCTTTTTAGTACCGCGGACCACTTCTTGTTCGACATAAGTATATCGCGGCCCTTATGTGCCTTCTATGAACGGACTCGTAATGTATGTATGCCGCTCTTAAAGCGATTTTTTAAATACAACATTATCAAAAATTATAATTGTCCACAATCTGATATATCGAGAAGTGTAGAATGATTTCTTCACGTAAAAACGCTTGAAATGGTAAACAAAAAGTGTTAAAATAATCGGTCCAACGACGGAAAATTTATTCTGCGGACCACTTCTACTTAAGCCACGGACCACAAGTGGTCCGCGGACCATAGGTTGGGGACCACTGATTTAAAGTATTGGAAAGGAAGTGAGTTTTCATCCTTTTTATTTTCACTAACTCACTTTTCCATTTGCCGTTTTGTTGAATCTTTGCTTTATGAAACGATATTAACGTTGTATCTTTAGCGAGGCCGCGTAGCCGAGGGAACAAACACTATCGAACGAATGCCTTACTATAAACACGTTGGAGTTCAAGACCGGATCATGTAAGGATATCAAATACAGCCAAATAAAAAGTTTATCTTCAATAGGCACCACAATACACTGATTGGATATGATGGAACACAGACGCACGCAAAGAACAAAAGAGTGTGAGCGCATAAGGAGGAATATCAACAACGGCAACAAGGCAAATGAGAAAATGGAAGGGATAAAAAAGGGAGGAAAAAAACCCATAGGATCATTTTTTTCCCTCACAATGGTTTTTTTATTTATGACGTTTTAAAGACAACCAAGGTACACATATCATATTAGGTATCGATCTCGTTGTCAAAGTTAGCCTAACCATCTCGTTATACGGGCTACTTTCCGTAGCCCGAAGGGCGCCCTTTCGGCTACGGAAAGGCGCCTTTTCAGGTGACATTTGCAAGCTGGGTAGTAACGATAGTGAATCCCGTCAAAATCGAATTGCACGGTTTTTGTGACGCTTCAGAACTTGGGTATGGCGCATGCGTATATGTTACAAGTTCGGATCGTTGTGGAAAAGTGGAGTCTAGGCTTTTCATGTCAAAATCTAAAGCTGCGGGGCCACGACAGTTGAGGATTCCCTCAGAACTCAAAACCTCAGGAACTCATGAGTGATTTTGAGGGATTTGCGTTTTGAGAAAAACCTGGCCGATCTACAAAAACCTCAAAAACTTTTTGAGACTTTTTTTGAGGAATCGTTTTGACAGTTCCGATGCCACAGCTGTTCAGAATGTAAACAAAACATATTTTTGTTTGCGGTTTTTTTCAATGAAAGTACACTTTTTGTGTGCCATTGTTAATGCAAATACCCACTGAAGAACTAAAATTAACATTAATTATAATTTAAAACCGTATTTGTGTGTTTATTTTTTTTGTTTTTTGCGACGGTAAATTGTTCATTTGTTGCACAGTGTGTGACATAATTTATGTATACGTTTTAATTTAAAAACTAAACTTTTTATGTGAAAGACTATCCATGAATCTCGTTCTTCTGATTGATAAAATGTTAAAATACTTTCTTTTCTTTAAAACAACTTTTTATTGACCATATTTTCCATCGAATTGATCAAAAAACACCTTCGAACAAAGATTACAATTACATGAAATACGTAGCATTTGTCAAACACTGTTTGTTGTCGCTGACGAAAAGAGAGGCAGCATGAGTGATTGCTTGTGTGACAGAATTTGAGGAAAACCTCAAACGGCCACGGCAACACTGGTTTTGAGACGCTTTTTGAGGGAATTGAGTGACTGAGGAAGTTTGAGGGAAAGTCTCAACTGTCGTGGCCCCGCAGCTTAAGGTCACACCGCTGGACACTAAACACACGATTGCGAGACTCGAATTATGTGGAGCACATCTTTTAGGTCAGTTGCTCAACAAGGTATGCAATTCATGTGAACTTTCGATTCCAACTTATTGTTGGACTGATTCAGTATGACAGTGATTCACTGGTTAAACGAAAATACAAAGGCTTACGAACAATAACTATTGGAGACATGTTCCGGGCGTGGAAAATCCCGCTAATGCAGTTTCGCGAGGGCGATGGCCTAAGGAGGTGATAAGTGATACGTTGTGGTGGCAGGGGCCAAGATGGTTGTTGTTGTCAGAGGACAAATGGTCTGTATTAAAGGAGACTGTTGTAGATAATGCTGAAGTGATGATTGAAACAAAAATGGTGTCAGTGTCAACGAAGAGTGAAGAAAACTGCATTGATCGGCTCATAGATAGTTGCGGGACATTCAACAGGCTAAAAAGAATTATCGGCCACTGCTGTCGTTTTATAGACGGTCTGAAGAAGGGTACGAGACATGAGAAGCTGAGATTGTGTCATTTAAAGAGGGCAGAGACAATAATTTTGAGTCACGTACAAAAGCAGACATTCAGCGATGAGTTTCAAAAGCTATTGAAGTGTATTCCGGTCATCGCCATTGAGATGGTATTCTCCAATGCTGGACGAAAACAAGCTAATTCGTGTGGGTGGTAGATTATCAAATGCTGATTTGGAGCACAGTGCGCAACACCCGGAAAGCATCGGTTGGCGAGCATGATTGCTGAACACTATCACAAAATCATGCTACATTCCGGTCTGCGGCTGACATCTACTACAATCAACCAAAAATATTGGATTCTGGGCGGTCGTCGTGTTATAAAAAACGCAATACACAATTGCGTACGCTGTGCACGATGTCGTCCGAAGCTGGTGCAGCAGCCGGTGGCAGATCTTCCCATGAGCAGAGTGAGGCAGGCGACACCGTTCGCTATTACTGGAGTCGACTACGCGGGCCCTATTTATGTGAAAGGAGGTCATCGACGTGCTACAGCGGTTAAGGCATACGTATCAATATTTGTTTGTTTTATTACTAAAGCCACACACATTGAGTTGGTATCAAAACTAACTACTCTTGCCTATTTAGCCGCGCTGAGACGTTTTGTTGCTCGCCGAGGATTAGTAGCTGAAATGTACTCCGACAATGGGACAAATTTTAGAGGAGCATCAAACCCAGTGCTGCAAAATGTCATGAGCATCACGTGATGATCACAACTGAAAACAAACAATATCTCGACGGCAAGTGATGTTCATTACTGATAGTCAATGAAAACATGTCATGACTTGCCGAAAATGGCAGGTGACTACTTGAGTCAATCCAGGCTGCAAAGAACGCATAAAAAGACCGATTTTTGTGTTTATACCACTGATTAGCGAGTTGACTAGTTTTAAAATCGTTTTTAATGCATAAAAAGCGGAAAATCATCATGAAATCATGTATAAAGATAATTTCTCGATTTTATGCGTAAGTTTTGTGCACAACCAGACGATTTAGCAACAATTTTCATTTTTAAGCCAACATCTTCGGGCATTGTTGTTGTTGGTATTTGTGCTTGACGTCTGTTATTGTTTTGATTCAGAACCGACGAGCCATCCAAAGGAAGTGAACTCAACAAACATAGACAGGAAATCCAAGTGTTTATTTTATAAACTGCTTTTGATTGCCGTGAAAAAGTCAAGACCTGTTATTATGGGAGACCAATTTACAAAACGGGTCAAATACAATTCATATTTGTATCGTTATCGCGATGAAACCGCACGCCGGTCAGCTTCATCAAAGCAGGAGGAGGAAGAGCTAGCTGCAGAAAACGCTACAAATGGTATGTGATATAGAAATGTTGTGTTTTTCCATGTTTTAATACGACGTCTGTTTTGATATACAGTTATTCCAAACAATCAAAATATGGATGCTGCGCCAATACCTCAAACTTCAGACGAAACTGGACATCATGTCGATGAAGCAGTACTCGAATCAATCGAAACGATAGATGAATCTGACAACGAATTTGAGGTCTATTTAGTTGAAAGCTCTGATGATGAGCTAATGTACGAAGATCGCACAGATGGTTATTGTGTCGAAACCGCTTTACGTCGATGGGCAATAACTACGAATCAAACTTATGATTCCATAAGTCAGGTTATGGAAATCATACGTAACGTGAGTTCCTGTAAGCTTCCAAAAGATGCTAGAACTTTGCTGAAGACTAATAGGAATGTCTCTATCAAATTTGTGACGATAAACGGAAGCCAGTACTGGTATCATGGCATAAAACAGCGTATGCTGGATCACCTTAGGTGAGTAGGCAATATACGTTGTTTTAAAACTGGTTGCTTAAAAACTGCTTCGATTTGCATTTCTATTTGCAGCGATATAAACCTCCACTCGTGTTGTAAGTTGCTGCTTAATGTTTCTATTGATGGATTGCCCATATTTAGAAGCAGCAATCTACAATTTTGGCCAATATTGATAAACGTTCATAACATACCGGACGTGCCAGTTATGACCGTTGCAGTTTACAGCGGATCCACAAAACCAGGAAACATCGAACAATTTCTTCAACCCTTCGTAGATGAAATGAATTTTCTCACAAAAAATGGCATTATCATCAACAGCAGAAAGTTCAACGTTGAATTACGTGCGATTATAGCTGATTCACCTGCGCGAGCGTACATTAAAGGTAAAACCACAAAAATTACATTGTTCATTGCATAGGATATAATACATTTTTTCCAATAGGAGTTGCTGGTTTCAATGCACGACATGGCTGCTTGAAGTGCACCACGGTAGGAAGAAGCCTGAATAGAAGAACTGCATTTTCTACCCATAGTGGACCAGATCGAACAGATGAGGGGTTCAGAATGCGCATTTATGGTGAGCATCACAAAATTGATTCACCATTGTTAAAGTTAGAGAATTTTGACATGGTGAAGCAAGTAATTGTTGCAGATCCATTGCATCTGTTAGATTTAGGAATAGGCAGACGAACAGTCGTTAGCTTCATGGAAGGAAAATTTGGCTTAACAAAAAAAATAAGTCGCACACAAATCAACAATGCGTCTGCAATATTGATCAACATTAAATTACCTTATGAGATACATAGGAAGTTTCGTCCTTTAAATGATTATAAACACTGGAAAGGCTCAGAATATGCCTCATTCTTGTTTTACGCCAGTATTGTGGTACTCCGAGAGATAATGTATGACGAACAATACCAACACTTTATGTTGTTCTTTTGCAGCATTACACTGCTTTCTTCTAATGTTTACAAAGCATATTGGCCATTAGCGAACAGTTTGCTTCGAATTTATGTATAAGAATATGCCAAAATTTATGGCCCAGAATTTGTATCGAGCAATGTACACAATTTATTACATGTTTTTAATGACGTACAACAATTTGGTCCACTTTCCAGCATTTCATCTTACCCATTTGAAAACCATTTGCAACACTTAAAACGTTTATTGCGAAATGGCTGGAAATGTTTAGAGCAGGCGATTAACAGATTATCCGAAAGGGATGTTTATATTACTCGTCAAACTAATGAAAGCTTAAATTATCCTTCTCTTCATTACAAAGCTGGAAAAGTTGCGTTGCATGTTCGAAAAGCCTTTTTACTAAAAAATGGCGAACGTAACGAATGGTTTTTTTACTAAATGCGGTAAAGTTTGTCAATATATAACGGCACACCAAGAAGAATCCAACATAATAATCGTTGGAAAGAAGTTATCAAGAACTATCGATCATTTTGATTATCCTCTGAATTCAAAATTCATGCATATACATCGTGGAAACTTGGCCAATGTTGAACAAACAAACTCCGATCTTACCATTGACGACATTAAATGTAAATTGGTAATTATTGATCTTTCTCGAGAAAATGATTATCTTTTTGTTCCCTTGGTCCATACGCTAGTAGAATAATATGTAATAGTAACAAATACAATTGTAACAAATTGTATGACAAATAAAAATACGACGCGATACGTGTGGTTATAGTTGTTTTTCTTTAATTCGAAAGTAGAAGTATATAGAAGTTATTCTACATATGTCGATGTCGATGATGCGTGGATTTTCTTTTTCCTGACTAATGTAGCCTTTGATCAGCATGCTTCAGCTTATTTTGAAAGAAACATTTGATTTTTTGTGTTGTCGAAGTTACTCCGTGGAATGTTCCAATGTTTTTTAATAATGATAAAATATTTACATAACTACACAAGGGAATCTTGTTGTCTGGATATCCGATACCCGTCCAGCTCATCTCCGTCGTAAATGCTCTTCCGAAAATTATGTCCATTGCCTCATGCAACCTCTCTTCGGAACTATCGGTTGGTAACTGGCATTCCAAATAGTTCTTCATTTCTTGCTTGTATTCCTGTACTGTAAGTTGTTTTTCTAATTCTTCCAACTTTTCTTTAGTGGAAATTGGTTCCCAATCGAATGTAGATGCTGGTACCAATCCCGGCCTAGGAGAAAGTTCATCAAGGATCAAATCCAGCTTGGCTTTTATCACGCTCTGGTTTTTCTCCAACGACGTCACTTTTGTGTTGATTAAATTTTCTAGGTTCTGTTGCTGTTTCTGTATTGTGTTTACTTTTTCCATTACCGCGTCTATTTTCTTTTCCATAGAGTCTATTTCTGTTTGTGTTCTGTATGTTGCACTCGGTGGTTTAGATTTTGAAGCCATTGGTGCCCGGTTAATGTGTGTGAGGTTTGACGACTGAGGTTTGGGTACATTGGAGATGCTGCGTAACGGAATGCATTGAGAATCACTATTTTCTGGATAGTTGTCTTCGCCTGTAGTCAGTGTTTCTGATAGTTTTGCCAACAAATTGGCATGCCGCTTTGGTTGTGGGGTTTGAGCTGTAACACAATAACAAAAAAAAGAAAAATACAGTTTCCCGATTCTACCAGAAGAGGTGAAAGTATCTCCTTGGGATCAAAACTTCTATAAAAGATATACACACGCATTACAAACACACACGATTCTACCAGACCGGATTTCATTATTAGATTTACCTGCAGTCTGAGGCATTTCTGATAGAGCATATCTACCGTTGCTCATTTTAAGATGTACTACTTTGCGTTGTGTACTATAATAAAGGGGTATAGAAAATGTTAATTAATTGTTGGCTTACGTTATTGAAATACAATACATACTTTTCCATTTTGCTGTATGATGGCTTTTATTGGTTTCCTATTGCTCTGATATCAACACAGCCGTACGGACCAACTGGATCGAGCGCTACGCTTCGCACGTAACATTCATGTAAGTATAAGTTCAAATCTCATTTACTGTAATAATCATATGGAATGAACACTAAAAAAAGAACACACTCTACCAATACCGACTCTCTGTAATACCGACCACCCAATTCCGGTACATGAGGATGAATAGGAGAGAAAAAAGATGAAAGAGAAGAAAACAAACTTGTTTTTGCTTGCAAAAAAAAAGCATTTTTATTTTCTTCCAAAATTTGATAGATATTTGCCAAGATACGTATATATTTAAGGTACACCATGACATGACAGTCGGTCCGATGAGGTGTTATTAAGACGTCTTTTAGTAATTTTTTTATGGGTAAAAAGACTACAAAAAGACGTCTTTTTATATAACGTTTGTAGCTTGGGTCATGACTGAAAACTGAACTATAACAACTCACGTACACAACTGCGATGATCATAGGTGAAACGTTCATGAGACGTGTGACCTGGCTGGTGACATTTTTGCAACCAACTCTCTCTTGGTCACTCACTTTGTCATGACTTTTACTGCCGGGGATCATCACGATAGTCACAGAACATATGCGGCGTGTGCGAGCGATGTTTGGAATGGTTTTTATTCTATTTGCTGGTTCAGCCGAAGTAAGCATTTGATTAGCAGCTACTGATCGTACTGCTGGCTGGCCAGATGATTTCAAACTCCTCAACTAATTTGATTTTGCCTCGCGGTAATCGCATTTGCTGTCATTTAGGTAAAATCCCATACGAACAAAGGCGGCATTTGTATCAAAGTAGATATAATAAACAAGCGGGCTTATAGCTCTTTTCAGCAGGCCATTTTTAAATTTGACGTTTCGCGTTATGGTTTCAGTGCGTACTCACACAATGATACACAGACTAAGAAACATTTGAACTTTGTATGATTTCTAATTCCAGTCGAGATACTTCGTGACATATTGTGTTGGAAATCGTGGGACGATATTTTTCTAAGCTGCAAAACGCTGCAAAACTTTTTGATATCGCCCAAAAGCTTTCAATATGAATGTGCTCACACACACACCCTCAAATAACCGTACCGCGATCTGTCAACACGGTTCCTGCTTTTTTTACTGCGCAGTTGTCAAATCGTTAAGGATAAGCCCACTTTGCCGATCACTATGGGATAGCTTGTAGTTTGTGGTCAAAATCTCTGTTTGCAAGATGGTTTTGTTAATTTTATTTCATAGGGATAAGAATTTTTTCGATCTATTTTCATTATTCATTCAATCCCAATATTGCATTAGCACTTGAACAGCTTCGCGAAATTTCGGATCGATTTTTTGTTGCGATATTTACCAAACAGGTTGTAGTTTTTCGAGGTTCCAAAATGTAAGAGGATTTATTCCATTTTTCTAGCCCTATTTATAAGTTTTTTCATGAGTGTTCCTATCGTGAGAGACCATCTCACTACTCACTATTTTCTCACTACTCACTTGACGAAACTAGCTTTCGTCAAATGGCCCTCTTGACGTCTACGCGTCAACATACTCCCCCCCATGACAGAACGTCATAAAGAAAACAAAACAAGTTACACGTGCTACTAAGCAGACGGCTTCGCAACAGGTAACAGACAAATTTTAGTTACTGGACGCGTAATTATACCTTTCGCCGTTTTCAGCTTCACTACACGCGTAAGCTGATCCTCTCCGGGATGTATTTCGACAATGCGTGCGAGGGGCCATCGGGTGATGGGAAGCGAATCGTCCACTAGGATGACCAGTCTGCCAGGTACTATCTCACTACGATTCACCACCTTGTTATCCTTCTGCATCTCCTGCAGATATTCTGTTGCCCAATGCTTCCAGAAGCGTTGAACAAGCAATTGCCAGCTCTGCAATTCGTCTAACGTGTAGGCCTTCAAGCGGGTGTAGTCGGGAACAGGCACCGCATGCATCGACGTGCCAATAAGGAAGTGCGCAGGAGTAAGCGCCGCCAGATCATTCGGGTCATCCGTCAGCGGCAACAAAGGACGCGAGTTCATTGCCGCTTCTATCTGCTGCAGAATGGTGCAGTACCCTTCATACGACAGCCTCGAACTGCCTAGGTGCCGATAGAGATGTCGTTTGGCCGTCTTTACCGCGGCTTCCCACAATCCACCGAAATGTGGGGCCTTAGGTGGGGTAAAGTGCCAAGTGATACCCAAGTCGGAACATTTGGATGCGATGACGTTTTGTAGCTGTTCGTTCTGAAACAATTCAAACAGTTCATTAAGTTCGTGTGCTGCACCCTCAAAGTTTTTCCCATTATCCGAGTGTATATCAGATGGTAATCCGCGCCGGGATGTAAACCGATGCAAAGCGGCCAAGAATCCTGCAGTGGTGAGATCGCCAACCAGCTCCAGGTGAACCGCCTTGGTTGAAAAGCACACGAACACACACAAGTAACATTTAGTGGCAGCAGCTCTCTTGTGTGTTGGTTTGAGGTAAAACGGCCCGGCGTAGTCCA
Source organism: Anopheles funestus (assembly GCF_943734845.2). Classification (NCBI taxonomy): domain Eukaryota; kingdom Metazoa; phylum Arthropoda; class Insecta; order Diptera; family Culicidae; genus Anopheles; species Anopheles funestus. The sequence continues at coordinate 50,073,663 of NC_064599.1, forward strand.
CTCCGGTTACGGAGAACGGCCGGCTTGGGGTGATGCGTTGGTACGGGAGTTGTCCCGTTTGTTGTTGCGTAAGCGACGGATCTTGTCGTATGCAACGAAAACAATTCCTTACTATTCCTTTCACTAGACGTCGTCCGTCGAGTGGCCAATACTCCTCTCGTATCTGGGAAAGCAATAGTCTTCCCCCGCCATGCATAAGCTTTTCGTGGTAGTGGACTGCGATGAGATGAGCTAGCTTATGGTTCTTGGGGAGCACGATGGGATGCTTAGACTGGTAAGGAAGCTGTGCAAGCTTCAAACGCCCTCCCACTCGTACTATTCCTTCTTCGTCGAGAAATGGATTCAACCGTCTTAGAGGTGAGTGTTTTCCCACGGTTTCTCCTATTTTCAGTAGTCGGATTTCCGATGAAAACTCGTCTTGCTGCGCCAGTTTGCATAGTACGATTTTCGCTGCTTCGATGAACTTGGGTGTAATCGACAATGCAGCGGAGGTAAACGGTGCTGACGGTTGCGTACGTATCTTGTGTTTTGTGTTGTGTATAAAACGTGTGCAGTATGCGATTATGCGTAACAATTTGGTATATGACGACGACAAATTGAACCAAGGGTGAATGGTATGTATATTGGCGACTGCAGCACTCACCTGACGAGTTTCCATATCCGTTTCAGTAGCCAGTGATGGATTCGAAATAGGCCAGTTAGAGGCAGGTAAAGCCAACCAATCGGGACCACAACGCCACATCGAACTTTTCAGCATCTCAGCTGCGGACATCCCTCGGGACACCAGGTCTGCAGGATTCGATGTACCGGGAATGTGCTTCCATTGTCGGGGATGCGAATAATTCTGGATCTCAGCAACACGATTCGCCACGAATGTTTTCCAGGTGTTGGGTGGAGACGCAATCCAGTTTAGCGTCACAGTTGAATCCGACCAGAAAACCGATTCGGTCGCATCGATTTTCATCGCCCGTCGAACACGATGATGCAGATGTACTGCTAGCACGGCTGCGCAAAGCTCCAATCTCGGTAACGTAACACGTTTCAGTGGAGCCACCCGAGATTTCGACGCGAGCAGAGTCACTCGTACCTGTGCCTGCTGGTCCTCACAACGAGCGTAAATACAGGCACCATATGCAACCTCTGACGCGTCTGCAAATATATGGAACTGTATTTCAGAGTTAGGTAAAAGCACATAACGTTCACTTTTGAAGTCAGCCAAATCCTTCCAGTCGTCAGTAACCGATTTCCATTTGTTGCAGATATGTGCAGGAACCGGATCATCCCACCCGATTTTCTGCAGCCACAACTCCTGCATCAGCAGTTTCGCGCGTATGATGACTGGAGCGATCAACCCAAGAGGATCAAACATTCGAGCAATGTTTGATAATATGGACCGCATGGTGATGCTGGTGGTTTCCATTGTTACCGTCGACTCGAAACACAAAACGTCGAGTTCGGGCTTCCAAGCGATGCCAAGTGCCTTTACCGTCTCGTTCGGCGCAAACTGCAGCGATGACTGTGTGCCGATGTGTTCCACTGGTAAACCGGTAAGCACGTCCAAACAGTTGGATGTCCACTTTCTGAGCTCAAACCCTCCCTTGGATAGCAACTCAGATAGCTGCTGACGAAGCTTGCGAGCTTCATCCACGCTGTTGGCTCCACCAATGAAGTCGTCAACGTAGAAATTGTGTTTCAGCGCAGGTGTAGCAAGTGGATAATCAGCACCTTCATCTTCCGCCAGCTGCAACAATGTACGAGTGGCCAAGAACGATGATGGAGACAAACCATATGTCACAGTATTCAACTCGTACAATTCAATCGGCGAATGCGGTGAGAAGCGGAAGAAGAGGCGAACCAATTTTCGATCATCGGGATGCAAAATGACTTGCCGATACATTTTTGCAATATCAGCTACAACAGCGATCTTGTAGGTACGAAAACGAAGAATGATGTCGATGAGTTCATCCTGAATTATGGGTCCAACCCGTAAAGCTTCATTCAGTGAATGTCCAGTCGACGTTTTAGCTGAGCCATCAAACACAACTCTAACCTTTGTAGTGGTACTTGATGCATTAAAAACTGGATGGTGTGGTAAATAATAAGCAGCTGTATCGTCACATTCAGTGCTTATACGAGACATGTGCCCCAGTTCCAAATACTCCTTCATGAACGTTTGATATGATTCTCGAAGTGCAGGATCGCGTTCCAATCTCCGCTCAAGAAGCTCGAAACGACGGATGGCCTGTAATCTAGAAAGGCCGAGCTTTTGATCGAAGTCAGGCTGCTTTGGTAGGCGTACAATATATCTGCCGGTGTCGTCACGTTTGGTAGTGGTCTTGTAAAGGGTTTCACAATACCGTTCATCCGGTGAGTATGCGTCATTCACCGTTAAATCTTCTAATTGCCAAAATCGTTGTAGCGACTCCTCCAAAGATGCCATACAGACGACCCTATACGAAGCGTTGGAAACGGTTTTAGGTGCAGAACTTCCAACGGACGTTGCGCCGCTCACTACCCAACCAAAGACACTATTTATCATGACGGGTAGATGAGGTGCTGGATGGAACTGAGATGCATTCTCGAAAACTGTATGGTAATGACGAGCGCCAAGAATGATGTCAACGGGGGCAGCTTTATCGAACAACGGATCTGCTAAAGCGAAACCAGGTGGTATGGTCCAATCGTTGCGGTCAATATCGCGCGTCGGAATATTCGCAATCAAATTGTCTACGATCAACAACTCGGTGTTCACCGTAAACGAACTGGATCTAGAGACAATCTGGGCGTGTACGGATTCACGTACTGTTTTTGTAGATTGCCCAGCTCCAACAATAGTAATGTTCACATTACTTTTCTTTAAACGTAGCCGATGAGCGAGTCGATCGCTTATTAGATTCGGCTGCGATGCGCTGTCCAACAGCGCTCGCGCAGGATGAGCTATTCCGAAATCATCAATAATGTTGATCAACGCAGTTTGGAGTAAGACCTGCTCGGGTGCTTGCTGCAAAGCTGCTGCAAAAGTGCGTTGTGCGTTGTTGGTGGCTGTGTGATCTCTAGTGGTGTCGGGTGTGTGGTGCGGAAGTGCAGTAGTACTAGTGGTGTTGTGTACGTAGTGCAATTTCGTGTGGTGTGCCGCATTACAGTAACGGCATTTGTGCGGCGATGGGCAATCACGAGCCCTGTGATTCTCTCGCAGACAATTCAAACATAAACGCGCGGACATGGTAAAACGGTGACGCTCCTTCGGGTCCATCCCTTCGAATTGCGGGCATTTAAAAAGATAGTGCGCGGATTTGCATAACGTACAATTTGGCGTTTCATTTGATGTCGAAGCAAAACTGGCTTGGCGTGAAAAGGACATTCTCGGTGAGTGACTCAGGTCATGAACCTGTGACGTATGACGGTTGTTTACTAACAACGTCTCCAATACACGCATACGACGGTGAAGGAACGAAATTAAACTATCGTAACTCGGATCGGCGTTATTTGATGCGTGCTCTTCCCAATCGCGTAAGGTGATTATTGGGAGTTTAGTGCATAACAGATGCTCAAGAATGCTACCCCAAGTGTCCGTGTCTTCTCCCAAGTGCTGTAGAATCTTTTTATGCCGCTCAAATTCATCCACAAGATGGTGCAGTGTTGAAACGCTTTCCTTCTGGGCAGCAGGAATGGCAAACATTGCTTGCAAATGGCGTTTTCGCAGCAAATACTCGTTTGAGTATCGCTCGGTTAGCGTGTTCCATGCTAACTCATAATTAGCTGCACTTATGGTGATAGATTCTATCACTTGAGCCGCTTCACCTTTAACCGCGGCGCGCAAATAATGGAACTTTTGTATTGCCGGCAAATCTATGTTTGCGTGTATCAGGCACTCAAAGGTATCGCGGAATGTCAACCATTGCATATAATCTCCCGTGAATTCGGGCAGTGCAATAGTGGGTAGTTTGATGCCCTTTAACGGATTCAATCCGGTGCTCGTTTGTGGGATCGGAACTTGTTCTGATGGTAACTTAATCTGTAACTGCGATTGTACGTAGATCAGCCTATTCTCGAAATTCTCCCTTAGAGCAGCATTTTGCGCTATTTCTTCTGCAGTGGCAGCAGAATCTTCCAAACCTTGCTGAACACTTTCTAGATCAAGGCATAGCTTCTCGAACCTTTTTACACGTATTTCCACCTCTGCTTGGTCCCGTTCAGGAACGAAATCCTCCAAAAACTTCTCGTACCGCGAAAGAGACACCAACAAAATTGTCCGTCGGGACGCCAAGACAACGGGTTGCACGGGCATTGCGTAAGTGACTATGAGTGCGTGGGATTGACAGTGTTTTGCGTGCGGCGGCAAAATCAGCTGTGCGTTTCACAAAATCACGACGAATGTGATACGAAAGCAGGAAACGATGTTACGGTAACGGTGTGATGATCGAACTTCGCGATTACAAACCAGGAGCAAGTACCATCCTGGTCACGGCACCATGAACAGCTTCGCGAAATTTCGGATCGATTTTTTGTTGCGATATTTACCAAACAGGTTGTAGTTTTTCGAGGTTCCAAAATGTAAGAGGATTTATTCCATTTTTCTAGCCCTATTTATAAGTTTTTTCATGAGTGTTCCTATCGTGAGAGACCATCTCACTACTCACTATTTTCTCACTACTCACTTGACGAAACTAGCTTTCGTCAAATGGCCCTCTTGACGTCTACGCGTCAACAGCACTTTTTGTTAAATAAACGAGAATTAAATATTTAAACATAACAAAAAATAAGCAATCATTTATCCGGTGTTTTGACGAGTATTGTTTTCTTTTTGTATCATTGTGAAAACAGCATGTTGAAAAGTCAGAACCCATTTACTACAATTTGATCCTTGCAGTAAATTGGAAACCCATTCATTGTTTCAGTGCAAAAATATATATTTAGATATTATGGAAGCTTCTGGAAGCGGTAGTAATACCACCAAGAAAAAATGTTACGCGTCTACCGCCTGGAAGCTTAAAAAGAAGGTGGAAGATCGTTTTGTGTGTAACATCGATAATATAAATGGTTGTCGGTATGAACAGACACGATACGAGGGAGGAAATTTTATACGCCATTTTCGACTTTGTCATGAGGAGCTAGCGCGGATTCATGGATTTTTCGACAAGGAAAACGATCCATCAAAACGAAAAAAGTCAGTGTCGAAGCGTTATGTGGCAATCGACCACGAAACCATGTTTCGGTCTAGCGTGGAGCTTGCGACTGTTAATAACCTCCCATACAACTGCTTTGAATGGCCTGCATTCAGGAGGGTTTGGGGAGCGTGTTGTGATGCCCTAGGAATCACCATAAATCGAGACAACATAAAAACACACGTCCGTGCGGTAGTTTCGAGAGTAGTGGATTGGCTCGCCAACGAGATGCGTGAAAAGATTATGTTTGAAAGTGGATTCTGTGGTACGTTACAACAGGCATGTACTGAGTGTTAACGCCCAATACGAGCAGAATGGAGAAATGGTGTGTCGTACTCTGGGTAAAAAAGTCGATTTCTAAAACGATGAGATTATACTGTTGTTCCATAATCGTGTATTGTTACTGTCTTTATTTAAATTTTGCAGCAATGCTAGAAGTTAACGAAAGCCAGACCGCCAAATTCCTTAAGAATAGAATAATCGTCATATTGAATCGTTACAATCTAAGGTTGGAACAAATACTATCAATAACTACTGATAATGGGGCAAATATGCTGGCTGCTGCCAAACAATTGCAACAGCAGTTTGTAATTGTTCAGTCACAGTTGGGGAATGGAACAACTGACGATGATAATACCACAGCAGAAGACCATTTCATGGAAGCCCTAATATCAGAGCTAATCGAACAATTTTCTATCATCCGTTGCGCCATCCATGCTCTGCAGCTTGCCTTGAATGATGTTGTTAGTAATGATGACACATTTATGTAAAAACGAAAAATGTTAGTTGGGGGAAGACCACAGGATCACCCTGTATCGAAGGAGCGCAGAAAGAACCCCGACAGGGTATAAAAGGGGATCATTCGCAAAGGAACAGGAAGAACGAAAAAGGTTGTGAAATAAAGTTGGTTGCTCCCGTAAATTCGTCCAGCGACTTTGTACCTTTTTCCTCTTTTTACATTTATAAAATCGCTTACTTACATTGTCAAGCAATGCAAAAAAGTGAAATACAATCACTTTTTCGAGTACCACAAGGAAAAACGTCCTCCTATGTGGTCGCCCACACGCTGGGGTGGAAAATATAAGATGGTGCGGTTTATCTGCAAACGCGAGCAGTTTTTCTATGCACTTGGAGAACAGTACCCTGAACTAGGTAATTTTTAATAAAAATCATTTTGTTAATTTGTAAATAAAAGTATTTTATTTTTTTCCTACCCAGTTATCGATGGCGAGTCATGGAGCATAATTAAAGAATATGAGGAGGCCTTCAGACCATTTGACACAGTCGCAAAGCTGATGCAATCTCAACATCAGCCATTTTCAGAGTTTTACATGCAATGGCTAAATGGTATCCGTGAACTGACACAGCTCAAAAACAATCGGTTCGTGCAACTACTGTCAAACGGATTGATGAACCGATTGAAAATGTTGTAGGGAAACCAATTATTTCAATCCGCGCTGTACTTGGATCCGCGATTTCATTTCTTGGACTCACAAGTACTCACTTACGAGGAAAAACAAACAACACAGGTAATTTATGTAAGAGGTTCTACACTTGTTATGTGTCGAAAAATATAATTCGTTTAGATCCGCTACCCTCATGGCATTCTTCATGGCAAGACAGCATCGTTTCATTGCATTGTTTTCCATATTATTCTAATTGTTAAAATAAATACAATAGTTCAGTATTTGTTCCTTCTAACAGTGCAACAAGTTTACAATCGAGTCCACCAAAGATTCACTATTATGTGGACTTATAAAGTTATTCAAGGGACTTGAGAATTTTAGCGCCCTTTCGCGATTTCCTCTGAGGCGAGGTTAGATACTTGTAGAATCCGGTCTTGTAGATTCCTGGTCGTGTATACATATATAGTAGTGTTCCGATTATCTGGGGTCGCATCAGCAACAATTCCACAAATACAAAAATTATAAGATCGGAATAGAAACAGGACTATATGTACTGTAACACACGGTACTGTACATCCTTCCCAGTTCCCAATACACAGCTCCCAATAATGAAATAGTCTTAGGAACAATACTTTGAATGAACGCCATGTCAACAGCTAAACAGAACGTTAAAAAAGTAACACTATATTCAAATCTACATTTTTCTGCAGGAGTATTTGATTCGCATTTGGGAGAGAATTGTTTCACTCCGCTCGACTACATCTAGTGAGCCAGTGCCAGATACATCTATGAATGAATCATCAACGTCAACAGTAAGCGATATGGACGATTTCCTCACCGACATGTACGGTGGTACGCTGATTACGCCGACGAACTCGTCAATATCCCTAGACAATATCCGTCAGCAGATTAAAATGTTGGAGATCGAACCTCGGCAGCCGCACACTTGTGACGTGTGGAAGCATTGGTTGGCTAGAAAAACAACGCATCCGGAGCTTTTTGCTGTGGCTATGGTGATTCTCTCAGCGCCTTCGAACCAAGCATCAGTCGAAACAGCGTTCAGCGCTTTAGCTCTTGTGCTGACGAGCCATCGAACAGGTATGGCCGATGATCTGTTTTAGGATACGCTTTTGGTAAAGCTTAACCAGTCCATCGTTGAAAAAATAATGCCAAACCTGTATCCATGGAAGGACTTCAAATAATATGTTAATTGCGTCTAATAATATGAACTAATTTAGCTAATTTGAGTATCAGCGATTTTCATGAATTTTTTTTATTATTTTTTTTATTCATAAGGAACGGCCTGGCCGTATTGCTTTTTCATGAATTATGATGTTCAAAATTTAGGGATTTTTCAGATGCTTAATTATGTTTAACCGTTAATTTTCTACTATAAGTTTCTTATGAATACCAATTTAAATATCTAGTTATTATGAATTGGTTCATCAAATATGTTTAAGAATTATTATGTTTATGAATTGTTACGGCTATGTTCTGTACTACAGTTAAAATGTTATTTTGTTCGTTTATAATAAAGATATATGAACTAGAAACACATCATATGCTTTCCTCATTGTCTGTCAAAAGTTGGGGCCAGTAAAATCAAACCTGTAATGTAATCAAAACTGTTATTAATATTAAAATAATAATTAAATTATATTATTAATATTTTTTCAAGATATTACTATTTTGATTGCCACATTAAATAAATGAAATGAAAATTTCTACTTATTCTAAGGCCGAAACTACCGTTGTCGGTCAGGCCCGGCCTTAGCTACAATTGGGGCTTGGCTTTCTGTGACTTTTAAGTTGCCCACATCAGGATAGTTAGTCCTGCGTAAGTTGAGCTCGGTTTATTCGAGTAAAATCCACTTCTCAATCAACATTGAAATGAATTGCAGTTTAAATTCCAAATTTTATCTTAATTGTCTGTAAATTGCAACCAGCAGCAGTGCGTGCAGCCACCGAAAAAAAGATCAGCATACACATTGTAACGATGCCAAAAAGTTCAAACATCTCCAAAATTAAAAAAATAATTTCAACGTCGCGCTGCTGCTGTGCCACCTTCTTCTCGATCGCTTAGCAGTAGCTGCTAATCAAACGCTTACTTCGGCTGAACCAGCAAATAGAATAACCGCATATGTATAGTATAACGCCGCATATGTCCTGTGACTATCGTGATGATCACCGGCAGTAAAAGTCATGACAAAGTGAGTGACCAAGAGAGAGTTGGTTGCAAAAATGTCAACAGCCTGGTCAAACGTCTCACCGATCATGAACGTTTCACCTATGATCATCGCAGTTGTGTACGTGAGTTGTCGTAGTTCAGTTTTCAGTCATGATTGTTGACGACAATAACAGAACATTTTGCTCACAGTGAGAAAAAGTCATGACAACATGAGAGACCTAGAGTTGATTACTTGACGGTTTCCAATCATGTCACACAACTAACTCACTATGTGATTATCACTTGTGATGGTCGCAATAGAATACGTTACGCTGACATGGATTTTGTTTCAGTCACGATTTTTTGCGATATTGATAGTGACATTTTGCAGCACTGATCAAACCACCGGAGCGAACTTGTCGAATTTCTACGTTCCGAGTCACATCGAGACAAAACAACAGAATGGTGCTATGAGCGCGGAATAAAATGGAGTTTTTCACCACCTTCTTCCCCACATTTTGGCGGACTATGGGAAGCAGCCGTCAAATTAATGAAGCACCACCTAATACGTGTAGTAGGATCTGCGAAACTAACATTTGAAAATATGGCTACGTTATTGGTCGAAGTAGAAGCGTGTCTGAACTCTAGACCACTAACACAACTGTCAGATGATCCAAATGATGTAGAAGCATTAACTCCGGGACATTTTCTTATAGGGTGCAATTTGAAAACGTTACCAGATGTTAACTTAGAAGAGATTAATGTTAATCGTTTAAACCATGGGAGGCAGGTTCAACACTACATGCAAAACATATGGCGTAGGTGGCACTTAGAATATTTACAATAATTGCAAAGAAAGACAAAGTGGAACAAGGCACCGATGAAAATAAACCCAGGAATGTTAGTAGTGGTCCAAGAAGATAATCTTCCAGTATCTAGATGGCCTTTAGCGAGGATTCAAGAGGTCCACCCAGGGAAGGACAACATAGTACGTGTTGTGACAGTGAATTTCGGAAACAACAAGATAGGTCGCAGAACAGTCACAAAAATCGCAAATTTTACCGGTATTCGATTAAGTTAATCATCATTACATTACATATTAGCTATAGGAATGGAAAAACTTTGTTTTTGGTGGCCGGGAAATGTTAGTTGAGAATTATAGCAAGCTTATTTCGAGAAATCCTAACCAAGGTTACAAAAGAGTTAAGATAGGTAGGAAACATTACCGTCGAATTCGGAAGTTTCGAGTAGGATCGGAAGAGCTTTCATAGTGCGTGCGATCGGTTAGCTACGATAGTGGAAGAATTAATATAAGGAATCTAAAAACGAACCCCATCGATCGAAGACGTTTAAATTGAGCTACCGAAAGGGAATTGGTCCCAACATTGTGGAATTAACGCGTCGTATGGACACGGTTCCAGCCACCGGTACAACAATACAGTCGAGCAGACTATCCCGATTCTGAACCAGAGTCAACTTTACGCTTGTCAAGCAAATCTAAGAGATTTGCCTACGTTCTCCGGACGGCCGGAAGAATGGGCAACGTTTGTGTCCAATTTTGAAAGAACGACGACAATGTACGGCTACACTGACGAGGAAAACATCGAACGCCTGTCAAAGGCTTTGCGTGGTAACGCGCGAGAGCTGGTTGGACTGAGACTAACGTCCAACGATCTTCCTTAGGTTATGAACGTGTTACGTCGCCATTTTGGACGCCCTGAAATCATTGTAAATTGTCTGATCCGAAAGTTTCGTCAGCTTCCTTCGCCAAAGCTTGAGCGAATTAATTCTTTGGTAGACTTTGGCAACGCTGTGCAGGAGATGGCTGCAGTAATTTCAGCTCACGGTATGTACGGATACGCGTATAATTAGACCAACACATTTCATCGTCCAGTTGTGCTTTGTATCTGCTCCGGCTTTGCTGTTTTTCGTGATCAGGACAGTCTATGTGGTTAGCATTCATTGCTTAAAAGAACTCTTGGTGCACTTAACGAACTTAATTGCCTGGATCGACTTTAGTTTGTTGTGACGACGCGTATTTTGTTCGCATTGTGTTTGCTACATTAAGGCCGCTCTAAGTGTCATTACGATTGCCGGTTGTGTTTGGATTTGGCTTCTCACTTGCGAGATAGCTTCTTTATTCGAACTAGTGAAGGATGACATTTTGACCTCTATTGAATCATCGATCTCATCATTGAAATCTTTCGTTATGAGAGAGCTTAAATCGGAGTCTGCTGCTCTCTCTGACAAATTGGCTCCGTTATCTCATCTGTCGGAACATCCTGCACCTAAACTGATCACAACTACAACTACTGCAAATACTACAAACACGGCTCATCGCGATTTCATGGACACGTATACACCATTGCCACCGGCGCTATTTACCACCACACGCACTTCACTATAAAACACGATGGATAATGGAAACGATACTTGCTTACTAATAATGGGCTGTTGTCTTCCCAATCGACATCAATACACCATCAGGATAAGCGCAAGTTACCCATCACCAACACAATGGCTCTCGGTTTCACAGCTTAACAAGCGCACTAGCACTGATCCTCACAATAAAGCATGGCTTTATTTCACCAACGTTAAGCCTAACGTGTGTGGGTTACATCTATGATAGCCACCAATGATGTAGTAGTCCATCGGCTTACAAAACGTGGTGCTAACCTTGAAAAGATGTCTTTTATCTCTTTCAAGGTTGGTATACCATTATCACTGAAAGACACTGTGTTATCAACGATTGATTGGACACTACCTTTAACGGTCCGTGAGTTTGTTGTCGATCTTCGGAAAGGGTGCTGTTTGATCCTTCGTCACTACCTGGGTCCATTATTAACCTTCACGGAGATCCTGTTGGACCTGTTGCTGCTACTGTTCTGAATACTGTTGATACCGTTACTCTTGCGTCAAGCTTAGTGCGTCAGTGCCCAATTAAACCAATACATTCACCAAGCACCCCATCGCAGTCATCGGAGCTCCTAAAATCGCTACTGCCGGATTTTTTGGACTCACCACCTCAAGCCAATTTATGGTTTATTACCAAAATGTACGTGGGATGCGAACTAAACATGTCAACTTGCAGCTTTCATCGGAAGAAAATGATTACGATATCATCGCTTTGACTGAGACTTGGCTAAATGATTCCTTTTCTTCCAACCTGTATTTTGATTGCGAAGCCTACAACGTTTTCCGATGTGATCGAAGTGTCCAAAATAGTAATTGCTCACGTGGTGGTGGTGTGCTTCTTGCTTGCGCCTCTCGTTTTTGCTCAGTGCTTATACCAATTATTCACCCCTCGCTGGAAACGTTATGGATGCGTGTATCACTAGCCGGATGCCGTTTTTTCATCGGTGTTATATATGTACCATCATTGATGCGTTATAATCATTCGTACCTTGCTGAGATTTCTATGTGCATAAGTGATGTGATAGCGATGATGGATCCTGAAGATTACCTCTTACTGCTGGGTGACTTTAATCAAACGGATATTGTCTGGATACCAACGGGTTCTAACAATAATATTGATGTTATCAGCAATATCACGTCATCTCGCTTCGAGCATTTTATCCCGCTTAGCAGTTCTTCTGGCAGATCATCGTTTATGGACATAGTTAATGTGCAAGGTCTTTACCAACTGAATGGTGTACCAAACCCGAACGACCATTTCTTGGACTTAGTTTTAACTAATGTTCAGGCCGCTGCGTGCTGTACTGTCTCTCCAGCTATTTCAACATTGCTGCCTAAGGAAACTCATCACCCTCCTTTAGAAGTCTCCGTGGTTCTATCCACAGACCTGCATAGTTGCAGTCGTCCGTCGTGTGCGTCTAATGCGTGTAGTTTTAATTTTCGTCATACGGACTATCGTAAGCTCAATTCTATCCTATCTCGTGCTGACTGGTCTTTTTTTATTGTACATCAGTCGATGAGGCCGTTATATCCTTTAATATCCTGGTTACCTCTGCTCTCCATTCGTGTAGTCCTTTATTTCGCCCTCCTCCTAAACTAGTTTGGTGTGATCGTCGGCTTCGTCGCTTGAAGCGTGATAGGAGAAGGTATCTACGTGCATATCGCCGATGTCCTTCCGAATACACGCTGCGTTTATTTAAATATGCCGCCTCCGCCTACCGTTTATATAATCGGGCTCGTTACGGTTCTTATATGTCAAGGCTGCTGCTGTCCTTTTGGCGCTTCGTTAAATCTCGTAGAACCTCTAATATACTGCCCAATGAAATGTCTTTTAACTCACGCTCAACTCACTAACACTGATGTGTGTGAATTGTTTGCTGATTATTTTTCTGGTATGTTTGCTGATCCTGTCCGCGACCTGAATCTTTTTGATTCAGCTCTTTCATTTACACCACATCATGCTGTTGATCTAGCTAAACTTGAAATTACCAGTGAAATGATTGAGTGTGCATTAGATAAACTCAAACTTTCCTATTCTCCAGGTCCTGATGGCATTCCTGCGTCTGTACTGAAAAACTGTCGTGATTCTCTTGCTCCAGTCCTACTAAGACTTTTTAATTTGTCTCTCTCGACTGGGACTTTTCCTACTTCGTGGAAATCATGTTGGCTTTTCCCAATTCATAAAAGAGGCTGTCGATCGTCTATACCAAATTACCGTGGAATAACAAAAACGTGTGCCACGGCAAAAACTCTCGAATTATCTGTTTACCCCAGTATACTTTTTAGCGCTAGTTCTTTCATCAGCGTTAAACAACATGGATTTATGCCGGGCCGATCTACTTCCACCAGTCTCATGTGTTTTGTTGCCAAGATCTTCCGCAATTTTGATGCGGGGTTACAAGTGGACACCATATACACTGATTTCCGTGCAGCCTTTGATAGTCTTTCTCATGAGCTATTGTTAGCTAACTATCCAAACTGGGCTTTGGCAAGGCAATAACTGTCTGGCTATCTTCTTACCTAAAGGATCGTCAATACAGCGTAAAAATTGGTCCTTATGTATCTAGATGTTTTAACTGTTCTTCAGGTGTTCCTCAAGGTAGTGTACTCAGTCCCCTCCTGTTTGCTTTGTTTGTAAATGATGTTTGTAATGTTTTGCCCCCGGATGGTTATCTCCTGCTGATGCTGATGACATCAAAATCTTTTATACTATCTCCTCCTTAGACGATTGCTATCTTCTCCAGCAGTATCTAAATTCTTTCTCTTACTGGTGCTCGTCTAATTTTCTTTCATTATGTCCCAATAAATGTTCTATTATTTCTTTCACTCATTCTCGTAACCCTATTTCTTATAATTACTCTCTCTCAAATGTTTCACTGGTTCGTGTTTCGTCTATTCGTGACTTTGGGGTAATACTTGATGATAGGTTAAACTTCAAGCTACATGTTGATGAAGTCCTTTCGAAATCCTACAGAACCCTTGGATTTATCCTTCGTGTCACCTCGGATTTCAAGGACCCGATATGCCTACGATCTCTGTAGTGTGTTTAGTTCGCTCTGTATTGGAGTACGCCTGTGTTGTCTGGTGCCCTTATGGCAATAATAGGTGTATCGGTGTAATAATAGGTGTACTAGAATCGAAAAATTACAGAAGTACTTCACCAGAGTGTTGTATAGACGATTGTTTGGGTCTTCTTCTCTTCCGCCATATGAGACACGATGTCTTCTGTTTGGGCTGGACTCTTTAACTTTGAGACGTCACTTGGCCCAAGCTTGCTTCATTGGTGGCTTACTGAGAGGTTCTACTGATGCTCCGGAATTGCTTGCTTCTGTATGTTTATATGTTCCCTCCCGTTCCCTCCGTCCTCGTGATCCTTTGGCATTAGAAACTCGACAGACGCTTTATTGCCACAACGATCCGCTCCTTTCATGCTTCAGGTGGTTCAACCGATTCTACGACGATTTTGATTTTAACTCCTCACTTGCTTCCTTTCGTACTCGTGTTTTAAACACCCTTCATGTATTAGTTCTAGGTATATAATAGAATCATTGTTTAGCCTAAATGGCAGATATACAGGGTGTTCGAGATAAATTTGACACCTGGCCTTTGGGTTAATATCTCAGGGTTGAGTTGACGTGTCGAAATGATTGATATGTCATTCGATTGCTAAAAGTTGTGCGAACAAGTGTAAAACATGTCTAGCTCCGTAAATATGTGGAACCCGTCCGAATTGTAGAAGCGCGCAACATGTGTTATGATGGTTCGTGCCGGCCATACTAATGCCGAAATTCGGAAGGCGGCGATGTGTTCGCTGAACACCGTAAAAACAATACGCGTGCAGCTCGAGGAGTGTGGTGAAGACGTGGATAGCGTTATTGAGAGCGTTGAATTGTGTGCGGACCGACGCGTTCCTGGCCGGATTGCAGCAGCGGGCGACGGCCGATCCCGGCGTCGGCATCCGGGCCCTGGCGCGAGACGTTGGCGTGGCCCCGAGCACCGTCAAGGTGGCGTTAAATGAGGACCTGCGGTACGCGTCGTACAAGCGACGTAGGGGACAGCTCATAATAGCAAAAACGCGCGAAAAGCGGCTTGCCAACGCTAAGCGGTTGCTGAGCTGGCTGAAGCACCCGGCGCAGCCAGGCACGTTGTGGTTCTTCTCTGACGAGAAGAACTTTTGTCAAGAAGCACAACGTTCAGAACAACCGCTGGCTCGCTTACTGTGCTGCTGATGTGCCCCGTGTGCCGCAGACGAAGTTTCCTCAGAGGGTTATGGTGTTCGGGTGCGTCTCGTCAGAGGGAGACGTGATGCCGCCTCACATCTTCCCCCAGGGCCTGCGGCTGAATGCTGACGGCTACATTGACCTGCTGGCCACCGTGGTGAAGCCGTGGATTGAGACGGTGGCCAATGGGCGGCCGTACGTTTGGCAGCAGGATTCTGCACCATGCCATACGGCCGTAAAAACACGCCAATGGCTCGCTGAAAATTTCGACCGATACACCAGCACCGATGTTTGGCCACCCAGCTCCCCTGACCTTAATCCTATGGATTACTTTGTGTGGGGCACAGTTGAGCGGGACACCAACAAGGCGTCCTGCAATACCAAAGCGGAGCTGGTGGCCAGAATAAAGGCCGTGTTTGCGGCCATCCCCAGAGACATGGTTGTCCGGGCTTGCGCGCGGTTCCGGAAGCGGGTGCAGGCGGCCATCGACGCGGAGGGGGGGTACTTCGAATAAAAAATGCGGCAAACATGGTAAGCTAAACTTTGTAGATTTTTTTTATATATTTAACATAAATTTGATAAAAATTCCTTTCCTATTCCCTCAGAAACTGTCAAATTTATCTCGAACACCCTGTATGTATTTATAATAAAAACAAAAAAAAAAACCTCGCGTTGCTCCAAGAATTCGTAGACAAACTTCCCGCAGTGTTACGACATGAGTGGTCGCATCATTGTCTACGATTAGGCATACCGACCATCCAAGACTTCAGCGACTGGATGTAAAGGGAACTTGAGGCGTCCTGCTACAACACAATGCCCAGTTATGAATCTAAAGATGACAAAAACGTATCAGAAGAAAAGAAACGAAAGACGAAGCCTACTTCTTACCCGAACACGATGGTAAGCGGGAAAGCACCAAACGATGCTCCGAAAAATTGCGTCGCTTTTAAGGGTGCATGTTTAAGCTTAGCAGAGTGCAAAAGGTTTGCTGAAATGGATGTCGACCAACGGTGGACCATGGTCAAGCAGGAAAGGTTGTGTCGAAAGCGCTTGCGACGTCACATGAATATATGCAACATACAAAAGCTGTGTGGCAAAAACGGCTGCGTGCTACAGCATCACAATATGTTGCATCGTGATAGACTATCGAAGTATGCCGCATCGACGACGTCTAAAGCGACAGAGGCAACCAAAGACGCGCATACCACGGCGGTTGCAACCATAAACGCCCATACAGCAGCGAATGATGGAGTGCTTTTCCAATATATTCCAGTAGTTATTTACGGAAATGGGAAAAGCCTTGCAAACGCTCACCTCTGAAACCAAGCTGTCGGAAGGTCGCTACGAAACGTGCCTGCTGCGGCGTTACGACGATATCCGCCTTCCATGCTCCAGAGCAATGGCTCTTAGGCGATACGGATGTCTGCGAAGAAAGATGAGAACGGACCCAGGTCTCGCCAAATCCGTTCTCCAGAAAATGAAGAGCTATGAAGACCAAGGGTATGTTAGACGACTTACGCCAACGGAACTTACCGCACGGGGAGAACGTGATTGGTATCTTCCGGTATTCCCTGTATTCAACCCGAACAATCCCGGGAAGGTTCGCCTGGTGTTCGATGCAGCGGCGAAGGCTCGATTCGTGAGTCTCAACAAGAAAGTGTCAGGTCCGGATCTGCTAGCAGGACTCTTGACAGTGCTCTACAAATTTCGGGAGCATCGAATAGCCGTGGTTGGTGACACTAAGGAAATGTTTTTCCAAGTGAGGATGAAACCCGAGGACCAGCGCTCACAACTATTCTTCTGGGATCGGGAAGAAGTCATCGACCGTGATCCCACGGTGTACGCAGTAGCAGTTATGTGCACGGGCACCACAACCGAGAAGGTGTTAGGAATGTGGTGGGATACATCGACAGACGAGTCCACCTTTAGACTATCTCCGAAGCATGACGCGCAATTGCTTTCCGGTGAAAGATTGCCTAACAAAAGGGTGGTATTAAGCACACTAATGACCGTCTACGGGTTTGATAGACAATTTCTTAATTTACCTTAAGATTCTTTTGCAAGAGGTCTGGAGAGCAGGCCTCGACTGGAATGAAGAGCTCCACGGGCGATTAGCAGAGAAAGGGAAAGTGGTTCGGCACATCCAAACCGATTGCTGTAGGATATATTGTAATCGTGGTAGACGGAAACCTACCAAAAACACTTGGCCGAAGGGGCGCGTCGTAGCAGTGAAACAGGCAGAGGACGGACAAGTCCGACAGGCGAGTGTCTAACAAACCGCGCAGGGACTACTTCAGCGACCAGCCACAAAATTGGCGGTTCTAGATGTGAAAGCACATGGCACAGCGATACAGGATGCACACGAGTAAACATCGACCACCTCATTTGGCAGGTTGTAAACAGATGCTGCATCAACTAGGAGTTTTGCACTGGGCGGGAGAATGTCAAACCTTTTGACACAACCTGCCGTAACAGCAGTACTACTTGTTGACGAAAGAGGGCGCCACTAACGGACGATATAAGAGGGACACCAAGGAAAAAAGGGCTCTCTCGTTACAAAACCGCGGAAAAGGACAATAAATTTCGAACGCGCTTTAACTATAATAAAAGGCAGTTAGAAGATATTTCCGTATAAATCCGAAAGTTTTGTAACAACTATTGTTAAAGAAAACTGCTTAATGTCGCGATTTTGATTGGGGAAATAAATCAGTGATTGCTAGACGCAATCTTTGCTGCTGGACGCAACACCGCTATATTCCCAAACCCTCATTTACTCCTGGTCCTGATGGTATCCCTCCCTCTGTCCTTATTAACTGTAGGAGCATCCTTGCCCCTTACTTGTCGTGGCTCTTCCAAATGTCTTTGTCTCTCGGTGTTTTCCCCGCCTCATGGAAAGAAAGCTGGCTTTTTCCTGTACATAAAAAAGGCAACCGCGCCCTTATTTCTAATTACCGTGGTATTGTGCATTTATGTGCCATTGCAAAAGCTTTTGAAATGGCAGTTTTTCCTTCTATATCGTCTGCCTGCCGGCACTGGATTAGTCCAAATCAGCACGGGTTTATGTCTGGTCGCTCCACCAATTCCAACCTGATGGAATTCGTTTCATTTATCCACCAATGTTTCGACAGACACCTACAAGTTGATGCTGTCTACTTCGACTTCAAGGCTGCTTTTGATCGTCTCTCACACCATCTATTGCTTGCTAAACTAAAAAAGCTTGGATTTTCCTCTAGTCTCATTATTTGGTTAAAGTCATTTCTATCATCTCGTTCCTGTCGTGTCATTGTAGATTCCTGTTTGTCTGATAGTATTTTTTGCCCTTCTGGGGTTCCGCAAGGGAGTGTACTTAGCCCTTTCTTATTTCTCTTGTTTATCAATGATGTATGTGATATTCTCCCTAGCGATGGACATCTTCTATATGCTGATGACATCAAAATTTTCCTTCCTATCTCTGTAGTATCTGATTGTCTTTCCTTACAGTTATTTCTTAATTCCTTTTGTTCCTGGTGTTTATCTAACCAGTTAAGCCTTTGTCCTAATAAATGTTCTATTATATCTTTTTCTCGTTCACGTGCACCTCTTTTGTTTGTTTATACCATCTTGAATGTACAGCTTGAACGGGTTGATTCTGTGAGGGACCTCGGGATCCTTCTTGATCCTAATCTTTCTTTTGCCTCTCATATTGACCACGTCATCCACAATGCTAGCCGAGCGCTTGGGTTGTTGATTCGCACTTCCTGTGAGTTTAATGACCTGCGCTGTCTGAGAGTCCTTTACTTTTCCTTCGTTCGCTCCATTATAGAGTCCAGTGTCGTTATTTGGACACCTTCGAGCCACGCTAACATCAATAGACTAGAACGTATTCAAAAACTTTTCACGAGAGTTGCAATTCGCCGCATTTTCGGGCGCTCCCTCTCCCCCATCCCTTCTTACCCCACTCGTTGCCAACTGTTGGGCTTGGACTCTTTGGCTTCACGCCGTTCCATGTTTCAAGCCTGGTTTGTCTCCTTTCCCTTGTTGGTTTTTATGTTCCTTCTCGACCTCTTCGTTCTCGTCCTCCCCTCGCCATCCCCGCACGTCGCACTCTGCACGGTCAGAACGATCCTTGGCTTAATTGTTTAAGGAGCTTCAACTTGGTTTCTAATAATTTTGACTTCTTTTTTTCGCCTTCTTCTTTTCGCTCTTCTCTCCTTCGATCTGCCTCCTTCTTACCACCCACTTCTTTATAGTTGTCCTTTTCCTTTCCCTTTTCTCACACTACCTGTTTTCTTTTTCTATTCACGGGATCGGTCCTATTTCACAGTTGTTAGTTAAGCTTACTTTAGTCTTAGTTTTTTTTTTCTTCACTGTTTAGTTTTAAGTTAAGTATTGTCAAACCCTTGCGGCCTACAATAAATTACAGAAATGAAATGAAATGAAATGAAATTCCGCTATAACACCGTGTAGTCAAAGAAGATTTTTATATGGACGATCTTCTGAGTGGTGGACACTTTTCAGGTAGCTAAGCAGCTACGCGCTGAGTTAAGTGAAATGTTAAGTGAAGCAAGGTTTCCACTACGAAAATGGGTTTCTAATGTGCCGGCAGTGTTATCGGAGGTGTCTGCTGAGAATCTCGCGTTACCAAATGCTAGTAATCGTGGAGAGATGTGCGATTCAGATTCAGTGAAAGCGTGGGGTTTGTTGTGGAGACCGTGTACCGATGACATTAGTGTGCACAAAAAGCAACCATTAAAAGGCGAATCCCTTTGGGAATAGTTTCCCTGCAATAGTTTGGGCGAAAATTCTTATGCAACAGTTATAAATTTGTACCTCAGGATGGGACGATCCTGTTGGCAAGGAAATTGAAACTAAGTGGAATTTGTTCGTTTTTCAGTTTTCGGCTATAAAGGATTTTACAGCGTTTCTCAGATGATTTTGTAATGTGATCGGCATTTCTTCCAATGGCATTATATGACAAGGTAAACATATGTAGATGACATTGTTGACAAGGATACCATGAACGGTTCATCCCGACTAGCAATGTCAGCACTTTTTACATGAAAACCTTGGGGAAATGATGTAAAACTCGTGTACAAACACGAATTCTTTGATTGTATGTGTAGGTTGACATCCAGCAATCATTGATATTGACGCAGTTTGCTGTGTGTTACATCCGGAGCGGACGTGTTGTGGGAGTTAGAAAATATTGTATTCTTTTGTGCGTGAATAATGCGCGGAAGTTTGCATATATCCGCGTTATTTTATGCAGTGTGAAAAGTGCAGTTCTGAAAGTTGTGCTTTTCTTTCCGTGCCATAAATGTGTGGTGTTAGTTTTTCTCCTGCACTACGTGCTTGCTTCGGCAAGCACATTGAATTTGTAGTGAGGATAAAAACTTTCGGTACATGTTATGGAAATTGCTTCGTTTTTTACACACCGGTAAATACCATTGGTGCTTTGCGTTGCGTGTGAATTAGTGATTATTTTTCTTGTTGATATTGTGTCGTAAAATCAACAAGCCGCAAATTAGTTTGTGATTTGATTTCAATCGAAAATAATTTTAAAAATTTTGTACGCGTGCGTAATGCAATTAATTATACGCATTGTACGTGTACAGACGCCAACAGTGTAGGATCGTGTTTTTGTTTCCTTTGTATTCGTTTATTTATGCATCTTGGGAGGCTATGCATCTTGGATGGCAGACTGCTGTCTGCCGTCAGTCTGAGCGAAACCTTTGTAGAGTAAAGACATGTTTTCTCTGTTCTCCGTGTAAAGAAAAGAAAAATCGCGAATAATTCCGAAACCAAGAGGCCTACCATCTTGGATACACGTGTCCGATCCCCGATTCTGGTCCTGGATCCCCAGGCCAAATTTAGGCCCCCTAAGTGCCAACGGGACAGAGCTTTTCGGAGAGTGGTTCTCTAATTTTTTAAAATCGAAAATTTGGCGGATTTGAAAACCAAGAACACCATTAGACGCGCGCCGTCGGAGCGCATCCGCCGAAATTTTTGGATTGAGTGAAAGTGTGTGCGTGTGTGTGTTGTTAAAGGCTAAACGAGATCGTTAATATCTCTCTAGTGCGTGAAGTGTTTGACCTCGGACTCGTTTGGTGCGCGTTGGCGAGACGCAACTTTTGGTGTGTTTTGTTTGAGAATCCGTCCAGGCGTTTACGAGTTATTAAGGAAAAAAAGGTTCAGAACAAAGTGAGTGTACAGTATCTACTTGATTGTGATTCAAAACTGTTTGGACGATGGACGGGATGGTTCCGGGTTGGTTCTTGATTTTTTTAAAATTAACCCGACGACTTGGCGTGAATCCGAGAATAAAAACAGCAGTGGCCCATCGGAAGACACCCGTGAAAATTGGCCCCAGGCCGATCGGACCACAAACACTCGGTAAAACGGCGTATACGCGAGAAAAAGATGTTTTTTTTTACGTTTTGGGGTCAATTCCTATCCCCACGACCCACCCACCACTGAATAGGTCTCGGCCGGACGCATCGATTGATACGCGGATCATCGGAATCGGTCCATAAACGGTAGAGTTCTCCTATCTGAAAAAATCGGTATAGTGGTGTGTGTGTGAGTTAGAGCGTTTTTTTTCACTCGGTTAGAAAGGCCTGGCTGATTCAAGACTTATTTTACCACGTAGCCGGATAGTCAGTCCTTGCTACGGGGGGATGGTCCGGATGGGATTTGAAGTCGGTCCTGCCGTGTGGACAGGCGCCGTTATCACATGCACCACCGGTCCGCTCCAAGAAGTGCGTTTGTGTTAGTGTAAAAACGATTTTATTGCGTAATTTTGCGTAACGTGGACCGATCGGGACGTTTGACACCTTTGTTTTACTCGTCAAGACGCATCGATTGCAGTATTTTGCGTGTGAATTGGTGAAGAACTGTGGTTGTGAGAGCCTTGAAACTTGAAGTTGCTTTCTGGCGACCGGAACTCAGTCTATCTCGGTCATTTATTGGCTGATTGTGACGTGCGACACCTCGTCGAAATCAGCGGAAGTCCACCAGGCGAACAGTGCGTAGTACGGACGGATTGGACCGCCGGGTCGAGTTCTGGTCTTGACATTCCGGAGTGGCCGGAACTCGTGCACAGCTCCCTCAATTTTCGTCCGATCCGGGCTTGCGGCACCTCTATCGAATCCGGCGGAGGCGACTAGGCAGCTGGAGTAGGAACGGGAACGATAGGAGTTTTTCGTGGAATCGACTTTTCACCGGTTCTGGCACCGTGTCATCAGGTGAGCCAGAAAGTCTTATTTTCTGGTTTTTTATCCAATTTGTTCGTGCCGCACCTCTATCGAAACCTGTGGCGGTTTCCTGAGGTATGAAGGAGAGGAAGGCCCTTACCCGCTCTGCGGTGAGGGCCATGTCCATCGATGGTCGGCCTGGAACGGGGGTAGCATCTAGGCCCACCGTCGTGCTTCAACGACTCAGCACTTCGAAGATCCCATCGAGCACTGCGTCACCGAAGATGGGGGGCCGCACTTTGTGGAACGTGCTGTATGATGAGGTCCTGGGCGTGTCGCTGCCATCGGGTGTCGAGTTAGTTGGCTATGCTGACGACTTGGTGCTGCTCGTCCCTGTGGTGACCCCTGAAGCCGCGGCTTCAACAGCAGAAATGGCCATCGAAACCATCAGTGGCTGGTTAGACCGTCATCGCCTTTCTATCGCGCCTGAGAAGACGGAGATGATGGTAGTATCATCGCTTAAGCGGCCTGTGTCTGTAAGCGTCAACGTCGGTGGAGTGGCGATTCCTGCGTCGCGTACCATTCGCTATTTGGGAATATGGCTGCAGGACCATCTATCGTGGCTCCCACATGTGGAAAAGGTCGTAGCCAAGGCGACCAACATTGCGGAGGCGGTGGTACGGCTTCTGCCAAATCACAGCGGCCCGAAATCGTCGCGAGCCCGCCTGCTGGCGGCCGTAGCGGATTCCATCCTTCGTTACAGGGCCCCAGTATGGTCGGAGGGCCTGGAAAAACGACAATGCCCTAGGCTTGTCAGTCGTGTACAGCGAAAAACGGCGATTCGAGTTTGCAGAGCGTTCCGGACTACACGTGGCGCGACAGCAGTGCTGCTTGCGGGGTTGATCCCGATTTGCGACTCATCAAGGAGGACGGTCGCGTTTACAGTCGTCTGCACCAGGAGGACCAGACCGTAACTGGCGTGCAAATCAGGGCTGCTGAACGTGAACGGACATTCGAAATCTGGCAGGCTGAATGGGACGCGGATGTTGATAGCGAGGAGGCCAGCCGCTATACTCGCTGGACACATCGAGTCGTTCCAGACGTCAAAGCCTGGCAGTCCAGGAAACATGGAGACGTGACATTCCAGTTGTCACAGGTGTTGTCCGGTCACGGATTTTTCCGTGACTATCTGTGCAACATGGGTTTCACGTCGTCCCCGGATTGCCAGCGCTGTCCTGGTGCTGCGGAGTTACTGCTGACACCATCTTGAGTTGTCTTTTGGAGAGCCCCGAGCGCTTTAGCCGCATCTGTGAGGCTGCTGCTCGAATCACAGATGAGCTCCAGGCTAAATGGGACGCAGAACGAGAGAGGCTGGCTGCACAGGACGGTGCATCGCTGGGACAACAGCGGGACAACTCCTAGGCCATCGCACGAAACCAGCGACGAAATTCGGCTCGACGTGCTGCCACAGTGGCACGACGAGAGGGTAGGCGAGGTGGGCAGCCGCCATCACCACCCCCATCGCCCACAACAGCTGCTCGACGTGCAGCATTTCGAGAACGTGTCGCCAGGTGGAGGGAGCGGCGTACTTTGGCAGTGTCGCTGTACGGCGAGCACGTAAGCTCGTCCAGCGATGAAGAAGACGTTTTCCCGCCTATTAGCGGGGTGTTGGCCAGTACCACAACAAGAACGAGAGGCCTATCTGCCGCGGAAGCAGCCGCGGCATTAGAGGCAGATACTTCGTCCCGTTAAGAACATCTGAGAAAATCGAAGATTTCGAGAACGATTAGTGAGCTCAATGATACTGTGAACTCTTTAGGGATAGATCAGGAGGAATACAAATATATGTGCAGGTGCATTCAGCACGGTTAAGGCTAGTCTAAAGAGGCAAACGTAAACCTAGTTAACAGAACCCTCGCGGGCATTATAACTAGGTTCGAGTGGTAAAGGGAATGACACATTGACATTGTATCGTTAAAGTGCTGTCTGCTGTCAATAGTACCAACATAGCGAGCAAAACAAGCGTGCTGAATTTTTTGACACGACCCGACAGGGTGTCCGTAGCACGTGCCGTTGGGCCTCACGTACCGGTGTTGGTGTACATACAAAAAAACCGCTGTTTGTTACACGGGATGGTATTGCTATCGTATGATTTGACATTCGTAGTTAAAGAAATAGTAAACAAGTTTTACAGTGCAACCTGCAAGTATACACGCTTGCAAGGATTTGTTACAAAATGTTGCTTTGAAATCCAATGTTTTCGAATATGTGAATGTAAGTAACGCGTGCCGAAAAAGTGAATCTCAAAAACATGTTTTTGTTCGTGAAACAATGTGAAATTGCTTTCTAAAGATTCTGCTACCATTTCCTAACAGCAAATCCCTGCAAGCGTTTATACCTGCAGGTTGCACACTTTCCGGAGCATTGCACATCGATTTGACATTCGATCTCAAACGTCACGCGTCAAATGGAGTCTATGATATTTTCCACTAGTTTTTTTATATGGACTTTGACATTTGGCGGCTTATTTACTGCAAGCTTTCCATACAAACAGCTCAGCAAAATTAACCTGTGTTTTGCAGATTCGATATTTTTTCTAATGATAGTTTCGATCAGCTGCTCGACCAATATCAAAACAAGGCATTTTTCTAGCAGGCCTGGAACAGGCTAGCCCATATTATTCTAAAGTTGATTCGGGTGAATGTTGATTGAACTACAAGATAACTACTTGATTGAACTATTGTAAAATGAAATTACATAAGTTTAATTATTTTAAGTTTTTTTAGCTTTTAAATCCAACTCACACTCTTCATTGTAAATTTGCTTTATGAATAATTATAATTTGGGCTAAAGACTGAAACAAGACCCCCCACTCACGGGCACTCATCTGCATGTCAATTTTTCGTACAGGGTGGTTCGGAGACTATGCAATGTGGCCTGAATTTGATTTTTTTATAATTACGATTAAATTGTATGGAGGTTTTCGCATAGTGAAAAGCGATTTATTCATCGAGGAACCAAGTTCCATAGGCTAAAGTCTGAAACAAGACCCTCCCACTCACGGTCACTCATTTGAGTGACTTTTTTTCGTGCAGGGTGGTTCGCAATTGGTTGCGTGTTTTTTTAATTATGTTTCGAGACACAGACACCTAATGGCATGGCCGTCAAAGAAGAAAATGTAGCAATTGGTGCCATCTATCGACCACAGGTCAAAGATTGGCGATCCGTTGGATACCGCCCGAGTTATGGGACAAAGTTGGGTCAAAAATGCGGAAAATTGCACCAAATACCCGAAAAAGTGCAACAGTTGCTTTCGCGAATAGCTCCGGCCACAGACATGGTAGCGATTAGTGGTGCATGGACGAAATGTAGTCACAAGTGCCATCTAGCCAAATCAGAAGAAAGATTGGCGATTCGTTGGATACCGCCTGAGTTATGGGGCAAAGTTGGGCCAAAAATGAGGAAAATTTTACAGATTCACAAACAGGGTGTAGAACATGGTTCCTCGATGAATCGATGATGAATAAATCACTACGCGAAAAGCCTCCTACAATGTATTTGTAATTATAAAAAAATCAAATTCAGACCACATTGCATAGTCTCCGAACCACTCTGTACGAAAAATTGACACGCAGATGAGTGACCGTGAGAGGGGGGGTCCTTATTTCAGACTTTAGCCTAAAACTATTGTTGGAATTTATAGTTTATAGTACGAAAAATATTTGAATTCCGTTTTTTGAATTTACGACATGACGATACAGGACAACACTAGGAGCTATTAGTATAAATCGGATGCACGAAGTAAGGAATAGGGATAAGCTAAAATGAACTAAACGCATGAACTACGAATGAACTTTGTAACCGGACAGAATAAAAAACAGTAGCAAACTGACCCTCTAACGTGCAACACATCTTTTCTCTAAATATCACCTTAATACCGATTTCCCGATCAGTGAAATTCATACAACTATACTGTAAATTTTTTTATAACTTCCTCTCAAATTCTGTAGCAACTTCCTTCCACTCAGTATTCGTAGATGGAAACCAAAAAAGAAAAAAATATATTTTATTTATAATTAATGATTACGGCCTTGGTCGTATTGTCAGAAAACAATATATGCCATTATTGTTATTATTTTTAATGCTTGTATAATAAGTAAATTATTTTGTTTTAATTTTCAGAACAAAACAGCCCAAAAGCAAACGAATCAGCAAAGCGATACCACAAATAACGAACATGACTAGCCTCCTTATAAACCTCCTCCTTGTTTATCCATTGTGGATGAAGTACCACAGCTATCCTCAACTATTGAGGAACAAATCCAGCCTTCAACCATGCCATGCGGTACTGTACAAAATGAAGATCTAGGTTTGAACGATGAAACCGTAATGGTTGAACCAGAACAACAGACAATTATACATAGTTTGAACGTTCAAAACAGTAGGAACGTTGCTTTTGGCAACCTCGTCACAGAAACGCTGAACCAATTACCTGTGGCTCGGCAGGAGGAGTTAATAAAACTCTGCAATGATGCGATGCACCAGGTTGTAACAGGGCAACATGAGGAATAAACCAAATGAATGACCAAACATGAATTACCAAATGATTTTTTACATTTAAAAAGGACTTCTTCTTTCATGGCTTAACACTAGAACCGCCGATGCGACTTTTTTGTCCCATCGCACTCGAAAAAGGTGTGTTATTCCGCTTCCCGTCGTGATAACCCTTTGAAATTTTCTGACTTCTATTTATTTTAAACTATCTTTCGAATGCGCTTTTTAAAAATTGTGTATTCCATATGGTACTTTAAAAAAATCATTTCCAACCTAGAACCGCCATATGGGACATTTTGGTCCCATAGGCAAAATACGTTGTGACGGCTGGTATAGCTGCTGTCAACGAGTGACAGATGTCAATACGAATACAAGGGATGTCAATACGTATAGAACAGTAAAAGTGCGCGAAAGTATTCAACTACATACGTGCTTTTACTTTTGTTTACTACGGGCTTATTTTTTCGCTATCATCAATCGGCTAGTCTATATACCCACTTCGACTTGCCGGCTTGCTTGGTCGCTGTGTATTCTTTCCCGGGGCAACCAGTTTGCCTGGTGCACTTAGGATATTGCAAGTGTTTGCAAGGTGCAATATTTATTTGTGCGCTTTCAAGAGTATGTAATTATGGCGCGCCAGCCTAGTTTACGATCCGAAGAGATTGTCGCTGCCCTGAACGACATTTCCAGCGATCAATCAGAAGGGGATCCTCTGTCCGATACCTCTGACAGCGATTTATTTGATACATTGGTATGCTCATCTAGTGACTCATCTGACTACGAGCTGGAAGATTGTGTTCCAGAACAAGTACAGCGCTCTGTTGAAGGCAGGTATCATACAAAAGTGATTTGATTGTCAAACCACTTTTATTAACTTTTTCACACGTATGCTATTTACAAGCATTATTTTATTTTATGTTTATTTCCGATAAAGAATCTGCAAGCCAAGGAGCTGGAAGAAAGCGTACCTCTGTCGCAGACATTGGCACTGGACCTTCAAAGGAAACTCGTCGGGTCAGCGGCACTCGTCAAACTACAGACTCTAACGCTGGAAGAGCTCCACGTGTAGCCCCTGCAAAATCAAGAAATGACCAAGTTGATATACAGTCAAAAGTAGTAGCTAAAACGAACCGCAAACTGGAAGGTTCTTTAGATAAACTTGTTGTTGGATCGATCGCAGAGGCACCTGACGGCACAGAGTGGAAAGTAGTGGAAATTAACAATGCTAATGGAGGTAGAATTGCTGAACTAAACGTTATAAGAGACGTACCTGGTCCGTCTCCTTATGCTAAACGATACGTAGTCGCCGGTGCAGCCTCGAATTCATGGCGTCTTATCATTGATAATGGTATTCTAAATCGAATTCGAAAGTGCACTGAAATTGAAGCTAGAAGAGTATTGCAAACTGAAGACTGGACTTTATCTCTCGTTGAGCTGGGTGCATTTCTAGCAATTTTGTACATTCGCGGAGCTACTGAGTCCAAAGGCATGGAGATTGACCTGATGTAGTCTGAGAAATACGGACTTCCTTTCTGCAAGAATGTTATGTCACGTAATAGGTTTCGCGAGATTATGAAGTTCCTGAGATTTGACGAAAAATCGACTAGATCGGAACGATTGCAAACCGACAAATTTGCCCTGATATCAGATGTGTTTTCAAGATATGTTTCAAACTGTCAAAGCAACTACGTACCGGGTCCTAACATTTCTGTCGATGAACAGTTGTTTCCATCCAAGACGAGGTGCCCATTTACGCAGTTTATGGCGTCGAAGCCGGATAAATACGGACAAAAGTATTGGATGGCTGTTGACGTAGATTCGAAATATGTTATCAACATATTTCCTTATCTCGGAAAAAATGATCAACGTCACGCGGAGGAGAGACTCGGAGATTTTGTAGTCAAAAAGTTAGTAGATCCGTACCTAAACAGAGGAAGAAACGTTACTTGTGATAATTTTTTCACCTCCTTAAAATTAGCTAAGTTTTTGAAATCCAAAAAAACTAGCTTAGTTGGCACAGTCAACAAGGCTAGAAGGGAAGTGCCGATGTGCGTAAAGAAAGCCAAAGAAAACCTTTACTTTACAAAAGCGTTCAAAAGCGACGACGTAACTCTTACAGTCTATCAAGGAAAAACTAAAAAAAATGTTGTTTTACTGAGCTCAATGCATCGTGATGTAAGAACTGGAAACGATCAAAAATCAAAGCCTGAAACTGTGTCTTTTTACAACTCGACCAAGTTCGGAGTTGATGTAGTTGACCAAATGTGTAGAAAGTACTCCGTGAAAAGTGCTAGTAGAAGATGGCCTGTTCATTCATTTTTTAACATTCTGGATTTGGCGGGAATCAATGCTTGGGTCTTGTACAAAGAACTTACAAAAGAAAATATATCTAGACGCGATTTTCTTTTCAAGCTAGGCGAAGAACTTGCCAAAGAGTACGTTGAAAATAAGAGCGCCAACGCAAACTTGCCTGTGTCAGGTGCTGGAGGTTCTCGTCGGCGCTGCCAGGTTCAAATGTCTTGCCACGAGGGCAAAAGTGCTAACGAATGCTTCACATGCAATAGACCAGTATGTAAAAAATGTACTAAAAGAGTTTCGTACGTATGCGTTTCATGTGAACCAGGTTCTGATGAAAAAATGTAATATTTTGTACTGATGTCAAGAAACCTAAAGATGTGTTATAGATGCTTGAAATAATTAATCAAGATGTTCCTTTTGCTTTCGAAAAAAGCTTTGTCCGCTTCTTTTGCTCATTTGGAGCTGTATTGACATCGAATTTTTGTAATGTTTCTAAAAGGAGTCACAGACGCCCGCGTAGACCAAACAACGTATGATCTCAATTTGATTTTTTTTATTATTATTTTTTATAATTTTTATAAAACAATACTTAATTCTTTATATCCTCTTCTTACATGCTATTTCCTGTCCGGCTGCGTATAATTCAATTATAGTTCTCCTTGAATTTTTACATTATTATTTGTTTCAAAGCATGTTTGTCGTAGTGCGAATCTATTTCGTTGTTGTAAATACTTTGAACGTAATTGCTAAATATCGATAGTAAAGTTATTCGTTTGTTCCTGTATATAAATCTAAGTTCTGGATTAACGAGGTCGTTGAAGGGTGGCATTTTGTTTTGATTATTATTGATTGAGTTGCTAATAAAGCTTTGTTATTAATAATTATGATGCTTATTAACAATTTAACCACCAAAAACCTTTAGGTAATAATAAACTTGTCTAAATACGTATACCTAACGTATGGGACAAAATTGTCCCATATGGCGGTTCAAGTAAGGTTGAAAAGTCCGGCGGTTCTAGTGTTAACGAGCTATAAAGCCATGTCCAGTTATAGTTATAGAAAAATGTGTAAAACTAATTATACAACATTAATGTTCCTCTTAAATTTTTTATGTTATCGTTTAACACAACATAGACTGATTACGTAAATATTGATAACAAAAAAAATTTTACCTTTACATAATCATGAAGAGCTTCTTTGATGGCATCGTATACTTCCGGGATAATTTTTGAAATATTAGATTTTGAGACCTGTATGTAAACAAGGATATTTTTGTGAACAGTAAAAACTTATCTTACATTAGGTGTTTAAAGAATGTATCAAATTATTATTCGGAATAGGACGGACAACGATTCATATGAATCGCCCGTTGCAAGGAATCGCATTGTTATACATAGTCTCTCCAGAGGAGAAATCGCTTTACGCATGGTTGTATCCTTCTTTGCGATACGATTCCTTACAAGCTGCAGCAGAGGATTGAAATCATCTCTATTGAGCTGCACGAAATTCTTTAGAGTATCTCAAACTCCTTCATTTCTCATATCTTCCAAGTAGTATTTCTGCGATGTTCAAACAATGTTTGCGTCCAAAAATCACGACAACCCCGTTGTCGACGCGCTGCCGCAAATAACCTTATACCATTTGATACCGCTAGTAAACTTCTAGCTAACATCATTTTGCTATGATACATGTTTAATTCTGGTGAAAACAATATTTCTGCTGCTATTTATTTCACTTAACAGCACTCCGTCAACACGCAAAAGCACCTTGCACCGAAGAAATAAAACCTGTCAAAAAGATAAGTATCGTGAAAAAGCGAAAACACCTACCAATCTTTTTGTTACAGGCTCCTATGCTCGGCATTGTGTAGACGCGCCTAATGATTGCTTTATAGTTAAACTAAAAATGCTCTTTTTTGCTTTCTTTGTGTGCTGTTTGGTAAAAATATGACCGGAACTCAATTTGCGAATCTTTAAAATGGATTCAACGATTGGAAATATCTAAACCCCTGCATCCAAATCCATGAAAACTCGAATCAACACTGGCAAATGTACATGATATGGAAAAGCTTCGAGTAATTTCTTCAGTTGGGCCGAATTATAGACTTGAATTTGGCAAGTGAAAATCCAGAGTGAAGTCGAAAAAAACTGTAATATTCTGAAGGTTTTTGTGGATGCTATCTTGTCTTACGCCCGCAATAATCGCACTTTTCCTGAGGATACTGATGAAACTGATAATTGTGAGGGTGGTATTTTTCTAAACACTTTGGAACATATCGGTCATTTTCAACTTCAACTAGCTGGTGACATGACACATATAAAGGAAATGATATTATCGTGTTGCCTGGATGCCGGATCAAAACTGAAATTATCAATGCTGCGAAATGTTCTAAATATTTTTCAATAATGTTCGATTGTATTCCCGATAAAAGTCGTAAGGAGCAAATGAAACAAATTATAAGATTTGTGGATACTCGTGAAAGCAACTGTGAAATTGTAGAACATTTTGGAGACTTCAATCATAGAAACTAAAAGACATATCTGTTGAATAATATCGAAAAAGTAACACCTAGCGTTCTTCTGAAATGTATTCAGAAGTATTCATTAGAAAATATATTTAAATATTACGACAAGCTTGCGTATTGTTTTACGCGTCTTGCGAAAGACGTAAATTATTATGAAAGATTTCCGCTCGTCTTGAGATTATTCAAAATTAAAACTTCGGTCGCTCTATGGCGAAATTGGATGACAGCATTTTGGAAAGTGGCCAAGGTCTTGAAGCGCAGTCCCAGGCCTGTTTCTCCCTTGGTTAGTCCATCTGACCGGACTACTTTGGTTACTTCCTCAGCCAAGGCAGATGCTCTAGCAGAGCAGTTCGCCATTGCGCATTAACTAGGTGCTGATATTTGAGGCTAGGGTGTTTGCTACCGTGTCCATGGTAGACGAGACGAGACCAATGGTTTCTCCAGGTGGTGGTGCTACGACCAGACGGATCCGATCAGCGTTAAGAAGGCTAAAGAGCATGAAGACCCCGGGATTCAATGGGTCCTTCAACATCTTGCTAAAGGAACTCCAGAACAGGGCCATCTGCCTCATAGAAAACAATTTTCAAAGATGTATTGAATTAGGTTACTTCCCTGAGGCGTAGAAATGCGCCAGAGTCGTCCTATCCTCAAGATCCCACGCTTCCTGCGAGTTATCGTCCTATCAGCCTGATCTCTTCGCTGGGCAAGCTTGAGAGGATGGACCAAGAGGGTGGTTATTGAACTTCTTCAGGATGCTGTAGAGGCGCTCCACAGTTCACCAGTGGATTTGAGTGGTTGAGACAACTGATCGAAAAGAATAAACAGGAGTCTAGGTCCACTGCAGTCGCCATGTTGGACGTCGAAAAGGCATACGATAATGTGTGGCACGGTGGGCTTGTTCACAGGCTCTTTACTTTTGGTGTCCCTTTGTATCTGTGTGAAGATTATTTCGAGCTATCTGAAGCGGAGAACTTTTAGGATGGCACTGTGTGGGACGCTTTCTAGCTCTCACCCGGTACCTGCTGGTGTGTCCCAGGGTAGTTTGCTGGGTCCGCTATTGTAAATCTTGTATACTGCGGACATCCCTACACTGGTCAATTATGATCAAATGTTTTTGTTCATGGATGATACTGCTATCGCCTCGAAAGGTAGGACTCTGACAGAATTGTGGCTTCGGGCGCAGCGTTGCCTTGATGTCTTCCTGCGGTATGCCGTTAACTAGAGGATACTTGTTAACATTACTAAAACCCAAGCCCTGGTTGTGCATAGATTCAGGCGGTCTTTGATACCAACACCGCACTGTGGTTTGGTGCTCAATAGGCGCGTCTACACGATGCGATTCCTGCTCGATTTTTCATATTCTGCGAATCTTTTTTGTATGTATTGGTGCGTTCGAGCAGAGTTGGACAATCTTTTTCGCCTGAAAAGATTAACCAGCTTTGGTGGATGCCTCGAATCTTTCGCTTGTAATCTTTGGTAAGAAACGGTTACTTTGATGGAAGAACATATCTTTTCAGACACTTTTAATTTGTGCTGGAAGTACGAAGAAGAAAGCAGGCCTGGTAAAGATTGGTATCGTGAAAACACGAGAACACCTACCAATCTTTTTGTTACAGGCTTCTATGACTGTATGTGTAAGATTTGCCGGTACCTTGGACAGATAGGGTGAAGTATTTGGGCCTAACGTTGGATCGCAAGATGCTCTTCCACGGACAGGTTGAGAGTATTTTGCGTTTGGGACAGATTCTATTAGTGAGTCTTTACCCCTTTAATCTGTCAGAGGTCAAGGCTCTCCTTCGACAATAAGATGGCAGTTTACAAACAGATAATTCTTTCGGCTGTCCCTTATTCCTGCCCTGTGCACGTTGGTCAGCTCGGAACAAATTTCGGGATAAAATTATTTTGGCGGAAATTTTATGTTTTTATGGATAGTTATCATTGATAGAGATGAAAAAAGGCATTTTTGATTTAGTTAATACCAAAATCACCAGATGGCGCTCAATAAATTGGTGTTTTCGGACGTTCAGGGGATCCAAGTAAAGGGCTCCAAGCCCTGCACTGTCCTGTTAATCGGTATCAGAATCTAGATCCTGATGTTGCTGATCATGGGACCGTTTGGTCATGCTAGTGCTTGCCAAATTTGTTTCAGTAGTTGATTAAATAACAGAAAAACGTTTTAACAACATCTGGAAAGTCAGACTCATTCTTGGTTTTCAACCTTTTAAGTAGCGAAATTTAACTGATTAATGGAACAGATGAAGAGAGCGCGTTCATAACAATGTCCTTTAGGTTGAGAATTCTTGAACATTTTCTAGCATGCTCTCGTCTATATCTTCTGTAAAATTTGTGACGGCGCTCGGCTGCTTCTTCTCCAAACACCACAAGTGGTGCTGGTGCATGCAAGACAATTTCATCGACATGGGCTAGAACTTTGTGAACAGTAGAAGGCATTTCGTACCAATTATAATGATTCAAATAAAATACATGTGTATCTTTGCAATATTTGCTAATAACAACATGATTAAGCGCCTTAATCAGCGAACAAACATTAAGCGAACAATTGATAGCAGTTAAAATATTTCGAAACCTTACAACCAGCTCTTCTTCAATCTTTAAAACAAGGCTCAATTTTTCGGTGTCCAAAAATAACCTTCTACATACTAGGCTTGGGCAATTCGGTTCTTTCATATGAACGTGCACGAACCAGTTCTTTCATTTAGATGAACTGAACGTGAATCGTGGTTCTTCCGTTCACTTTAAATAGATTTGAAGCAACTGTATTAAAAAGACAAATAATGCATACATTGTACACAAATTGTGTTTAATTTAAAAAAGATAGTATTTAACAACTATTTTGTTTATATAAAAGGGTGTCATTCATTTACTTCCTGCAACTTTTTTTTTATTATAATACTTTCAGGCAGTAAAAGCATTTCGCTCCCGATTCCACCTGGGTAAAATGATCCCAAATAGGGCTGGTTGTGGTATTTATAGGCGCCATCAGATCTGAAAAATTGGTTTATTATATCCTTTGAACCTTTTATATGATCCTATTTCAATAATATTACCTTTTAACGTATCGTAGCTATAATTTATTTCGTTTGTATCCAGAAATTCAACGCAGCTCAATGCACAGTTAACTGTTCACAGACTCAAAGCGAAGTGAAGTTCAATACAGGAAACATTTGACAAATTACCAATACGATCATCGTCTTATAAACGTTCTTGATAGCAAGACTACAATACATTTAAAGATTTTTAATACTTTAAAAATAACCGTCAAAAATACTAAATCAAAATTAGATCTATAACCAATACGAACACCGTCTTACCAACATTCTTGATATCAAGGGTACAATACATTCAAAGTTATAATATTTTTAAAATAACCGTCAAAAATACTAACTCAACCAACGAACGAATATACTTGTTTAAGTGTTTGAAATTGCACATATATGTAGTGTCATGTACCTGTCCTTGTTTCACAAATTGGGATATCTAGGACAATGCGAATGTAAGAAAGAAAGAGCATACAAGCTTCTCATTAGCAATGTATTTCTGTCTTTCTAGAGTTTCTCGTGATAGTGCAGTTCATTTTTTGTTGCGGTAGAAAGAACGTTCTGCGTATCTATGCATCTCGTTCTGAAACTGTGACGGCGAGAAGAACGACCTACTAGTACTGGACGTTATTAAAAACGACGGGTAGGTCGTTCATTCGTGGAATGACCTACTGTGAACTGAAGAACTGGCGAGAAGAACGACCTACTAGTGGGGTCTATGATACCTTCAACTAGTTTTTTTATATGGACTTTGACGTTTCGCGGCTTATTTGCTGCATGTTTTCCATACAAACCGCTCAGCAAAATAAGCCTGCGTATTTCAGATTAGAAATTTTTTCTAATGTTAGTTTCGATCAGCTGCTCGACAAATGTCAAAACAAGGCATTTTTCTAGCAGGTCTGAAACAGGTTAGGCCATATTCGATTCGGCTGAATGTTGATTGAAATTGGATTTAAAACAACAATGAAATTACATGAGTTTAATTATGTTCAGCTTTTTATGAAAAATAATACAAATTTTTACTTGTGCTATGCCTTTATTTCGAACTACATTTCGACGCTGTAATTCCTGTTTCATCAAAACGCGGTTCTACAAAACCTAATGTAATTCTTTATGTCAAAATGCTAGGTCCTTGAGGAATCCTTGCATGATGATATTACCTGTCAACAATTTCTCGCTCGATTCTGCTCGATGTTTTGATAGATCCGGGCTAAAAATTTTAGCTTTCTAACTTAAGGTATCATAGACCCCAGTACTGGACGTTCTTAAATTCGACGGGTAGGTCGCTCATTCATTGAACGACCTACTTTGAACTGAAGAACTGGCGAGAAGAACGACCTACTAGTACTGGACGTTCTTAAATTCGACGGGTAGGTCGCTCATTCGTTCAACGACCTACTGTGAACTGAAGAACTGTTGTATCTTGATCAAATGAACGTAGGTCGTTCGTTCTTTGCAATGAACTGAACGAACCGTACGATTCTGATTCTTTAAGCACACCTCTACTACATACCCACTGTTGGAAGAACTGGAAGATAAGCTTCCTGGTGAGATGAAATTGAATTGGGCAGCCTTTCAAGAAGAAACAGGTGTGGAAGGATTAGTGGGATTTAGTGTTTATGCTTCAAACCTGGCAAGGCGCGCATGTGCAGTGACAAACGATCCACATGAAATAAGCAAAATAGGCGAAAGAAGAAAGCACAATACAGTTGTTTCGAACACACATCTGAGAACAAGTGCTAAACCAGAAACGCCACACGATAGACCGGCATCATCTTCTACAGTTCAGCGCAAAACGTATGCAGTGTGCCAACGCGAAGGACATCGTGTTTATGAATGTGAGCAGTTTAAAGCCGCCGACGTGGACGAGCGTTGGAAGCTTATAAAATTGAAGTCCCTGTGCAGAACGTGTTTGAATAATCACGGTAAGTGGCCATGCAAATCCTGGGTAAGCTGTGGTGTAGATGGTTGCCGCCTAAAGCATCACACACTGCTCCACTCCACGGTAGCCACTGAAGGGACAGTCAGCGCATGTGCAACACACTCTCATGATGCCTACGCCGTAAGTCCATTGTTTAGAATCTTACCAGTAACACTATACCATAACAACCACACTAAATCGATATATGTTTTCGTAGATGAGAGATCGTCATACTCATTAATCGATGAATTAATAGCTAGAGATTTGAACGTGCATGGCCAGAAGACACCGCTCACGCTACAATGGACAGGACAATTAAAAAGAAACGAGCCAAATTCCGAGCTGATACGACTAAACATTTCCGGAAGGAACAGAAATAACCAGTACAAGCTAGAGAACGTTAAAACGGTCAGCCGCCTCATCAACACAATCGCTTAACTACGAAGCACTGAAGGAACGGTTCCCACACCTCAAAGGGCTACCGATGCAAAACTACACACATGCGCAACCACAGCTACTAATCGGACTGGACAATATTAGACTTGGCGTTCCACTAAAGCTCCGTGAAGGAAGATCGACAGAACCTATTGCTGCTATGTGTCGACTAGGCCGGGCGATCTACGGAGGAGGAAAAGCGCGCACATCACGAACAGCCATGGTAAATTTTCACGTTGCACCACCGTCAGATTGTGACAAAAGAGACTATTTCACGATGGAAGACTACAACACTAAAGGATCATTCGAAAGTTTGGAATCCGAAGACGACAGACATTCAAACCGCATGTTGGCAGAAACGACAAAGCGAGTAGAGCCCGGTAACCGGTTCGAAACTGGGCTACTATGGAATACGAACCATCCCAAATTTCCTAATAGTTATCCCATGGCAGTAAGACGATGGGAAGCGTTGGAAAGAAGGTTTCAGCAAACACCGACGTTAGAAGCAAAAATACGACAAACTATAGCTGAATACGAAACAAAGGGCTACGCACATAAAGCAAGTTTGTAAGAACTATCCTCGGTCGACGTAAAAAGAATCTAGTACTTACCGTTGGGAGTTGTACAAAACCCCAAGAAACCGGACAAGATTCGACTAATATGGGACACAGCAGCAAAAGTAGCAGGAGTGTCGTTCAACTCGAGAATGCTGAAAGGGCCTAATCTCTTAACGCCGCTGCCACAAGTGTTAAGCCATTTTCGACAGTTTCCTATAGCAATGGCAGGGGACATAATGGAGATGTTCCATCAAATCAACATCCGCCACCCTGATCGCCAATCGCAACGCTTTGTGTATCGTAACAGACTGTCAGATCCTATTCAGGTATACGTAATGGACGTGGCGACATTCAGTTCATCATGTTCACCAGCTGCTGTCCAGTACGTTAAAATCCTCAACGCCCAAGAATATGCGAATGAATTCCCAAGAGCGACGAACTCGATAATTAAGAATCACTACGTAGACGACGATCTGAAGAGTTTCAAAACAGTGGAGGAAGCAACAGAGATCGTGAAGGAAGTGAAACTGGTCCATTCCAAAGGCGGTTTCACGCTTAGACGTTTCCTATCGAATTCACCAGAAGTTATAAAAAGCATCGGCGATCCAGCGAACGAGAAATCGAAGGATCAAACGAAAGCATACAACGTATTGTTCGAGAAGACCATATTCCTACGAAACGAGAGGTGCTGAAAGTTGTAATGAGCCTATTCGATCCCATGGGACTTAACATATTTCATTCTACCTTGTGCATTCCACCTTGGAAAACTCTCATTCAGGACATATGGGTGAAAGGCATTGATTGGGATGAGGAAATACCAGGCGCCCTGTTTCCTGACTAACCTGTTTCCGCACCTAGAAGAGTTGCGCATTCCACGATGTTATTTTCACGCACCTTCCTCGACAAGGCTGGATGACATACAGTTGCATGTGTTTATCGATGCTAGCGAAACAGCGTATTGTGCCGCAGCTTACTTTCGCTTGGAAATCGATGGAAAGACCCAAGTTGGACTTTTTGGTGGGAAAACCAAAATGCCACCACTGAAGACAATTTCCATACCGAAACTCGAACTGAAAGCGGCCGTGTTAGGCTATCGAATGCTGCCGAAGATAAAAGAGCAGCATTCCTTCACGATACATCGTCATTACTTGTGGAGTGATGCTGGCGTCTGCCTGGCATGGATAAAATCAGCGAATCCAAGACGGTACCAACAGTTCATTTCAGTGCGTGTGGGAGAGAAACTAACAACAACAGACCCGCGAGACTGGCGATGGGTTCCCTCGAAACTGAATGTTCCAGACTTGGCTACAAAGTGGAATACCCAGGGTGGCCACTCAAATCAGGATTTTGGATTCCCGGTTTTTCCCGGTTATCTCCCGTTTTTTTCCAAGTTTTTCACGGTTTTTGGCGGATCATTACACTTAGTTTCTTGGTTGTAAATAAACATTGCGCGGTACTTTAATGCCGAAGTTCTTTATCATATAAAGTTGGAAATAGACGAAGCGAGATTAACGCGGGTGTCAATTTTGGTATAAAGCCGGTCAAACAGGCGAGTAAACCGCGCCTCGTGTATGGACCAATAGCTAAAGAAAATCTATTTACTGCAGTTATATACCTACTCATTTTGTTGTATTTTTAAGTCCATTTAGCAAAATCTTTATGTTTTGGTTCTTCCTAACCAGAAAATCATCAATAAAATTGTAAACAACTCTTTATGTCATCGATCTCGCTACCGAGTAAACGCAGAGTTGCTGCACTTCAACAACTCTGCGGAAACGCGGGCGCGATAGCAGGCGCGGCAAATTTGACACCTGAACTGGGCTAAATCTGGTATAAACTAACCGCGTATTACTCGCTCCGCGTAAATCTCGCGTCGTCTATTTCCAACCTAACATTTAATACAATTTCATGCAAATGGCTACTTGGGTAGACAAACCGATTTCGATTGCTCATTTCTCTGCAACTTTAGAGGCCTGTAACTTGTTACTACGTGATTCAATTTCGATGCATTATTCTAAAAAAAATTTAATAACCTGTTCTAGTTTCAAGTTAGTGCAAGCCGCTGCCGTCCTGTTTTGGTGTTTCAAAGATGACACCATTTTTTTCAAAAAATAAATGGGAATGTAGCAACAACGGCCATTTTAAGAAGATTAGTCAGGACATTTTTAATTCATAATTAAACACAACAATATCCTTAATAATATAATATAACAATGTAATATAATAGGTATAACAACATACTTTGATTGTGTTTGTTATCTATGAATTTAATTTAATATGCTGCTCCCAAACACCGTATTAACATCCATAAACTGTTAATTAAAAGTCAATCTTTCACGTGATGCTTATTTGTCAAGTTGAGCTAAATGGACAGAGCTATGGGCTAAATTAACCGAGCTATGGGGCAAAACGGGCATTAGTATTCATACAACATAAATGGACTAGCGATACAAGGTGCTGATAGGATCCGTGATCTTGGCGTCCTGTTAGATGATAAGCTTACTTTTTGAAATTACTATGAAAACATAATAAGTAAGGCAGATAGCAATTTTGATTTAGTTCATAAAAAGACTAGCGAATTCAACGATCCTGTTTGTATAAAAACTCTGTTTGTTAGTCTAGTCCGTCCTATCCTTCAGTTTGTAATCCTATCCTTCAGTATCTAATGTAGGGTGCACATGTACCGAACGATGCATCAAAAGAATCGAAAAAATCCAAAGATACATGTCTAGGTATGAAATAAAGTTGTTAACATGGACTAGGATTGGAAATATTAGAAAATCACCGTGAAAACGCCAAAATCATGTTTATTGCAAAATTATTGAAAGGAAAAATAGATACGCCTCAAAAAATAAGAATCCATGTACCTCGAAGTACTCTATAAAGTATTAGAGTTGTACTAGTAGACACAGTACTGTGTCTCTACTGTATACAAAAAGTAAATAATACTTAAAAAAACTATTGCGGATGTGACTTAATTATTGCATAAACTATTGACTTATGAAAACGGCAATAAAACGCAGTATTAATCAAAAATATGCACATTTTAACTTTCACCAATCCTTAACCAGGATGAGTGAGATTCTTCTTTTTCAAATCAGTTAGTGCATAAGTCATATCCATTGTAACGTGCTTCCATTTTGTGAACCCAAAGTTGCGGGCAAGGTATAACGATAATAATAAACATTATCAACAAAACATTAATTGTCAGAACACTGGGGCATGGGTCACAACAACAGCTCCTACGTAATGGTCACAGCTTTTTCACAAGCGTCGTGAAATGTTTTCTCTTCCTATCTTTTGATGAACTATTCTAAATTGCTCTCATCTGAGGAAGCGCAGGAAGCTCGACGTGTATACATCATTCGTACCTCCCAACGTAAGGAGCCAGAAAAAGAAAAGATGTGTGCTAGGAAGAAGGTGTAGGCACACCAAACCCGAATAGTAAACAAAAATTCATGGTGACATACTCTTCAGCAAAACGGCCAGGCCGTTCGGTATAAAAATAAAAAAAAAAAACACTTGAAATTGTATGCTTTGATGATAAATACGGTATTGCAAAAAATAAAATTTTCCCGGTTTCCCGGAGAAATTCCCTGTTATTTCCCGGTTTAAAACAATTCCCGGCTAATTCTCGGTTTTCCCGATTTCCCGGTTGAGTGGCCATCCTGACAAATGCTAGACCGACTGTCCTGATCGGTAATCAGCTATTAATGCCCCTGAAAAAAATAGTGGGTAAACCAGAAGAACCCGTAGCAATTAAAACAAAATTATGTTGGGTTATTATTGGAGCAGATTTTATGAGTATGTGGTGTTCGCCTGTACAAAGTAATTACAATCTTTGCCCATCACTTGAGGTCCGCGATATTAAGGGTTAACTAGGATCACAAGTGAGACAGTAAGCGATTAACGGGAGAGTCGGGTAGGACACGATTAGCGCGAGAAATGCGTACGTGCGTTAGAAAGGATAGGTGCGTGAGCGGAAGCTTACCAGAGAGCGAGAATACGATAGGGAGATCGCTATAGATATAAAATAGGTGTCCGATCGTACAAGGGCCTCTCGGTTTCAGTTCCTACGTGCGCGAACAACCACTCTACTGTAATTTAAATAAAACGTGCAAATAAATTGTAGAACCCTACAAATTGGTGACCCCGACGTGATCTGAAGCGCGCGGTGAAAAGTGTAGCGATTGGTGCAATCAAGTGCTAAGTGCTTCGCTGGTGAATAGAAGATTCGACAACAGCCGTTGCCAACGCACATCACTATCCAACCTTTCTGGCGGATCGCATCCCATCATATTATTGCGCTACAGCCAAAGGACTGGAACAAACACACACACATTTGTGTAACGAGACATTAAGGAGAGCGCAGCGCGTTACAGATTAGACGATGCACGATCATTACTGAGAATCCCGTAAACGCCACGCATCGTGTGAATGTCATCGTGAAACCCGCATTCCCAACCATGCGGTAGTCCATATTGTGAG
The DNA here is from genome assembly GCF_943734845.2 of Anopheles funestus. NCBI lineage: Eukaryota > Metazoa > Arthropoda > Insecta > Diptera > Culicidae > Anopheles > Anopheles funestus. The sequence goes on from NC_064599.1 coordinate 50,116,044, forward strand.
TGTCGCAAAGCAAATTTCGCACGGGTTATTTTTCGTTGAGGAAGTCCTACGAAGCGGGAAGAAGCCAGTCCTCCGAAAAACCAACGAATGACACACGTTACAACGCCGGAGCTACATCGTAATAGTTTTTTCCGTGTGAAGGACAAGACGGAGAAAGCATCGTGATCTGCCAAATTAAGCACAACGTGGAGCAGCCATCGCGATCTCCTACATGACGAACAACGTGGAGCAGCCATCGCGATCTCCTATATGACAAACCACGTGGGCCAGCCATCGTGGACGACGTGTACAGTCCTTCATCGGAGCAGCCATCGTGGATGACGTCTTGAGTTTCTTTTTGTTGGTGCAGCATCATCTGCATTGCATGATCTACGACGCCGCAGCTGCCATCGATAACAACGGGCTGAGAACCTCGTGGTAACCACCGGATGCTCCCGCAATACGCCACAACATCGGTGAGCTCGTTCCTTTATTTTCTTACTATCACGTATTTTTCTCGATTTTTATAATTTTATAACATTCCCGAAATCATAAGATGTTTTCTCACCCGCGTTAAATTTTATCTGCCTATCTTTATACATTTACATATACATGCATAATTGTTACGGTATACTTTGTGCACATTACAATCAATTTCATTATACGATTTTTTTTTAATTTTTTTTTGTATATTAAAATAACAATTCAATAGTGCAAGCAATATAGCGAAAATTAGTTACAAACAATTTTTTTTATTAGATAGGGAATATTTGTAAACCCAAAAATGTCAAAGAACGAAAGTGATGATAAGAACGTTGGTCCTAGTGCAATTCCAGTACAAGCCACGGCGCCGTCACCGGTGGCGAGAACGATAGAACCGGAAAATTCTCATTTGGTTATTGAAAAGATTTCTACAAAGCTGCCAAGTTTTTAGGAAGACGCTCCAACCGCATGGTTTGTGGCAGCGGAAGCTGAGTTCGACGTTTCAAACGTTACAAGGGAACGCTCGAAATATTCACATGTTCTAAGCGTGCTCCCGAAAAACGTCTTGCCAAAAATAATGGACATAATAACTACGCCATTACCAACCAACCCGTACTCATATTTAAAAAGCCAACTGCTAGAAAGGCTCAATGTGAGCGAAGAACAGCGGATCACTCAGCTGTTGTATCATGTACAAATGGGTGATCGTAGTCCGTCGGATTTCTATAGACACATGGTTCAGTTGGCCGGCGATTCTGCAAACCTCACTTCCGAGCTTATTCGCAAGCTTTGGATATCAAGGTTGCCAAAAACTGTCGAAGTAGCACTCATTGCCGTCGGAAGCCGAGAAATCAATGAGCTGATTAAAATCGCAGACAGGCTATGGGAAGCAACTCAAGCCGGAGCGGTATCATCAATCGTAGGCGTTTCTTCTAGTGAAAGCTCGGGAAGAAATCCCTCGAATGAAACTACGATGTTAAGAAAGGAAATTTCTGAACTACGTAACACACTAAGGAGACTTTCCCTAAGAACAGGAAATAATAGAGGACGACAGCGAGACAGATCTCAGAGTCGAAACCGTGGTAGGACTCCATCACAGGTTCGAAAGCACCCTATGTGCTATTTTCATTTTCGTTTTGGTGAAGAAGTACGAAAGTGCCAAAAACCGTGCAACTTTATGCAGCAAAAAAACCAATTTGCTCAACGGTGCCGGGCAACCCGAGAGCAATATTAGGCTCCTATCGTCTTTTCATTGACGATGAAGAAACCAAATTCACTTTCCTTGTGGATACAGGAGCCGACGTGTCCGTCTTATCGTTCAATCTGTTTGGCATAGTAAATAAACAAACGGAAAATTTACTAGTAGCAGCTAATGGTAGCCCTATTGCTACCTATGGAACCAAGATGCTACAAGTAAGTCTTGGCCTCAAAAGAGTGTTTATGCACTGTTTTATACTGGCTGAAGTAAACCGACCAATTATAGGGGCTGATTTTTTGGCGAAACACGATTTGTGGGTCGATTTAAAAAGAAAAAGGTTGATCGATCATTTTACAGGTCAAGAAACGATCGCAACCATCGCTTTGGTGGATACACCAACACCTAAAAACTGGATGATCGAATCAAGCGAATTTGGAGATATTTTTAAACAATATCCAACCTTAAGGGATCCACCATATTACAAAAAACCAGTTAGGCACTCGATAGTACATCATATCGAAACCAAAGGAAGCTTGCCATTTGCAAAACCCCGCCGTCTGGATCCCAAGAAGCTCAAGATTGCCAAAGAAGAATTTCAACATATGTTAGATCTAGGAATCTGCAGAGTATCCTCATCGCCAACTTCGTCACCGCTACACATGGTACCCAAACCTGATTCAGATTGGAGACCTTGTGGCGATTATAGGCGTTTTAATGCCATCACAATACCTGATCGTTATCCGATCCCTCACGTGCAGGATTTTACGATGAACTTGGATGGTTGCAAATTCTTTTCTAAGTTGGATATTATACGGGCGTATCACATCATACCCGTTGCCGAGGAAGACATCCATAAAACGGCGATAACCACGCCATTCGGATTATTTGAGTTTCTGAGGATGCCTTTCGGACTTAGAAATGCAAGCCAATGTTTTCAACGTCTCATGAATAATATTTTTCATGATTTAGATTTCGTATTTGTATACATAGATGACATCCTAATAGCTAGTTCATCGCGTGAATCCCATTTAGAACACTTGCATATTGTTCTAAAACGTTTAACGGATCATGATATAAAACTAAAGCCATCAAAATGCGTTCTTGGTGTGAATGAAATAGAATTCCTTAGCCACACTATTTCCGCGAAAGGGATAAGACCATCATCGGAAAAAATACTGGCAATTCAAAATTTTCCATCACCATGCACGGTGAAACAGCTTCAAAGGGTTTTGGGAATGGTGAATTATTATCACCGTTTCATTCCCAACATCTCCGATAAGCTAAGAGTCCTGCACCAATCAGTAAAAGACCATAGCAAAAATAAAAAAGCCAAATTTGAATGGTCCGATGCGAGTGAGCAAGCACTAAACCTAATAAAGAAGGAACTTTCAAACGCCACCATGCTCGTGCATCCGAAAAGTGATGCCACGTACACACTAACAACAGACGCTTCAAATGTCGCTGTAGGGGCAATGTTACAACAAATTAGTGAAGGCATTTTGGAACCTCTTGCGTTTTTTTCTAAAACAATGACGCCCACGGAACAGAGGTATTCCACATTCGATAGAGAATTACTTGCTATCACTCTTGGAATAAAGCATTTCCGGCACTTCTTAGAAGGTAGATCGTTCACGGTTTATACAGATCACAAACCATTAATCCATGCCCTAACTTCAAAAACGGAAAAATCTCCAAGACAATGCCGACAACTAGACTTTATTTCACAATTTACAACAGATATAAAATACATCACTGGCGAGAGCAACGTAGTGGCGGATGCCTTATCCCGAATAGGAGAAACAAATGGAATCACAGACCTCACTTATGAAACAATAGCAAAACAACAGCAGGAAGACGAACAGCTACAAAAGTTATTACAAGGCCCCGAGGCAAACTCCAAATTCAAATTAAATAAATTAATATTGGATAAAAACACACTGATATTCGAGTCATCGACCGGACAGAATAGGTTGTATGTTCCCCAATCTCTAAGGAGATGTACTTTTGACAGCCTGCACAACCTATCGCATCCGGGCATTCGGGCCTCACGCAAATTGGTATCCGAAAGATTCTTCTGGCCGTCCATGAACAAGGACGTGGGAAATTGGACTCGTGCATGCATTGGATGCCAAAAAGCCAAAATTTGTCGACATACTCGCTCGCCTTCAGAAGAATTACCAATTCCAAAAGGAAGGTTTGAGCACGTGCACATGGACATCGTTGGTCCATTGCCACCATCCGAAGAGAAGAGCTACTTACTGACCATTGTGGACCGTTTTACTCGTTGGCCGGAATGCTACCCGATGTCTGATATTTCAGCTAAAACACTAGCTGAAACATTCGTCAGGAACTATATTCCGCGGTTTGGTTGTCCATCTACGATAACAACGGATAGAGGTAGACAATTTCAGTCCAGACTTTTTGAAGAGCTAACAAGGTTGCTTGGAACACATCACATAAAGACGACTGCTTATCACCCTCAAGCCAATGGAATGGTTGAAAGGTTCCATCGACATCTAAAAGGAGCGTTAAAAGCCTGTGAAGACACTGCGCATTGGATTTCTCGATTGCCGTTGATACTGTTGGGCATTCGAGTGGCTTACAGAGATTCATTAAGAGGCTCGCCAGCAGAGATGGTATACGGAGAAAGTTTGCGACTTCCTGCCGAAGTATTCATACCATCTGCTGCAAAATCCGTTGAGGACGTACCTGAATTTGTTCAGGATTTAAAAAAAGCATTAAGGTACATCGAACCGAATCCACCAAAACCCAAACACACAACTACGGTTTATTTACCAAAAACCCTGCAAACCTGTAAACATGTTTTCGTACGGGTAGATAAAATAAAAACGGGTTTACAAGCACCGTATGAAGGACCTTACGAGGTAGTGCGGCGGTGCAGAAAATTTTTCACGGTCAAAATTAAAGACAAGAATGAATCAATTTCGATTGATCGACTCAAACCTGCTTTCGAGATGGAAGGTGTTTCCAAAACAGGCAAAACCACAAATAACCGAAAATGTGTTCACTTTGCACATAACTAAAAGAAATTTCAAATTAAGAGATAAACAATCTCACAGTTCCTTTTCTATCGTAACTCCGTCACTGGGGGGAGTCCTGTGGTGTTCGCCTGTACAAAGTAATTACAATCTTTGCCCATCACTTGAGGTCCGCGATATTAAGGGTTAACTAGGATCACAAGTGAGACAGTAAGCGATTAACGGGAGAGTCGGGTAGGACACGATTAGCGCGAGAAATGCGTACGTGCGTTAGAAAGGATAGGTGCGTGAGCGGAAGCTTACCAGAGAGCGAGAATACGATAGGGAGATCGCTATAGATATAAAATAGGTGTCCGATCGTACAAGGGCCTCTCGGTTTCAGTTCCTACGTGCGCGAACAACCACTCTACTGTAATTTAAATAAAACGTACAAATAAATTGTAGAACCCTACAAGTAATTATGAAGAAATAATAAACAATATGATTACACAATATTTTTCCACTGAGGACTTTGGTGTTAAAGCATCAAAGACGATTTTATCCCAAGAGCGGTCGGAGGAATTAATCGATAAAACGCTCAAAAAAGAGAATGGAAGCTATGAAGTAGGACTTCCATGGAAAACAGAAAACATATGTTTTCCAGAGAGCTATAACCACGCTCTTCGTCGCCTATAATCACAAGAAAAACAGTAAGAAAAAAGGGATCTTTCGTTGCAAGATTGAATATGAAACACATTTAAAGAATATGTCGAAAAAGTGTACCTGCAAAGATTATTCAAAAAAGAAGCTGCTGCAAAATACTAAATTGATTGGCATTTTGGGAGAGCATGGGAAAGGCTAATACAGATAACAATAAAAGCATAACGATTTATGGCTTAAGAATGGAATCATAGATAACCTTCTGTTGAAGTATTAATATACTGAAGAATTAACATACTTAATTCAAGACCTCTCACGGGTATACGTTTGTCTGCAGGTGAAGACGAAGTATTACCGCTATTTCATTTTATAATTGGTAGGTCAGCTGAAAACATAGCTCCGAACACAATTGAATAGCAAAGAATACGTGCGAATACGTCAGAACCATTCAAAACACATTTTGGGATTGATTGAAGAAAGAGTATTTGAAAAATCGAATAAAAAGAAACAAATGGACTAGCAAAACAGAATCTTTGAAGGTAGGAGACATCGTAGTATTGACAGACGACAATACATCTCCGGGTAAATGGTTGAAAGGAAAAACTATTCAAACTCATACGGCTCCAGATGGTCAGGTTCGTGCACTAATAGTAAAAAAAGTAGCTATGTATAAACGTTGAACCAAAAGAACATTTGCTGCGCCATAAACAAAACAAAGATCATTGTAAAATAAAACATTGGAACACATTCAGTGAAAAAGACAAAAGACGATGAGTTTTCATTTACAAACCATTGCAATGCTTATTCTACTGTTTTTACCATGTATATCAATGCAAAGTTCTCTAAATGCGTTCAATACCAACCTGCGAATCATTTCCAAATACCTCCGATTATGAACACGGTTATACATGTATATTGTCAATGAATTTATGATTGATGAATGCCAAAAAGGCTCAATTGACCGAAACTATCAGGCAAAATGGTAGAAATTAGGAGAAGACGTCTACGAGTTAGGCAATAAAAGCGCTAGATGCCGGGTCCTGACTGAAGGCCACGGAGCCTTAATACAAATCTGGAATAACAACATTTAAAGGGACCACCAAAATGAAATTGTTTGACATCGCTACAAGAACAGCGCCATGGCTGGTGGGGGGAACCAGCATTTCAATAAAGAAACGGGATTTTATCGGCAGTAGGAATCAGAAATATCCAAAAATCGCCTAGCATTTGAATCTATTGTGAGTCCCTGACGGGTAGCAGCTTCAGATATTCACTGGCGTTCTCCGGAGGATTTAAGTATTGCTGTTGTATCTGATTTCCTCCCATCTTTTTTCCCAAGGGTCGGTGTGTTCGGCTTGTCCAACGACCTATCTTGTTCCCACCTTTCCGGTTCAGACCGTTCGGCTTGTCCAACGACCAATCTTGTTCACTCTCCTTCCCATTCCTGTGTCCCGGAGTAGGCCATACCCTACCCAAAAATTATCGCAAAAATCACAGGGTTATGAAATTAAAAGCGAATAGTAAGGCACGAGGAGAATTATTAGTTGTAAGAAGTATAAAAGGAATCTTCTGTAAGGGAGGAGTGTATACAACATCAAGCTATACTTGGAAAGAACCGTAATGTAGCAGATAATATCTAATCTGCTATACAGCTATTACATAAAACAGACTTTGGGAACGGTACTTAAGAAATAGACAGTATGGGTATGCAACTTTAATTTATAATGACCCACATAAACTGATGAGCCAGGATTTAAGACCAACGTAAGTAGACTACATTCATGTGCTGCGTAAGCATTGGCCACAACCATTGGAAACGTTAATAGGTAGAACCCGGATGTTTATTTATGACACCAAATCAAAATCAAAATTGACCCGCGCAGCGAAGCCCAACATTGTTTACGAGGCGTTAAGTAAAGCGAAACATGTTCACAATCTGTGTCCGTTTACTTCTAGACCATTGAGTGTCTCCCGACCACTGGTAAGGCCTCAATGTGTCCAACCTTTATTAAGTCCAAAGATATATCCGCGCTTCGCTAATTTTCACCAAGTGATGAAAGCAAGGGAAGACAATCCAACGATAAGCAAAGAGGCAAACGCAGGTAAGGTCGAAACCTGTTACAGTAAGTTTGCTGATAAAAGTTGGGACACGCGTAAGGTGGCACACTTGCCCCATTTCCACTATATTGATATTTGACAGTTCCAAATCTACTCGACGTAAACGATCGCTTCACAGTTAACGACTATCAGTTCATCTATTCGCGATACAAATGGCATGCAGTTTTTAACGACTTTTGTTTAATTCTAACGACTGTTACATTTTAACGACTTTCTTTTGCGATCCCGGCTATTATCTGCACGTATACTACTGGATGGTGTCTCGACGTAGAATTTGGAAACATAATTCGAGACCTGGGAGACCAGGTGGTAATCAATATACACCTTGCTATTGGAAAGTAATATGTTTTCAATTAGAGCACGATATAAAGCAAAACTATGTGGATTTGACGGCTACTTGAAAGATCGTCCAAGATTTTTTGTGGTAGATGCAAGCGGCTATAGATCACAATTTTGAAGAAAGGCAAGCATCGGTAGAAACCTAGATCTGTTCACTTACTTCAAAACCAAAATCACTATGGTGGAAAACTATCTCGGTCAAAAACTTAACGAAGTATACACTAACGTGATGACGGAAATGTGCAAGATAGACAAAGCACTATTGCAAACGTAGCTCACACTGGCACGAGTAAGCCCAAGCGAATTTGTTTCTTACTTAGTGTTGGAACCGTGCTTAAATTGCGTGGTGACAGGACAAAAACAGGACTGTTAAAGGGTTCCGCGCAAGCCACGGGCTGCCAACCTGACAGACCCGAAATAGGGATATATAAAGCGAGCCGGAAGGGACAACGTGCTCTTTCTTGCGTAGTAGGACCACAAACTACATTAAAATTGTAAAAATTGCTCAGAGTTTCTACCAAAGAAATAAAGACAAGATAACGGCTGTGCCGTAACACTTAGTGAAGATTTCAGGCTACACAGCTATACTAGTCTGGGACAAAGCCTCAATGAGCAGTCGCTATGCTCTCGTAGCAGTCGATTGCACTTTGCAGCACATAACGGGTGTATGTCGGCCATTTGGTGGTAAGGATGTATTAGTCTGTGATGACTTTCGCCAGATACTCCCTGTCCTGCCGAAAGGCACAGATGTACAAGCACTACAACAATGCATTAAAAAGAGTGTACTATGGCAGCAGTACCGGGAATTGCGATTAAATAGAAATATGCGACTTCAAACGGAACATAACTTACCGTATGCATGTATGCTAAAGGATTTTGCCGAATTCTCACTCCGCATCGGAGAAGGTCGCCGGAATGCACGTATCAATCGCAAAACTCCCTCGCGACATGGTGCTGACCCGCACGGTCAACCTGGAGGAAAACGTACGAACGCTAATCAGCAATATTTATCCGGACACGTCTGTAGCTCATCACACTAAAGCCACATTGCATACGTAGAAAGGTTTCGACAGTACCCGTTACATCGATCATTTGTTGTAAAAACAGATTGCAATGCGATCACAGATACATACACGTAGCGCTAGATAAGCGCAAGGATAGCAAGATGTTTCTTAAAATTACAAGAATATAATTTCTGGATCGAACACAGAGTAGGGAATAGCATGGTGCATTTAGTGTTGGAAGTATTGGTGATGCGCGAATAACACACTAACGCTAACATAACTAGGATAGAAATAAAGTATAAGTTTAGTCTGTGTAAAATCATCATCCGTGTCGGTTCACTTTTTTAATTCCATCGCTAATAACTAGTTCCTCCAATCGAATAAGCCAACAGGTTATGGGCCCAGGCAACAGCTTAAGTAAAAATATCTTTTGCTAAAGCAAAAAAGATTTACTCTTAACACAGAGATTACTCGTTCAGAACGAACGAAAGAAGCTACAAGATGGAGACAACTAGATTGCCACTACAAAAACTTTCCAACTCCAATTATCAAACATGGAAGTTCAAAATGGAAATGTTTTTACAGCGAGAAGAGATATGGTACGTAATAATCGATCCCAAGCCAGCAGACCCAAAGCCAGAGTGGATAAAGGCAGACTCGAAAGCACGTGCCACCATTGGTCTATATGTCGAAGACGACCAAATCGGTCTTATACGCGATTGCAAAAGCGCAAAAGAATCATGGGACACATTGCAGAAATACCATGATAAAGTATCGGACATTTACCTGCTAAAACGCTTGACACGCCTCGAATTAGCTGAAGGAGGATGCATGGAACATCATCTACATACATACACAGATCTTATTCAGAGGATCAACGGTACTGGCGAACCAATACCAAAAAGGTGGCAGACAGCAATGTTACTATGTTCCTTGCCAGACTCATATGAAACCCTAGCAACCGTTATAGAGCAAGGACCGATCGACGAACTAACGCTAGAATCGGTTAAATCCAAGCTCCTTGCAGAGTCAGAAAAAAGGAAGGAAAGATCCGGAACTAGTGCGTGTGACAACGGCAAAGCCATGAAAACGGAACATCATACGCAACACAAGTATCATCGTGGCACATTTACTAACAAAAATAGTGAGCGAAATGATGAGTACACACATCCAACCAAGAAAATGATTTGCACATTCTGCAAAAAGCCAGGGCACCTCAAGCGCAACTGCAGACAGCTAAACGATAGAACTAAGCTACCAAAAGCTAAAATGGCGGAGAATGACGGTGAGCCATTCGCTTGGACAATAGGCAGAGATGATACCGTTAAATGGTATGTTGATAGTGGAGCATCGGAACACATGACATCCAACAAGAAATTTTTCCGAACACTTTCAGCACCGAATATCACGACTGTAATACTGTTAGAGTGGGGAATACGCAGTATAAGCGTTGCTGGGATTTCGGATTAAGTACACTACACTGAAGAGAATCACATGTGCTCTGTATGCTTGTACATCTATTAGCGGACTGTAATTGTAATTGTAATTAGTTTACAAGATTGGGCAATGGTTGCCTCCCTGCATCGTAAATGTCACACCTATCTCGTCGAACTATGGGCTATTGAGGGGTAATAATTGCCTATCTTCAACACTCCTCCTCAATTAGTAGTCCTCAACTGTTTTCTATATTAACCCCAAACTACTCGCGAACATATGGTGTTTTACTGCACCTAATGGCTTTGTTAATATATCCGCGTTCATTTGATCCGTAGGACAATACTTTAGTTCAATATCTCCCCGTTGACATAGGTCCCGCACGAAATGATGTCTCGTTTCGATATGCTTGGAGCGCTTGCTAGATTTCTCTGAACGAGCAAAGGAAAGACAAGCTTGGTTGTCCCCATTCACTATTGTTGCGTTACGTTGGACTTCTCCTAGATCACCTAGAAGGCGGCGTAACCACAATACCTCTTGGCATGTCTCTGCCAATGCAACGTACTCTGCTTCCATAGTGGATAGTGTAACATTGCCCTGCTGACGACTTGCCCAGGATACTGCTCCTCCTGAGAAATATACCACGAAACCAGTTGTTGATTTTCGCGTAGAAGAATCTCCCGCCCAGTCCGCATCGGAAAATGCGACTAAATCACTGCAGTCGATTCTATCGTGCTCATTACCTAGCTTTAACATCCAAGATTTGGTACCTTTAAGATATCTAACAGCACGCTTGGCTGCCACCCAATCACTTTCCGTTGGGGCACTAAACTTCCTTCCCAGTATCGTAGCTGTTGTCATAAGATCCGGCCGTGCACAAACGGCTACGTACAATAGTGCTCCCACCACAGATCGGTACTTAGTACTATCTTCTAGTAATTCGCTTTCATTTACATTTTTCAAATAACCTTGGTCCATTGGTGTTTTTACAGTTTTCGCATCGCTAAGTCCTATCCTGTTCACTAGCTTGTTGATGTAATTAGTTAACCCGATACTGTAAACACCGTTTTCCTTATGAACTTCTAGCCCTAGCCCCCTATCACCGAGACAAACAATTTCAAAATGTTCTTTCAAGTCCTCCTCCTCCTCCTGATATAGTTTATAGTTTATAGTATATAGTTTTCTTGTTTTCACAACCTACAAGAATATCGTCAACGTATACAATAATATATACCGTTTCACAGTTTCTGTCCCGCGTGAATAAACATGGATCGGCAGAACTTGCAACGAACCCCAGTTCTCCCAGTACACCCGAGAGCTTCTCGTTCCAGCATCGCGCAGATTGTTTCAGTCCGTATATACTCTTTCTCAGCTGACACACTAACTCCTCCTTTCCAGGAACCTCGTATCCGTGGGGCTGACGCATGAAGATCTCTTCATCTATCTCTCCGTAGAGATAAGCAGTACGTACGTCCAGATGCTGCAAATAAAGATTTTTCTTACCAGCTAGCACCAGCAATGTGCGGAGAGTAGTATGCTTCGTGACCGGTGCGTAAACTTCATCGTAATCCTCTCCATATCGTTGGTTGTACCCTTGGGCTACTATCCGTGCTTTGTACCGCACGATCTCGTCCGACTCGTTGCGCTTCTGCTTGTAGACCCATTTACTGCCAAATGCTCGTTTCCCTTCGGGAAGCTGAACTAATTCCCAAGTCTGATTCTGCTTGTGCGATTGGATCTCGCTGTCCATCGCCTGCTTCCACGAATTACGATTTGCACTCGAAATCGCCTCCTTGTAGCATGTTGGCTCCTCTGCCGTGTGCGCTGCAACTCCCACTACGAAGTCGCTCAGCTTACTCGGCAGTTCACCGCGATTCACACGGCTGGAACGTCTTAATGACGTCACGTCACCTTCTCCCAGTTGATCGGTGTTGTCTACTTCCAATGAAGCCGTCAGATCCTCAGCTTCATCAACGTCAGTCGTATCGAAAAATAGACTGTCTTCGCTCGCCTCCTCCGCAACTTCCTCCTCTATGGTTTCGTTTGTTGGGCTCGATGTAATGTAGTTTTCCACAACACTATCCAAAGGAGAATAGCCTTGAGTATCTGATTTCACTGATTTTACAGGCGTTTTCTTTAATTTCCTTTCAGTTGATTTCGCATTGGTCGTAGCACCATCACCCTCCAGGAATTTTGCGTCCCGGCTGATTGTGATTTTATTCGTTTCTGTATCCACGAAACGATATCCTTTGTGCTCATCAGAATATCCAATAAAAATCAACTTTCTCGCCTTACTGTCAAACTTTCCTCTGTTGACACTCGGAATGTGTACGTATGCTGGACAACCATACACCTTAAGATGTCCTAATTCTGGCTTCCTTCCAAACCACTTCTCGTACGGGGTCGTACTTATAGAACGCGTAGGTAATCTGTTCTGTAAGTATGCTGCTGTCATAACCGCTTCACCCCAGTACCGTTTGTCAAGCTCTGCGCCAAGGAGCATCGAGGTTGCCATTTCCTCTAGAGAGCGATTCTTCCTCTCTGCCACACCGTTCTGTTGCGGTGAATGAGCTGTTGTGTATTGTGCCTTTATGCCTTGCTTTGCGTAGAAAATACGTAAATTGTCGTTGACGTACTCGCCTCCACCATCGGATCGTATTATTCTCGGCTTCCGAGCAAAGAGATTTTTCCACAAAGCGCACATACTCTTTGATTTTCTCTGCAGCGTCAGACTTCCTCTCTAGCAAGTAAACGATAGTGAAACGTGAAAAATCGTCTATCATAGTCATGACGTACCTTTTCCCTCCTGGCGTTGTTGTCCGCATCGGACCACATAGATCTGTGTGTATTAAATCCAACACCTTTGCCGATTTTATTTCCGATGCCTTTGGAAATGGATTTCTCGCTGATTTACCCATGATGCAAATTTCACAGGATTCCTGAACACCGCAGTCCACGATTTTCATTCCGGTAGCCAGTGTCTCGTTCAATATTTTCGGGATGACGCATAAATCGCGATGACCAAATCGACGATGCCACGTGTGCTTGCAATTTGTATTGTGTGTCCTTTTCTCGGCCATTTTGGACACTTCAACTAACCTCAACCCATACAAGCAATCACTGCGTTTACATCTAAGCATTAGCTTATTGTTCGTATCATTGACCTCACACCCATTCGATTTGAAAATCACTGTGTATCCACTGGCAACCATTTTGTCCACTGAAATGAGCCCTGTTGCCAACGTCGGAACATATAAGACGTCTTTTAACGTAATGTTCATGACGCCGCCATTTGCACCAACACAACGCACCATTCCATAACCAATACCGCTTGCTTCGGTAATGTTCCCATCGGCCAAAGCGACGCTAGGACCCTTTTGTTGAACAAGCTTTTCGAAGAATTTCTTATCACTGGTCATGTGGCAACTCGCACCACTATCGATCAGCCACCCATTTGTCTGATATGAGCCAGACAAGAAACACATACTGTTACACTCCGCGCGGGAGCCATTTTGTTTTTGTTCATTGAAACGACAGTTCCTTTTTAGATGACCCGGCTTACCGCACTTGTAACACACTGTTTTGTGGCTTTGTTTCACGTATCCCTTCATGGCCTTCAGTTCGCTGGTGTTCCCTGATCGATCTTTTCTTCGCTCACTTTCGTCGAGCAACTTCGACTTAACGACTTCCACCGTTAATTCGGAATCCGGGCGACTCTCCAATGCGGTCACCAGCCCACCATATGATTCCGGCAGGCTCCGGTGAATCATTGCGACTCGTAGCTCTGGCTGAAGCACCAGACCCGCTATTGTGAGTTTATCAAATAAACTCTCGATATCCATCAAATGTTTATCCATATCGCCACCCTCGATCAGTTTCATGTCACAGATTTTACTTAGCACCGACACTCGCGACGTTGCAGTCGTCTTCTCGTGAAACGAACGCAATTTGTCCCAAAACTCTTTTGCCAAAGCTACACTCTTAAAAAATTTAGCCGAATCTCGGTTAATTATTGCCGAGATCTGAACAACCGAGATCTCGGCAATGATCTCGGTTAAATTTCCGTTGCCGAAATCTCGGTTAAAAAATAACAATGACAGTTTGTTTTGACGTTTACGTTTAACCGAGATTTTCGGTTAGAGCAAATTGAGATTTCGGCAAAAAATAAAAACAATCATTTTTGATTTTCAGTGCTTTTATTTGCATAAAAATTGTTTGTTGCTGTATTATGTGCCTTTTTAATGACTTAAAATGGTTATATGTCGATCGACATTTCGGTACCATACAACCATAAAACACTTTATCCGGATCAAAGTGCTGTTACCGTATGTGTGCATTTGTTCAAGCTCTTCACTTGTCCCCGGCCGAAGAAAACAATTAGATCAGGTACCGTAAACTGAAATGAAAAAAACTTGTCATTCAAACATAATTACTAAAAATGTAGTATATTCTTACATCATCTTGCTGCAAAACGTTCAGAAGATCATCCATTTTCGCTTATTTTTTTCACTTTTAACTTTGCACCACAATATTACTCCAAAACCTGTTTGTTTCAATGACAGATAGTAAACTGAGCCTCGGCTAACTTAATGATAAAGCCGATATCTCGGTTATTTTGACATATCAACTCGGTGACAGCTGTGTTAACGTATGTGCTCGGCAAGCAGTGTTGCCGAGTATCGGTTAAAATATATATTTAACTGATATTTCAGTTGTTAATAGAACTTATTTTCGGCAAAGGCAAATATTCAGCTGACATATCAGCAAAACATGAAAGAGCCGATGAATTTCGGCAGTTTATTTAACCGAAGTCGTGAAATATTTTTAAGTGTGTATGTCTTTTACCAAATTCACTTGGTTATCCTCGATGCAAAGCCCCATCGTGGCACGCGCCTTGCGGTCGTCCTTGACCCATTTCTCCGGTGGTGACTCCGGTTTTGGATCAGCGATCACATACCATGTTTCTTCACGGATGAGAAGCATTTCCATTCGAAACTTCCAGGTGCTGTAGTTCGAATTGTTCAATTTTGCAAACGATAGTTTGCCGGGTTCCGCCATTTTGTTTCACACACTATGCCGTACAACACACAAAAAACCGACGCGCACGTTCCTGTAGCAAAACTAGCCTTTCTTCACTGTACAATCGAACTTTCCCGGGATAATTATATCCGTGCTGGGCCCATAACCTGTTAGAGTGGGGAATACGCAGTATAAGCGTTGCTGGGATTTCGGATTAAGTACACTACACTGAAGAGAATCACATGTGCTCTGTATGCTTGTACATCTATTAGCGGACTGTAATTGTAATTGTAATTAGTTTACAAGATTGGGCAATGGTTGCCTCCCTGCATCGTAAATGTCACACCTATCTCGTCGAACTATGGGCTATTGAGGGGTAATAATTGCCTATCTTCAACAAATACTAGCGAACGGGAAAAGGACGGAAGTGGCTGGCATTGGTAGCGGCGAAATCAAATGCTTGAACAGTGATGGTGAAACATGTACAGTGAACCTAACAAACGTGTTATATATACCGCAACTAACAAGTGGTTTAATCTCAGTTAACACCTTAACCAAAAAGGGATTCAATATTACATTCACGGGTGAACGTTGCATTATAACAACAAATAAAGGTGAAACAGTAACCGAGGCAGAAAACATTGGCAACCTTTATAGATTAAAAACGAACGAACAGACACTTAAAAGTACAACACCAAATCACACATTAGACTGCAAGCACACATGGGACAGAAGATTAGGCCACCGAGACTTCGCCAATATTGAGAAACTACACAAAGAAAACAAGCTGAAGCTTACTAACTGCGGAATTGAGGATGCATGTACGCACTGCCTAGAAGGCAAGATGAGAAGAACTCCATTTCCAAAGCTATCACATTCGTCAACGAATGTAATATTAGACTTGGTGCACACCGACTTAAGCGGCCCTTTCGTAAGTACACCAAGTGGAAATAAATATTATTTATGCCTTATCGATGATTTCAGCAGAATGGCATTTACGTATTTACTCCAATACAAATCGGTAGCTGCGGAAAAGATTCGGGAGTTTGTCGAATTTTGCAAGACACAATTTTCACGAAAACCACGTGTTATCAGGTCTGACGGCGAAGGTGAATACGTGAATAAAAATCTACAAAAGTTCTTATTAAATGAAGGTATCGTAAGTCAATTCACGGCACCATACTCCCCGCAACAGAATGGAGTAGCAGAGAGGAAAAATAGATACCTGAAAGAAATGGCACTTTGCATGTTACAGGATGCAGAATTGGATCAACGCTTCTGAGGTGAAGCCATAATGACCGCAACTTACATCCAGAACCGATTGCCATCCAGATCGATAGGAATGTCGCCTTACGAAAAACAAAACCATCTCTCGAACACTTTCGTATATTCGGCTGCAAATCATACGTACAGATACCCGCAGAAAAACGGAAGAAAATGCAAGCCAAGGCAATGAAACTGACCTTTATGGGATACTCAAAGAGCCACAAGGCGTACAGATTCGTAAATACAGATACTGATCGTATCATGATTAGCAGAGATGTAACATTTTTGGAAAACACCAGTATAAACAACGAAATAATTGTTGAAACTAATCCCAATAATTCTATTCCTCAAAGTGAATTCCCTTCGAATGACAACGAAGAAGAAAACGTTGAATCACTAATTCATAATAACGATTCAGAAATAGAAGAAATTCCTGTAACGAAGCCCAACGTACGTCCGATAAGATCAACCAGAGGTAAACTACCAATCATATATGAAGATTTTGAAGTTGGATTATCCGTAGCAAGTCACGAGCCAATTACATATCAAGATGCAGTTACTGGCAACGAAAAAGATAAATGGATTAAGGCCATTAAAGATGAGTACAATTCCTTGAAAGAAAATGAAACATGGGAACTAGTAAACCCTCCAAAAGGATGCAACATTATCGGCTCAAAATGCACTTTTAAAAAGAAGCTTAATGCAGACGGTAATATAGATCGATTCAAAGCAAGGCTAGTAGCTAAAGGTTTTGCCCAAAGGTACGGTTGGGATTACGAAGAAATATCAGCACCCGTAGCGATGTTACCAACGCTACGCACATTATTGGTAATAGCCGGACACAAAAACTTACTAGTGAAGCACTTCGACATAAAGACAGCATTCCTACATGGAGAATTAGAAGAGACAGTCTACATGCGGCAACCCGAAGGTTTCATATCACCCGGACAGGAGGAGCTCGTATGCAAATTACGTAAGAGCATGTATGGTCTCAAACAGGCTGCAAACGTATGGCATAAAACTATGAAAAATATTCTCAACGAAATGGAATTCAAGCAATTGAGTGCGGATACTTGTTTGTTTGAAAAACATTCAAAAGATCAAGAAAGAGTGTTCATACTCATTTATGTAGATGACATACTTGTAGTGTCAAAACATCGCAATGAAATAACCAAGATCGAAGAAGCATTGCGTAAAAGGCTTTCTATAACTACGCTTGGAGACGTCAAATGGTTTCTTGGAATCCGAATCCAAAAAGATAAAGACGGATTTTGTACATTATCACAAAGTCACTTTATCAAAGACATCATAAAACGTTTTGGAATGGAAGCAGCTAAAGGTTCTAAACACCCAATGGATACGAACTACTTTAAAATTCGACAGGATAGCGAAAAATTGAAAGACAATGTCGAGTATCACAAACTAATTGGATGTCTGTTGTATTTAGCAACACACACAAGGCCCGATATATCAGCAGCTGTCGGAATACTAAGTAGACACGTTAAAGATCCAACCGCAATAGATTGGCAGGAAGCAAAAAGGACAGTACGATACTTAATTTCGACAATCGACTATCGCCTAAAGCTCGGTAGTAGCGGCAGCGAATTAGAACTGATCGGATACTGCGACGCCGACTGGGCAGGAGACACAGCAGATCGCAAATCTTGCAGTGGATACCTGTACAGATTAGGAGGATCAACTATATGCTGGACAAGCCGGAAACAGAGCTGCATAGCAATGTCGACCATGGAAGCCGAATACATTGCATTATCAGAGACAGTACAAGAAGCTACATGGCTAAGAACTCATCTGAAGGAAATAGGAGAAAGGCAACGCAAATCTACCACCATATATGAAGACAATAGCAGTTGCATAGATTTTGTCATAGAGATTGCAAGAAGAAGAGATCAAAACATATCGACACTAGATACCACTATGCAAAGGATATATGTCTCTCTGGAATGACTAACATCATATATTGTCCATCAGAAGAAATGCTCACAGACATCCTGACGAAACCACTTGGACCCACAAGAACGAAGATGATTGCATTAAATATTGGATTAACATCGTGCTGAATTCGCGAGGAGGAGTGTTGGAAGTATTGGTGATGCGCGAATAACACACTAACGCTAACATAACTAGGATAGAAATAAAGTATAAATTTAGTCTGTGTAAAACCATCATGGGGCGGCCCGGTGGTGCATGTGATAAACGGCGCCAGTCCACACGGCCGGACCGGGTTCAAATCCCATTCGGACCGTCCCCCCGTAGCAAGGACTGACTATTCGGCTACGTGGTAAAATAAGTCTAGTAAGCCAGAAATGGCCGGCGTGACCTGTAAGGTCGTTAAGCCAAGAAGAAGAAGAAAACCATCATCCGTGTCGGTTCACTTTTTTAATTACCTCGCTAATAACTAGTTCCTCCAATCGAATAAGCCAACATTTAGACCCCGTCAGTCGCCGGGCAGTTGAACATGCCGAAATGGAAACTACAGTAGAGGAAAAATGAAGAGAAAGGTAGGTGAATGTAAGTAGGTATTACCAGTCAGAGTGCGATGGAGAGTAGTACGAGCGTACCACGACGATACTCGTCATTTTGGAGTTGAGCGAATGTTGGAAAAAACGAGGAAAAGGTTTTGGCTTCCAAAGATGAGGAGGAATGTACAGGGCATAGAAGCATACCCGAAGGGTGCGTATAACAGAAATCAGGACCACCAAAAGGAATCTGCGCCCGATAACCAAGCAGCCAATTCTGTTTCACGCGGTGCACATGGACCATTTGGAACTATTTGTGAAATCTTCTTCTTCTTGGCTTAACGACCTTACAGGTCACGCCGGCCATTTCTGGCTTACTAGACTTATTTTACCACGTAGCCGGATAGTCAGTCCTTGCTACGGGGGGACGGTCCGGATGGGATTTGAACCCGGTCCGGCCGTGTGGACTGGCGCCGTTTATCACATGCACCACCGGGCCGCCCCTCTTTGTGAAATCAGCAAAAGTAAATCAGTACTTGCTCCGGCTGACTTGTGGGTACTCCAAGTTCGTAATATTACAGGCAGTAAGCTCAACAAAGACAGCACCAGGGATACGGTTTTTAGAAGAAGTGGCTCCGATTTTTTGAGACTTTTACATCGAAAAATCGAAGAATATTGCGAAGCAATTGCCAATCACCACGTGACAGTAGCAGTAGATACATCTCGAGCAAATGGGCAGCTAGAGCCATACAACAGAACTCCACTGTTTATTTTATCATCAGCTTGACTCTAATTATGAGGAGAATTGGTATCAACATTAGAATTTGCACCAACATGTTTTAAACTATCTATTGTGATTGTGAACGATTGATTGCATCGAAAGAACGGACACCATCCATCATAGGCAAACCGAATAGTAAAACCACGAATCAATCCCGAACCGTATATACATTAAAGGAAACGGTTTCACAATAATGATTATTGTAATTGTAAACAATAATGAAAACGAGAAAAATAAAAAAGCGTAACATGCACTACTCACATGCGTAATCGTTCATCGGTAATGTTCCCGCGAGTTTATTTTCATTGAATGAAGCCTAAAATGAAATGTGTTGCATTAAGGTTACGAAAACATTCTGTTCACTCCACAAAACGTGGAACCAACTTACATTCATTCAATGCTATCCTTTCATCAATTGGCAGCGATGGGAAAACCATCTTCGAACTACATTGCTTCGAATGAAGCTCTTGATTTTCACTACACCGTTTTGTAGAGAAGCGGACTTTGTACATCTTTTTTCTTCTCGAACCATAAGGCTTGACTTCGCACTATACCACAAGCACCATATCACTACTTGCACTGTACGAAACATAAATTTTCCATCACTAGATGGTTACTTTATTCTCTCTCTTTGTTGACACACACGCACTACAGCCAAGCGTTTGGCTTCTTCGGAATCAGACGTTTCATTTTGATAAAGTGCTGCCAAACAAATATTGACATTAACATGACGTTCAACGATAAATCGGAATGTTCGAAAACCGATACCCGATTAAGTGGCAACTACACGTAAATTTCGTTTTTTAGTTAACTATTCTCTTGATTACAATATTTGGCTACAGTCTGAAACAAGGGCTAAAGGGCTAAAGTCTGAAACACGACCCCCCCATTCAAGGTCACTCATCTGCGTGTCAATTTTTCGTACAAGGTGGTTCGAAGACTATGCAATGTGGCCTGAATTTGATTTTTTTTACAATTACTATTAAATTGTAAGGACGTTTTCGCATAGTTAAAAGTGATTTATTCATCGAGGAACCAAGTTCCATACGCTGTTTGTGAAACCGTAAAATTTTCCTCATTTTTGGCCCAACTTTGCCCCATAGCTCCGCCGGTATCCAAGATATCGCCAAACTTTCTTCTGGCCATGGCTAGATGGCACTTGTGGCTACATTTCGTCCATGCACCACTAATCGCTACCATGTCTGTGGCCGGAGCTATTCGCGAAAGCTCCAACGGATCGCCAATCTTTGACCTGTGGTCGATAGATGGCACCAATTGCTACATTTTCTTCTTCGACGGCCATGCCCTCAGGTGTCTGTGTCTCGAAACATAATTAAAAAACACGCAACCGATTTCGAACCACCCTGCACGAAAAAAAGTCACTCAAATGAGTGCCCGTGAGTGGGGGGGGTCGTGTTTCAGACTTTAGCCAAATATTGTAATCAAGAGAATAGTTAACTAAAAAACGAAATTTACGTGTAGTTGCCACTTAACCGTGTATCGGTTTTCGAACATTCCGATTTATCGTTGAACGTCATGTTAATGTCAATATTTGTTTGGCAGCACTTTATCAAAATGAAACGTCTGATTCCGAAGAAGCCAAACGCTTGGCTGTAGTGCGTGTGTGTCAACAAAGAGAGAGAATAAAGTAACCATCTAGTGATGGAAAATTTATGTTTCGTACAGTGCAAGTAGTGATATGGTGCTTGTGGTATAGTGCGAAGTCAAGCCTTATGGTTCGAGAAGAAAAAAGATGTACAAAGTCCGCTTCTCTACAAAACGGTGTAGTGAAAATCAAGAGCTTCATTCGAAGCAATGTAGTTCGAAGATGGTTTTCCCATCGCTGCAAATTGATGAAAGGATAGCATTGAATGAATGTAAGTTGGTTCCACGTTTTGTGGATTGAACAGAATGTTTTCGTAACCTTAATGCAATACATTTCATTTTAGGCTTCATTCAATGAAAATAATCTCGCGGGAACATTACCGATGAACGATTACGCATGTGAGTAGTGCATGTTTCGCTTTTTTTATTTTTCTCGTTTTCATTATTGTTTACAATTACAATAATCATTATTGTGAAACCGTTTCCTTTAATGTATACACGGTTCGGGATTGATTCGTGGTTTTACTGTTCGGTTTGCCTATGATGGATGGTGTCCGTTCTTTCGATGCAATCAATCGTTCACAATCACAATAGATAGTTTAAAACATGTTGGTGCAAATTCTAATGTTGATACCAATTTTCCTCATAATTAGAGTCAAGCTGATGATAAAATAAGCAGTGGAGTTCTGTTGTATCGCTATAGCTGCCCATTTGCTCGAGGTGTATCTACTGCTACTGTCACGTGGTGATTGGCAATTGCTTCGCAATATTCTTCGATTTTTCGATGTAAAAGCTGTCCCTCTATCTGTAATGACTGTAATGCCGGGCGTCTCAAAAAATCGGAGCCACTTCTTCTAAAAACCGTATCCCTGGTGCTGTCTTTGTTGAGCTTACTGCCTGTAATATTACGAACTTGGAGTACCCACAAGTCAGCCGGAGCAAGTACTGATTTACTTTTGCTGATTTCACAAATAGTTCCAAATGGTCCATGTGCACCGCGTGAAACAGAATTGGCTGCTTGGTTATCGAGTGCAGATTCCTTTTGGTGGTCCTGATTTCTGTTATACGCACCCTTCGGCTATGCTTCTATGTAACCCTGTACATTCCTCCTCATCTTTGGAAGCCAAAACCTTTTCCTCGTTTTTTCCAACATTCGCTCAACTCCAAAATGACGAGTATCGTCGTGGTACGCTCGTACTACTCTCCATCGCACTCTGACTGGTAATACCTACTTACAATCACCTACCTTTCTCTTCATTTTTCCTCTACTGTAGTTTCCATTTCGGCATGTTCAACTGCCGGGCGACTGACGGGGTCTAAATGCACCATGCTATTCCCTACTCTGTGTTCGATCCAGAAATTATATTCTTGTAATTTTAAGAAATATCTTGCTATCCTTGCGCTTATCTAGCGCTTCGTGTATGTATCTGTGATCGCATTGCAATCTGTTTTTACAACAAATGATAGATGTAACGGGTACTGTCGAAACCTTTCTACGTATGCAATGTGGCTTTAGTGTGATGAGCTACAGACGTGTTCCGTTGCATAGTTCACGTTCAGTGTGCAGATTACGCACTTACGGTTACGGTGTTTACTTTCCCAGCCGGAATTCCGTTCATGTTGAACGAATGGAATAATTCTTTCTGCAGCTGTATCGCATCGTGTTTTGCCTCGCGTTAACTTCTTCTTCTTCTTCTTTTGTCGAGGTGTTTCACGATACGGCACAAAAGTCCAGCTTCCTGGGCCCTCCTGCGCTACTTCGCGAATTTGTATATACAAGCACCTCTAGGTGTGTGGACCGACAACTAATGGTCATATGTCCCTATTTTTCTTCTGAGATGTTCTTCTTCTTCTTCTTCTTCTTTAAAGGTGATAGTGATTTTCCTCCTATGTTGGGTTCCCCGAACATAATCAGAGGCTTGACTATCGTTACAAGAGGAAGCCTTTCGGCTTATTTCTCTTTTCGTCTCACAGTTGCTCGGTTGTCATCTCGTCTATATCACAGGGTTTAGGTATCACAGCTTGTAGTTTTCGTTTGTCTTGTATGTCGTGTGTCTTGTCTCTGAATGTGTCTTTGGTTGTTTTCCTGCATCTATTCTGTTTTTTGCCCTGCAAAAATCAGATAGTTTCGTACTGTCGTGTCATATATTGTTTGTCTGTGTTATGCTTAGTTTTCCGGTAATTAACTTTGTTTTTCTTTTTTCCTCTTCCTGTTTTCGATTTGATAGATGTAGATGGGGATTTCTTTCTTATTCCTGTCTTTTCCTTACAAAAAGACGGATAAGGTCCCTCCTCCTATCCACTTCTATCCAAACTATTATATTTCTATGTTTTTTGATTGTATGTACTTAATGATTTTTTTAATTGTATCGCCTGATGTTTCTGTCCAATTTTTTTGAAGTTCCATTAGTGTTGGTCTATTGTTGTCTTGAAATTTTCTACAATCAAATATCATGTGCCACCCGTTGTTAGGTACTAGGCATGAGGTACATATTCCATTTTCTTTTATTTTCATAATAGCGAGCCAGTGATCAGAGTAATCGTGCCCCGATATAATCCTGTTGGCTATCCTTATTTGTTTTCCGTTTAGAGCTTTGTTCTTATGCCAGATTTCTTTGGGAAATTCCTTCTGAAAAGCGACGTATGTTTTTCCTTTTGTAAGTGTTGTCTTTTTATACCAGTCTTTTGATTCCTCTGTCATTTGTTTTCTGTATATGTCTATTGCGTCTGTATACCTTATCTTATTTTCTAAAATAATATCACAGATGGTTCCCTTATTTGCTAATTCGTCTGCGACCTCATTCCCTGCTATTCCGATGTGTGACGGAATCCAAGTGATTTTTATATTTGACTTTTCACATATTTTTAATATGTTATAGTTAATTTCTTCTATTATCAGTTCATTCTTCGCTTTTTTTAAGATTTTACATGAGGTTAAGCTATCGGTGTATAAAACCGCATCTTTTAGATTATTTTCTTCTGCTATTTCTAGTGCCTTTCCTATTGCAACTAGTTCTATGGTCGTAATTGAGGCGTTATTTTTTATTCTGAAGTCTCGGTAGATATGCTGAAAATTGTTTTTAATATAGATACCTATTCCTGCTTTATTATTTTTCAGGCTGCCATCTGTGAAAATTGTGTTTTCGTTTGTATGTATTTGTTTCATTTTTTCAATTGTTAATTTTTTTGTGGTTGCTTTGTCTTTGTTTGCCTTTGTTCCTATTATCTCTGCAAGACTTGTATCAATGCTATTAGTCCCTTTTAAATCATTTGTTTTGCCCAAGGATATGTTTTTTAAGATGTCATGGTCTTTTTCATATATTTTTTCTTGATATGTTTTGCTCCTCGTTGCATTTAAAGAGTCTTGCAGTTGTTGCCTCGTTGGTTGGGAGAACACTATGTCTTTTGCTACATCCTTCCTAGCTATGAAGGAGCTTCTGATTTCGAAAGGATTTTCTGCTGCAATTGCATAAAGTGTATTTATAGGGGTAGTTTTTGTGCAGCCTGTGACTTTTCTTAGGGCTTGATTTATGAGGGTTTGCATTTTTTTCCGGTTTGTTTTGTTGCTATTTTTGATGAAGGAAGATCCTGTTTCAAAAATGCTTCTAATTGTTGCACGGTATATAATGAGAGCTTTCTGTGGATCCAGGTTATTATCTTTGGAGCAAAGTATTTTTAAGATATTCATTCTATTCGTTGCTTTATTTTTTAGATTCTCAATTTGTTTATCAAACTTGCGTCGTTTATCTATTATATTTCCAAGATATCTGTATGTGTTTGTTTCTTCTATTGGTGTATTATGGATGTTTAGGCAAAAATTTGGTATGTTTTTTTCGAAAATTATGAATTTGGTTTTGCTGATGTTAATCGGAAGTTTTAGAGTATCTATTTCCCTTTGAAATGTGTTCAGTGCTGTTTGTAGGTTTCTTTGGAGTTCGTCTTTGGTTTTTCCCTTCCCTATTATTACGAAGTCATCCGCATACTGGAGAAGTTTTATGTCATTATTTTCTATATTTTTATGAAGGTCTTTGGTATATACATTGAACAGTGTTGGTGATAGAACGTCTCCTTGCGGTAATCCATCTGTGATAAGCATTTTGATTGTTTTTTGACTTTCTATTTCTAGAGTACGGTTTTTTAAGAATGCGTTTATCCACATGACAATTTGTATCGGAGTGTTTGCTTCAACTAGCTTTGTAATTAATGTTTTTGTTTGCACTTTGTTATACGCCTTTTCTAGATCTAGGAATATGGCACCACTTAAATTTTTTTGTCTCTTATATTTGGCTATTTCATTTGTCAGAAAATTTATACATTGATTTATAGTTCTCTTTTTCCTGAAGCCGAAAGAGTGTTGTGGGAGTATTTGTTTTATTTCGAGGTGTTTGTTAAGCTGCATTAGTACTGCTGAATTTAATATTTTTGTGGGCGTTGGTATAAGGGAGATTGGTCTGTAGTTATCTATGTTTGATGTGTCTTTTTTTGGCTTTGGTATGGCAATTATCTTTATTTTTTTTAGATCTTTATGTATTCTTCCTTTCCTCCACATGTTGTTAGCGTCTTCTATAATGTTTTTGAGGGTTTGATGGTTTATTTTACGTAGCATTTCATAGGTGATTTTGTCAACCCCTGGAGCTGTATTTTTTCTGTTTTGAAGGATTTCTGTCCAGATTTTTTCGTTTATTAGGTTTGTATTTATTGTATTATCGTAGTTTGTTTGTATTTTGTATTTTGAGTTTTTATTGCTTATGAAGTTAGCTTTTAAGAATTGCTTGGCCTTTTCTTCATTGTTGTGAATTATATTTGATTCTTTGCTTTGTATGTTATTTGTGTTATTATTTATGTTATGAATCAGGTTCCACAATTCCTTTGTATTTGTTTCTTTGGTTATTGTGTCTAGGGTGTTCTGAAACTGCTCCCTTTTGTATTTTTTTATGTTGCGTATGAAGATTGCCGTTCTTTTTCTATATTCAATGGCCTTTTCTATTGTACGGGTTTTATTAAATTCTTTTCTGGCTCTAAGTTTTTGGGAGTATGCAGCTTGTAGGTGTTTGTTCCACCATGACTTAAGTTTATGCTTGATTTTGTATTTATTGTTTGCTATTATCTGTTTCAATTTATTCATGCATTGTTTTATTGTGTGTATTTTGGTGTGGTCTATTTTTTGTATTTGTTCGTATATTTTCTTCTTATTGATTGTGTGTGTTGCTTGTGTATTTTTATTTAATTCTAAAGTTATTTCTATGATTTTATGGTTGCTACCTCCAATATGTTCTTCTAGGATTTGTTTCTTTGTGTTCAGAAATATATCTTTTGATGTAATTGTGAGGTCTATAGCTGTTTGTCTTTTGTGAGTGTCGATGGGAGTGCATGTGTATGTATCGTTGGGTAGAATTATCATATTTGAACTTTGGAATTCGGCTAAAATTGTCTCCCCTTTTTTGTCAGTCTTATCATCCCCCCAGTATGTGTGGTGTGCATTAAAATCTCCCATGACTATTACTTTTTTGAAGTCTTTGGTGTTGTATATAATTTGGTTAATCGTAGTTTGTAGCTCTGTATGGCTTGTTTGTGGTGCAATATATATAGATATTAGAACTAGATTGTTTTCCAGCAATCTAATGGACGTTGTTTGTATATGTTCTGATGGCCTTGCCGTTTTTAGTGATTGAAATTTGATTCCCTTCTTTATCATAATGCAGCTGCCTCCATAGCCATCTGCTCTATCAGTTTGGATTATATTAAAACCTGGCATTTTGATGGGTTTATTCTCTTTCGTCCAGGTTTCTTGTAGACATAAACCGTGTATGCCTTTTTTATTTATGAAATTTTTTATCTCCTCCTTGTTCTTTTGGTATGACTGAATATTTGCTTGTATCAGTTTAAGTGTTTCCATTGTCTATGTAATAATTTTTTTTTTTTTTTTTTTTTTATTTTATACTTTTTGCAGGATTTTATCCTGCTCTGAGTCGCTTAAATACGCTTCTGAGTCACTGTAGTATTTTTCATTTTCGCTTAGTATCACAGTGTCTATCCTGGCTCTTTTTCTAAATTGTTCATTTGTGGATTCGTTTACTTTGTTATTTTCATCTTTTCCTTCGTTTGTTTCGATTTTTTCTTTGTAATTTTCTGTTATATTTATTGTAATTTCATTTGTTTCATTTGTTTGTGCTGTTTCTTCTTGTGATTGTGTTTGTGTTATCTGTTCATTTCCTATATTTTGTGCTGAGCTTTTTTCCATCACATTTACTGTGATTCTAGGTTCGTTATTTCTATTTTCATTATTTGTAGCTACTATTTTTGAGAAGAGATCTTTAGTGTATTTTCTAGGTATTGCCGGTACTGCCTCTCGACGAATTTGTCTTGCCTCCCTAAGGGTTATTCTGTTTTCCGTTTGGATGCGCTTGATTTCGTATTCATCGATGTACACTGGACAGTTTTTATCGAGCGTTGCATGGTTGTCACCGCATTCGACACATTTTAACGGGTTTGTGCAATTTTCGTGGTATTTATCGCTACATTTTGCACATACTTTTTCTCTAGTGCATCTTTTCTGTACATGGCCAAAGCGCATACACTTCATGCATCTCATCGGCAAAGGAATGTAAAGCTCTACTTTTTCTTTGAAATACCCTACTTCTATGTTTCTCGGGGTTTTTGTTTTGTTGAAAGTTAGTACCGCTGTTCTCGTATTTATCATTTCACCTTTTTGATTTTTTCGTTTGAATATATATACTTCGGTAACTTTCTGGGGTTTGAGGCCTTCCAATAGTTCTGTTTCATTCATGAATGTAAATGCATCACATCTAACTAAACCTTTGCACGTATTCAGTGTTTTGTGTTCCTCCACCAGGATATCAATTGCAATTGTTCCCCAATTTAGTTTCAGTTTTTTTAAATTCTCGGCATCGCTCCTGTTTTGCACTTTTACCAGCAGTGTACCATCTCTTAATGGTGTTGTTTGTAAGGGTTTGTGCCCTAACGCCATTTCTGTTGCTTTGTCGAAAAGAAACGGATTGTACGTAGCTAAGCTTTTCCCTGGGGTGGCACTTTGGACCTTCATGAAAATTTCTTCAGGTTCATACGATTCCTCCAAAGCTATTCTTTCACCTTTGTGACCATGGTGTTTTTTTCTCCTCTTCGTCTTGATGGAATCCTCTCCTAGGATTCCGTAGTAGGATCCGAAGATCCTACTCCCTCCGGGGGCATCGACCCCCATCTTCCCTACGTTTTTTCCTTTTTTGTCTCTCCTGTCTTCGTCGTGTGGTTTAATACTATATATCAAACCTGTGTGTTTCGTATGCGTGTGTTTGTATTGTCACTTGTATTGTCACTTGTCTTTACTGTGTGTCACCCTCACTGTGAGTATAAAGAGATGTTTCTCCGGTCACTGTTTGGATGAGACTGTCTGAGATGTTCCGGTAATATTTTTTGGGGGTTTGACGTTGATGTTGTTTAGTTTTGTTTTTTTTAAACGTCTGGCGAGTTCGGGGTTGTTGCAGATTTGTTTATAATTGCCGCTTCTGTTCTTTGTTGTTTTGTTTTTTTTTTTTTGCTGTTCTGTACTATTTTCTTTATAATTTAATTTTGTTTGCTTGTATAAATGCTAGTACTTTTTTGATTGCTCCTATTTGTTTGGCTTTCCAACTGTTAATGAAGTTTTCCTCTTATGGTAGTTTGTCTTTACTTCTCTCTGATCGAAGCCTAATGCAGTGGAAAATTCTATGTCGACCAGTGTCTGGGCTGTTACAAGTTCTGCATATTCCGTCTTTTACCAATTTAAATTTGTGTAGCCAATAGTTGCTGTAGTCATGTCCTGAAATCAGTCTATTAACTGTTTTTATATCTTTTGGCGATATTTTCATTTTGTGATGCCACATCTTATTTTCTATTTTTGTCTGGTATCTCTCGAATTTTTTTCCTTTGCTTGTACACATGTCTGTGTACCATCTGTCCGTTTCCTGTATCGTTTTTTCTTGTAGTTTTGCTAAGGCATCTTTGAATCGTATCAGATTGTTGATTATTAGGTTACTTTTAGTGCCTTTCTTGGCTAACTCGTCTGCAATTTCATAGCCCTCGATATTTACGTGGCTAGGAATCCATTGTATGGTGGCCTCTAAGTATTCACAGTTATTTATGATACCTCTTATGATTTCATCTGTGTATTTGTCTTCTCTAGCTTGTTTGATTATGGTACAGGCCGATTTACTATCTGTATATATAGTCGGTTTTTTTATTCTTTCGAGGGCCACGTACTCTAAACAGGGTGGCCACTCAACCGGAAAATCGGGAAAACCGGAAATTAGCCGGGAATTTTTTTAAACCGGGAAAACACCGGGAATTTCTCCGGAAAACCGGGAAAATTTGCTTTCATGTAATACCGAATTAATCGTCAAATTGTACAATTTCAACAGTTTTTTTTATTCAAACAAAACGGCCTGACCGTCCATGTACTTACAGGTACATGTTTTTTGTGGTGCTTCTGTTTTTCTCTCTAATAAATTTGCAACAAATATGATTTTTGGCATTTTCGCGGTGATTTTCTAATGTTTCCAGTCCTAGTGCAAGTCAGTATCTTTATGTCAAACCTACACATGTATTTTAAGATTTTTTCGATTCTTTTGAGGCATAGTTCGGAACATTAGTGCCCTACAATAGATCCAAACTTAAGGAAAGGACGGACTAGACTAACAAACAGAGTTTTTATACAAACAGGATCATTGAATTCGTTAGTGATTTTACGAACTAAATCAAAAGTCCTATCGGTCTTACTTATTATATTTTCATAGTGTTTCGCTAGTCCTTTTATGTTACATGAGTACTAATGCACATTTTGCGAAATAACTCGGTTCATTTAGCCCCATAGCTCTGTCCATTTAGCCCCACCTTGACAAATTAGCATCACGTGAAACATTTACTTTCATTTGACATTTTTAGGATCCTAATGTTATACCTATTGTGTTTAGTTTTGATTAAACTTCCTCAAATGCCCATAATTCCCAAATTACCATTTATTTTAAAATTATGTCAACTTTGAAATACCAAAACATGTAAACTGCTAATACTAACTTGAAACTAGAAGATTTTATTTAAATTTTATTAGATTAACGCATCGAAATTGAATCACGTATGAACAAATTACAGGCCTCTAAAGTTGCAGAGAAACCCGATTGTGGTTTACACACATGAACCTAATTTCTGGAGCCCTAAGGAGAAAAGAGCAATCAAAATCGGTCTACCCAAGTAGCCATTTTCATGGAATTGGGTTAAATGTTATATGATAAAGAACTTCGGCATTAAACTACCGCGCAATGTTTATTAACAACCGGGAAACTAAGTGTAGCGAACCGCCAAAAACCGGGAAAAACTTGGAAAGAACCGGGAGAAAACCGGGAAAAAACCGGGAATCCAAAATCCTGATTTGAGTGGCCACCCTGGGTACGAAACCGGGCATCGGCGGTGGACAGGGACAGTGATTTTAGTGTCCCTGAATTGTGCGTGGGTGGATCGAAAGTGCGAGGAAAAAGTGCGTTTCCGGTGCGTTTCCGGTGCGTTCACCGGGAGAGGGGGCGAGGAGTGCGTGCAGTGAATCCCGTCGGTCGGGAAGAAAAAATTGCGCTCCTATATTTAAATAGTTGTTGTTGCTGCTGCTGCTCCTTCTTATTTATAATAATATGGAGCGGCTGCAGCGGTACGAAACCGTGCATCGACGGTGAACAGGGACAGTGATTTTAGTGTCCCTGAATTGTGCGTGGGTGGATCGAAAGTGCGAGGAAAAAGTGCGTTTCCGGTGCGTTTCCGGTGCGTTCACCGAAAGAGGGAGCGAGGAGTGCGTGCAGTGAATCCCGTCGGCCGGGAAGAAAAAAATGCGCTCCTATATTTAAATAGTTGTTGTTGCTGCTGCTGCTGCTTCTTTTTATTATAATATGGAGCGGCTGCAGCGGTACGAAACCGTGCATCGACGGTGGACTGGGACAGTGATTTTAGTGTCCCTGAATTGTGCGTGAGTGGCCTGGAAGTGCGTGGAAAAAGTGCATTTCCGGTGCGTTCATCGGAAGAGGGAGCGAGGAGTGCGTGCAGTGAATCCCGTCGGCCGGGAAGAAAAAAATGCGCTCCTATATTTAAATAGTTGTTGTTGCTGCTGCTGCTGCTTCTTTTTATTATAATATGGAGCGGCTGCAGCGGTACGAAACCGTGCATCGACGGTGGACAGGGACAGTGATTTTAGTGTCCCTAAATAGTGCGTGAGTGGACTGAAAGTGCGTGGAAAAAGTGCGTTTCCGGTGCGTTCACCGGGAGAGGGGGCGAGGAGTGCGTGCAGTGAATCCCGTCGGCCGGGAAGAAAAAAATGCGCTCCTATATTAAAATAGTTGTTGTTGGTGCTGCTGCTGCTGCTTCTTTTTTATAATAATATGGAGCGGCTGCAGCGGTACGAAACCGGGACGGTGGACGGGGACGAAATCGTGATCGAGTGAAACTTCAGTGCAATTGGAATGTGAGTAGTGAGCAAAATAGTAAGCATTGATTCGGAAGAAAAGTTTTTGTGCATGATTACGTGTACACACAATATTATCAAAAGGATCGTAATGAAAGTTCAAGTTTGCGTTTCTATCGTGATCAGTGAGCATCGTTCGGAAAAAAAACCCGAATAACAGTAAAATTGGTTCATCGAGGGAGCAACCGAAAGGAGAGAAGTGCATGCCGCGTACTGAAACAGGTAAGAGTAAATAATGTTTCTTTCGTATGGATTGTTTCTGATGCTGTTGCTGCTGCTGTTGATGACGAATGCGTTTTGAGATTGTTTCGCATACATTGGAATGCAATGGGCTCGGTGCATTCCAGAATAACGGTTTACGAATTGTATTAAAAAAAATCATTTAAAAAAACATCGGTTCAAGGCCATGGATGCTACCTGCATAAGGCAGGTATCCATATTCCCTTACGATCGATGTAAATTATCTCTTGCTGATATATTCGTCCCAGGTGAAAAAGCAGGTAGACGACTCTATTTTTAAAGTTTCATCCATTGCTCCTTACAATAATGTGGGAGTTCACATACGGCACAGGTTTAAAATATGAACATTTTTCACTACGATTTGCCGCTGCTAGAGTCTTTGAACTCTTTTGACTTTGGAGTGCGCGTTAAGGATTTTCCTGCATTTCTCACTTTATTGGATTTACCTGCGGTATGAGAATGCGTTGGCAGTGGGTTCAGCAGAAATGGTCAAATGAAATCTTTAGCGAAATGATTTGTCGCTCTGAAAAGGACGGTTTTTGACGGAAGATGGAATAAAGCTGGTTTCGCGATAGGCTTAGGCCTTCTTCTCGGTCTTCTTCGGCAGCAGCACGGCTTGGATGTTCGGCAACACACCACCCTGAGCAATGGTGACGCCGGACAGCAGCTTGTTCAATTCCTCATCGTTGCGGATGGCCAGCTGCAGATGACGCGGGATGATGCGCGTTTTCTTGTTGTCTCGGGCAGCGTTTCCTGCCAACTCGAGCACTTCAGCGGC
This sequence comes from Anopheles funestus, assembly GCF_943734845.2. Lineage (NCBI taxonomy): Eukaryota > Metazoa > Arthropoda > Insecta > Diptera > Culicidae > Anopheles > Anopheles funestus. The sequence continues at coordinate 50,148,898 of NC_064599.1, forward strand.
CAAATATTCCATCACGGCAGCCAAATACACTGGTGCACCAGCACCGACGCGCTCGGCATAGTTGCCTTTGCGTAGCAGACGATGGATACGGCCAACTGGGAACTGCAGACCGGCACGGTTCGAGCGGGACTTTGCCTTTCCCTTAACTTTTCCTCCTTTGCCACGGCCAGACATGTTGATAGCTTGGGTGCGTAAGAGAGTGCGTTCGCTACGATCTTCACTGTTGTGAGAACGTTATGTTTGTTGTTGTTGTTGTTGTTTGAATGTTTTAGAGAGACTTTGATTCCTAAGGAATTCTTTCGTCTCTTTCGTAAAATCCTTTATAATTCTTTAAAGAGTCCGGATATTCGTATAAAATGTAAGACTTTCTTTTGATTTGTTGGGTCTGGTGATAATATGATGTCGATGTTGCTGTCTAAGTTGCATTGTTTATGGTGAGATGAATATCCGTTACAATTGGTGAGAAGATGGGAAACTGTAATTGTGACTCCACAGAAGCTGCAGAGTGGTGGCGGGTTTTTGTTGAAGAGGTAATTGTGTGTAAGATTTGTGTGGCCAATCCTGAGCCTTGTAAGTATTCTTTGCTCGCTATTGTTATCGGTGTCTTGCCAGGGATGAGTTGAGTTTTTTATTTTCCTGAGGAAGTTGTCTTGTAGGTTATTCCAATCCTTTTCCCATGATTGTCTGATTTCTGATTGTAACAGTTTATTTATGTTCCTTTTAGTTAGAGAGGTCACTGTCATGTCATTGGTGGGTTTTATTCGTCCTGTGTTAGCTAGTGTGTCAGCAATTTCGTTTCCTGTGATTCCTGAGTGTCCTGGTATCCAGCATAGGGTGATGTATGTGTTGTTCAATTTGTAATCGGCTATTGTACTGCTTATATCTTGAATGAATGGATCTCGACAGGCTCCTTTTTCTATAGCTGATAGTATGCTTGCGCTGTCAGTGAAAATAATATTGGATTGGTGTGTTTTTATATGTTTTTCAAGGGCTGTTTGGATGGCTATTGCTTCTGCTGTGAAGATTGAAGTATGGTCCGGTAGTTTGATAGCAACTCTCTCTGTTGGAGTTTTAATTCCGCATCCAGCTGTAGTATTGTGGACGGATCCGTCGGTGTATATGTGGTTGTAATTTTGATACTTGGTCTGTATTCTTTTGTTGAATTCCATTTTTGCAACTGTACTGTTGCATCCTGCTTTGAGCTTTTGTTTAAAGTGCCAGTCTATGAGGGGAGGTTGCTGGTACCATGGACGATCGTTCAGGTGTTTTAACTTAGCTACTTTTGGTATGGATATTCCTGTTAGTGTTTGTATTCTGTTTTTTGCTCGTTCTATGAATACAGTAGTGGTGGAGCCTTTTTCTAAGAGGCGAGTTGCTGCAGCTGCGATTTTGTAAATGATGATATTTTTGAGGGGAAGAAGTCCACTTTCGCACAGGATCGAGACTATCGGGCTGGATTTGAATGCACCGGAGGATGTACGTATTGCCGTGTTGTATGATGGTGTTATATGTTTGAGGAACTTGTCTTCTTGAAGTGATACTATTTCTATTCCATAAAGTATTTTTGGTAAAAACCAGCGGTTGATGATATTGAATAAAATTTGTCTTGAGGCTTTATGTTTTCCGGAGGTAAGCATATTGAAAAGGTTGATTTTAGATTTGGCTATGGTTTTGGTTTTGGAAATTTGTTGTGCAAAGCTGAGATTTTTGTCGAATGTGATGCCTAGTATGGGAGCTGATTTGGAATATGGTATTGGTTGTTTGTTAATTACAGGTGGCTTTGGTGTGTTGTGATGATGTTTGCATATATGAAGAGTTCTGCATTTGGAGTGGGAGATCTCGTATCCCGTCCATCTCGACCATTGGCAAAGCTTATTTAGACCCTCTTGGAGTTGTTTTTTGCTTGTATGAAGGGATGTGTTGCTGGAAATAAGGATGATGTCATCTGCATATAGGAGTGGTGTGATGTTGGTAGGTATCGATAGAAGAAGTGTTTCGATGCTAATTAGAAAAAGGGTTGGAGAGAGAATAGCTCCTTGTGGGACTCCGTTTTCTAGTGTTCTGTACGAAGAGGTTTTTGTGCCTATGGACACTTGAAATGTCCGGTTAGCAAGGAAGCTTTGAATGTACGTGAAGAGATTTCCTCCAAAGCTCCATCTGGTTAGTTGTTCCAAAATGCTGTATTTCCATGTTCTGTCGAATGCTTTTGCTAGATCGATAACAGCAATGTCCATGTGGTGATTACAGGTGTGAATCTTTGAAAGTTGTTCTTCTAGGCATGCAAAGTATGTTTCGGTGCCTAGACCGTTCCTGAAGCCGTGTTGTTGTGTACTGAATAATTTCCTGTTTTCTATTTCTTGAACCAAGCGACGATTGACCATTCGTTCGAGAATCTTTCCTATGCAGTTGAGCAAAGAGATCGGTCTGTAACTGTCTATTGAGTGTTTACATTTATTAGGTTTTGGTATCGGAATGGTTAAACTGTGTTTCCAGTGGTCCGGTATATTGCCTGTGTTCCAAATATGGTTGTAGATTTTTAGGAGGTAAAGTTTGCCTTGATATGGAAGATTCTTCAGTAGAGGATAGCCAATGTTGTCTGGTCCTGCCGATTTTCCCTTGCAGCGATTTAGGGCCCAGTCAAGTTCACTGATGTTGAAGGGTCTATTGTAAGCGGAATTGTCCTGTATGTTGTAATTGAGTGGAATGGATTCTGTATTGCTTTTATGAGTCTGGAATCTGGTGGGGAAGTTAGCTGTGGAGGAAATCTCTTCGAAGTACACTGCAAAGGCTTCAGGTGTTTGGTCGGGCTGAATGATGTCGTTTCCCTGCTTTATTGTGATCTGTGTCTGGTATTGCCTTTTGCCTGTTAGTAATTTTACTCTTTTCCACATTTCAGCGTCGGAGATGGTTGGGTTGAGATCTGTTATGAATTTGTTCCAAGTGTTTTTCTTTGCTGTTTTTATTTCTTCTCTGGCTAGTCTATGGGAAATTTGGTATTTTTCAGCAAGTTGCGGGATTTCGGCAATGTTGTTATCTCTATTTGCTTGACGGAGCTTTCTAAGTGCAGTTCTTCTGTTTTTAATGGCTTTGGCGACTGTTGTGTTCCACCATGGTACGGATCGTTTTCCGGGAGTTCCTTTGGTTTTGGGTATGGCTATTGTGGCTGCTTTGTTAATGGCTGAGATGATTTTGTCTTCTGTGGGTGATGAGTCCGAGTCGAGTATTTTGCAGATTTCAAGCTGGTATATTTCCCAGTTGGCTTCGTCGTATTTCCATCTGGGTCTTTGCTGTATTCTAGGAAAGTTGAAATTACTATTGATGATGAGGGGTCTGTGATCGCTTCCGTGTGTGTCAAAGGGGATATGGAGTTGAACGTTAGTTAAGAGTGAGGATGTTGTGGCGCAGTGGTCTATTATCGTGCCTGAACCGGTGGCAGGGTTAATTCTGGTGGTTATGGTATTGTGGATGATGGTTAAATCGTGAAGGATACAAAATTCAATAAAGTGTTTGGATCCTGGGTAGTCCGAGTGTCCTCCCCAAAGCTTGTTTTGAGAATTAAAATCGCCAATTAAAATTATTGGATGGTTGAGTGAGTTAGTTATACTATTTAATGTGTTGAAGAAATCAATGTCTGGGTATTTTTTTGGTCTATAAATGCACATTATTGTTAGTTGAGTTGGAACTTGGATTGTGGTAACGAGAATTGGAAAATCTGGTGGTGTATCTATTATTTTGAACGGGATGTTTTTAAGTGTACCTATTGCTAAGTTATGTTGAATGGTAGAAAAAGTTTTAAAAGACCAATTGTAGCGGTTAAATGGTGATTTGTTCATTGAAGGGGGTTTGTTAACTTCCTGTATTGCAATAATTGGTGGATCATATTTGTTAATTAAAAGTTGTAAGTTGTTAAGGTTCTGTTGCATTCCTCTCATATTCCATGAAATACAAAAAGGTAAAAAAGGTTTGTTGGAGTTATTCCCTATGGTGTTTAGTGAGGATGTGTGGAGATTGTAGCGATATGAAGGATGGATAGGATCCACGGAAAGGATTGGGTTGGATGGAATACTAAAGCAGTGTTATACATAGGGAATTGTTGTGAGTAATCCGAGAGTTCCGGTGCTATGTTGTGTTTCGTTTTTCGTCTTTTTCTTCTGTTTTGTTGCCGAAATGTTGCAGGATTTTGGTTCGTTGCGAGGTGTGTTTTTGTTATCGTTTTCCTTTTCTTCGTCGTGTGATGATGATGATAATTGAGCTTTACGCTTAATCGGTGTTTTCGTAATTGTATCTGTTGTGTTGGTACTTTTCATTGAGTCGTCTGATTTTCCTGATTCGTCGTCGTCTGATGAAATTGGTGTGGAATCGCTGTGAACGGTCGAGCTGTCTTCCATTTCCTTGGTTTGCACCTTTAGCGTGTTGTGTAGAAGGTTTCGTTGTTGTACCAGTGCTTGTGTTGCGTTGGTTAATACTTCGATTTTCTTTTCCATGCTAGCGATTGTTTTTTGCAGTTGAGCGATAATCGCGTCCTTTTCGCTTTCTGTTTGAAGAGCTACTAGTCGTGTGTTAACCGATGTTTTGTTGCTGTATTCGGTGGCAGCTTCTTTGTACGTTATACCATTGTCGATTTTGATTCTGATTATGTCCTGCTCTTTTAAGAATGCTGGACATTGTCGATGCAAGGAATTGTGGTTACCGTTGCAGTTCTTACATTTGGCTTCCATAGAACAATTGCCATGCTCACTACCTCCGCAATTGAGGCAGCTTGTTGTAGCTTTGCATCTGTTTTTCGAGTGTCCAAGTACAAAGCAGTTGTAACATAGGAGTGGACGCGGGTAGAATGGACGTGTCTTGATGTTCAGACATCCAACCCGTATTTCGGTAGGTACTTTCAAGCTTTCAATTTTTAGTAAAAAGGCATTGGTTGGTTTCACTTCACCATTGACTTTTCGTGTAAAGCGCCGTACGTTAACCACTTTCTGAACTTTGAGTTCATTTAAAATTTCTTCGTCGCTTAGACCTTCAAGTTGATCACAGACAATCACGCACTGAACGCTGTTCAGATACGGGTGTGGAGCGATGGTAATCTTCGTATCGTCGATCAATTTGTCCAGTAATTGCAGCTTCTCAAATTGTTTCTGATTTCTTGTTTTTACTAATAGCTTTGTCCCTTTTTCGATGTAGCTGCATGGTTCGATGTTTCCGGCAAAACTTGTTAGACTTTTTTCTATGATAAAAGGATTCTTCGGAAGATTGAATCCTTCGTTGGCACTGAGAACCAAAAACAATAATTCCCCTTTATCAGGATCTAACCATGCAGGAGTTCTTCTCTCTCGAGCTGTCGTTTGGGGTGGGGGGTTATTTCCCCACGGATTACCTGGTCCCGCCATGATGCGGGCCAGATGTACTTATTTTTAAGGAAGAAAATTATATCTAATAGCTACAAGCCTAAAAACCTTAGATTCCTAAAAAAAATAGAAAAATAATATAAAAAGTACTCGCCGGAGCTCCCAGGCGAAACGTCTAGACGACACCAAACGCGCACCAGAGTCGACTCTGTTGTCGGTGATTGGTTGCTATTTTTAGAAGCAACTCAGCGCCGTTACTGCACCGAGCAGACGGTGGTCCGCACCACACACTCACACAGCGCAGCAAAATCACACACGCGATCACACGTAAGCAGCCTCGAAAAAACGTTGAAAAATTTTTAACACGTTGAGGGATGGTGTGTTGCCACACAAAGCACTCTGCTGTGAACTTTTTCTTAGTATTCTGTTTAACCAATCCTTTGGTAACAGTTATGAAGAGCTCGAGAGATACACGTCCGCACGCTTCGATCTAGAACGTTATGTTTGTGGAACGTTATGTTTGTGAGCAAATTCCGAGCCGAACTCGAGTTTTTATACTCCGCGTTATGCTGTATCTGCGCGCTCAACTCGAAAACACGAGCCTGATACGAAAACCGGAATATAAGCGAACGAACCCCTGGAAGTTCTATTCATAAATTTTTTCACCATTCTTGGTTGAAAGATCGAAGCGTGCGGACGTGTCTCTCGAGCTCTTCATAACTGTTACCAAAGGATTGGTTAAACAGAATACTAAGAAAAAGTTCACAGCAGAGTGCTTTGTGTGGCAACACACCATCCCTCAACGTGTTAAAAATTTTTCAACGTTTTTTCGAGGCTGCTTACGTGTGATCGCGTGTGTGATTTTGCTGCGCTGTGTGAGTGTGTGGTGCGGACCGCCGTCTGCTCGGTGCAGTAACGGCGCTGAGTTGCTTCTAAAAATAGCAACCAATCACCGACAACAGAGTCGACTCTGGTGCGCGTTTGGTGTCGTCTAGACGTTTCGTCTGGGAGCTCCGGCGAGTACTTTTTATATTATTTTTCTATTTTTTTTTTTAGGAATTTAAGGTTTTTAGGCTTGTAGCTATTAGATATAATTTTCTTCCTTAAAAATAAGTACATCTGGCCCGCATCATGGCGGGACCAGGTAATCCGTGGGGAAATAACCCCCCACCCCAAACGACAGCTCGAGAGAGAAGAACTCCTGCATGGTTAGATCCTGATAAAGGGGAATTATTGTTTTTGGTTCTCAGTGCCAACGAAGGATTCAATCTTCCGAAGAATCCTTTTATCATAGAAAAAAGTCTAACAAGTTTTGCCGGAAACATCGAACCATGCAGCTACATCGAAAAAGGGACAAAGCTATTAGTAAAAACAAGAAATCAGAAACAATTTGAGAAGCTGCAATTACTGGACAAATTGATCGACGATACGAAGATTACCATCGCTCCACACCCGTATCTGAACAGCGTTCAGTGCGTGATTGTCTGTGATCAACTTGAAGGTCTAAGCGACGAAGAAATTTTAAATGAACTCAAAGTTCAGAAAGTGGTTAACGTCCGGCGCTTTACACGAAAAGTCAATGGTGAAGTGAAACCAACCAATGCCTTTTTACTAAAAATTGAAAGCTTGAAAGTACCTACCGAAATACGGGTTGGATGTCTGAACATCAAGACACGTCCATTCTACCCGCGTCCACTCCTATGTTACAACTGCTTTGTACTTGGACACTCGAAAAACAGATGCAAAGCTACAACAAGCTGCCTCAATTGTGGAGGTAGTGAGCATGGCAATTGTTCTATGGAAGCCAAATGTAAGAACTGCAACGGTAACCACAATTCCTTGCATCGACAATGTCCAGCATTCTTAAAAGAGCAGGACATAATCAGAATCAAAATCGACAATGGTATAACGTACAAAGAAGCTGCCACCGAATACAGCAACAAAACATCGGTTAACACACGACTAGTAGCTCTTCAAACAGAAAGCGAAAAGGACGCGATTATAGCTCAACTGCAAAAAACAATCGCTAGCATGGAAAAGAAAATCGAAGTATTAACCAACGCAACACAAGCACTGGTACAACAACGAAACCTTCTACACAACACGCTAAAGGTGCAAACCAAGGAAATGGAAGACAGCTCGACCGTTCACAGCGATTCTACACCAATTTCATCAGACGACGACGAATCAGGAAAATCAGACGACTCAATGAAAAGTACCAACACAACAGATACAATTACGAAAACACCGATTAAGCGTAAAGCTCAATTATCATCATCATCACACGACGAAGAAAAGGAAAACGATAACAAAAACACGCCTCGCAACGAACCAAAATCCTGCAACATTTCGGCAACAAAACAGAAGAAAAAGACGAAAAACGAAACACAACATAGCACCGGATAAACTCTCGGATTACTCACAACAATTCCCTATGTATAACACTGCTTTAGTATTCCATCCAACCCAATCCTTTCCGTGGATCCTATCCATCCTTCATATCGCTACAATCTCCACACATCCTCACTAAACACCATAGGGAATAACTCCAACAAACCTTTTTTACCTTTTTGTATTTCATGGAATATGAGAGGAATGCAACAGAATCTTAACAACTTACAACTTTTAATTAACAAATATGATCCACCAATTATTGCAATACAGGAAGTTAACAAACCCCCTTCAATGAACAAATCACCATTTAACCGCTACAATTGGTCTTTTAAAACATTTTCTACCATTCAACATAACTTAGCAATAGGTACACTTAAAAACATCCCGTTCAAAATAATAGATACACCACCAGATTTTCCAATTCTCGTTACCACAATCCAAGTTCCAACTCAACTAACAATAATGTGCATTTATAGACCAAAAAAATACCCAGACATTGATTTCTTCAACACATTAAATAGTATAACTAACTCACTCAACCATCCAATAATTTTAATTGGCGATTTTAATTCTCAAAACAAGCTTTGGGGAGGACACTCGGACTACCCAGGATCCAAATACTTTATTGAATTTTGTATCCTTCACGATTTAACCATCATCCACAATACCATAACCACCAGAATTAACCCTGCCACCGGTTCAGGCACGATAATAGACCACTGCGCCACAACATCCTCACTCCTAACTAACGTTCAACTCCATATCCCCTTTGACACACACGGAAGCGATCACAGACCCCTCATCATCAATAGTAATTTCGACTTTCCTAGAATACAGCAAAGACCCAGATGGAAATACGACGAAGCCAACTGGGAAATATACCAGCTTGAAATCTGCAAAATACTCGACTCGGACTCATCACCCACAGAAGACAAAATCATCTCAGCCATTAACAAAGCAGCCACAATAGCCATACCCAAAACCAAAGGAACTCCCGGAAAACGATCCGTACCATGGTGGAACACAACAGTCGCCAAAGCCATTAAAAACAGAAGAACTGCACTTAGAAAGCTCCGTCAAGCAAATAGAGATAACAACATTGCCGAAATCCCGCAACTTGCTGAAAAATACCAAATTTCCCATAGACTAGCCAGAGAAGAAATAAAAACAGCAAAGAAAAACACTTGGAACAAATTCATAACAGATCTCAACCCAACCATCTCCGACGCTGAAATGTGGAAAAGAGTAAAATTACTAACAGGCAAAAGGCAATACCAGACACAGATCACAATAAAGCAGGGAAACGACATCATTCAGCCCGACCAAACACCTGAAGCCTTTGCAGTGTACTTCGAAGAGATTTCCTCCACAGCTAACTTCCCCACCAGATTCCAGACTCATAAAAGCAATACAGAATCCATTCCACTCAATTACAACATACAGGACAATTCCGCTTACAATAGACCCTTCAACATCAGTGAACTTGACTGGGCCCTAAATCGCTGCAAGGGAAAATCGGCAGGACCAGACAACATTGGCTATCCTCTACTGAAGAATCTTCCATATCAAGGCAAACTTTACCTCCTAAAAATCTACAACCATATTTGGAACACAGGCAATATATCGGACCACTGGAAACACAGTTTAACCATTCCGATACCAAAACCTAATAAATGTAAACACTCAATAGACAGTTACAGACCGATCTCTTTGCTCAACTGCATAGGAAAGATTCTCGAACGAATGGTCAATCGTCGCTTGGTTCAAGAAATAGAAAACAGGAAATTATTCAGTACACAACAACACGGCTTCAGGAACGGTCTAGGCACCGAAACATACTTTGCATGCCTAGAAGAACAACTTTCAAAGATTCACACCTGTAATCACCACATGGACATTGCTGTTATCGATCTAGCAAAAGCATTCGACAGAACATGGAAATACAGCATTTTGGAACAACTAACCAGATGGAGCTTTGGAGGAAATCTCTTCACTTACATTCAAAGCTTCCTTGCTAACCGGACATTTCAAGTGTCTATAGGCACAAAAACCTCTTCGTACAGAACACTAGAAAACGGAGTCCCCCAAGGAGCTATTCTCTCTCCAACCCTTTTTCTAATTAGCATCGAAACACTTCTTCTATCGATACCTACCAACATCACACCACTCCTATATGCAGATGACATCATCCTTATTTCCAGCAACACATCCCTTCATACAAGCAAAAAACAACTCCAAGAGGGTCTAAATAAGCTTTGCCAATGGTCGAGATGGACGGGATACGAGATCTCCCACTCCAAATGCAGAACTCTTCATATATGCAAACATCATCACAACACACCAAAGCCACCTGTAATTAACAAACAACCAATACCATATTCCAAATCAGCTCCCATACTAGGCATCACATTCGACAAAAATCTCAGCTTTGCACAACAAATTTCCAAAACCAAAACCATAGCCAAATCTAAAATCAACCTTTTCAATATGCTTACCTCCGGAAAACATAAAGCCTCAAGACAAATTTTATTCAATATCATCAACCGCTGGTTTTTACCAAAAATACTTTATGGAATAGAAATAGTATCACTTCAAGAAGACAAGTTCCTCAAACATATAACACCATCATACAACACGGCAATACGTACATCCTCCGGTGCATTCAAATCCAGCCCGATAGTCTCGATCCTGTGCGAAAGTGGACTTCTTCCCCTCAAAAATATCATCATTTACAAAATCGCAGCTGCAGCAACTCGCCTCTTAGAAAAAGGCTCCACCACTACTGTATTCATAGAACGAGCAAAAAACAGAATACAAACACTAACAGGAATATCCATACCAAAAGTAGCCAAGTTAAAACACCTGAACGATCGTCCATGGTACCAGCAACCTCCCCTCATAGACTGGCACTTTAAACAAAAGCTCAAAGCAGGATGCAACAGTACAGTTGCAAAAATGGAATTCAACAAAAGAATACAGACCAAGTATCAAAATTACAACCACATATACACCGACGGATCCGTCCACAATACTACAGCTGGATGCGGAATTAAAACTCCAACAGAAAGAGTTGCTATCAAACTACCGGACCATACTTCAATCTTCACAGCAGAAGCAATAGCCATCCAAACAGCCCTTGAAAAACATATAAAAACACACCAATCCAATATTATTTTCACTGACAGCGCAAGCATACTTTCAGCTATAGAAAAAGGAGCCTGTCGAGATCCATTCATTCAAGATATAAGCAGTACAATAGCCGAATACAAATTGAACAACACATACATCACCCTATGCTGGATACCAGGACACTCAGGAATCACAGGAAACGAAATTGCTGACACACTAGCTAACGCAGGACGAGTAAAACCCACCAATGACATGACAGTGACCTCTCTAACTAAACGGGACATAAATAAACTGTTACAATCAGAAATCAGACAATCATGGGAAAAGGATTGGAATAACCTACAAGACAACTTCCTCAGGAAAATAAAAAACTCAACTCATCCCTGGCAAGACACCGATAACAATAGCGAGCAAAGAATACTTACAAGGCTCAGGATTGGCCACACAAATCTTACACACAATTACCTCTTCAACAAAAACCCGCCACCACTCTGCAGCTTCTGTGGAGTCACAATTACAGTTTCCCATCTTCTCACCAATTGTAACGGATATTCATCTCACCATAAACAATGCAACTTAGACAGCAACATCGACATCATATTATCACCAGACCCAACAAATCAAAAGAAAGTCTTACATTTTATACGAATATCCGGACTCTTTAAAGAATTATAAAGGATTTTACGAAAGAGACGAAAGAATTCCTAAGGAATCAAAGTCTCTCTAAATCATTCAAACAACAACAACATAAATTTTTTCACCCTTCAACTGTGAACATCGCTGCGTCAATACCATCGTGAAATGGCCCCGAAAACCAGTGGAAAAGCCGCGAAAAAGTCTGGCAAAGCCCAGAAAAACATCTCCAAGTCGGACAAGAAGAAGAAAAGGAAGACCCGCAAGGAGAGCTATGCTATCTACATCTACAAGGTGTTGAAGCAAGTCCATCCGGACACCGGAATTTCTTCCAAGGCGATGAGCATCATGAACAGCTTCGTGAACGACATTTTCGAGCGCATCGCTGCCGAAGCCTCCCGTTTGGCGCACTACAACAAGCGTTCGACGATCACGTCCCGCGAAATCCAAACGGCCGTCCGTCTGCTCTTGCCTGGTGAGCTGGCCAAGCACGCCGTGTCCGAAGGCACGAAGGCCGTCACCAAGTACACCAGCTCGAAGTAATTCGACCGAGTTCAATTCTACCCGAACCCCAAACCGGTCCTTTTCAGGACCACAACACGCATCTGTTCAAAAGAATGTTTCTGTTTAAACCTTTCTATAGTAGTGCGTCTCTCTGCTAATAGCAAATTCGTGTAAATCGTCAAATAAGCCTTCCTTTACGAAGCGTTCATTCAGTCCGAGTCTGTGCCAATTTAAACTTAAATTTTAACTTGTTAAAAGCATCACGAACACTGCTCGAAAGTACCGCTGTACGCAGCGGAGAGCATCGGGCTCAAAGCTCTCATGAATGTTCTAAACTGAACGCCAACCGCGTTATTATGCATGCTGCCCTTTACGGGCTTAATCGATAGGCTTCAAAAAGGCACCGAATCACCCACCATTCGACAACAGCAAACGAAAGTTTCACAGTAATACAAACAAGCCATTCATACCCATTCACTCACACACAGATGACACAGGCATTCGATTTCACACTCCCAAATGCGCGTCATCGCACACCCAAATCGATGAGATCCCAAACGCTCATTCTTCCAACATACAAACCGTTTTTTTTTTGTAAATGCAGAAGGTTTGCGAAATATCTTTTTGATCAATATTGGTGGTGGTCCTGAGAAGGACCGTTTGAGTGGATAATGCCCCTCGATGAACGATGGGAACTGGCGAGATTTAAGCACGCTCTCCACGGATGCGGCGAGCCAGCTGGATGTCTTTCGGCATGATGGTGACGCGCTTTGCATGAATTGCGCACAGATTGGTGTCCTCGAACAGGCCGACCAGATACGCCTCGCTGGCCTCCTGCAGGGCCATCACGGCCGAGCTCTGGAAGCGCAGATCGGTCTTGAAGTCCTGGGCAATTTCACGAACCAGGCGCTGGAAGGGCAGCTTGCGGATCAGCAGCTCGGTCGATTTCTGGTAGCGACGGATCTCGCGCAGGGCTACGGTTCCCGGACGGTAACGATGCGGCTTCTTCACTCCTCCGGTGGCCGGAGCACTCTTGCGAGCAGCCTTGGTGGCCAGCTGCTTGCGAGGGGCCTTACCTCCGGTCGACTTACGGGCAGTTTGCTTGGTACGGGCCATTTCACTGGTTGGGTAGTGGAACGTGTAAAGACGTCTGGCTGCGTTGATAGTATGCTTCAGAATAAGCTAGCTGAATAACCAAATCTCCCTTTTTATAACCTAGCTTCGCCTGCACACTCACATTCGCACAGCGCTCGTGTATGGAAACGCGTATGTGCATGTGCGTGCGCTCAGCTAAATGATATAAAAGAGTGGAAAATTGTGCGTAGCCCTGTTGTAAATCGTGAACTTCTGAACAGTACGGTCGGTTAGTGCTTGACATCGAAAATGACTGGACGAGGAAAAGGAGGCAAAGGTCTGGGTAAAGGAGGAGCCAAGCGTCATCGCAAAGTGCTGCGTGATAACATCCAGGGCATCACCAAGCCGGCCATCCGTCGTCTGGCCCGCCGTGGAGGAGTGAAGCGTATCTCTGGCCTCATCTACGAAGAAACGCGTGGCGTGCTGAAAGTGTTCTTGGAAAATGTTATCCGCGATGCGGTCACCTATACCGAACACGCCAAGCGCAAGACCGTCACCGCGATGGATGTAGTGTACGCGCTGAAGCGTCAGGGTCGCACGCTGTACGGTTTCGGAGGTTAAGCCGCACCCACCAGCCAACGCAGATTTTGCCCTCATCTCAACGGTCCTTATCAGGACCACACATCCTTTGCGTCAAAATTCTTTTTCTTATGGTTTCGAATGTAAGTGCGTAAGATTCATTTGAGGTATTGAGAAACATTTTTACCTGATTGACATCATCCACCAAAGCGTTAGTCAAGCGCTTTGATTCGCGTGGTGTACATACATCACGCATTACGAAGAACATGCAGTCGAAGGCAGACAATACGGTGAAATCTCGTTTGTTTCTAAATAATAAATAAACTCACCGAAAGCTGTAAACCGAATTATAGCTCCATGGGTTCTCACCAGCAAGGAAACAAGGTACATGTTTTTTTCCTCCAGCAGGCGTCACGTAGAAGTTCGTTAAGCCAAAAAGAAGAAGCCGATGAGCATCGCGTCGATTCTCCACCGCGTTCCAGTCCTGAAATGGTCGGTTCCGCCGTGTGCATGAGTGTGTGTCTGTATGTACGCGCTACGGATTGAGAATGTCTGAAGTGTGTAAAAACGGTGAAATTTGTCTCTATTCCGTTTGCAACACTTTCAAAAATCGGCGTTTGTTAAGATGAAGCACGAAGCATTTCACAAATCCAGTCTTTTTCAAGACTTACGAAAGATATTTCAACATATTTGTGTGTTTTACATAATTTACCAAATCCGAAAATTATCTAAAAATGGTATCTCTCTTTCTTGGCCTTGTCACATTAAAAAAAGAGCGTGAGCTGGAGCGAGAAGCAACACGGTTAAGAAAAATTCGCTTGAAAGTGGTAACTGATCAAACTGAACTTATCATATTCGGTTTATTTTTCATGAAACATGAAACATTCCATCAAATCAGTCTTTTCTAGGACTAACACACACGATATCGGAAAGATTTTCGCTTTTGCCCTCCTAAAGAGTATTAAAATCGATCATTGATTTTCTCATATCTAAAAACCATGCGCATGTAACTTATTTTCCACCAGCAAATAGTTATCCGAAAATTAAAATTCACCCGCTGAAAAATACCGTTAAGTGCGAGTATCCTCACACGCGTAAGTTAGAGCGAGATGCAATTCCTTAGTGAAAATTCGCACTAATTTCTTAGCTGGAAAGAAGGACAATAGAAGGCACATTTCGTCCGTGGCTCGGTATCCGTTTTAAGGCATGTTAAAATTTGTGCCCTACCGATTTCAAAACTTTGCAAATTTGTTCCTGTTTCTTCCTCTAAACATAAAGCATAACATAAAATCTGTCTTTCTTAAGGGTAAAATACACGATTTCGAAAAGATTTTCGGTTTTGACCTTTCAAAATTTATTAAAATTTATCGTGTATTTTTTCTTATGGCATAATCATGCGCATGTAACTTAATTTGTTCAAGCAAATATAATTTCACCCGATGAGAAATACCGTTAAGTGCAAGTGTACTCACACACCAACGCAACGAAAGAGAGCGCGTAAGTTAGAGCGAGATGCAATTCCTTAGTGAAAATTCGCACTAATTTCTTAGCTGGAAAGAAGGACAATAGAAGGCACATTTCGTCCGTGGCTCGGTATCCGTTTTAAGGCATGTTAAAATTTGTGCCCTACCGATTTCAAAACTTTGCAAATTTGTTCCTGTTTCTTCCTCTAAACATAAAGCATAACATAAAATCTGTCTTTCTTAAGGGTAAAATACACGATTTCGAAAAGATTTTCGGTTTTGACCTTTCAAAATTTATTAAAATTTATCGTGTATTTTTTCTTATGGCATAATCATGCGCATGTAACTTAATTTGTTCAAGCAAATATAATTTCACCCGATGAGAAATACCGTTAAGTGCAAGTGTACTCACACACCAACGCAACGAAAGAGAGCGCGTAAGTTAGAGCGAGATGCAATTCCTTAGTGAAAATTCGCACTAATTTCGTAGCTGGAGAGAAGGACAATGGAAGGCACATTTCGTCCGCGCTTGGGTGTCCGTTTTAAGGCATGTTAAAATTTGTGCCCTCCCGATTTCAAAACTTTGCAAATTCGTTGCTGTTTCTTACGCTAAACATAAAGCGTAACATAAAATCAGTCTTTCTTAAGGCTACCACAAACGATTTCGGAAAGATTTTCGGTTTTGACCTTTCAAAATTTATTAAAATTTATCGTGTTTTTTTTCTTATCGAATAATCATGCGCATGTAACTTAATTTGCTCATATATACAACAAATATGTTTTGTTCCTTGCACGGTTTGAACATTGATATTTGCACACGCAAAAGCATAAAACATTAAAAGAGTGGCAAAATTCGTTAGGTAAAACGTTTCTAGTAGTCTGGCAATCATTTTATCTAGGTATGTGTGTTCGGGATACTTAATACCGAGAGAGAGAGGACACGAACTCTGACACGACTCTCACTCCAATATTAGTATTTCATTATGCAAGGAACCGAACGGAGTTCAGTCTACTTCGTACAGTCGATCGGTCCGGTTCTTCCGCGTTTAGTGGAGCTCACTAGTCCGTGTGTGTGTGTGTGCGTGTGCGTTTTAGTAATTTACAGTGAAGTGGTGTGTGTAGTGTGCAGTGAAAAGCTTAAACTGCGCCGCCCACACTTTTGGCGTCGCTTACCGTGATTTTTTTCACTGTGGCATGAAATGCGTGTAGGATCATATTTTTTCCTACTATTTTAGTGTCCCTGAACAGAGCGTGTGTAGAAAGTGCGTTTCCGGTGCGTTCACCGGGAGAGGGGGCGAGGAGTGCGTGTAGTGAATCCCGTCGGCCGGGAAGAAAAGAAATGTGAGTGGACTGAAAGTACGTTTCCGGTGCGTTTCCGATGCGTTCCCCAGAAAAAGGGGGCGAGGAGTGCGTGCATTGAATCCCGTCGGCCGGGAAGAAAAAAATGCGCTCCTATATTAAAGTAGTTGTTGTTGCTGCTGCTGCTGCTTCTTTTTATTATAATATGGAGCGGCTGCAGCGGTACGAAACCGGGCATCGGCGGTGGACAGGGACAGCGATTTTAGTGTCCCTGAATTGTGCGTGAGTGGCCTGGAAGTGCGTGGAATAAGTGCGTTTCCGGTGCGTTAACCGGGAGAGGGGGCGAGGAGTGCGTGCAGTGAATCCCGTCGGCCGGGAAGAAAAAAATGCGCTCCTATATTTAAATAGTTGTTGTTGCTGCTGCTGCTGCTTCTTTTTATTATAATATGGAGCGGCTGCAGCGGTACGAAACCGGGCATCGGCGGTGGACAGGGACAGCGATTTTAGTGTCCCTGAATTGTGCGTGAGTGGCCTGGAAGTGCGTGGAATAAGTGCGTTTCCGGTGCGTTAACCGGGAGAGGGGGCGAGGAGTGCGTGCAGTGAATCCCGTCGGCCGGGAAGAAAAAAATGCGCTCCTATATTTAAATAGTTGTTGTTGCTGCTGCTGCTGCTTCTTTTTATTGTAATATGGAGCGGCTGCAGCGGTACGAAACCGGGCATCGACGGTGGACAGGGACAGTGATTTTAGTGTCCCTGAATTGTGCGTGGCTGGACTGAAAATGCGTGGAAAAAGTGCGTTTCCGGTGCGTTCACCGAAAGAGCGAGCGAGGAGTGCGTGCAGTGAATCCCGTCGGCCGGGAAGAAAAAAATGCGCTCCTATATTTAAATAGTTGTTGTTGCTGCTGCTGCTGCTTCTTTTTATTATAATATGGAGCGGCTGCAGCGGTACGAAACCGGGCATCGGTGGTGGACAGGGACAGTGATTTTAGTGTCCCTGAATTGTGCGTGGCTGGACTGAAAATGCGTGGAAAAAGTGCGTTTCCGGTGCGTTAACCGGGAGAGGGGGCGAGGAGTGCGTGCAGTGAATCCCGTCGGCCGGGAAGAAAAAAATGCGCTCCTATATTTAAATAGTTGTTGTTGCTGCTGCTGCTGCTTCTTTTTATTATAATATGGAGCGGCTGCAGCGGTACGAAACCGGGCATCGGTGGTGGACAGGGACAGTGATTTTAGTGTCCCTGAATTGTGCGTGGCTGGACTGAAAATGCGTGGAAAAAGTGCGTTTCCGGTGCGTTCACCGAAAGAGCGAGCGAGGAGTGCGTGCAGTGAATCCCGTCGGCCGGGAAGAAAAAAATGCGCTCCTATATTTAAATAGTTGTTGTTGCTGCTGCTGCTGCTTCTTTTTATTATAATATGGAGCGGCTGCAGCGGTACGAAACCGGGCATCGGCGGTGGACAGGGACAGCGATTTTAGTGTCCCTGAATTGTGCGTGAGTGGCCTGGAAGTGCGTGGAATAAGTGCGTTTCCGGTGCGTTAACCGGGAGAGGGGGCGAGGAGTGCGTGCAGTGAATCCCGTCGGCCGGGAAGAAAAAAATGCGCTCCTATATTAAAGTAGTTGTTGTTGCTGCTGCTGCTGCTTCTTTTTATTATAATATGGAGCGGCTGCAGCGGTACGAAACCGGGCATCGGTGGTGGACAGGGACAGTGATTTTAGTGTCCCTGAATTGTGCGTGGCTGGACTGAAAATGCGTGGAAAAAGTGCGTTTCCGGTGCGTTCACCGAAAGAGCGAGCGAGGAGTGCGTGCAGTGAATCCCGTCGGCCGGGAAGAAAAAAATGCGCTCCTATATTTAAATAGTTGTTGTTGCTGCTGCTGCTGCTTCTTTTTATTATAATATGGAGCGGCTGCAGCGGTACGAAACCGGGCATCGACGGTGGACAGGGACAGCGATCCGAAATCGTGATCGAGGTAAACTTCAGTGCAATTGGAATGTGAGTAGTGAACAAACTAGTGAGTGAAGTTTAGTGATCGAGCTGCATGGATTCGGAAGGAAAGTGCATGAGTTCGTGTATACACAAGATTGTCAAAAGGATCGTGGTGAAAGTTCAAGTTTGCGTTTCTATCGTGATCAGTGAGCATCGTTCGGAAAAAAAACCCGAATAACAGTAAAATTGGTTCATCGAGGGAGCAACCGAAAGGAGAGAAGTGCATGCCGCGTACTGAAACAGGTAAGAGTAAATAATGTTTCTTTCGTATGGATTGTTTCTGATGCTGTTGCTGCTGCTGTTGATGACGAATGTGTTTTGAGATGGTTTCGCATACATTGGAATGCAATGGGCTCGGTGCATTCCAGAATAACGGTTTACGAATTGTATTAAAAAAAATCATTTAAAAAAACATCGGTTCAAGGCCATGGATGCTACCTACATAAGGCAGGTATCCATATTCCCTTACGATCGATGTAAATTATCTCTTGCTCATAGGTTCGTCCCAGGTGAAAAAACAGGTAGACGACTCTATTTTTAACGTTTCATCCATTGCTCCTTACAATAATGTGGGAGTTCACATACGGCACAGGTTTAAAATATGAACATTTTTCACTACGATTTGCCGCTGCTAGAGTCTTTGAACTCTTTTGACTTTGGAGTGCGTGTTAAGGATTTTCCTGCATTTCTCACTTTATTGGATTTACCTGCGGTATGAGAATGCGTTGGCAGTGGGCTCAGCAGAAATGGTCAAATGAAATCTTTAGCGAAATGATTTGTCGCCCTGAAAAGGACGGTTTTTGGCGGAAGATTGAAAGAAGCTGATTTCGCGATAGGCTTAGGCCTTCTTCTCGGTCTTCTTCGGCAGCAGCACGGCTTGGATGTTCGGCAACACACCACCCTGAGCAATGGTGACGCCGGACAACAGCTTGTTCAATTCCTCATCGTTGCGGATGGCCAGCTGCAGATGACGCGGGATGATGCGCGTTTTCTTGTTGTCTCGGGCAGCGTTTCCTGCCAACTCGAGCACTTCAGCGGCCAAATATTCCATTACGGCAGCCAAATACACTGGTGCACCAGCACCGACGCGCTCGGCATAGTTGCCTTTGCGTAGCAGACGATGGATACGGCCAACTGGGAACTGCAGACCGGCACGGTTCGAGCGGGACTTTGCCTTTCCCTTAACTTTTCCTCCTTTGCCACGGCCAGACATGTTGATAGCTTGGGTGCGTAAGAGAGTGCGTTCGCTACGATCTTCCCTGTTGTGAGAACGTTATGTTTGTTTTTTTTTTTTTTTTTTTTATTTTGATTATAGAGGTTTTGAGTCCCTAGGACTACATTCACCTCTCTACTGTTTACAAGAAGTGGTTCAAAGCTAATAATAATCTATGGAACGGAACTATTGCGGTTGTGGCTGAATACATATTAAAGCTATTGATTAAATTTCTTTATAAAGGTGGCTGATGCGTAAAAATCGAATGAGGCGTTTCTCTTGTACTTTGTCAGGCGATAGAATTGTGGTGAAGTCGGTGTCTAGTTGGCAGGTGGCTCGGTGTGTCGTGTATCCGTGGCAATCGGTGAGGATGTGGCGGACGGTGATATCAACGCCGCAATAACTGCAGAGTGGAGGACTGGATTTGTCGAGGATGTAGGAGTGGGTCAGGCGGGTGTGGCCTATCCGAAGGCGGGACAGGATTCGTTGATGATGGCTGGAATCGGTATCGTCCCATGAAGCGGTAGTTTGCTTGATGGAACGAAGGTTTGTGGAGGGGTCTACGTTGTTCCAGGTGCAGTTCCAGTGTTGAGAGACTATGGTGTTGGTGAAGCGAATGGCATCTCGGCGGGAGAGGATGTTGTGTGTTGTATCTTGATTTAGTCGACCTCGGTTGGCCAGACGATCGGCTTTCTCGTTTCCACGAATTCCGGAATGACCAGGGATCCAGCAGAAAACGATTGTCGGGGATGCAGGAATGGCGTCAAGGAGCTGGATGTAGGGATCTTTGGAGGTGCCGTGTTCCAGTGCGGCCAGGACACTGGCACTGTCGGAAAAAATGACGTTCGGTCGGTCGGTCCGTAGTCCTTCGTCGGCGGCCAATAGGATTGCTGTTGCTTCGGCGGAGAAAATTGAAGTGTGGTTAGGTAGTTTAATGGCGCAGTTATCTGAATTGGAATGGATCCCACAGCCAGCTGAGTCCAGATGAACGGAGCCGTCTGTAAAGATATGGTGAAAATGTTTGTATTTAGACTGTATTAAATGAGTGAATGTGCTATTCGCGATGTGGGTGCTTTTTCCGGTTCCCCGGAGCGAGCGTTTGAGTTCCCAGTCTATTGCAGGTGAACGTTGATACCAGGGACGAATACTCTGGCGGGTGGAATTCATAATCCGCGGAAGTTGGTGGTTGGTGAGTGTCTGTAATTCGGTATTGGCTCTGGCGATGAGTGCAGTTGCGTCGATGCCTTTCTCAAGGATACGAGCTGCAGCTGCAACGAGTTTGTTGGTGATGATGTGCTGCAGCGGAAGGAGGCCGCTTTCACACAGGAGGGATTTGGTCGGGCTGGTGCAGAAGGCACCAGTGGAGTAGCGGATGGATAAGTGGTACAGGGGTGCTATTCTCTTCTCGAAGTTTGCTCGCTCGCGGGAAACAATCTCGATGCCGTAGAGTAGCTTAGGTAGGAGCCAGGCGTTGATGATGCGATTCAGGATTGAGCGGGAAGCCCGAGCTTTCCCAGTTCCGAGCATCCGGAACAGATTGAGTCGGCTGTTTGCTTCCTTCTTAATCCTGTTGGAATGAGTGATAAAAGAAAGACGTCTATCGAAGGTTACGCCGAGTATGTCGGCTGTCCGTGTGTCGGGTATAGGTGTGTTATTAAATTTGATTGGTCTACGGGATGTACAGGGAGTGTGTTTACATATGTGAAGGATTTTGGATTTGGTGTGTGATATCTCATAACCCGTCCATCTTGCCCACTGCCGAATCTTGTCCACTCCTGCTTGCAGGAGTTTACGAGATCCGTGAGTAGAACGAGACGAGGAGGCCAGGATGATATCGTCGGCGTAGAGAAAAGCTTGGATTTCTGTAGGAATAGAGCAAAAAAGGGATTCCATGCTAATAAGGAAGAGGGTGGGAGAGAGAATGGCACCTTGCGGAACACCATTCTCCAGTGTGTAGGGGTTGGATAGATCAGTTCCTATTAATACTCTAAATGTGCGGTCCGTAAGGAAGCTTTCAATGAACTTGGTTAGAAATCCACCAAAGCCCCAGCGGGACAGCTGTTCAAGGATGGCATGACGCCAGGTACGGTCAAAAGCTTTGCTAAGGTCTATTATTGCTAGGTCTATGTGATGGTCTCTACTTGTGGCTGTTTCTAAGATATCGTCCAGTCTGGCAAAGTACGTTTCCGTACCTCTACCCCACCGGAACGCATGCTGGTTAGTGCTAATGAGGTTGCGGTCTTCTAATTCTTGTGCCAGTCTACGGTTTACCATTCTTTCAAGCACCTTAGCTGTACAGTTAAGGAGCGAGATTGGACGGTAATTGTCTATTTCATTTTTGGATTTTTTGGGTTTGGGTATTGGTACAGTAAGGCTACATTTCCAGTCCGCCGGGATATTCCCGGTGGACCAGATACTATTGTAAATGTTAAGGAGTTTTAATTTAGCTAATGGGGGAAGGTTTTTAAGTAACGGATATCCTATGTTGTCAGGGCCGGAAGATTTCCCCTGACATTTTCTAAGTGCCCAGTTAAGTTCTTCTAAGGAAAAAGTTCTATTGTATTTATGGTTAGTTGCATCTATTTGAGGAAGTGGAATTTGTTCTGTGGTGAGTTTGTGTTTGCGGAATTGTGGTGAAAAGTTTTCTGTAGCAGAGACATTTGCAAAGTGTTTAGCAAATGCTTCAGGTACTTCAGCAGGTGGAATTGTGGTGGTGGGATCGGAGGGTTGTATAAGAGTGATAGGTGTGTAGGAGCGTTTGTTACGGCCCGAGAGCACACTCACCCGCCGCCAAAGCTCCTTACAGGTTAGGAGAGGGTTGATGTCAGTAATAAACTGATTCCAACTACTCTCTTTAGCTGTTCGGATGGCTTTTTTGGCGAGGCGATTGGCTTCCCGATACCGTTCTGCAAGGACGGGAGTAAAAAAGTTATCAGGGATTAGGCTGGCTCGGCGGAAACGGCGCAAGGCAGTGCGACGTGCTTTAATGGCCCGCGCAACTGTCTCATTCCACCAGGGGACATTTCTACGGGAGGATCCATTACCTTTAGTACGAGGGATGCTAAGCGAGGCTGCTATTTCTATGGTTTTTACAAAGTGGGAAATGGGAGGGGTTTCGTCAAGTGGAAGATTGAAGCGTATTTCGGTTTGATACCTTTCCCAATCCGCCTCCTCGTACTTCCAACGAGGTCGAACAAGGGAAGGCTGAGAGCGAAAAGTACTCCTGATAAAAAGTGGGTAATGGTCGCTATTGTGTGTGTCGATGTCTACGTCAACATGGAATTGTGGGGCCATAGAAGATGACACCGCACAGTAATCTAGTATGGAACTACTGCCGGAGGAAGGGGAAACACGGGTTGGGGTTCGATTGTGGAGAACTTGTACATCTATGTTAGTAAATAGTCCATCTAAGAGGTTGCCACGGGAATTTGTTAGAGGACAACCCCATGAGCTATGTTGGGCGTTAAGATCGCCCAGGAGAATCAGTGGTTGGGAGAGGTAAGAGAGTAGAGCAGGAAGATTGGTTTGTATAGGAGGTAGGTTGAGTGAGGGAGATAAATATATCGAAACTATGGTAGCTTTTAGCGGGGAAGCTATTTGTACTGCTACTGATGGAATGGTGGTGGTTAGGTCAATTCTTTTAGAGGAGATATGTTTAAGTACGCCTAAACATACATTATGTTGTGAAGTAGTAGGGTGAATGTTAAAAAACCAATTATATCTATCGAATGGAGTGTAAGATAAAGATGGAATGGTTTGGGTTTCTTGTAGTGTAATTATGCTTGGGTTATGTTTAACTATGAGGAGTTTAAGTTCGTCAATGTTAGACTTCATGCTTCTAATGTTCCAGGATAGTGCAAAAATGGGAGTTAGGTTAGTACTGCTATTGTGGTTTATCGGATCACCCGAAAAAAATGGGGAAGGGATTAAAACGTGGGGGTTGAATTAAAAGAAGCGATTAAACGGTGGAAAGGAAAAGAGGATTAACTAGGTTTCTTTTTCTTTTTGGTTCTAGGCGAGGGAGCGGGTGAGTCGGACGGGACAGAGGTGGGGTTGGGGTGATGAGGAGAAGGAGGGGAAAGGTTGGTGGGGGAGATGGGGGTTTCCTCTTCCGAGGGAAGAGAGCCCTTGTTCCCGCGGGCTCGCTTGCGGGTGATGGAGGTGGTGGAGGTGGTAGATGTCGAATCGTCAGAGTCGGTCAGGGTCGCGTCGGTTTCAGATTCAGTTACGCTACTTTGTTTTTTGTTAGTTTTGTTCATTTGTTTCATAATGTTATTCATTTGTTTTTGTTGTGCGATTAGTTGGTTAGTAAGATTTTGTAGGTTAGTGTTCAAAGTTGCGATTAGTGCTTGTTGTTGTTTATTTTCTGCTTGGAGGGCGTTAATGATCGAGTCTTTTTCGTTAGTTGTTGTTTGTTGTGCGAATGTGAGTCGTTGTTGTACAGGGGAAGGAACTACTGGGGAGGATACACATCTACGAGCTTCAGCGAACGAGCAATGGTTATCTACTTTATATTTAACGATCGCTTCTTCTTGTAAATACCGTGGACAGGAACGGGAGAAGGCGTTGTGGGGTCCTTTGCAGTTCAAACACACGGGATCGACGATGCATTCTCCGTGGGCTGGTGTACCGCAGTTGGAACAATTTTGCGCTACCTTGCAGCTCATTTTGGTGTGACCATATTGGGTACAGTTGTAGCACATCATTGGTTTCGGGTAATACGGGCGGGTGGAAACTTGTAGCGCACCAAGGCGGATGGTTGCAGGGATGGTGGTGGCGTTAATGCGGAGCAGGAAGATATTGGTCGGCACTATTTCATTGTTTATTTTACGCGTGAATCGGCGAACTGACACTACACGTTGTTCTTTTAACTCGTTAAGGATAATATCGTCACTCACTTCTTTAAGGTCCGGGGAGAAAATGACACACTGAACACTATTCAGGGTTGCATGCGGGGTAACACTGACACTGGTTCCGTCAATGAGTTTGGTGAGGGATAGGAGGGTTTGGAATTGGCGGGCACTACGTGTTTTCAGGAGCAGTTTTTTGCCGTTGTCAATAATTTTGCCGGGCTCGGAAAGCTCACCAGCAAGAGAGGAAATAGATTTACCGACAATAAAAGGGTTCTTAGGGAGGGGAGAGTCGTCGGTGGTTTGGAGAACAAGGAATTTCATATCACCATTTTCGTTGCTTTTGTCCATCCACTCGGGAACGGGCCTTTTATTCCGAGAGGGACCACCGAGAGGTGGATAATCCCTCTCAAGGGAAAATGGGCCTGACATATTAATGCCGGGCCCAGAAAAAATAATCAAAAATGTGGACAACCACTATCAAATTTTCCGGTAATGCACGGCGCGAAAAAAGTAAATCACCCACACTACAAAGAACTCTTAATCAAACGGTTTAATTATCCGAGAAAAAACGATTTCTTTAGCACAGGACACAAAAGTTATGAAATCGGCTTAAACTAAACTACGCTTAAAACTGTTTTTATGGCACACCACGGCACAGAATCCACGAGCACTTTTACCCCCGGGTACAAGATCACCAGGTGAAAGTGTAACAGGGGTACGCAGGGTAACAACACTGCCCAGCACACGAGATAGCAGCACGACTAGGTAGCACACACAAATCCAGCACTAATCTCACAAACACAGTTTTCGGGTAGGAGCACTTGAAAAACACGTCCGACCAGGTCAAAGTTATGTTTATGAAAGAACGTTATGTTTGTGAGCAAATTCCGAGCCGAACTCGAGTTTTTATACTCCGCGTTATGCTGTATCTGCGCGCTCAACTCGAAAACACGAGCCTGATACGAAAACCGGAATATAAGCGAACGAACCCCTGGAAGTTCTATTCATACATTTTTTCACCCTCAAACTGTGAACATCGCTGCGTCAATACCGTCGTGAAATGGCCCCGAAAACCAGTGGAAAAGCCGCGAAAAAGTCTGGCAAAGCCCAGAAAAACATCTCCAAGTCGGACAAGAAGAAGAAAAGGAAGACCCGCAAGGAGAGCTATGCTATCTACATCTACAAGGTGTTGAAGCAAGTCCATCCGGACACCGGAATTTCTTCCAAGGCGATGAGCATCATGAACAGCTTCGTGAACGACATTTTCGAGCGCATCGCTGCCGAAGCCTCCCGTTTGGCTCACTACAACAAGCGTTCGACGATCACGTCCCGCGAAATCCAAACGGCCGTCCGTCTGCTCTTGCCTGGTGAGCTGGCCAAGCACGCCGTGTCCGAAGGCACGAAGGCCGTCACCAAGTACACCAGCTCGAAGTAATTCGACCGAGTTCAATTCTACCCGAACCCCAAACCGGTCCTTTTCAGGACCACAACACGCATCTGTTCAAAAGAATGTTTCTGTTTAAACCTTTCTATAGTAGTGCGTCTCTCTGTTAATAGCAAATTCGTGTAAAACATCAAATAAGCCTTCCTTTACGAAGCGTTAATTCAGTCCTAGTCTGTGCCAATTTAAACTTAAATTTAAACTTGTTAAAAGCATCACGAACACTGCTCGAAAGTACCGCTGTACGCAGCGGAGAGCATCGGGCTCAAAGCTCTCATGAATGTTCTAAACTGAACGCCAACCGCGTTATTATGCATGCTGCCCTTTACGGGCTTAATCGATAGGCTTCAAAAAGGCACCGAATCACCCACCATTCGACAACAGCAAACGAAAGTTTCACAGTAATACAAACAAGCCATTCATACCCATTCACTCACACACAGATGACACAGGCATTCGATTTCACACTCCCAAATGCGCGTCATCGCACTCCCAAATCGATGAGATCCCAAACGCTCATTCTTCCAACATACGAACCGTTTTTTTTTTTGTAAATGCAGAAGGTTTGCGAAATATCTTTTTGATCAATATTGGTGGTGGTCCTGAGAAGGACCGTTTGAGTGGATAATGCCCCTCGATGAACGATGGGAACTGGCGAGATTTAGGCACGCTCTCCACGGATGCGGCGAGCCAGCTGGATGTCTTTCGGCATGATGGTGACGCGCTTTGCATGAATTGCGCACAGATTGGTGTCCTCGAACAGGCCGACCAGATACGCCTCGCTGGCCTCCTGCAGGGCCATCACGGCCGAGCTCTGGAAGCGCAGATCGGTCTTGAAGTCCTGGGCAATTTCACGAACCAGGCGCTGGAAGGGCAGCTTGCGGATCAGCAGCTCGGTCGATTTCTGGTAGCGACGGATCTCGCGCAGGGCTACGGTTCCCGGACGGTAACGATGCGGCTTCTTCACTCCTCCGGTGGCCGGAGCACTCTTGCGAGCAGCCTTGGTGGCCAGCTGCTTGCGAGGGGCCTTACCTCCGGTCGACTTACGGGCAGTTTGCTTGGTACGGGCCATTTCACTGGTTGGGTAGTGGAACGTGTAAAGACGTCTGGCTGCGTTGAAAGTATGCTTCAGAATAAGCTAGCTGAACAACAAAATCTCCCTTTTTATAACCTAGCTTCGCCTGCACACTCACATTCGCACAGCGCTCGTGTATGGAAACGCGTATGTGCATGTGCGTGCGCTCAGCTAAATGATATAAAAGAGTGGAAAATTGTGCGTAGCCCTGTTATAAATCGTGAACTTCTGAACAGTACGGTCGGTTAGCGCTTGACATCGAAAATGACTGGACGAGGAAAAGGAGGCAAAGGTCTGGGTAAAGGAGGAGCCAAGCGTCATCGCAAAGTGCTGCGTGATAACATCCAGGGCATCACCAAGCCGGCCATCCGTCGTCTGGCCCGCCGTGGAGGAGTGAAGCGTATCTCTGGCCTCATCTACGAAGAAACGCGTGGCGTGCTGAAAGTGTTCTTGGAAAATGTTATCCGCGATGCGGTCACCTATACCGAACACGCCAAGCGCAAGACCGTCACCGCGATGGATGTAGTGTACGCGCTGAAGCGTCAGGGTCGCACGCTGTACGGTTTCGGAGGTTAAGCCGCACCCACCAGCCAACGCAGATTTTGCCCTCATCTCAACGGTCCTTATCAGGACCACACATCCTTTGCGTCAAAATTCTTTTTCTTATGGTTTCGAATGTAAGTGCGTAAGATTCATTTGAGGTATTGAGAAACATTTTTACCTGATTGACATCATCCACCAAAGCGTTAGTCAAGCGCCTTGATTCGCGTGGTGTACATACATCACGCATTACGAAGAACATGCAGCCGAAGGCAGACAATACGGTGAAATCTCGTTTGTTTCTAAATAATAAATAAACTCACCGAAAGCTGTAAACCGAATTATAGCTCCATGGGTTCTCACCAGCAAGGAAATAAGGTACATGTTTTTTCCTCCAGCGGGCGTCACGTAGAAGTTCGTTGAGCCAAAAAGAAGAAGCCGATGAGCATCGCGTCGATTCTCCACCGCGTTCCAGTCCTGAAATGGTCGGTTCAGCCGTGTGCATGAGTGTGTGTCTGTATGTACGCGCTACGGATTGAGAATGTCTGAAGTGTGTAAAACGGGGAAATTTGTCTCTATTCCGTTTGCAACACTTTCAAAAATCGGCGTTTGTTAAGATGAAGCACGAAGCATTTCACAAATCCAGTATTTTTCAAGACTTACGAAAGATATTTCAACATATTTGTGTGTTTTACATGATTTACCAAATCCGAAAATTATCTAAAAATGGTACCTCTCTTTTTTGGCCTTGTCACATTAAAAAAAGAGCGTGAGCTGGAGCGAGAAGGAACACGGTTAAGAAAAATTCGCTTTAAAGTGGTAACTGATCAAACTGAACTTATCATATTCGGTTTATTTTTCATGAAACATGAAACATTCCATCAAATCAGTCTTTTCTAAGACTAACACACACGATATCGGAAAGATATTCGCTTTTGCCCTCCTAAGGAGTATTAAAATCGATCATTGTTTTTTCTCATACCTAAAAATCATGCGCATTTAACTTATTTTCCACCAGCACATAGCTATCCGAAAATTAAAATTCCCCCGCTGAAAATACCGTTAAGTGCGAGTATCCTCACACACGTAAGTTAGAGCGAGATGCAATTCCTTAGTGAAAATTCGCACTAATTTCTTAGCTGGAAAGAAGAACAATGGAAGGCACATTTCGTCCGTGGCTCGGTGTCCGTTTTAAAGCATGTTAAAATTTGTGCCCCCCCCGATTTCAAAACTTTGCAAATTCGTTCCTGTTTCTTACGCTAAACATAAAGCGTAACATAAAATCAGTCTTTCTTAAGGGTAAAATACACGATTTCGAAAAGATTTTCGGTTTTGACCTTTCAAAATTTATTAAAATTTATCGTGTATTTTTTCTTATGGCATAATCATGCGCATGTAACTTAATTTGTTCAAGCAAATATAATTTCACCCGATGAGAAATACCGTTAAGTGCAAGTGTACTCACACACCAACGCAACGAAAGAGAGCGCGTAAGTTAGAGCGAGATGCAATTCCTTAGTGAAAATTCGCACTAATTTCGTAGCTGGAGAGAAGGACAATGGAAGGCACATTTCGTCCGCGCTTGGGTGTCCGTTTTAAGGCATGTTAAAATTTGTGCCCCCCCGATTTCAAAACTTTACAAATTCGTTCCTGTTTCTTACGCTAAACATAAAGTGTAACATAAAATCAGTCTTTCTTAAGGCTACCACACACGATTTCGGAAAGATTTTCGCTTTAACCCTTTCAAAATTTATTAAATTTTGTCGCGTTTTTTTATTTAATAATCATGCGCATGTAACTTAATTTGCTCATATATACAACAAATATGTTTTGTTCCTTGCACGGTTTGAACATTGCTATTTGCACACGCAAAAGCATAAAACATTAGAAGAGTGGCAAAATTCGTTAGGTAAAACGTTTCTAGTAGTCTGGCAATCATTTTATCTAGGTATGTGTGTTCGGGATACTAAATACCGAGAGAGAGGACACGAACTCTGACACGACTTTGACCCGACTCTCACTCCAATATTAGTATTTCATTATGCAAGGAACCGAACGCAGCTCAGTCTACTTCGTACAGTCGATCGGTCCGGTTCTTTCGCGTTTAGTGGAGCTCACTAGTCCGTGTTTGTGTGTGTGTGTGCGTTTTAGTAATTCACAGTGAAGTGGTGTGTGTAGTGTGCAGTGAAAAGCTTAAACTGCGCCGCCCACACTTTTTGCGTTGCTTACCGTGATTTTTTCACTGTGGCACGAAATGCGTGTAGGATCATATTTTTTCCTACTATTTTAGTGTCCCTGAACAGTGCGTTTCCGGTGCGTTCACCGAAAGAGGGAGCGAGGAGTGCGTGCAGTGAATCCCGTCGGCCGGGAAGAAAAAAATTGCGCTCCTATATTTAAATAGTTGTTGTTGCTGCTGCTGCTGCTTCTTTTTATAATAATATGGAGCGGCTGCAGCGGTACGAAACCAGGCATCGGCGGTGGACAGGGACAGCGATTTTAGTGTCCCTGAATTGTGCGTGAGTGGCCTGGAAGTGCGTGGAATAAGTGCGTTTTCGGTGCGTTTCCGGTGCGTTAACCGGGAGAGGGGGCGAGGAGTGCGTGCAGTGAATCCCGTCGGCCGGGAAGAAAAAAATTGCGCTCCTATATTTAAATAGTTGTTGTTGCTGCTGCTGCTGCTTCTTTTTATAATAATATGGAGCGGCTGCAGCGGTACGAAACCAGGCATCGGCGGTGGACAGGGACAGCGATTTTAGTGTCCCTGAATTGTGCGTGAGTGGCCTGGAAGTGCGTGGAATAAGTGCGTTTTCGGTGCGTTTCCGGTGCGTTAACCGGGAGAGGGGGCGAGGAGTGCGTGCAGTGAATCCCGTCGGCCGGGAAGAAAAAAATGCGCTCCTATATTTAAATAGTTGTTGTTGCTGCTGCTGCTGCTTCTTTTTATTATAATATGGAGCGGCTGCAGCGGTACGAAACCGGGCATCGACGGTGAACAGGGACAGCGATCCGAAATCGTGATCGAGTGAAACTTCAGTGCAATTGGAATGTGAGTAGTGAGCAAAATAGTAAACATTGATTCGGAAGAAAAGTTTTTGTGCATGATTACGTGTACACACAATATTATCAAAAGGATCGTAATGAAAGTTCAAGTTTGCGTTTCTATCGTGATCAGTGAGCATCCTTCGGAAAAAAAACCCGAATAACAGTAAAATTGGTTCATCGAGGGAGCAACCGAAAGGAGAGAAGTGCATGCCGCGTACTGAAACAGGTAAGAGTAAATAATGTTTCTTTCGTATGGATTGTTTATGATGCTGTTGCTGCTGCTGATGACGAATGCGTTTTGAGATGGTTTCGCATACATTGGAATGCAATGGGCTCGGTGCATTCCAGAATAACGGTTTGTGATTTGTATTAAAAAAATCCATTTAAAAAAACATCGGTTCAAGGCCATGGATGCTACCTGCATAAGGCAGGTATCCATATTCCCTTACGATCGATGTAAATTATCTCTTGCTCATAGATTCGTCTCAGGTAAAAAACCAGGTAGACGACTCTATTTTTAAAGTTTCATCCATTGCTCCTTACAATAATGTGGGAGTTCACATACGGCACAGGTTTAAAATATGAACATTTTTCACTACGATTTGCCGCTGCTAGAGTCTTTGAACTCCTTTGACTTTGGAGTGCGCGTTAAGGATTTTCCTGCATTTCTCACTTTATTGGATTTACCTGCGGAATGAGAATGCGTTGGCAGTGGGCTCAGCAGAAATGGTCAAATGAAATCTTTAGCGAAATGATTTGTCGCCCTGAAAAGGACGGTTTTTGGCGGAAGATGGAATAAAGCTGGTTTCGCGATAGGCTTAGGCCTTCTTCTCGGTCTTCTTCGGCAGCAGCACGGCTTGGATGTTCGGCAACACACCACCCTGAGCAATGGTGACGCCGGACAGCAGCTTGTTCAATTCCTCATCGTTGCGGATGGCCAGCTGCAGATGACGCGGGATGATGCGCGTTTTCTTGTTGTCTCGGGCAGCTGTAGCATATCTGCTAAACATTAAAATAACCAACATATTGGAAATCTCAAATAACACATAAAAATTCAAAGTATAGAATCGGTTAACAAAATCGCGTTGGTCCTTTCCTATTTTCTTCTATTCTCATTCTGACACTTGACATAAAACACATGGCTAGGGTTTTACGTCCTTTCTAAACACATCTGTTTTGTCCCTTTCAAGTACCTGAAAGTTGACATATAAGAAGACCATTCATTACGTTGCATATGCAATACTTTCTCACGATGTGAATTGCACTTGAAAAGGATACCTAAGTTTCCATTCCGTACCCGCCTTCGCAAAGACCAACTCGACGCATGATTTATAGGCTAATGCGCATCAACCGAAAATTACAGAAATGCATTAGGAATTAGTACAAGCAAATAGAAACACAGAAATAGAAACATTCGATACATAAGCCGTTATGTAAAAACCATGTACACCTACACAACTCAGAGTATAAAATAAACCAAAATTGTTAGAACGCGGTCAGTCTCCAGAGATCGATCGTGAGTTGACAGTTGTCAAGGATCAGATTCAAAACTGGGATTCCAAACCAAATTCTTCGTGTTATTATTTCAAGAGCATCGAGAGTCCCCCTACCCAAGGTAAGGCCTCGATGACTCCAACGATCAAGAAAGAAACTTTACAGTGTAAGTAAAGTAAATTACAGTGTAAAGTCGAAGTCCGCTAAGTGGTAAAAGAGAACTAAACTTGTATATTACATGGCGACCGTGACCTCAATCGGCAATCTTTGAGAGGAAAATAAGTGAACGTGAAAAGTGAAAACCAGTAGACTCAAGAAGAAAAGTGTTGTGCTAAAATTCGGTGACAGTAAACACACGTGATTATTTTGAAAAAAAAGTGTTTTAAATAAAATGTGAATTATCACAAAAAAGCAATAATAAGAAAAACGCGTATTCTCGGCTATGCGAAACAGCATACGAATTATACAAAGTAATCCAAAGTTAATGGCAGTGCAAAATACAACTTTGCGTTTAATGGACGAAAATAATTCGGTTCATAATTGAGTTCCCGTAACCAACAGTAGCAGCAATTTATGAGGAAAGAATTCACGAGCTGGTGCGCGAAGCTATAACATTTAGAAGCGCGAACATAAACAATTCAGTAATGATCAGTGGTTTACGTCAAGTTTTAACACGGTGGATGGATTTCTTAAATAGTGAAAGTGAGCACATCCAGAGCCTCAGATGGTTTAAAGGTGAAGTGGAAGAGTAAGAACACAAAAAAAAAAAACAAAAAACTATAAGACATGATAACAGTTTTATCATCTAAAATAAATGAAAGTGCAAGTGAAAATAAGAGCAGAAAAAAAACAAAAAATAAAGATAAAAAAAAACAACAAGTGAAAAAGTGAAAAAAGCGAAATAAATAATGAACAAGTAAAAAAAAAAAAACAAAGAACAATAAGTGAAAAAAAACAACAAGGAAGGCGAGACCACGGTTCATATCTTTGACCGGCGGGATCCAAAGGAACAGGAGTTCCCAACCTGAAGAGACTACAAGTACCAGCGTCGCAGAATACAGGTTAAATTTATTTCAAGCATGAGATGGAACCCAATGTAAAAATATCATTTGAATTAGGTAAACTAAAACAAATACAAAACATAGTTAACATAGATAAACCAATTAGAGATCACGTACTAGAATACTACCAGAGAGATCTTTTAAAAATACGTGAAAATTTAGATCAAATTATTAAAACGCAAAAATTCGCAGAGGCACACATAATTGAAATTGAAGAAAGTTACAATTCAAGCTACAATACTATAGTACAGGCAATTAATACCCATCTGGAAAATAATAAAAAGCTCAAGTTAGAAGAAACAAAAACATCAACAAAACACCATAGAATTCAAGAAATAGCAAAAATGGCTGTATTCGATTTTAAAACTGCAAATTGTTTAGTATCCACATACGATGGTTCGGCTGAACATTATAACGCTTTTGAAGATTCAGTCCAAATATTAAAAGAAATAACCACACCAGATCAGGAGCAAATGTTAGTAAAATTCTTAAAATCAAAACTAACAGGTAAAGCTAGGGCCGGACTGCCAAATAATATAACATCCGTTAAAGATCTAATTGACAATATAAAAGGCAGATGTCAGGAAAGAGTTGATGCTAACAAAATTACATCAGAACTCAAGGCTATAAAAGCGAAAAATACTAAATCACTTTGCCAGGAAGTAGAACTCTTAACGGCAAAACTAAAAGTAATTTACTTGGAACAGCAGATACCAGAAAAAGTAGCAAATGACATGATTGTAAAACTAGGAATAGACACAATCATAGAAAAGGTCAACAACAGGGAAACGAAAACACTATTAAAAGCTGGCAAATTTAATAATATAGCGGAAGCCACTCAAAAAGTTGTCGAAAATGATAACACGACCGACACTCAAATCTTAACAATACACAGACATAATAACAACAATTACAAAAACAATTACCAAAGACCAAATTACAACCGCAACTACAATTATCAAGCACATAACCCACCCAGAAACCCACCCTTCAGGACCACTGGACAATACAATAATAATCAAGGATATCAAAACAGAAATTTACGAGAATATCCTCAAAGAAATAACAACAATTATACCCAACAGAACAACTCTTACAGAAATGAAAGACCTAGAATGGTAAATAGAAATCCGACATGGAGAGCTATTGGCAACAGAAATGTTCGTCTAGCTACAACAACAAATGATCAGGAAAGCAATTTTTTAGACCAAACAACAACTCAAAACGACACATATACACAATAAACCTTTCAGGTGCAGACTATGTAAAAATTAAATTACAAATTACAGACAATGAATATTGCACATTATTAGTTGATACAGGCGCTTCTGTATCTTTAATTAAAGCATGTAAAATAAAACAAAATACTAACATCAATACTAACAATTTAATTACATTAAGAGGAATTGCTAACAATCCAATTAGTACACTAGGTTCAACATATTCTCAAATTTACTTCAACAACACCACTATTAACCATAAATTTCACTTAGTCTCAAACGAAATAGATTTACATGTAGATGGAATATTAGGAAGAGATTTCTTCAAAACTTATAATTGCGATATATTATACCGAATGGAATCACTTTACCTAGTTCACAATGGCATAGAAGTATATCATCCGTTGGAAGATGGAGATATAGATGGAATCATCTTACCCGCACGAAGCGAGGTAATACGAAAAGTAAAACTATGTGAAATCACAGAAGATTCAATTGTTTTAGCTCAAGAAATCAAACCAGGAGTATTTTGTGGTAACACCATATTAAACAAAAACAATCAAGTATTAAAATTTATCAACACAAATGAAACAACAGAAATCATAAAACATAATGATTTTTATCCAAAAATTGAATTATTAAGAGACTATGAGGTACTAAAACACAATACAAAACAAAACGAAAACAAACAAAGAATCGACAATCTCTTAAGCAAAATTAATATCGAAAACGGCACTCTTTCAGATCAGGAAAAATTGAAACAAATTATTGCAGAATATAATGATTTATTTTGTTTAGAAAACGATCATGTTACGACAAATAATTTTTATACACAAAATATAGAATTAAAAGATAACATACCTACTTACATACCCAATTACAAACAAATTCACTCACAAACTGAAGAAATTAAAAACCAAGTAGAGAAAATGATTGAAAATGATATAATTGAACCATCAGTGTCATCTTATAATTCACCAATATTATTGGTACCGAAAAAATCAACAGATAGCACAAAGAAATGGAGATTAGTAGTTGACTTTAGACAACTAAACAAGAAAATACTACCCGACAAATTCCCATTACCAAGAATTGATACAATTCTAGACCAATTAGGGAGAGCAAAATATTTCAGTACATTGGATTTAATGGCAGGTTTTCATCAAATCCCGCTTGAACAAAATTCAAGGAAATATACTGCATTTTCTACTTCTACAGGGCATTATCAATATAAACGGATGCCTTTTGGACTAAATATTAGTCCCAATAGCTTTCAAAGAATGATGGCTATTGCTATGGCAGGTTTAACACCTGAACTAGCATTTGTATATATAGACGATATAATTGTTACTGGATGCAGTGCACAGCATCATATCAGTAACATGAAAAAAGTCTTTAATAGGTTAAGAAAATATAATCTTAAACTAAACCCGGAAAAATGTCATTTTTTCAAAACAGAAGTAACATATTTAGGGCATAAAATTACTGATAAAGGAATTTATCCAGATGATTCAAAATATGAATCAATAAAGAAATTCCCAATACCAACAAATGCAGACGAATCTCGACGGTTTGTGGCATTTTGCAATTATTATAGAAAATTCATAAAAGATTTTGCTAAAATAGCAAAACCGTTGAATAATTTAATTAAAAAGAATGTAAAATTCGAATGGACAAAAGAATGTCAAAATGCATTCGAAACGTTAAAACAAAATCTGCTATCACCAACCATATTAAAATTTCCGGATTTTACAAAGCAATTTATAATAACCACAGATGCTTCAGATATGGCTTGTGGAGCAGTATTATCACAAATAACAGATGGTAATGACCACCCAATAGCATTTGCCAGCAAAAGTTTCACTCCAGGTGAAAAGAACAAGCCAATAATCGAAAAAGAATTAACAGCAATACATTGGGCGATTGACTATTTCAAACCTTATGTATATGGCAGAAAATTCTTAGTACGAACAGATCATAGACCTTTAGTCTATCTGTTCGGTATGAAAAACCCAACTTCTAAACTCACAAGGATGAGACTAGATTTGGAAGAATTCGATTTTGACATTGAATTCCTAGCTGGAAAAGCAAATGTAACCGCTGATGCATTGTCACGAATAGTGATTAGCTCAGATAAACTAAAAGCATCAGTACCGAAACTAAAAACGGAAACAATACTTATGGTAAATACAAGAGCAATGACAAGAAACCAAGTATTGCAAAAGAAACAAGAAAAACAGACTGGGATTGATCACCCCACAGTCTGGGAAGCAAATAAAGCTTCAGAAGTGAAAAAACTTCTTAAAATAAAATCGGCCGTAACAAACAAAACTATTGAGCTCGTGGTATATAACCACAATTATAATAAAGCGCTAGGAATGACAAATATTCCACTAAATGAACATGCGAAGTCAAGCCAAACACTAGAGTTTGCGCTGCATCAAGTATGCCTAATCGCAAAGAAATATAACAGAAACAAGCTAGCTCTATCAACAAATGATAGCATATTCAAGTATTATTCCCTGCAGACAATCAAAGAAATAGCAAATAAAGCTATATCCGATAGTGAAATTGTCGTATATACTCCACCCAGGTGGATAGAATCGCAGGATGAGCAACTAAAGATAATCGCAGATTATCATGTGACCCCTTCGGGAGGACACATAGGCCAATATAGACTATATGGCAAGTTAAAGGAAAAATATAACTGGAAACACATGAAGACGGATATCCGCAAATTTGTACAAAAATGTAAAGCATGCATCACGAACAAAACGACAAGACATACAAAAGAAGAAACAGTTGTGACAACAACTCCTTCAAAACCATTCGACATCATATCAATTGACACTGTAGGACCACTTCCAAAAACTAACAAAAATAATAGATACGCAATAACAATTCAATGCGATTTAACAAAATATGTAGTAATAATACCAATATACAATAAAGAAGCTAACACAATAGCAAAAGCATTAATAGAAAACTTTATATTAACATTTGGAACATTCATTGAACTAAAATCTGATCAAGGACTAGAATACAATAATGAAATATTACATAAAATAGCAGAAATTTTAAAAATAAAACAAACTTTTAGTACAGCTTATCACCCACAAACTATAGGATCATTAGAACGAAACCATAGAAGCTTAAATGAATACTTACGAAGCTATACAAACGAACACCACAATGACTGGGACGAGTGGACAAAATTCTACGAATTTGTGTATAATACAACAGATCATACAGACACAAACTTCACACCATATGAATTAGTGTTTGGAAGAAAAGCAAACCTACCACAAGACATATATAAGACTAAACCAGACCCAGTTTACAACATCGAACAATATTATAATGAAATGAAATTCAAAATACAAAAATCAAATAACATTGCGAAACAAAATTTAATTAATTCAAAAATTAAACGTCAACAAATATTAAATAAAAATACCAATCCAATTAATATACAAATAGGTGATCAAATATTCTTGACAAACGAAAACAGGAAAAAGTTAGATCCACTTTATATAGGACCATTTACAGTAATAGAAATTCAGGAACCAAACTGTGTTATACAACATAACGCAACAAACAAAATAACTACAGTTCACAAAAACAGAGTAAAACCATTTAAATGAATAATGTCACGATTTCTTATCTAACATTATTCAAAAAGAAAGGAGGTGTAGCATAAATGCTAAACAGTATTTTTTTTCTCTTTTCTCAAGAATAATATTAATCATTCGCTACACACACTCATTCATAATATTATTCTCCTAAACGGGGAAGGTGTAGCATATCTGCTAAACATTAAAATAACCAACATATTGGAAATCTCAAATAACACATAAAAATTCAAAGTATAGAATCGGTTAACAAAATCGCGTTGGTCCTTTCCTATTTTCTTCTATTCTCATTCTGACACTTGACATAAAACACATGGCTAGGGTTTTACGTCCTTTCTAAACACATCTGTTTTGTCCCTTTCAAGTACCTGAAAGTTGACATATAAGAAGACCATTCATTACGTTGCATATGCAATACTTTCTCACGATGTGAATTGCACTTGAAAAGGATACCTAAGTTTCCATTCCGTACCCGCCTTCGCAAAGACCAACTCGACGCATGATTTATAGGCTAATGCGCATCAACCGAAAATTACAGAAATGCATTACGAATTAGTACAAGCAAATAGAAACACAGAAATAGAAACATTCGATACATAAGCCGTTATGTAAAAACCATGTACACCTACACAACTCAGAGTATAAAATAAACCAAAATTGTTAGAACGCGGTCAGTCTCCAGAGATCGATCGTGAGTTGACAGTTGTCAAGGATCAGATTCAAAACTGGGATTCCAAACCAAATTCTTCGTGTTATTATTTCAAGAGCATCGAGAGTCCCCCTACCCAAGGTAAGGCCTCGATGACTCCAACGATCAAGAAAGAAACTTTACAGTGTAAGTAAAGTAAATTACAGTCTAAAACAAGTAAAGTAGAAGTGAAGTGTTAATCAGAAGTCCGATAAGTATTGAATTGAAAGAATAAACATTTTATTATATTACACAGCGTTTCCTGCCAACTCGAGCACTTCAGCGGCCAAATATTCCATTACGGCAGCCAAATACACTGGTGCACCAGCACCGACGCGCTCGGCATAGTTGCCTTTGCGTAGCAGACGATGGATACGGCCAACTGGGAACTGCAGACCGGCACGGTTCGAGCGGGACTTTGCCTTTCCCTTAACTTTTCCTCCTTTGCCACGGCCAGACATGTTGATAGCTTGGATGCGTAAGAGAGTGCGTTCGCTACGATCTTCACTGTTGTGAGAACGTTATGTTTGTTTTTTTTTTTTTTTTTTTTTTATTATAGAGGTTTTGAGTCCCTAGGACTACATTCACCTCTCTACTGGTTACAAAAAGTGGGTTAAAGCTAATAATAAACTATTGCACGGAACTATTGCGGTGGCTAGATACATATTAAAGCTGTTGATTAGATTTCTTTATAAAGTTGGCTGATGCGTAAAAATCGAATAAGGCGTTTCTCTTGTACTTTGTCAGGTGATAGAATTGTGGTGAAGTCGGTGTCTAGTTGGCAGGTGGCTCGGTGTGTCGTGTATCCGTGGCAATCGGTGAGGATGTGGCGGACGGTGATGTCAACGCCGCAATAACTGCAGAGTGGAGGACTGGATTTGTCGAGGATGTAGGAGTGGGTCAGGCGCGTGTGACCTATTCGAAGGCGGGACAGGATTCGTTGATGATGGCTGGAATCGGTGTCGTCCCATGAAGCGGTAGTTTGCTTGATGGAACGAAGGTTTGTGGAGGGGTCTACGTTGTTCCAGGTGCAGTTCCAGTGTTGAGAAACTATGGTGTTGGTGAAGCGAATGGCATCTCGGCGGGAGAGGATGTTGTGTGTGGTATCTTGATTTAGTCGACCTCGGTTGGCCAGACGATCGGCTTTCTCGTTTCCACGAATTCCGGAATGACCAGGGATCCAGCAGAAAACGATTGTCGGGGATGCAGGAATGGCGTCAAGGAGCTGGATGTAGGGATCTTTGGAGGTGCCGTGTTCCAGTGCGGCCAGGACACTGGCACTGTCGGAAAAAATGACGTTCGGTCGGTCGGTCCGAAGTCCTTCGTCGGCGGCTAATAGGATTGCTGTTGCTTCGGCGGAGAAAATTGAAGTGTGGTTAGGTAGTTTAATGGCGCAGTTATCTGAATTGGAATGGATCCCACAGCCAGCTGAGTCCAGATGAACGGAGCCGTCTGTAAAGATATGGTGAAAATGTTTGTATTTAGACTGTATTAAATGAGTGAAAGTGCTATTCGCGATGTGGGTGCTTTTTCCGGTTCCCCGGAGCGAGCGTTTGAGTTCCCAGTCTATTGCAGGTGAACGTTGATACCAGGGACGAATACCCTGGCGGGTGGAATTCATAATCCGCGGAAGTTGGTGGTTGGTGAGTGTCTGTAATTCGGTATTGGCTCTGGCGATGAGTGCAGTTGCGTCGATGCCTTTCTCAAGGATACGAGCTGCAGCTGCAACGAGTTTGTTGGTGATGATGTGCTGCAGCGGAAGGAGGCCGCTTTCACACAGGAGGGATTTGGTCGGGCTGGTGCAGAAGGCACCAGTGGAGTAGCGGATGGATAAGTGGTACAGGGGTGCTATTCTCTTCTCGAAGTTTGCTCGCTCGCGGGAAACAATCTCGATGCCGTAGAGTAGCTTAGGTAG
This sequence comes from Anopheles funestus, assembly GCF_943734845.2. Lineage (NCBI taxonomy): Eukaryota > Metazoa > Arthropoda > Insecta > Diptera > Culicidae > Anopheles > Anopheles funestus. Next base: position 50,189,465 of record NC_064599.1, read on the forward strand.
GAGCCAGGCGTTGATGATGCGATTCAGGATAGAGCGGGAAGCCCGAGCTTTCCCAGTTCCGAGCATCCGGAACAGATTGAGTCGGCTGTTTGCTTCCTTCTTAATCCTGTTGGAGTGAGTAATGAAAGAAAGACGTCTATCGAAGGTTACGCCGAGTATGTCGGCTGTCCGTGTGTCGGGTATAGGTGTGTTATTAAATTTGATTGGTCTACGGGATGTACAGGGAGTGTGTTTACATATGTGAAGGATTTTGGATTTGGTGTGTGATATCTCATAACCCGTCCATCTTGCCCACTGCCGAATCTTGTCCACTCCTGCTTGCAGGAGTTTACGAGATCCGTGAGTAGAACGAGACGAGGAGGCCAGGATGATATCGTCGGCGTAGAGAAAAGCTTGGATTTCTGTAGGAATAGAGCAAAAAAGGGATTCCATGCTAATAAGGAAGAGGGTGGGAGAGAGAATGGCACCTTGCGGAACACCATTCTCCAGTGTGTAGGGGTTGGATAGATCAGTTCCTATTAATACTCTAAATGTGCGGTCCGTAAGGAAGCTTTCAATGAACTTGGTTAGAAGTCCACCAAAGCCCCAGCGGGACAGCTGTTCAAGGATGGCATGACGCCAGGTACGGTCAAATGCTTTGCTAAGGTCTATTATTGCTAGGTCTATGTGATGGTCTCTACTTGTGGCTGTTTCTAAGATATCGTCCAGTCTGGCAAAGTACGTTTCCGTACCTCTACCCCACCGGAACGCATGCTGGTTAGTGCTAATAAGGTTGCGGTCTTCTAATTCTTGTGCCAGTCTACGGTTTACCATTCTTTCAAGCACCTTAGCTGTACAGTTAAGGAGCGAGATTGGACGGTAATTGTCTATTTCATTATTGGATTTTTTGGGTTTGGGTATTGGTACAGTAAGGCTACATTTCCAGTCCGCCGGGATATTCCCGGTGGACCAGATACTATTGTAAATGTTAAGGAGTTTTAATTTAGCTAATGGGGGAAGGTTTTTAAGTAACGGATATCCTATGTTGTCAGGGCCGGAAGATTTCCCCTGACATTTTCTAAGTGCCCAGTTAAGTTCTTCTAAGGAAAAAGTTCTATTGTATTTATGGTTAGTTGCATCTATTTGAGGAAGTGGAATTTGTTCTGTTGTGAGTTTGTGTTTGCGGAATTGTGGTGAAAAGTTTTCTGTAGCAGAGACATTTGCAAAGTGTTTAGCAAATGCTTCAGGTACTTCAGCAGGTGGAATTGTGGTGGTGGGATCGGAGGGTTGTATAAGAGTGATAGGTGTGTAGGAGCGTTTGTTACGGCCCGAGAGCACACTCACCCGCCGCCAAAGCTCCTTACAGGTTAGGAGAGGGATGATGTCAGTAATAAACTGATTCCAACTACTCTCTTTAGCTGTTCGGATGGCTTTTTTGGCGAGGCGATTGGCTTCCCGATACCGTTGTGCAAGGACGGGAGTAAAAAAGTTATCAGGGATTAGGCTGGCTCGGCGGAAACGGCGCAAGGCAGTGCGACGTGCTTTAATGGCCCGCGCAACTGTCTCATTCCACCAGGGGACATTTCTACGGGAGGATCCATTACCTTTAGTACGAGGGATGCTAAGCGAGGCTGCTATTTCTATGGTTTTTACAAAGTGGGAAATGGGAGGGGTTTCGTCAAGTGGAAGATTGAAGCGTATTTCGGTTTGATACCTTTCCCAATCCGCCTCCTCGTACTTCCAACGAGGTCGAACAAGGGAAGGCTGAGAGCGAAAAGTACTCCTGATAAAAAGTGGGTAATGGTCGCTATTGTGTGTGTCGATGTCTACGTCAACATGGAATTGTGGGGCCATAGAAGATGACACCGCACAGTAATCTAGTATGGAACTACTGCCGGAGGAAGGGGAAACACGGGTTGGGGTTTGATTGTGGAGAACTTGTACATCTATGTTAGTAAATAGTCCATCTAAGAGGTTGCCACGGGAATTTGTTAGAGGACAACCCCATGAGCTATGTTGGGCGTTAAGATCGCCCAGGAGAATCAGTGGTTGGGAGAGGTAAGAGAGTAGAGCAGGAAGATTGGTTTGTATAGGAGGTAGGTTGAGTGAGGGAGATAAATATATCGAAACTATGGTAGCTTTTAGCGGGGAAGCTATTTGTACTGCTACTGATGGAATGGTGGTGGTTAGGTCAATTCTTTTAGAGGAGATATGTTTAAGTACGCCTAAACATACATTATGTTGTGAAGTAGTAGGGTGAATGTTAAAAAACCAATTATATCTATCGAATGGAGTGTAAGATAAAGATGGAATGGTTTGGGTTTCTTGTAGTGTAATTATGCTTGGGTTATGTTTAACTATGAGGAGTTTAAGTTCGTCATTGTTAGACTTCATGCTTCTAATGTTCCAGGATAGTGCAAAAATGGGAGTTTGGTTAGTACTGTTATTGTGGTTTATCGGATCACCCGAAAAAAGATGGGGAAGGGATTAAAACGTGGGGGTTGAATTAAAAGAAGCGATTAAACGGTGGAAAGGAAAAGGGGATTAACTGGGTTTCTTTTTCTTTTTGGTTCTAGGCGAGGGAGCGGGTGAGTCGGACAGGACAGAGGTGGGGTTGGGGTGATGAGGAGAAGGAGGGGAAAGGTTGGAGGGGGAGATGGGGGTTTCCTCTTCCGAGGAGAGAGAGCCCTTGTTCCCGCGGGCTCGCTTGCGGGTGATGGAGGTGGTGGAGGTGGTAGATGTCGAGTCGTCAGAGTCGGTCAGGGTCGCGTCGGTTTCCGATTCAGTTTGGCTACTTTGTTTTTTGTTAGTTTTGTTCATTTGTTTCATAATGTTATTCATTTGTTTTTGTTGTGCGATTAGTTGGTTAGTAAGATTTTGTAGGTTAGTGTTCAAGGTTGCGATTAGTGCTTGTTGTTGTTTATTTTCGGCTTGGAGGGCGTTAATAATCGAGTCTTTTTCGTTAGTTGTTGTTTGTTGTGCGAATGTGAGTCGTTGTTGTACAGGGGAAGGAACTACTGGGGAGGATACACATCTACGAGCTTCAGCGAACGAGCAATGGTTATCTACTTTATATTTAACGATCGCTTCTTCTTGTAAATACCGTGGACAGGAACGGGAGAAGGCGTTGTGGGGTCCTTTGCAGTTCAAACACACGGGATCGACGATGCATTCTCCGTGGGCTGGTGTACCGCAGTTGGAACAATTTTGCGCTACCTTGCAGCTCATTTTGGTGTGACCATATTGGGTACAGTTGTAGCACATCATTGGTTTCGGGTAATACGGTCGGGTGGAAACTTGTAGCGCACCAAGGCGGATGGTTGCAGGGATGGTGGTGGCGTTAATGCGGAGCAGGAAGATATTGGTCGGCACTATTTCATTGTTTATTTTACGCGTGAATCGGCGAACTGACACTACACGTTGTTCTTTTAACTCGTTAAGGATAATATCGTCACTCACTTCTTTAAGGTCCGGGGAGAAAATGACACACTGAACACTATTCAGGGTTGCATGCGGGGTAACACTGACACTGGTTCCGTCAATGAGTTTGGTGAGGGATAGGAGGGTTTGGAATTGGCGGGCACTACGTGTTTTCAGGAGGAGTTTTTTGCCGTTGTCAATAATTTTGCCGGGCTCGGAAAGCTCACCAGCAAGAGAGGAAATAGATTTACCGACAATAAAAGGGTTCTTAGGGAGGGGAGAGTCGTCGGTGGTTTGGAGAACAAGGAATTTCATATCACCATTTTCGTTACTTTTGTCCATCCACTCGGGAACGGGCCTTTTATTCCGAGAGGGACCACCGAGAGGTGGATAATCCCTCTCAAGGGAAAATGGGCCTGACATATTAATGCCGGGCCCAGAAAAAATAATCAAAAATGTGGACAACCACTATCAAATTTTCCGGTAATGCACGGCGCGAAAAAAGTAAATCACCCACACTACAAAGAACTCTTAATTAAACGGTTTAATTATCCGAGAAAAAACGATTTCTTTAGCACAGGACACAAAAGTTATGAAATCGGCTTAGACTAAACTACGCTTAAAACTGTTTTTATGGCACACCACGGCACAGAATCCACGAGCACTTTTACCCCCGGGTACAAGATCACCAGGTGAAAGTGTAACAGGGGTACGCAGGGTAACAACACTGCCCAGCACACGAGATAGCAGCACGACTAGGTAGCACACACAAATCCAGCACTAATCTCACAAACACAGTTTTCGGGTAGGAGCACTTGAAAAACACGTCCGACCAGGTCAAAGTTATGTTTATGAAAATGAAACGTTATGTTTGTGAGAACGTTATGTTTGTGAGCAAATTCCGAGCCGAACTCGAGTTTTTATACTCCGCGTTATGCTGTATCTGCGCGCTCAACTCGAAAACACGAGCCTGATACGAAAACCGGAATATAAGCGAACGAACCCCTGGAAGTTCTATTCATACATTTTTTCACCCTCAAACTGTGAACATCGCTGCGTCAATACCGTCGTGAAATGGCCCCGAAAACCAGTGGAAAAGCCGCGAAAAAGTCTGGCAAAGCCCAGAAAAACATCTCCAAGTCGGACAAGAAGAAGAAAAGGAAGACCCGCAAGGAGAGCTATGCTATCTACATCTACAAGGTGTTGAAGCAAGTCCAACCGGACACCGGAATTTCTTCCAAGGCGATGAGCATCATGAACAGCTTCGTGAACGACATTTTCGAGCGCATCGCTGCCGAAGCCTCCCGTTTGGCTCACTACAACAAGCGTTCGACGATCACGTCCCGCGAAATCCAAACGGCCGTCCGTCTGCTCTTGCCTGGTGAGCTGGCCAAGCACGCCGTGTCCGAAGGCACGAAGGCCGTCACCAAGTACACCAGCTCGAAGTAATTCGACCGAGTTCAATTCTACCCGAACCCCAAACCGGTCCTTTTCAGGACCACAACACGCATCTGTTCAAAAGAATGTTTCTGTTTAAACCTTTCTATAGTAGTGCGTCTCTCTGTTAATAGCAAATTCGTGTAAAACATCAAATAAGCCTTCCTTTACGAAGCGTTAATTCAGTCCTAGTCTGTGCCAATTTAAACTTAAATTTAAACTTGTTAAAAGCATCACGAACACTGCTCGAAAGTACCGCTGTACGCAGCGGAGAGCATCGGGCTCAAAGCTCTCATGAATGTTCTAAACTGAACGCCAACCGCGTTATTATGCATGCTGCCCTTTACGGGCTTAATCGATAGGCTTCAAAAAGGCACCGAATCACCCACCATTCGACAACAGCAAACGAAAGTTTCACAGTAATACAAACAAGCCATTCATACCCATTCACTCACACACAGATGACACAGGCATTCGATTTCACACTCCCAAATGCGCGTCATCGCACTCCCAAATCGATGAGATCCCAAACGCTCATTCTTCCAACATACGAACCGTTTTTTTTTTGTAAATGCAGAAGGTTTGCGAAATATCTTTTTGATCAATATTGGTGGTGGTCCTGAGAAGGACCGTTTGAGTGGATAATGCCCCTCGATGAACGATGGGAACTGGCGAGATTTAGGCACGCTCTCCACGGATGCGGCGAGCCAGCTGGATGTCTTTCGGCATGATGGTGACGCGCTTTGCATGAATTGCGCACAGATTGGTGTCCTCGAACAGGCCGACCAGATACGCCTCGCTGGCCTCCTGCAGGGCCATCACGGCCGAGCTCTGGAAGCGCAGATCGGTCTTGAAGTCCTGGGCAATTTCACGAACCAGGCGCTGGAAGGGCAGCTTGCGGATCAGCAGCTCGGTCGATTTCTGGTAGCGACGGATCTCGCGCAGGGCTACGGTTCCCGGACGGTAACGATGCGGCTTCTTCACTCCTCCGGTGGCCGGAGCACTCTTGCGAGCAGCCTTGGTGGCCAGCTGCTTGCGAGGGGCCTTACCTCCGGTCGACTTACGGGCAGTTTGCTTGGTACGGGCCATTTCACTGGTTGGGTAGTGGAACGTGTAAAGACGTCTGGCTGCGTTGAAAGTATGCTTCAGAATAAGCTAGCTGAACAACAAAATCTCCCTTTTTATAACCTAGCTTCGCCTGCACACTCACATTCGCACAGCGCTCGTGTATGGAAACGCGTATGTGCATGTGCGTGCGCTCAGCTAAATGATATAAAAGAGTGGAAAATTGTGCGTAGCCCTGTTATAAATCGTGAACTTCTGAACAGTACGGTCGGTTAGCGCTTGACATCGAAAATGACTGGACGGGGAAAAGGAGGCAAAGGTCTGGGTAAAGGAGGAGCCAAGCGTCATCGCAAAGTGCTGCGTGATAACATCCAGGGCATCACCAAGCCGGCCATCCGTCGTCTGGCCCGCCGTGGAGGAGTGAAGCGTATCTCTGGCCTCATCTACGAAGAAACGCGTGGCGTGCTGAAAGTGTTCTTGGAAAATGTTATCCGCGATGCGGTCACCTATACCGAACACGCCAAGCGCAAGACCGTCACCGCGATGGATGTAGTGTACGCGCTGAAGCGTCAGGGTCGCACGCTGTACGGTTTCGGAGGTTAAGCCGCACCCACCAGCCAACGCAGATTTTGCCCTCATCTCAACGGTCCTTATCAGGACCACACATCCTTTGCGTCAAAATTCTTTTTCTTATGGTTTCGAATGTAAGTGCGTAAGATTCATTTGAGGTATTGAGAAACATTTTTACCTGATTGACATCATCCACCAAAGCGTTAGTCAAGCGCCTTGATTCGCGTGGTGTACATACATCACGCATTACGAAGAACATGCAGCCGAAGGCAGACAATACGGTGAAATCTCGTTTGTTTCTAAATAATAAATAAACTCACCGAAAGCTGTAAACCGAATTATAGCTCCATGGGTTCTCACCAGCAAGGAAATAAGGTACATGTTTTTTCCTCCAGCGGGCGTCACGTAGAAGTTCGTTAAGCCAAAAAGAAGAAGCCGATGAGCATCGCGTCGATTCTCCACCGCGTTCCAGTCCTGAAATGGTCGGTTCAGCCGTGTGCATGAGTGTGTGTCTGTATGTACGCGCTACGGATTGAGAATGTCTGAAGTGTGTAAAACGGGGAAATTTGTCTCTATTCCGTTTGCAACACTTTCAAAAATCGGCGTTTGTTAAGATGAAGCACGAAGCATTTCACAAATCCAGTCTTTTTCAAGACTTACGAAAGATATTTCAACATATTTGTGTGTTTTACATGATTTACCAAATCCGAAAATTATCTAAAAATGGTACCTCTCTTTTTTGGCCTTGTCACATTAAAAAAAGAGCGTGAGCTGGAGCGAGAAGGAACACGGTTAAGAAAAATTCGCTTTAAAGTGGTAACTGATCAAACTGAACTTATCATATTCGGTTTATTTTTCATGAAACATGAAACATTCCATCAAATCAGTCTTTTCTAAGACTAACACACACGATATCGGAAAGATATTCGCTTTTGCCCTCCTAAGGAGTATTAAAATCGATCATTGTTTTTTCTCATACCTAAAAATCATGCGCATTTAACTTATTTTCCACCAGCACATAGCTATCCGAAAATTAAAATTCCCCCGCTGAAAATACCGTTAAGTGCGAGTATCCTCACACACGTAAGTTAGAGCGAGATGCAATTCCTTAGTGAAAATTCGCACTAATTTCTTAGCTGGAAAGAAGAACAATGGAAGGCACATTTCGTCCGTGGCTCGGTGTCCGTTTTAAGGCATGTTAAAATTTGTGCCCCCCCGATTTCAAAACTTTGCAAATTCGTTCCTGTTTCTTACGCTAAACATAAAGCGTAACATAAAATCAGTCTTTCTTAAGGGTAAAATACACGATTTCGAAAAGATTTTCGGTTTTGACCTTTCAAAATTTATTAAAATTTATCGTGTATTTTTTCTTATGGCATAATCATGCGCATGTAACTTAATTTGTTCAAGCAAATATAATTTCACCCGATGAGAAATACCGTTAAGTGCAAGTGTACTCACACACCAACGCAACGAAAGAGAGCGCGTAAGTTAGAGCGAGATGCAATTCCTTAGTGAAAATTCGCACTAATTTCGTAGCTGGAGAGAAGGACAATGGAAGGCACATTTCGTCCGCGCTTGGGTGTCCGTTTTAAGGCATGTTAAAATTTGTGCCCCCCCGATTTCAAAACTTTACAAATTCGTTCCTGTTTCTTACGCTAAACATAAAGTGTAACATAAAATCAGTCTTTCTTAAGGCTACCACACACGATTTCGGAAAGATTTTCGCTTTAACCCTTTCAAAATTTATTAAATTTTGTCGCGTTTTTTTATTTAATAATCATGCGCATGTAACTTAATTTGCTCATATATACAACAAATATGTTTTGTTCCTTGCACGGTTTGAACATTGCTATTTGCACACGCAAAAGCATAAAACATTAGAAGAGTGGCAAAATTCGTTAGGTAAAACGTTTCTAGTAGTCTGGCAATCATTTTATCTAGGTATGTGTGTTCGGGATACTAAATACCGAGAGAGAGGACACGAACTCTGACACGACTTTGACCCGACTCTCACTCCAATATTAGTATTTCATTATGCAAGGAACCGAACGCAGCTCAGTCTACTTCGTACAGTCGATCGGTCCGGTTCTTTCGCGTTTAGTGGAGCTCACTAGTCCGTGTTTGTGTGTGTGTGTGCGTTTTAGTAATTCACAGTGAAGTGGTGTGTGTAGTGTGCAGTGAAAAGCTTAAACTGCGCCGCCCACACTTTTTGCGTTGCTTACCGTGATTTTTTCACTGTGGCACGAAATGCGTGTAGGATCATATTTTTTCCTACTATTTTAGTGTCCCTGAACAGTGCGTTTCCGGTGCGTTCACCGAAAGAGGGAGCGAGGAGTGCGTGCAGTGAATCCCGTCGGCCGGGAAGAAAAAAATTGCGCTCCTATATTTAAATAGTTGTTGTTGCTGCTGCTGCTGCTTCTTTTTATTATAATATGGAGCGGCTGCAGCGGTACGAAACCGGGCATCGGCGGTGGACAGGGACAGCGATTTTAGTGTCCCTGAATTGTGCGTGAGTGGCCTGGAAGTGCGTGGAAAAAGTGCGTTTTCGGTGCGTTTCCGGTGCGTTCACCAGAAAAGGGGGCGAGGAGTGCGTGCAGTGGATCCCGTCGGCCGGGAAGAAAAAAATGCGCTCCTATATTTAAATAGTTGTTGTTGCTGCTGCTGCTGCTTCTTTTTATTATAATATGGAGCGGCTGCAGCGGTACGAAACCGGGCATCGGCGGTGGGCAGGGACAGCGATCCGAAATCGTGATCGAGTGAAAGTTCAGTGCAATTGGAATGTGAGTAGTGAGCAAAATAGTGAGCATTGATTCGGAAGAAAAGTTTTTGTGCATGATTACGTGTACACACAATATTATCAAAAGGATCGTAATGAAAGTTCAAGTTTGCGTTTCTATCGTGATCAGTGAGCATCGTTCGGAAAAAAAACCCGAATAACAGTAAAATTGGTTCATCGAGGGAGCAACCGAAAGGAGAGAAGTGCATGCCGCGTACTGAAACAGGTAAGAGTAAATAATGTTTCTTTCGTATGGATTGTTTATGATGCTGTTGCTGCTGCTGATGACGAATGCGTTTTGAGATGGTTTCGCATACATTGGAATGCAATGGGCTCGGTGCATTCCAGAATAACGGTTTGTGATTTGTATTAAAAAAATCCATTTAAAAAAACATCGGTTCAAGGCCATGGATGCTACCTGCATAAGGCAGGTATCCATATTCCCTTACGATCGATGTAAATTATCTCTTGCTCATAGATTCGTCTCAGGTAAAAAACCAGGTAGACGACTCTATTTTTAAAGTTTCATCCATTGCTCCTTACAATAATGTGGGAGTTCACATACGGCACAGGTTTAAAATATGAACATTTTTCACTACGATTTGCCGCTGCTAGAGTCTTTGAACTCCTTTGACTTTGGAGTGCGCGTTAAGGATTTTCCTGCATTTCTCACTTTATTGGATTTACCTGCGGAATGAGAATGCGTTGGCAGTGGGCTCAGCAGAAATGGTCAAATGAAATCTTTAGCGAAATGATTTGTCGCCCTGAAAAGGACGGTTTTTGGCGGAAGATGGAATAAAGCTGGTTTCGCGATAGGCTTAGGCCTTCTTCTCGGTCTTCTTCGGCAGCAGCACGGCTTGGATGTTCGGCAACACACCACCCTGAGCAATGGTGACGCCGGACAGCAGCTTGTTCAATTCCTCATCGTTGCGGATGGCCAGCTGCAGATGACGCGGGATGATGCGCGTTTTCTTGTTGTCTCGGGCAGCGTTTCCTGCCAACTCGAGCACTTCAGCGGCCAAATATTCCATTACGGCAGCCAAATACACTGGTGCACCAGCACCGACGCGCTCGGCATAGTTGCCTTTGCGTAGCAGACGATGGATACGGCCAACTGGGAACTGCAGACCGGCACGGTTCGAGCGGGACTTTGCCTTTCCCTTAACTTTTCCTCCTTTGCCACGGCCAGACATGTTGATAGCTTGGGTGCGTAAGAGAGTGCGTTCGCTACGATCTTCACTGTTGTGAGAACGTTATGTTTGTGAGCAAATTCCGAGCCGAACTCGAGTTTTTATACTCCGCGTTATGCTGTATCTGCGCGCTCAACTCGAAAACACGAGCCTGATACGAAAACCGGAATATAAGCGAACGAACCCCTGGAAGTTCTATTCATACATTTTTTCACCCTCAAACTGTGAACATCGCTGCGTCAATACCGTCGTGAAATGGCCCCGAAAACCAGTGGAAAAGCCGCGAAAAAGTCTGGCAAAGCCCAGAAAAACATCTCCAAGTCGGACAAGAAGAAGAAAAGGAAGACCCGCAAGGAGAGCTATGCTATCTACATCTACAAGGTGTTGAAGCAAGTCCATCCGGACACCGGAATTTCTTCCAAGGCGATGAGCATCATGAACAGCTTCGTGAACGACATTTTCGAGCGCATCGCTGCCGAAGCCTCCCGTTTGGCTCACTACAACAAGCGTTCGACGATCACGTCCCGCGAAATCCAAACGGCCGTCCGTCTGCTCTTGCCTGGTGAGCTGGCCAAGCACGCCGTGTCCGAAGGCACGAAGGCCGTCACCAAGTACACCAGCTCGAAGTAATTCGACCGAGTTCAATTCTACCCGAACCCCAAACCGGTCCTTTTCAGGACCACAACACGCATCTGTTCAAAAGAATGTTTCTGTTTAAACCTTTCTATAGTAGTGCGTCTCTCTGTTAATAGCAAATTCGTGTAAAACATCAAATAAGCCTTCCTTTACGAAGCGTTCATTCAGTCCGAGTCTGTGCCAATTTAAACTTAAATTTTAACTTGTTAAAAGCATCACGAACACTGCTCGAAAGTACCGCTGTACGCAGCGGAGAGCATCGGGCTCAAAGCTCTCATGAATGTTCTAAACTGAACGCCAACCGCGTTATTATGCATGCTGCCCTTTACGGGCTTAATCGATAGGCTTCAAAAAGGCACCGAATCACCCACCATTCGACAACAGCAAACGAAAGTTTCACAGTAATACAAACAAGCCATTCATACCCATTCACTCACACACAGATGACACAGGCATTCGATTTCACACTCCCAAATGCGCGTCATCGCACTCCCAAATCGATGAGATCCCAAACGCTCATTCTTCCAACATACGAACCGTTTTTTTTTTGTAAATGCAGAAGGTTTGCGAAATATCTTTTTGATCAATATTGGTGGTGGTCCTGAGAAGGACCGTTTGAGTGGATAATGCCCCTCGATGAACGATGGGAACTGGCGAGATTTAGGCACGCTCTCCACGGATGCGGCGAGCCAGCTGGATGTCTTTCGGCATGATGGTGACGCGCTTTGCATGAATTGCGCACAGATTGGTGTCCTCGAACAGGCCGACCAGATACGCCTCGCTGGCCTCCTGCAGGGCCATCACGGCCGAGCTCTGGAAGCGCAGATCGGTCTTGAAGTCCTGGGCAATTTCACGAACCAGGCGCTGGAAGGGCAGCTTGCGGATCAGCAGCTCGGTCGATTTCTGGTAGCGACGGATCTCGCGCAGGGCTACGGTTCCCGGACGGTAACGATGCGGCTTCTTCACTCCTCCGGTGGCCGGAGCACTCTTGCGAGCAGCCTTGGTGGCCAGCTGCTTGCGAGGGGCCTTACCTCCGGTCGACTTACGGGCAGTTTGCTTGGTACGGGCCATTTCACTGGTTGGGTAGTGGAACGTGTAAAGACGTCTGGCTGCGTTGAAAGTATGCTTCAGAATATGTTGTTGTTGTTTGAATGTTTTAGAGAGACTTTGATTCCTTAGGAATTCTTTCGTCTCTTTCGTAAAATCCTTTATAATTCTTTAAAGAGTCCGGATATTCGTATAAAATGTAAGACTTTCTTTTGATTTGTTGGGTCTGGTGATAATATGATGTCGATGTTGCTGTCTAAGTTGCATTGTTTATGGTGAGATGAATATCCGTTACAATTGGTGAGAAGATGGGAAACTGTAATTGTGACTCCACAGAAGCTGCAGAGTGGTGGCGGGTTTTTGTTGAAGAGGTAATTATGTGTAAGATTTGTGTGGCCAATCCTGAGCCTTGTAAGTATTCTTTGCTCGCTATTGTTATCGGTGTCTTGCCAGGGATGAGTTGAGTTTTTTATTTTCCTGAGGAAGTTGTCTTGTAGGTTATTCCAATCCTTTTCCCATGATTGTCTGATTTCTGATTGTAACAGTTTATTTATGTCCCGTTTAGTTAGAGAGGTCACTGTCATGTCATTGGTGGGTTTTACTCTTCCTGCGTTAGCTAGTGTGTCAGCAATTTCGTTTCCTGTGATTCCTGAGTGTCCTGGTATCCAGCATAGGGTGATGTATGTGTTGTTCAATTTGTATTCGGCTATTGTACTGCTTATATCTTGAATGAATGGATCTCGACAGGCTCCTTTTTCTATAGCTGAAAGTATGCTTGCGCTGTCAGTGAAAATAATATTGGATTGGTGTGTTTTTATATGTTTTTCAAGGGCTGTTTGGATGGCTATTGCTTCTGCTGTGAAGATTGAAGTATGGTCCGGTAGTTTGATAGCAACTCTTTCTGTTGGAGTTTTAATTCCGCATCCAGCTGTAGTATTGTGGACGGATCCGTCGGTGTATATGTGGTTGTAATTTTGATACTTGGTCTGTATTCTTTTGTTGAATTCCATTTTTGCAACTGTACTGTTGCATCCTGCTTTGAGCTTTTGTTTAAAGTGCCAGTCTATGAGGGGAGGTTGCTGGTACCATGGACGATCGTTCAGGTGTTTTAACTTAGCTACTTTTGGTATGGATATTCCTGTTAGTGTTTGTATTCTGTTTTTTGCTCGTTCTATGAATACAGTAGTGGTGGAGCCTTTTTCTAAGAGGCGAGTTGTTGCAGCTGCGATTTTGTAAATGATGATATTTTTGAGGGGAAGAAGTCCACTTTCGCACAGGATCGAGACTATCGGGCTGGATTTGAATGCACCGGAGGATGTACGTATTGCCGTGTTGTATGATGGTGTTATATGTTTGAGGAACTTGTCTTCTTGAAGTGATACTATTTCTATTCCATAAAGTATTTTTGGTAAAAACCAGCGGTTGATGATATTGAATAAAATTTGTCTTGAGGCTTTATGTTTTCCGGAGGTAAGCATATTGAAAAGGTTGATTTTAGATTTGGCTATGGTTTTGGTTTTGGAAATTTGTTGTGCAAAGCTGAGATTTTTGTCGAATGTGATGCCTAGTATGGGAGCTGATTTGGAATATGGTATTGGTTGTTTGTTAATTACAGGTGGCTTTGGTGTGTTGTGATGATGTTTGCATATATGAAGAGTTCTGCATTTGGAGTGGGAGATCTCGTATCCCGTCCATCTCGACCATTGGCAAAGCTTATTTAGACCCTCTTGGAGTTGTTTTTTGCTTGTATGAAGGGATGTGTTGCTGGAAATAAGGATGATGTCATCTGCATATAGGTGTGGTGTGATGTTGGTAGGTACCGATAGAAGAAGTGTTTCGATGCTAATTAGAAAAAGGGTTGGAGAGAGAATAGCTCCTTGGGGGACTCCGTTTTCTAGTGTTCTGTACGAAGAGGTTTTTGTGCCTATGGACACTTGAAATGTCCGGTTAGCAAGGAAGCTTTGAATGTAAGTGAAGAGATTTCCTCCAAAGCTCCATCTGGTTAGTTGTTTCAAAATGCTGTATTTCCATGTTCTGTCGAATGCTTTTGCTAGATCGATAACAGCAATGTCCATGTGGTGATTACAGGTGTGAATCTTTGAAAGTTGTTCTTCTAGGCATGCAAAGTATGTTTCGGTGCCTAGACCGTTCCTGAAGCCGTGTTGTTGTGTACTGAATAATTTCCTGTTTTCTATTTCTTGAACCAAGCGACGATTGACCATTCGTTCCAGAATCTTTCCTATGCAGTTGAGCAAAGAGATCGGTCTGTAACTGTCTATTGAGTGTTTACATTTATTAGGTTTTGGTATCGGAATGGTTAAACTGTGTTTCCAGTGGTCCGGTATATTGCCTGTGTTCCAAATATGGTTGTAGATTTTTAGGAGGTAAAGTTTGCCTTGATATGGAAGATTCTTCAGTAGAGGATAGCCAATGTTGTCTGGTCCTGCCGATTTTCCCTTGCAGCGATTTAGGGCCCAGTCAAGTTCACTGATGTTGAAGGGTCTATTGTAAGCGGAATTGTCCTGTATGTTGTAATTGAGTGGAATGGATTCTGTATTGCTTTTATGAGTCTGGAATCTGGTGGGGAAGTTAGCTGTGGAGGAAATCTCTTCGAAGTACACTGCAAAGGCTTCAGGTGTTTGGTCGGGCTGAATGATGTCGTTTCCCTGCTTAATTGTTATGTGTGTCTGGTATTGCCTTTTGCCTGTTAGTAATTTTACCCTTTTCCACATTTCAGCGTCGGAGATGGTTGGGTTGAGATCTGTTATGAATTTGTTCCAAGTGTTTTTCTTTGCTGTTTTTATTTCTTCTCTGGCTAGTCTATGGGAAATTTGGTATTTTTCAGCAAGTTGCGGGATTTCGGCAATGTTGTTATCTCTATTTGCTTGACGGAGCTTTCTAAGTGCAGTTCTTCTGTTTTTAATGGCTTTGGCGACTGTTGTGTTCCACCATGGTACGGATCGTTTTCCGGGAGTTCCTTTGGTTTTGGGTATGGCTATTGTGGCTGCTTTGTTAATGGCTGAGATGATTTTGTCTTCTGTGGGTGATGAGTCCGAGTCGAGTATTTTGCAGATTTCAAGCTGGTATATTTCCCAGTTGGCTTCGTCGTATTTCCATCTGGGTCTTTGCTGTATTCTAGGAAAGTCGAAATTACTATTGATGATGAGGGGTCTGTGATCGCTTCCGTGTGTGTCAAAGGGGATATGGAGTTGAACGTTAGTTAGGAGTGAGGATGTTGTGGCGCAGTGGTCTATTATCGTGCCTGAGTGGTCTATTATCGTGGCAGGGTTAATTCTGGTGGTTATGGTATTGTGGATGATGGTTAAATCGTGAAGGATACAAAATTCAATAAAGTGTTTGGATCCTGGGTAGTCCGAGTGTCCTCCCCAAAGCTTGTTTTGAGAATTAAAATCGCCAATTAAAATTATTGGATGGTTGAGTGAGTTAGTTATACTATTTAATGTGTTGAAGAAATCAATGTCTGGGTATTTTTTTGGTCTATAAATGCACATTATTGTTAGTTGAGTTGGAACTTGGATTGTGGTAACGAGAATTGGAAAATCTGGTGGTGTATCTATTATTTTGTTTTTAAGTGTACCTATTGCTAAGTTATGTTGAATGGTAGAAAAAGTTTTAAAAGACCAATTGTAGCGGTTAAATGGTGATTTGTTCATTGAAGGGGGTTTGTTAACTTCCTGTATTGCAATAATTGGTGGATCATATTTGTTAATTAAAAATTGTAAGTTGTTAAGATTCTGTTGCATTCCTCTCATATTCCATGAAATACAAAAAGGTAAAAAAGGTTTGTTGGAGTTATTCCCTATGGTGTTTAGTGAGGATGTGTGGAGATTGTAGCGATATGAAGGATGGATAGGATCCACGGAAAGGATTGGGTTGGATGGAATACTAAAGCAGTGTTATACATAGGGAATTGTTGTGAGTAATCCGAGAGTTTATCCGGTGCTATGTTGTGTTTCGTTTTTCGTCTTTTTCTTCTGTTTTGTTGCCGAAATGTTGCAGGATTTTGGTTCGTTGCGAGGTGTGTTTTTGTTATCGTTTTCCTTTTCTTCGTCGTGTGATGATGATGATAATTGAGCTTTACGCTTAATCGGTGTTTTCGTAATTGTATCTGTTGTGTTGGTACTTTTCATTGAGTCGTCTGATTTTCCTGATTCGTCGTCGTCTGATGAAATTGGTGTAGAATCGCTGTGAACGGTCGAGCTGTCTTCCATTTCCTTGGTTTGCACCTTTAGCGTGTTGTGTAGAAGGTTTCGTTGTTGTACCAGTGCTTGTGTTGCGTTGGTTAATACTTCGATTTTCTTTTCCATGCTAGCGATTGTTTTTTGCAGTTGAGCGATAATCACGTCCTTTTCGCTTTCTGTTTGAAGAGCTACTAGTCGTGTGTTAACCGATGTTTTGTTGCTGTATTCGGTGGCAGCTTCTTTGTACGTTATACCATTGTCGATTTTGATTCTGATTATGTCCTGCTCTTTTAAGAATGCTGGACATTGTCGATGCAAGGAATTGTGGTTACCGTTGCAGTTCTTACATTTGGCTTCCATAGAACAATTGCCATGCTCACTACCTCCGCAATTGAGGCAGCTTGTTGTAGCTTTGCATCTGTTTTTCGAGTGTCCAAGTACAAAGCAGTTGTAACATAGGAGTGGACGCGGGTAGAATGGACGTGTCTTGATGTTCAGACATCCAACCCGTATTTCGGTAGGTACTTTCAATTTTTCAATTTTTAGTAAAAAGGCATTGGTTGGTTTCACTTCACCATTGACTTTTCGTGTAAAGCGCCGGACGTTAACCACTTTCTGAACTTTGAGTTCATTTAAAATTTCTTCGTCGCTTAGACCTTCAAGTTGATCACAGACAATCACGCACTGAACGCTGTTCAGATACGGGTGTGGAGCGATGGTAATCTTCGTATCGTCGATCAATTTGTCCAGTAATTGCAGCTTCTCAAATTGTTTCTGATTTCTTGTTTTTACTAATAGCTTTGTCCCTTTTTCGATGTAGCTGCATGGTTCGATGTTTCCGGCAAAACTTGTTAGACTTTTTTCTATGATAAAAGGATTCTTCGGAAGATTGAATCCTTCGTTGGCACTGAGAACCAAAAACAATAATTCCCCTTTATCAGGATCTAACCATGCAGGAGTTCTTCTCTCTCGAGCTGTCGTTTGGGGTGGGGGGTTATTTCCCCACGGATTACCTGATCCCGCCATGATGCGGGCCAGATGTACTTATTTTTAAGGAAGAAAATTATATCTAATAGCTACAAGCCTAAAAACCTTAAATTCCTAACAAAAATAGAAAAATAATATAAAAAGTACTCGCCGGAGCTCCCAGACGAAACGTCTAGATGACACCAAACGCGCACCAGAGTCGACTCTGTTGTCGGTGATTGGTTGCTATTTTTAGAAGCAACTCAGCGCCGTTACTGCACCGAGCAGACGGCGGTCCGCACCACACACTCACACAGCGCAGCAAAATCACACACGCGATCACACGTAAGCAGCCTCGAAAAAACGTTGAAAAATTTTAACACGTTGAGGGATGGTGTGTTGCCACACAAAGCACTCTGCTGTGAACTTTTTCTTAATATTCTGTTTAACCAATCCTTTGGTAACAGTTATGAAGAGCTTGAGAGATAGACGTCCGCACGCTTCGATCTTTCAACCAAGAATGCTGTGATGCCTCTGAGCAAATTCCGAGCAGAACTCGAGTTTTTATACTCCGCGTTATGCTGTATGTGCGTGCTCAACTCGAAAACACGAGCCTGATACGAAAACCGGAATATAAGCGAACGAACCCCTGGAAGTTCTATTCATAAATTTTTTCACCCTCCAACTGTGTACATCGCTGCAAACAATCTTCTTTTTTTCTTCTTTTCTGGCCTGCTCATGGTCGAGCACGTCGCGTAGACATGGCCTGGTCGCCAATCCGTTTCCAGGAAACTCGGTCCAGTGCTGCAGTCCTCCATCCACGGCTGCATCCGATCTCCGACAGGTTTAACTCCACCTGATCCAGCCAACGAGCTCGCTGTGCTCCTCTCCGCCTCGTGCCGAACGGATCGTTGACGAGCACCTTCCTGGTGGGGCATGAGTCCGGCATCCTCATCACGTGCCCCAGCCATCGTATCCTTCCGGCTTTGACCACCGTCAGGATATCTGCACCGCCAAACAGCTCAGCTAGCTCGTGGTTCATTCTCCTTCTCCACACGCCCTGCTCGCACACACCGCCAAAGATAGTCCTTAGCACCCGCCGTTCGAAAATAGCGAGTGCATTGGCATCCTCCGTTAGCAGAGTCCAGGACTCGTACCCGTAGAGGACTACCGGACGTATCAGTGTGCGATATATCGTGCATTTCGTGTGTTGCTGGAGCCTTCTGGATCGCAGGAGTTTGTGGAGCCCGTAGTAGGCACGATTTCCCTGAACAATGCGCCTTCGGATTTCGCTGCTCATGTTGTTGTCCGAAGTTACGATCGTACCAAGGTAGCAGAACTCCTCTACCACCTCGAGATCGTCGCCGTCAACTGATACTCTGCTCCCGAGTCGGGCTCTATCACGGTCAGAGCCTCCGGCAAGCAGGTACTTTGTCTTCGTCGCATTGATCCTCAATCCAATTCTGTCGGCCTCGCGTTTCAGTCGGGTGTACGCGTCGCACACCGCCGCAGATGTCCGTCCGATGATGTCGATGTCATCCGCGAAGCCGAGGAATTGGAGAGAACGGGTGAAAATCGTGCCCCGGATGTCGAAGCCCGCGCTTCGCATGACACCTTCCAGAGCGATGTTAAACAGCAAACAGGAGAGTCCGTCCCCTTGCCTTAGACCCCGGTGAGATTCGAACGATTCCGACAGCATGTTCGATACTCTCACCTTGCACTGCACCCCATCCATCGTGGCCTTCAACAGCCGTACCAGCTTCCCAGGGAATCCGTACTGCTGCATGGTGTTCCATAGTTCGGTCCGATCTATGGTATCGTAGGCCGCCTTAAAGTCAATGAACAGGTGGTGCGTGGGGATCTGATGCTCTCGGCACTTCTGGAGGATCTGCCGTAGAGTAAAGATTTGGTCGGTGGTCGATTTGCCTCCAACAAATCCAGCTTGGTAGCTTCCGACGAAATCTGTGGCAAGGGGCGCAAGTCTGCAGAAGAGTATTCGGGACAGGATCTTGTAGGCAGCATTCAGGACTGTGATGGCTCGGAAGTTAGCACAGTCCAGTCTGTCGCCCTTTTTGTACACTGGGTGTATGACACCCAGCTTCCACTCGTCCGGTAGTTGCAAACAATACCATCGTGAAATGGCCCCGAAAACCAGTGGAAAAGCCGCGAAAAAGTCTGGCAAAGCCCAGAAAAACATCTCCAAGTCGGACAAGAAGAAGAAAAGGAAGACCCGCAAGGAGAGCTATGCTATCTACATCTACAAGGTGTTGAAGCAAGTCCATCCGGACACCGGAATTTCTTCCAAGGCGATGAGCATCATGAACAGCTTCGTGAACGACATTTTCGAGCGCATCGCTGCCGAAGCCTCCCGTTTGGCGCACTACAACAAGCGTTCGACGATCACGTCCCGCGAAATCCAAACGGCCGTCCGTCTGCTCTTGCCTGGTGAGCTGGCCAAGCACGCCGTGTCCGAAGGCACGAAGGCCGTCACCAAGTACACCAGCTCGAAGTAATTCGACCGAGTTCAATTCTACCCGAACCCCAAACCGGTCCTTTTCAGGACCACAACACGCATCTGTTCAAAAGAATGTTTCTGTTTAAACCTTTCTATAGTAGTGCGTCTCTCTGTTAATAGCAAATTCGTGTAAAACATCAAATAAGCCTTCCTTTACGAAGCGTTCATTCAGTCCGAGTCTGTGCCAATTTAAACTTAAATTTTAACTTGTTAAAAGCATCACGAACACTGCTCGAAAGTACCGCTGTACGCAGCGGAGAGCATCGGGCTCAAAGCTCTCATGAATGTTCTAAACTGAACGCCAACCGCGTTATTATGCATGCTGCCCTTTACGGGCTTAACCGATAGCCTTAAAAAAGGCACCGAATCACCCACCATTCGACAACAGCAAACGAAAGTTTCACAGTAATACAAACAAGCCATTCATACCCATTCACTCACACACAGATGACACAGGCATTCGATTTCACACTCCCAAATGCGCGTCATCGCACTCCCAAATCGCTGAGATCACAAACGCTCATTCTTCCAACATACGAACCGTTTTTTTGTAAATGCAGAAAGTTTGCGAAATATCTTTTTGATCAATATTGGTGGTGGTCCTGAGAAGGACCGTTTGAGTGGATAATGCCCCTCGATGAACGATGGGAACTGGCGAGATTTAAGCACGCTCTCCACGGATGCGGCGAGCCAGCTGGATGTCTTTCGGCATGATGGTGACGCGCTTTGCATGAATTGCGCACAGATTGGTGTCTTCGAACAGGCCGACCAGATACGCCTCGCTGGCCTCCTGCAGGGCCATCACGGCCGAGCTCTGGAAGCGCAGATCGGTCTTGAAGTCCTGGGCAATTTCACGAACCAGGCGCTGGAAGGGCAGCTTGCGGATCAGCAGCTCGGTCGATTTCTGGTAGCGACGGATCTCGCGCAGGGCTACGGTTCCCGGACGGTAACGATGCGGCTTCTTCACTCCTCCGGTGGCCGGAGCACTCTTGCGAGCAGCCTTGGTGGCCAGCTGCTTGCGAGGGGCCTTACCTCCGGTCGACTTACGGGCAGTTTGCTTGGTACGGGCCATTTCACTGGTTGGGTAGTGGAACGTGTAAAGACGTCTGGCTGCGTTGATAGTATGCTTCAGAATCAGGTAGCTGAAAAACCAAATCTCCCTTTTTATAATCTATCCTTGCCTGGTATACCAATTGATCAGTGGAACTTGGTATACTTACATAGTCTACGCTTCTCCGGTCAATCCGATGTACTTCGTTTGGTCTTTTTACTGCTGTAATGCCTGTATAAAAAGAAAATAATCACATGTCAGCCTTGTAAAACAATTGTTCAGTGATACTAGATATACTTACATAGTCTTCTACTCTCCGATCTGTCCGACGCACTGTTCATGGTGGTTCGTTCATCCTGTGGATTTGACTGTCTACTGTTGAAATTCCTGTAAGAAACAAGAAAATAATCACATATCAGCCTTGTAAAACAATTGTTCAGTGATACTAGATATACTTACACAATCTTCTACTCTCTGATCTGTCCGACGCACTGTTCATGGTGGTTCGTTCGTCCTGTGGATTTGACTGTCCACTGTTGAAATACCTGTAAGAAACAAGAAAATAATCACATGTCAGCCATGTACAGCAATTGTTCAGTGATACTAGATATACATACATAGTCTTCTACTCTCCGATCTGTCTGACGCACTGTTCATGGTGGTTCGTTCGTCCTGTGGATTTGACTGTCCACTGTTGAAATACCTGTAAGAAACAAGAAAATAATCACATATCAGCCTTGTAAAACAATTGTTCAGTGATACTAGATATACTTACACAATCTTCTATTCTCTGATCTGTCCGACGCACTGTTCATGGTGGTTCGTTCGTCCTGTGGATTTGACTGTCCACTGTTGAAATACTTGTAAAAAAAGAAAATAATCACATGTCAGCCATGTACAGCAATTGTTCAGTGATACTAGATATACATACATAGTCTTCTACTCTCCTATCTGTCCGACGCACTGTTCATGGTGGTTCGTTCGTCCTGTGGATTTGACTGTCCACTGTTGAAATACCTGTAAGAAACAAGAAAATAATCACATATCAGCCTTGTAAAACAATTGTTCAGTGATACTAGATATACTTACACAATCTTCTATTCTCTGATCTGTCCGACGCACTGTTCATGGTGGTTCATTCGTCCTGTGGATTCGACTGTCCACTGTTGAAATACCTGTAAGAAACAAGAAAATAATCACATACCAGCCTTGTAAAACAATTGTTCAGTGATACTAGATATACTTACATAGTCTTCTACTCTCCGATCTGTTCGACGCACTGTTCATGATTGTTCGTTCGTCCTGTGGATTCGACTGTCCACTGTTGAAATACCTGTAAGAAACAAGAAAATAATCACATATCAGCCTTGTAAAACAATTGTTCAGTGATACTAGATATACTTACACAATCTTCTATTCTCTGATCTGTCCGACGCACTGTTCATGGTGGTTCATTCGTCCTGTGGATTTGACTGTCCACTGTTGAAATACCTGTAAGAAACAAGAAAATAATCACATACCAGCCTTGTAAAACAATTGTTCAGTGATACTAGATATACTTACATAGTCTTCTACTCTCCTATCTGTCCGACGCACTGTTCATGGTGGTTCGTTCGTCCTGTGGATTTGACTGTCCACTGTTGAAATACCTGTAAGAAACAAGAAAATAATCACATATCAGCCTTGTAAAACAATTGTTCAGTGATACTAGATATACTTACATAGTCTTCTACTCTCCGATCTGTTCGACGCACTGTTCATGATTGTTCGTTCGTCCTGTGGATTCGACTGTCCACTGTTGAAATACCTGTAAGAAACAAGAAAATAATCACATATAAGCCTTGTAAAACAATTGTTCAGTGATACTAGATATACTTACACAATCTTCTATTCTCTCATCTGTCCGACGCACTGTTCATGGTGGTTCGTTCGTCCTGTGGATTTGACTGTCCACTGTTGAAATACTTGTAAAAAAAGAAAATAATCACATGTCAGCCATGTACAGCAATTGTTCAGTGATACTAGATATACATACATAGTCTTCTACTCTCCTATCTGTCCGACGCACTGTTCATGGTGGTTCGTTCGTCCTGTGGATTTGACTGTCCACTGTTGAAATACTTGTAAAAAAAGAAAATAATCACATGTCAGCCATGTACAGCAATTGTTCAGTGATACTAGATATACATACATAGTCTTCTACTCTCCTATCTGTCCGACGCACTGTTCATGGTGGTTCGTTCGTCCTGTGGATTTGACTGTCCACTGTTGAAATACCTGTAAGAAACAAGAAAATAATCACATATCAGCCTTGTAAAACAATTGTTCAGTGATACTAGATATACTTACACAATCTTCTATTCTCTGATCTGTCCGACGCACTGTTCATGGTGGTTCATTCGTCCTGTGGATTTGACTGTCCACTGTTGAAATACCTGTAAGAAACAAGAAAATAATCACATACCAGCCTTGTAAAACAATTGTTCAGTGATACTAGATATACTTACATAGTCTTCTACTCTCCGATCTGTTCGACGCACTGTTCATGATTGTTCGTTCGTCCTGTGGATTCGACTGTCCACTGTTGAAATACCTGTAAGAAACAAGAAAATAATCACATATAAGCCTTGTAAAACAATTGTTCAGTGATACTAGATATACTTACACAATCTTCTATTCTCTCATCTGTCCGACGCACTGTTCATGGTGGTTCGTTCGTCCTGTGGATTTGACTGTCCACTGTTGAAATACTTGTAAAAAAAGAAAATAATCACATGTCAGCCATGTACAGCAATTGTTCAGTGATACTAGATATACATACATAGTCTTCTACTCTCCTATCTGTCCGACGCACTGTTCATGGTGGTTCGTTCGTCCTGTGGATTTGACTGTCCACTGTTGAAATACCTGTAAGAAACAAGAAAATAATCACATATCAGCCTTGTAAAACAATTGTTCAGTGATACTAGATATACTTACACAATCTTCTATTCTCTGATCTGTCCGACGCACTGTTCATGGTGGTTCATTCGTCCTGTGGATTTGACTGTCCACTGTTGAAATACCTGTAAGAAACAAGAAAATAATCACATACCAGCCTTGTAAAACAATTGTTCAGTGATACTAGATATACTTACATAGTCTTCTACTCTCCGATCTGTTCGACGCACTGTTCATGATTGTTCGTTCGTCCTGTGGATTCGACTGTCCACTGTTGAAATACCTGTAAGAAACAAGAAAATAATCACATACCAGCCTTGTAAAACAATTGTTCAGTGATACTAGATATACTTACATAGTCTTCTACTCTCCGATCTGTTCGACGCACTGTTCATGATTGTTCGTTCGTCCTGTGGATTCGACTGTCCACTGTTGAAATACCTGTAAGAAACAAGAAAATAATCACATATCAGCCTTGTAAAACAATTGTTCAGTGATACTAGATATACTTACACAATCTTCTATTCTCTGATCTGTCCGACGCACTGTTCATGGTGGTTCATTCGTCCTGTGGATTTGACTGTCCACTGTTGAAATACCTGTAAGAAACAAGAAAATAATCACATACCAGCCTTGTAAAACAATTGTTCAGTGATACTAGATATACATACATAGTCTTCTACTCTCCTATCTGTCCGACGCACTGTTCATGGTGGTTCGTTCGTCCTGTGGATTTGACTGTCCACTGTTGAAATACCTGTAAGAAACAAGAAAATAATCACATATCAGCCTTGTAAAACAATTGTTCAGTGATACTAGATATACTTACACAATCTTCTACTCTCCGATCTGTCCGACGCACTGTTCATGGTGGTTCGTTCGTCCTGTGGATTTGACTGTCCACTGTTGAAATACCTGTAAGAAACAAGAAAATAATCACATACCAGCCTTGTAAAACAATTGTTCAGTGATACTAGATATACTTACATAGTCTTCTACTCTCCGATCTGTTCGACGCACTGTTCATGATTGTTCGTTCGTCCTGTGGATTCGACTGTCCACTGTTGAAATACCTGTAAGAAACAAGAAAATAATCACATATAAGCCTTGTAAAACAATTGTTCAGTGATACTAGATATACTTACACAATCTTCTATTCTCTCATCTGTCCGACGCACTGTTCATGGTGGTTCGTTCGTCCTGTGGATTTGACTGTCCACTGTTGAAATACTTGTAAAAAAAGAAAATAATCACATGTCAGCCATGTACAGCAATTGTTCAGTGATACTAGATATACATACATAGTCTTCTACTCTCCTATCTGTCCGACGCACTGTTCATGGTGGTTCGTTCGTCCTGTGGATTTGACTGTCCACTGTTGAAATACCTGTAAGAAACAAGAAAATAATCACATATCAGCCTTGTAAAACAATTGTTCAGTGATACTAGATATACTTACACAATCTTCTATTCTCTGATCTGTCCGACGCACTGTTCATGGTGGTTCATTCGTCCTGTGGATTTGACTGTCCACTGTTGAAATACCTGTAAGAAACAAGAAAATAATCACATACCAGCCTTGTAAAACAATTGTTCAGTGATACTAGATATACTTACATAGTCTTCTACTCTCCGATCTGTTCGACGCACTGTTCATGATTGTTCGTTCGTCCTGTGGATTCGACTGTCCACTGTTGAAATACCTGTAAGAAACAAGAAAATAATCACATACCAGCCTTGTAAAACAATTGTTCAGTGATACTAGATATACTTACATAGTCTTCTACTCTCCGATCTGTTCGACGCACTGTTCATGATTGTTCGTTCGTCCTGTGGATTCGACTGTCCACTGTTGAAATACCTGTAAGAAACAAGAAAATAATCACATATCAGCCTTGTAAAACAATTGTTCAGTGATACTAGATATACTTACACAATCTTCTATTCTCTGATCTGTCCGACGCACTGTTCATGGTGGTTCATTCGTCCTGTGGATTTGACTGTCCACTGTTGAAATACCTGTAAGAAACAAGAAAATAATCACATACCAGCCTTGTAAAACAATTGTTCAGTGATACTAGATATACTTACATAGTCTTCTACTCTCCTATCTGTCCGACGCACTGTTCATGGTGGTTCGTTCGTCCTGTGGATTTGACTGTCCACTGTTGAAATACCTGTAAGAAACAAGAAAATAATCACATATCAGCCTTGTAAAACAATTGTTCAGTGATACTAGATATACTTACACAATCTTCTACTCTCCGATCTGTCCGACGCACTGTTCATGGTGGTTCGTTCGTCCTGTGGATTTGACTGTCCACTGTTGAAATACCTGTAAGAAACAAGAAAATAATCACATATCAGCCTTGTAAAACAATTGTTCAGTGATACTAGATATACTTACACAATCTTCTATTCTCTGATCTGTCCGACGCACTGTTCATGGTGGTTCGTTCGTCCTGTGGATTTGACTGTCTACTGTTGAAATACCTGTAAGAAACAAGAAAATAATCACATATCAGTCTTGTATAGCAATTGTTCAGTGATACTAGATATACTTACATAGTCTTCTACTCTCCGATCTGTCCGACGCACTGTTCATGGTGGTTCGTTCGTCCTGTGGATTTGACTGTCCACTGTTGAAATACCTGTAAGAAATAAGAAAATAATCACATACCAGCCTTGTAAAACAATTGTTCAGTGATACTAGATATACTTACATAGTCTTCTACTCTCCGATCTGTCCGACGCACTGTTCATGATTGTTCGTTCGTCCTGTGGATTCGACTGTCCACTGTTGAAATACCTGTAAGAAACAAGAAAATAATCACATATCAGCCTTGTAAAACAATTGTTCAGTGATACTAGATATACTTACACAATCTTCTATTCTCTGATCTGTCCGACGCACTGTTCATGGTGGTTCGTTCGTCCTGTGGATTTGACTGTCCACTGTTGAAATACTTGTAAAAAAAGAAAATAATCACATATCAGCCATGTACAGCAATTGTTCAGTGGAACTAGATATACTTACATAGTCTTCTACTCTCCGATCTGTCCGACGCACTGTTCATGGTGGTTCGTTCGTCCTGTGGATTTGACTGTCTACTGTTGAAATACCTGTAAGAAACAAGAAAATAATCACATATCAGCCTTGTAAAACAATTGTTCAGTGATACTAGATATACTTACACAATCTTCTATTCTCTGATCTGTCCGACGCACTGTTCATGATAGTTCGTTCGTCCTGTGGATTTGACTGTCCACTGTTGAAATACCTGCAAGAAAAAAAAATCACATATCAGCCGTTGTTCACTCGCGGGAAATTTCGGAATATTTTTCGCGTTTTCTTTCGTGTGAAATAGTTACCGTTTGGTGGACTCTGGTTTAATTCAGCTTAGTGAGGAGAGCGAGCAAAAAGCCTTTTCGCGCCGTATTTAACATATTTACATAAAAGAACGGTTGTTCTGCATATGAATCCATCCGCTCCTGATGGTGATGGCCGTTTGTTGATTGTGTCCCAAAAGCCTTATATAACAATTGTTCAGTGGTACTACGTATTGTGGTATGACGACAACAAAATGACAATTTAATCAAAGATTTTAGGAAATACAAACCATGGAAGGTAAGGAACAAACCCAAGATAGTAGTAATGAGAAAGTTCCTTTTTTTAGGAACGGAACGGAACCAATTTCTTTTCAATAAGGGACGGAATGAACCTGGTAGGTTCGCCGAACCTACTACAACGGAAATTTTGAATAATTTTTTTTTCATAACTGAGGCCGTATTTATTTCTTTCTATTCAAGGAACGGAACCAACCTAGTAGGTTCGGAACGGAATTCTCATCACTACAAGATAGTGAGACGGCGAAAAGAAAAGGCCGCAGCGTCTCGTCAATGGTTGACCAAGCAGAGGAACGAGCGCGAAGTCCCCGCCGTGGACATCCCAAGTGCCGGAATCGAAGGCTCAAGTTGCTCAGGCGTCAGGGCGTAAACGAGCAGTCGCTCGTAACTCAGCGCGCGTTACAGTTGCAGCATGAGGGGCTAATGCGTGAGATACAATTGGCACAGAAAAGAGAGATAGCCGAGATACGGTTCGAATTCGAACGCAAAGGTTTGATAGCAATACTATTATCGAGAGAATGTGTTGTCAACGAGAATAGTGACTTCTCCGACGAAGAGAAATACGAAGCACGAGAAAAACCGAATGTACGCAAAAATTGCAAATCACTAACTCGGAGTCAGGTGCAAGCCAGAAAGTTTATGCCAAAAAATCTTCCAAGCTGTTAAGGGGTGGACCCTCCTAGGTGCAGACCTCGCGAAGGTTAGCCCTTTCCTCACCTTAGGCCCTACACGACTCAACCGTTTTACGAAATTAGCACTAATCGAATACTAACCCGTTAGTGGTCCTCTATACCGCAGTTAGTAAAACCAATTTTTCGGATTGAAAGTAACGACTCAGACGATTACTGATCAACTACTGATTTTATTCTAGATTTTTATCTTCTTATATACTAATTCCGCTTCCCAGTCACGCGTTTGAAATCGTCGGATTATGATTTCATGGCCTAATATGGTCATACAAATGCCACAAAATTTATCCTAATCACGTGATTCGATCCTGCGGGGGAGTGTTCTATCTCATGTTGTTTGTATCCGCTGCGTTACACCAATACACCTGCAGTGGGAGACGATCCGTATACTAAGCTGCGTGCGCCTTTGGATGCTGGGCTCGGATGATCGATGACGTCATGATTCCCCCTAGGCGTGGACTCTCGCTGAACTCAGAATTGGTGGGCGGTGCTTACGCCGAGCTCTCCTAGTAAACCCGCGTGCAGTTTTGGGTACGCGGCTCTCTGTGTCAATGTTGCGTTAGCACACTTGACTGTATGCGACAGTGACGCAACACAAGCGAGTAATGGGAAACTCGTAAATTGGCCTTTGTTTTGTGTTCTGTTTGTACAATAGTTACAAAGATACAACTGAAGCATGCATTTACTCACAGAGAATTTGGATTAATTATATAATTTACAGACTAAAAGAATGCTTGGTGACGGTTAGTTAAGGTGACGGCTTAAAAGCGAACTTCATCGATGAGATTATGGCGGATGCGTCGGAAGCGGCAAAGTTTGATGAAAACAGTATGAAAGACATAGAACATTCAAACGGAAGATTCAAGCAAACGAGTTCGCACACTTCGAAATGAAAGACCATGCTACGAAAACGAAAACATGCTGGATATGGTGCGTGATTGCAATAAATTCAACAGTGATACAATTTCAGAAAGATTAGAATTCGTAGCGAAGTCAAACTTATGTAAATCGTGATTAAAAAGTCATACATAAACGTCCCGGTTTAGTAAAAGATTCACTATTGGTAATTGTAGTTTACTGACATGGACTGAAGCTACGTGATCAAATAAGTCTTGATACGGTTTGATCTAACCGAGCAAAAAAAATTGTAATTTATACAAAATTTCCTTGCGATAAAACTTCCCGAGAGTTTACGCAGACTCTAGTACTAAATTCTGAAACCTCCACTCCATGGTACTTTGAGACTAGTGTTGGGTAAAGTATTACATTTTGGTGTGCTTTGCGCACACGAAAGCACACTAAGGTGTGCTGTGCACAAACCTAGCACAGTGCACACCTAGAACACTGCTAGCACAGTGCTAGCACAGTGCCAGCACGGTGCTAGCACACTACTAGCACACCCCGGGTAACAATCAGAGCCTATTTTTTGAGATAGTGTTGGTGAATTTTGGGTGAACTCAGTGATGGCGTTCATCCGCCTGGAGGAAGTCCTCTGTCGGCGGATGAGCGACCATTTTCATGAGCCCCTTCAAAAAGCATGGTGCG
Source organism: Anopheles funestus (assembly GCF_943734845.2). Taxonomy (NCBI): domain Eukaryota; kingdom Metazoa; phylum Arthropoda; class Insecta; order Diptera; family Culicidae; genus Anopheles; species Anopheles funestus. The sequence continues at coordinate 50,219,123 of NC_064599.1, forward strand.
TTCTCCCGCGATTTTGCGTTTCGCTTTCGTTCCCGCCCGCCAGACCCGGCAGACAAAGAGAGAGATTTTTTGAGAGATTTACAGGCGAGGGTTATGTAGAAGTATGAAAAACTGGGAGAAATGGCTGAGGAACCCGTGTAAAAACATGGGTCCTTTGGTTGTACGTATAGGCCGCCATCGACCGAGCCGAGCTCAAATTATTTCCATCTCGCACTTCCATCGCAGCGATCCTGTTCCAGCATTAAAGCTGCGCGCTATGTTAGAGCGACTAAAGCCACCTTCGCGCTGTGATTTTTCAACGTAGCTTCGATGCATCAACGACGCCGGCTAAATGTTTTTCTCTTCCTTACTGGTTGAAATGAAACTGTGAAACTGGAAAGAAAATCGTAATTAGTAAGATTTTACCCAGCATTGCCAAATTAAACACATTAGCATACCTTTTATCAATATATTCAGCAAATATCAATTATTTTATCGAAGGCTTCTCGGCACGCGTCTTTCGCTGCAAAACGATAACACAAACTGAACACGATCGACGGCATCACTAACTGTGTGCTTGTGTGTGTGCACGGTTCGTTTCAAAGGCAAAGGACTAGAAGAGGGAGCACCAGAATTTTTTCGTGTAGGAGTAACACAGGCGGCATGCTAAAACCAACCGAAAATGAGTTACCTTGCTCGCAGGGAAGTGAATAAGGACCCCCCTCTCACGCTCACTCACGTGAGTGACTTTTTTCGTGCAGGGTGGTTCACAATCGTGTTTGTGACGGTTGCGTGTTTCTTTTTATTATGAAAAATTTACGGTTTCACAAACAGAGTATGGAACTTGGTTCCTCGATTAATAAATCACTTTTCACTATGTGAAAACCCCCTTACAATGGGCTAAAGTTTAAAACTATTGGAATATCAATTCATTACTACCTTCTATATATAAACCTTGTAATGTGTCAATGTGACAATTGATTCCATGTATATATAAAACTTGAACTCAATAAAGAAGTTTAGTTTATCGTTGCCAGCTATCGGTAATAGTCGCCTACTTTCCTCGCGCAATCACAATAAAAACAAGACCCCCCCCCCACTCACGGTCACTCATCTGCGTGTCAATTTTTTGTACAGGGTGGTTCGGAGACTATGCAATGTGGCCTGAATTTGATTTTTTGGCTAAAGTCTGAAACACGACCCCCCCACTCACGGGCACTCATTTGAGTGACTTTTTTTCGTGCAGGGTGGTTCGAAATCGGTTGCGTGTTTTTTAATTATGTTTCGAGACACAGACACCTGAGGGCATGGCCGTCGAAGAAGAAAATGTAGCAATTGGTGCCATCTATCGACCACAGGTCAAAGATTGGCGATCCGTTGGAGCTTTCGCGAATAGCTCCGGCCACAGACATGGTAGCGATTAGTGGTGCATGAACGAAATCTAGCCACAAGTGCCATCTAGCCATGGCCAGAAGAAAGTTTGGCGATATCTTGGATACCGGCGGAGCTATGGGGCAAAGTTGGGCCAAAAATGAGGAAAATTTTACGGTTTCACAAACAGCGTATGGAACTTGGTTCCTCGATGAATAAATCACTTTTCACTATGCGAAAACCTCCTTACAATTGAGTGAAATGAGAAAAAAATGAGTGCCCGTGAGTGGGGGGGGGGGTCTTGTTTCAGACTTTAGCCTTACAATGTATTTGTAATTAGAAAAAGAAATCAAATTCAGGCCACATTGCATAGTCTCCAAACCACCCTGTAAGAAAAATTGACACGCAGATGAGTGACCGTAAGAGGGGGGAGAGGATCCTTATTTCAAACTTTAGCCGACTTTTTAAGTGTGCTGGCCTCATAAAGCACTAGTAGATTAATATTTTATTTTTTCAAATTACGTTTGGATTTCGTGTTCAGAAATCGGTCTCTCTTTCTCTTCTTGGCTTTAACGACCTTGCAGGTTACGCCGGCCATTTCTGGCTTACTAGACTTGTTTTGACCACGTAGCCGGATAGTCAGCAGTCCTTGTTACGGGAGGACGATTCGGATGGGATTTGAACCCGGTCCTGCCGTGTGGACCGGCGCCGTTTATCACATGCTCCTGGGAAGTCAGAAATGGGTATAATACTTGAATAAGTTTTTCTGCCTTTTCTATAACGTTTGAAAATCTAACGTTTGTCTAATAATTGGCCAAGGTATTTTATTTTATTGCGCCACTGTACTGCTACATTACTCAATGTTAAATCTTGGGTTGGAAGCTTACGACGACTCAAATTTCGTGCAAAAAATATGGCTTCTGTTTTAGTTTCGTCAATTTTTAACTTCCATTTGCGACAGTACCCGAGGGCAACATCTTCGTTAAGCGGCCTTCTTGGTGGCTTCTTAAGGACAATATGAAGCCACTAAGAAGCCCGCTTAACGAAGAGCTTTTTTGCGCATGTGTTAGTGTGTAGCGCAGTAGCCGCGTAGTAATGGGTGCGTTATTGGCTATGCATAGAGGAAAGTTGTCATCAATTAAAAAGGACAAAACATGTAATGTTTTTTTGTTTAATTATTTTATTTTTTATTCACAAATTTCTCGCTTACACTTCACTTGCTGGAAAATGTGGGCAAATGTGTTGGTCTGTAAACAGAAAATAGTTTAAATTAACAGTTATTTCAATAAGTTTTCTGTAATATTTCTAAGTACGTACTTATGTGATGGAAAAGTTTGCCCTCTCTGTATGGCACTTTGTACACTTCTGCAGTCCGCGGCAATAAATTGTTTCGGATGTACCTGAAATTGTAAAAGCGTAATGTAAATAACATGTAATTGATATAATTCGTTGCATTAAACGCCTTACCAGACTCTCAGCAGCCATCAAACAGTTTCAGCACCACTTTGTTCCGGAGGCACGCTGGTCAAGTATCATCACTATTTCCAAGTGTTTTTTCAACTCCACATCCCTAACTAAACTATCCAGTCACTTGAAAAACACGTGCTCTTTCGATTCGAAGCCATTTTTAACCTTATATGACCATTTTATCTCCCTATTCTATGTGTAGCATGTGACTTTATGTATACACCTTTGGCAATCGACCTTATGTAATTGTTAATTGGGTTGCACACACACATGAAAGAGGCGCAGGAGCACACCGCTTAAGGAAGGCGACGCGATTCGATGTTCGACTATCGACGGGAGCAGAACGACCTGGCACGATACTACAATTGGCGACGAGGATTTTGGATTCGACTCGAAAAGGTGATGGAAATACAGAGTTTTTTCCCCTGTTAAGTGGAACGTATAATGTATTTTGTCAAATAAGCGAATAGAATAGTAAAAAAATTGTGATCAGACAGTGGATAACTTTGTACATTAAGCAACAAGTGTAATAAAGAGTGAGGTTATGAGAAGCGTCGGTATCGGTAGCACGCGTGAAGTTCTCGGAAACCGTGGTGAAATGGCTAGTATGAGCCGGATTGTGCATGTATATAGATTGTTGGCTGAAATGGCTCAACGTGAAAGGTGGAAAGTTAGCAGCGTTTTTTTTTGGAAAACGTGTAGATATTAACACATGAACATAGAAAATATGAAGAGTGGCGAAAACGATTCGAGTTTTCCCAGAACGATCACATGGCGGAAATTAATGAATTTTCCAGAAGAAGCGCGAGAATTGTTTAGAATTCTCCGGGTTTATAAAATGGAGGTTGGCAGAAATCTGTGGATTTCTCCAGAAGAAGCGCGAGAATTGTTTAGAATTTTCCGGGGTTATAAAATGGAGGTTGGCAGAAATCAGTGGATTTCTCCAGAAGAATGCGAGAATTGTTTAGAATTCTCCTGGGTTGTGCAAAGGAGATGGCGGAAATCAGTGGATTTCTCCAGAAGAAGCGCGAGTATTGTTTAGAATTCTCCGGGGTTGTACAAAGGAGTTTGGCAGAAATCAATGGATTCCTCCGGATGGAGTGCGAGAATTACATATAATTTTCCTTGTATATCGGAACGATATTATCGGAGGACACTAAACGTGCCATCGGGAAAGGTAGCGAGGATTGTCAGAAGCCTCGAATGTGTTAATGGTAACACGATAGGTGGTTCATCGAGAAGAGAATAGAAAATTGATTTGATCAATTTTGCTTGTTTGTTGCATGTTGAGTTGAACACTGGTCTGGACACCTTTTAGTTGGTTTTTTCCCTGTTGTGGAAAAATGTTTTATTGTGTTTTTTTTTGTTGTTGCTATTTTCTTGCATTGTAGATGCAAGAAGTACGACCAGTGCCACTGTTCCAGTGCGACAACATTGAAACGGCGAAGTTAGCAACAGAATGGAAAAGTTGGAAGGAAGCCGTTGAATGTTACTTCGCGGCATACAAGGTAACATATCAAGCGGAGAAGAAGGCAAAGTTGTTACACTTCGGAGGACCGGCACTGCAGCGGGTATTTAGAAACCTGAAAGACCATGAGCACGTGTCATTAGTAGTACTAGAAACCCGGTGGTACGACCATGCAGTCGAGAAACTAGATGAATTTTTCGGGACGCAGAATCAAACCACAACGGAAAGACGGAACTTACGAATGATCAAACAAATACCAGGCGAACGATTTGCCGATTTCATAATCACTTTGCGGCATCCTTCAACTGCCCTGCTCGTGGGAAAGAATGTAGAAACTGTAAGAAGATCGGTCATTTTGAGCAAATGTGCCGAAAGTCCACGGAAAAGGGCCCGATGAAGCGTTAAATAAGAACAATCGATGAATCGTCAGAGGCAAAACAACCGAAAATGGAATCAAATGAGACGAAAGCATATTATGCGTACTATTCTGGAAATGAATCGAACGTAATTAAATGCTTACTTGGAGGAGTCTCCTTAGAGATGTTGGTTGATTCCGGTGCAGATGCTAACTTGATCCCAGGCGAAGTGTGGGAGAAATTAAAAACAGCAAATGTTGCGGTGGTTTCATCAACGAAAGGAAGCTCGAAGATCTTGCGAGCATACGGAAGCCAAAATCCACTTGTTATTTTAGGCACTTTTGCTGCGGAAATCGCAGTAGCGGGCAAACGAACTCAGGCCGAGTTCTTTGTTGTAGAAGGAGGACAACGTTGTCTATTGGGTGACATGACGGCTAAACAGCTGGGTATTTTGAAAGTTGGGTTGGACATAAACAGAGTAAAAGGAAAACCGTTTCCAAAAATGAAAGGCATAACAGCAAAGATCAGGATGAACCCGCAGGTCATCCCAGTATATCAGCCGATGCGACGTATTCCCTTACCATTGGAAGAATCAGTTGATCGAAAGTTGGATGGAATGCTGAAACGGGATATAATCGAGATAAAAACAGGACCAACAACTTGGGTGTCGCCATTGGTTGTAGCAGGGAAGTCAAATGGAAGTCAAACAACTTTTATAACTCGACGTGGTTTGTATCGGTTTAAACGGCTGCCATTTGGTTTGGTAACAGCTCCAGAGCTGTTTCAGAAGGCAATGAATGAGATTCTATCTGGTTGTGAAGGGACAGTTTGGTATCTTGATGATGTACTTGTTGAAGGCAAATATCTGCAAGAGGATGATGAATGGTTGAATGAGGTGTTGAGTCGATTGAATAGTCGTGGAGTTGAATTTGTGGCGACCAAAGCGTCCTAATTAGCCAGGACACAAACAAATAACACAGCGCCACCTAGGACACGAACATAAAACACAGCGCCACCTAGGACACGAACAAATAACAAAGCGCCACCTAGGACGAAACAACAAAAGGACGAAAAGTTTCCATTCGGGGCGAGAACAATCAAATCCTTGTTCTCCGGCAGAGAACAATGAGATCCTTGTTCTCGGGCTGGAAACCAACCGACGGATAGGAAAAAGAAGAAAAATAAGAAATGGTTTGGACCACGCTCAGCAGGATATAAAAACGGTGGCATGCCCGTACCAGAGACAGTTTTTCGTCCTGACCTGAAGGAAGAACAGCCAACCGGCCCAAGAAGGAAGACCAGCCAACCGGCCCGAGAAGGAAGACCAGCCAAACGGCCCAAGAAGGAAGACAGCCAACCGGCCCAAGAAGGAAGACAGCCAACCGGCCCAAGAAGGAAGACCAGCCAACCGGCCCAAGAGGGAAGACCCGCCAACCGGCCAAGGGAGTGAGGCCAGCCAACCGGCCAAGGAAGGAAGTTATAATAAAAATAGGGTTCCTCCCCGGGAATTCCTAAAAATTAAATTGGGAGAAATGTCCATTTCGGGTAACGGAATTAGATGTTTTAGGACACAGTCTTGGGGAACCTGGAATTATGCCGGCAAGAAGCAAAGTTGAAACTATTTTATTATTTTGGGAGCCACGATCTGAAGTGGAAGTCCGTAGTTTTCTCGATTTGGCAAATTACTTGAATAAGTTTGTGTCAATGTTAGCTACTTTTGATGAACCATTACGCCGATTATTGCATAAGGATACAACATTTGAGTGGACAAAGGAACAAGCAAAGGCATTTAGTGCCATAAAGGAAGCTATGAAAAAAATTGAGAATTTGGGATTTTATAAAGTCGAGGACCGAACCGCAATAGTCACGGTCGCTAGTCCGCATGGTTTAGGTGCTATGCTCCAGTTTGACGAGACCGACTGACATCGAATTATCAGCTTTGCATCCAAAGCGTTAACCGACACAGAGCATCGTTACTGTCAAACAGAGAAAGAAGCATTAGGCATTGTTTGGGGCGTGGAGCGTTTGCAATATTATCTACTAGGAAAACCATTCCCTATTGGCCTCAATCGAACGGAGAGGTCGAAAGGCAAAACCGTCCGATTTTGAAACGATTGCGAATATCACAAGAACTCGGACGCGATTGGCGAAAAGAACTGTACATGTACCTACTGACATACCATGCAACCAAACATCCGACAACAGGAAAATCTCCGGCGGAAATAATGTTTGGACGGCGAATTAAAAGTAAATTGCCTTCAGTGTCATCATTCCAGGAAGACCCGGAAGTGAGAGATAGAGACATATTGGTAAAAGAGAAAGGGAAGCAATATGCTGATAAAAGGCGGAACGCGCAGGAGGGCTCAATAGGAGAAGGTGATCATGTTTTGGCAAAAAGAATGCGAAGATTGAACAAATTAGATACGGAATTCAGCAATGAAGAATTTATTGTTCGCCATAAAAAAGGTACTGATACGATCATTCAATCAAAGGAAACAGGCAAGGAATATAGAAGAAGTTCAGCTCATCTTAAAAAGATAGATCATGATTCTCCAGGCAAATTAATGCGTTCGAGTTCTCTTACTGAGATCATCCCGGATTCGGGACAAAAATCGGATAAGACAGCATCTGAATCAGGTCCATCCAAACGGTTAATACAACCACCATTGAGGCATCGGGACTATGTATCGCATTAACGTTTTCATAATAAAACAAACACTGGCACAAACACAGATAAACCACACATCAGACAACCCAAACAGCAAAGACACCACACAAACAGACAAACCAACAAACACACAGGACACCCAAACAAACAACCCCTCGACCCACACAAACAAAATGACAAAAACACCAAAAGACACAAACACCAAAACACAAACAAACAAAAAGACCGAAACCACACAAAACTCTGAAACAGACATCCCCACGACCACGGACACACCCTTGACCCTTTCAAACGATGAGACAAGCAACATAACAGACAAACACACAGTCACACAAACAGCCAAAAAGACAAAGAAACGCAAGCGCAGACAAACCAAGAACAAGACTACGGACAACAGACAGGACCAGGACAAGTCTCAAGAACCGGCGCCCGAATGGACAAAAGTTCTGAGCAAACAGGCCAAGCGACGGGCACGGAGGAAGCAGCGGAAGCAGGAAGCAGCGGCGCTTGACGCGAACCAGCAGCAGCAGCGGCAGCAGCCGGAGCATCAGCAACAACCAAAACAACCGAAGCAGCGTGCGCATCGCGTCCCAGATGCGTTGGAGTTGGAAACAACGAACAACACAACACAGGACGAGATGATGCGCATCCTCAAGGAAAAGCTGGGGGATGATCGGCAGAAAGTGGAGCGTGTAAGGATGAATTTCCAGGGGAATATTCTTCTGGAATTGTCCTGCAAGAGCCACGACGAGACGCTTGAGATGTGGCGGAAAGTGTCCGAAGCACTGGAGGGCAAAGCGAAAGCCCGACCACGGACCCCCACAACTCGCCTCACCTGCACGAACATTCCACCAAGCTGCACCAATGAGGAAATCGCAACGGACCTAAGCACAGCCCTGGGAGTCACGATCTACGCGGACCAGATCAGTACCGTTAAATCCAATTACGGAACGCTGGTCGCATTTTTCGGATGCCCAGAGGTGGCAGTAACGGACGACGTGCTACTAAAACAGCATGTTATCGGATTCAGCCAGTGCTGCCGGTTCAAGAAGGTTGAGGTGAAGCGCCAATGCTATCGGTGCTACGAGTTTGGCCACATTGCCACTCACTGCCGTGGGAAGGATCGGTCAAGCAAGTGTCATCGATGTGCGGAGACTAAGCACGCAGGACCGTGCACCAAGGAACGGAAGTGCCTCGTCTGCAAGGGCCCGGAAGCAACCGGGCACTCGTTCGGACAGCGCAACTGCCGCCAAGTAGGAGAAGGGGTAAAAAACCGACCTCGTCATGATTAATGTCCTTCAACAGAACCTTAATCACAGCCAGCTGGCCCAGGACATGCTGATGCAGACTGCTCGGAACGAAGGCTGCGACATAGTGTTGATCGCCGATCCATACCGGATTCCGGAGAACAACGGTAACTGGGTCGCGGATCCGACGGGCAGAGTTGCAGCAGTATCGGCAGGAAGATACCCTATCCAACGCATAATCGAGAATCGGCGGGATTACTTCGTCGTGGTCGAAATGCGTGGTATCGTTTTCTGCTCCGTGTATCTACCTCCTGTGGGGTCCGATTTGTCAGTGGAGGATTATCGACGCAAATGGACCGAAATTGCGTCGGTGATTCCGCGGAATCGGGACACCGTGATCGGCGGGGACGTCAACGCCTGGTCAGGAGCGTGGGGGATGGAACGCAGACACAACGATGGAGAACGAGTTCATAGGGGAGCAGTGGTGATGGATGCTATGGCATCACTTGAGCTAGTCTTGTTGAACCGGGGCAACCGGCCAACCTGGAGCAACAACAGTGGCCGTAGTTCCATTATCGACGTTTCCTTCTGCAGCTCGTCTCTTCTGGGGGAAAATAACTGGCGAGTCTGCGACGAAAATCCAAGTGACCACAATACTATCAAGTTTGCGGTCGGGAGGATGACGACGTAGCGTAACCTGGGACGCAGTGCACAGCAGGCTTCGGAGAGCAGATGGGCAACCCGGTATTTCAACAAGGACTTGTTCGTTGAAATTCTGGGGTCACTGGACATCTACAATCGCACCCTCTTGGCGGACGAGTTGACGCAGGTAATGTCAACTGCCTGCGACGCGACGATGCCGAGATTGCCAGCAGCACGGGGAGGACGAAGATCGGTGTACTGGTGGAATAACGAGATTTCTCAGTTACGTCGCACTTACATCGAGATGCGGAGAAGACTCAGGCGAGCCCGAACGGAAGAGCAGCGACAGGATCGCCGTCCGGCGTACACAGCAGCGAGAGCAGCACTGGAGCAAGCGGTCAAGCGGAGCAAGAAGGAGCAGGGCGATCAACTTCCGGAACAGCTGGGGCCCCACGGATTCGGATTCGGGCCAGGCTACAAAATCCGGAGGCAGATGTGGCAAGGAGCCCGAGTACCGATGGAACGGGATCCAGCCAAGCTGCAGCACATCGTCGGCGAACTTTTTCCGGTGCAACCGCCCATGGAATGGCCCACGGCAACAGGATTGACGGACGAGGACACGGCACGGGATGCCGTTACCGAGGGTGAGCTGGTGAGCATTGCAAAATCGCTCAATCCCCAGCGTGCCCCAGGAGACGACAACATTCCGAACGTGGCCTTGATTGCGGCGATGACGGCGTTTCCACGCGTCTTCATGAGAACGTTCCAGCATTACATCGATTCCGGCCACTTCCCCGTCGAATGGAAGAGTCAACGGCTAGTGCTGTTCTCGAAGGCCGGGAAACCACCCGGAGAATCATCGTCGTACCGGCCAATCTGCCTGCTGAGTGTTCTGGGAAAAGTATTGGAGCGACTCATACAGCGCAGACTTACGGAGCATCTGGATGCAACGGGCGGTCTCGCTGATGCCCAATACGGATTCAGGAAAGGACGCTCAACCATGGATGCCATCAACAGGGTGATTGCCAACGGAAGGGTTGCGCTCGACAAGAAGCGCAGGGGCGATCGACTGTGTGCGATGGTGACAATCGACGTGAAGAACGCCTTCAACACGGCCAACTGGACAGCGATCGGAGCAGCTCTGCAGCGAAGGAACACGCCACCGTACCTCCAGGCGTTGCTGCGGAACTACTTCACGAATCGCACGCTCCACTACGAAACGGATGAAGGAATGGTCTCGTTACCAGTATCGGCAGGTGTCCCGCAGGGCTCGGTTCTAGGACCAACACTGTGGAATGTTATGTACGATGACCTTCTTCGTTTGGAGCTGTTCGGAAAGCGTGCGGACATTATAGGGTTTGCTGATGATGTGGCGTTCACCCTTATAGGGAGGGACCCGCAGGAAATCAGCAACCTTGCTACGAGGAATCTGGAGATGATCGAGCGTTGGATGGATGGAGTGGGATTGAAGCTGGCCCATCAAAAGACCGGCTACATGATCTTCTGCACTCATCACAACCCGCAGGTAGGTCAACTACGTGCGGGGGGACACACGATCGTATCCACGGAATCGCTCAAGTACCTGGGGGTCGAGCTCTGCCGCAAACAGCACCACGGTCGGCATTTGGAGAAGGTTTGCAGCAAGGCATCACGTATCACGAATGTCTTGACCGCTCTGATGCCGAATAAGTGTGGCCCAAAAAGCAGCAGAAGGAGACCCTTGGTTAACGTTTGGAATAGCATTGTCCGTTACGCGGCACCATCGTGGGGACGGACGCTTCTTCAGAAGGACGTTCACCGGACCACGGTTCAGAGGACGCACCGCACAGGAGTTCTTCGAGTGGCCAGTGCCTTCCAAACGGTCTCCTACGATGCCGCTTGCGTGGTCGCAAGCACTATCCCGTTAGTCCTTCTCCTAGAGGAGGACATCCGCTGCCACGACGAAAAGGTAGCGAGGGGAAGTCCAGGACCAGACATACGAAAGCGGCAAAGGGAAGAGACCATGGGACGCTGGCAACAACAATGGACAGCCGGAGCGGGGCAGCCGAGATCGCCGGGGATGAAGACGAGGAGAATTATCCCGGACATTATGTCCTGGGTAAATCGCAAGCACGGAGAAATTGATTTCTATCTCTCTCAACTCTTTACAGGGCATGGGTTTCTCCGGAGCTACTTCGTCGAAAAAGGCATCCTCGACGGCTCGCCAAACTGCCCGGTGTGTGAACACCAAGTGGAAGATGTCGACCACGTAATGTTCCACTGTCCACGGTTTGCTCGATCCCAACACGAGATGCAGCAGCAGAGCCACACCCGCTTGACGATACAAAATCTTGCAGCGGAAATGTGTGCCAACAGCAACACATGGGAAGCAGTCCGGACCGCCGCAAGGACCATCTTCAGAAACCTCCAAGTGAGATGGAATGAGGAAAGTCCACCTACGGCCAGACGGAGACGACAACAACGACGGCGGAACACGGAACAAACGGGACCGCACCAAAGGATGACGACAACGGAAGCAGCAGCAGCAGCAACGAGTAACCAGAGCAGCAGCAGGAGCTAGACCCCACCGGAAGCAGCGGCTACGGACGGGCGGAATCAAGCAGCAGCAGCGGAAGGAAGGCACGAAGCAGCAGCAGCAGCAGAGACAACTAGGACGGATGACGCAGTGGCAGCATTGGAAAGCAGCAGCGCGTCAACAGGATGGGTGCATCGCACAAACGTTCCTGCATGGAGTACTACGCACATCAAGCGCATCGGCAGGGTTCGGATCAGGTCGAGGAGTGGTTTAGTTAGGGTCGCATCGGCTGCCGGGTCCGCTTCACGGGCCCAGCGTCACGATGAATCCCACATAACCCATCTCGGAGGGATTGGTTTGTAGCCGCAAGCCGCCCTTCGAGGTGGGTACCTTTTGAAGGTTCCCTACCCGTTAACAAAAAAAAAAAAAAAAAAAAAAACGTTTTCATAATAATACCTGACCTATAACGAAGTAATAACGAATTAAGGAAGAAAAGATTTATATTAAGTGCTTCATGGAATTTTATCAATAGAATTATCCACAGATTAAAAATTATATTAAAGGGGGGATTGTAACATATGACTTTATTTATACACCTTTGGCAATCGACCTTACAGGGAAACACACATGATAAGCTGCGGAGAGCCCACTTTTGGAAATCGGGCAAGCGAATATGAAAGTAGGGAAGGTTGATACGGAAACACCCAATATGTTAGCAAATCGCCCAATATAGATACGAAATCACGTGCAATTGATATAAAGTTGCAAGTATAAAGTCGGAGAGTTGAAAAATGTAAACAAATATTTTTAAAATAATTTTTAATTAAATTAAGTAGTTGGTGCATTCGAAAATCGTATCAAAATTATTGTTTAATAATATAATTATAATATTATCTCGCTCAAACTGAAATTGCGAACTATAACTGTAAACTGTATTTCAAAAACATGCTAAAATTCAAATTGGAGATTTAAACCAGTGCCTATATACACCCGTGTTCAAAACTGTTCTGTTGAGAAGGCTAAAATTCGTTGGGATATAGAAAATATTTCATATTGGTCTACAAGCGAAGCGTCTACAAGTTTACGGATTAATCTTTGGCAAATTTTGTGTGCTTTGTGGATATTTACAAAATAGCATAACGTACGTTAGTTTTTGGTGTATACAATCATGCCCCTGAAGGTATGTATACGTTTAAAATAGTTCAATAGTTCATTTAAAATAGTGTCAAAGTTTAAAATTTCCGTGCCTTTTCATGTCTTGCAGGCGCTTGAGTACAAAAGGAGTAATTTCTTTGCCGATGAATTTTTGCTTCAAGACCGTACCGTGTAAGAATAAAGTAAGTTACAATCGAGCAAAGGACTGAGGCAAACTAACTGTAACTAAAATCGGCAATTTTTAATTTTATATAAGCAAACATGTGCTCTAGCCAAAGCTCTGAACTAGCTCAAAGTGCGAACGGGGCAGTGCAAGCACTTCGACGTCGAAAGACTACGAGCAACGAAGATAGAGCGCGTGGTAACAACGTATGAAAATGGAGCAACTCATGCTGCCAATAGCCAAATGCTGAATATAAAACTAACGACAGTTTACGGTATTGTCAAAAAATACCAAACAGCATTTCAGATCAAAGCCAAGAAACGTGGTGGCAACGGGCAGAAAATATTATCGCAGCAAGCCATAAGCGATATTCAATGCTGGATGAATGACGATTGTACGCTGACGCTAAAATCACTCGCACAAAAATTGTTGCAGGAACACGGTGTGCGAGTTTCCACTACCACCCTAGCGAGGGAAATAAAAGGCTTCAACTACCCCTTGAAGATGGTGAAGCTAATACCGGAGCGGCGTAACGCACCGACGACCATCGAGGATCGGAAAATGTACGCCACACAATTTTATGGCGTGGCGCGCGAAGTTGGATTTAATGTCAGCATGCGCACGCTTAAAGGACGATCTTGGAAAGGTACGCCGGCCACCGCCACCGTACCACAAACTACGTAATATAATTAAAAATTATTTTAAAAATATTTGTTTACATTTTTCAACTCTCGAACCGACAAGTATATACCCAGCATTCAATCCGCCTCGCCAATCTGACATTTTATATCAATTGCACGCGATTTCCTATCTATATTGGGCGATTTGCTAACATATTGGGTGTTTCCGTATCAACCTTCCCTACTTTCATATCCGCTTGCCCGATTTCCAAAAGTGGGCTCTCCGCAGCTTATCATGTGTGTTTCCCTGTATATCAATTGCACGCGATTTCGTATCTATATTGGGCGATTTGCTAACATATTGGGTGTTTCCGTATCAACCTTCCCTACTTTCATATTCGCTTGCCCGATTTCCAAAAGTGGGCTCTCCGCAGCTTATCATGTGTGTTTCCCTGTATGGAATTGTTAATTGGGTTGCCGCACACACACATGAAGAGGCGCAGGAGCAGACCGCTTAGGGAAGGCAACGGGGATTCGATGTTCGACTATCGACGGGAGCAGAACGACCTGGCACGATACTACACTATGCAATAAACTAACCAAACCTTGCACTTCGAAAGTATAACAAAATATGACGGCCAAAGAATGACGGTGCTGTCAAAATGGTTTTGACACAAAGATATTCCATAAGCTCGGCGTGTACATCAAGGTCCCTTTAGGAGACCAGGTCGAATATTAGCGAGTTTTGCCAAAATTCTTCTTCAGATATTTTGACATAAGCGGGTGGGGGTCTTAGGTTTACAACACTGGTTTTATGTGTATAGTCAATGTGTCATAATGCATAACAAAATAATGATGGTAAAATATACATATTACTCAAATCATTGGTACGAAATTGTTATTATTTTATCGATGTAAAATTTGTTTGAAGCATGCAAATATTTAAACATGGATTTTAACTTCTCTCTATCTCTCTTTTTGCCTTAACGTCCTCTAAGGCCAGCCAGCCATTTCTAACTTATTACACTTATTTTTACCATGTAGTCGGATAATCAGTCCTTGCTACGTTTCGGATTAGATGTAAACTTATTTTACTTTAATTGATGCATGCACAGGGGGTGCAGTAGAAAGCTTCTTTTCCAGATGGGGTGTTACGCTATACCTGAAGATGTGATATGCGTTTTCTTTTTTATGCTGTATATGGCATTTATAGGTATACATGTTTGGAGCTTTCAAGAATAACTTTAACAAGATCAACCATATCGAACGTACCCTCCAGCCACCTTATCCCTTCAACATTTTTACCTAAAATGAAAATAGCTTTGCAATTTAAACAGTCGGTGTATCTTTGCTTAGGTATTTGGTATGCTGTCAAACGCCCCCACCCTTGTCAAACGATGTTTTCTTGTTTTACGTCTTCTTGAATGTCAAAATGCTCTACATTCCACCACCTGGTCTTTTTAAATAGCCTTGGTGTACATACACAACGCGGAGCACGTCGAATTTCGGCAATGTGTGAAAAGAGCGAGACAAGAACATGTTTGACGAACGATAAAACAGAGATAGCTTGTGTTGACACGCAAAAGATAGGCCAACGAGGGTTGAAAGGGGATGAAACGAGGTGAAACGCATGAAAGCTTGACCGCTGGGAATGTTCAATTTGTTTATTTTTTAATTTTAAATTATCAATATTTGTGTTATAAATTATTAGTAAAATAAAGTTTAGTAAATTCAGCACAATTAAATCGGGAATGAAACATTCTTATGTAGCTAAAAACCAACACAGGCCAACACCAACCAAACCAACAGAGTACAGCTCTACTACTGATAGAAGAGCAGGAGGAGGAGGAAGAATCGCGATCAGAAAACTGCCGGATCTGGGTTACGGATTTCTTTTTGGAAAGGGAAGATGTGTGGAACCGATTGTTAAAGGCAATCGATGGAGAAGGTGCCAACAACCGGATGAACGATTTTCTGCGACTCAATCGGGAGGAGTTCCTTCATGTTTGTCTTTAATCGGTCCAAAAATATGCAGAGTAGATACAACAATGCGTAAAGCAATAACTGCTAAGTAACGGCTTGCCATCGCGCTTCGCTTTTTGGCCTCTGGGGACTCATATGAATCGCTATCCTTTATGTTTAGGGTAAGTTATTTTAAGCAATTAACTTATATACTCTTTTATTAACTAATGATTAACTTCAGGTCTCAAGTCCATCTGTATCCCGGACCGTGCAGGAAATTTGTGAACATATAATACACGAGGTAAAGGAATATGTGAAGGTATTGTATATTTTCCATATTATCAATAATGTAATTACGTTCTTATTAACTAAGTCATAATTAGTGTAATGTGGGAACAGCACGCGTTTTTCACATAGCAGTATTAATCCGAATGATCCCTCAGCATGCTGAACTGATTATTCCGTGTTTGATGTTCCAATGCAAAATAAGTATCTCAGTTGTAACTTCATAGTGGGAGACTAACACATTTGATCCTGCTAAATTACACCTCAGCCTTAACAAATGCGTTGTTGTCGTCGTCGTCTAAAAAGAAAAAAAGATCATTCAAGGACCTCTTACATTGTGTAGTGTTTTCAAAGGTCTCAAAAATATCTTTTTGTATATATCTGGTGGCTCTGATAAGAGCCGATAAGCTGTGACAATAGGTTTTTGTCATGATTTTCTGTTCACACTGTGAACAAGGAGGATAGGTCATAAGATGGGGAGTGGTCTTCACATACGTGGTCCGGATCACACGTGGTCATGGTCGCAGGAGCCAGGGGCGTTGAATATCGCTACTTCCTCGTTCAACGTAGCTGTAACAGCTTCAATGAGCCGGTCACAGAACGCTGGGTTACTTTGTTCGTAGGCAGCGACTCGCGCCTCTACAAAGTTGCCCAGAGCTCTGGCCTTTGTCATTGGACGAGGAGTAGTGTTCGTTAAACGTTTCAGGGCTCCCAAGCACTCCGCAATCTGCTCGGAACGACTCGTTTGCGTCCGCTTCCGCTTCGGCTGGAGAGTTCGTCCCGGCAGCATGGCCGATGTAGATGGAGCCGGTGATTCGCCTTCCAGATTCGCCTGCAATGATAGAAATAATAACATATTACATTAAATGATAACGATGGTGTTTTACAACAGATTTTAACATAACATTTATGATTTTGATGTTATATCTTTTCAGCTGCCTTCCAATAAATCAGAATGGTTGAAGATTTTAAAGGGATTCGAAGAACAATGGAATTTCCCGCATGTCAATGGTGTCATCGACGGTAAACATGTCCCTTTAAAAGCACCAGCGAATTCCGGAAGCCAGTTTTACAATTACAAACACAATTTTAGTATTGTGTTGTTAGCAATAGCGGACTCAAATTACAACTTTCTTTTCGCTGACGTCGGTTGCCAGGGGAGAATATCGGATGGCGGTGTTTTAGCAAACAGTCCTATATACCCAAAACTGGATCGCAAGGAGTTAAATATTCCCGATCCGGAAATTCTACAAGTTCCCTACAAGATCGAAGTGCCATTCTACTTTCTAGGGGATCAAGCGTTTGCCATGAAAGAGTATTGTCTGCGGCCATTTGGAGGCATGCATGCTGCATGCATGCATGTTAAATGTTTACATGTTAACAAACACTTAGCACGGCACCTCATGTTAAATATGTTGAAGATAGGCAATTATTACCCCTCAATAGCCCATAGTTCGACGAGATAGGTGTGACATTTGCGGTGCAGGGAGGCAACCATTGCCCAACCTTGTAAACTAACTAATTACAATTTAAGTCCGCCAATAGACGTACAAGCATACAGAGCACATGTGATTCTCTTCAGTGTAGTGTACATAATCCGAAATCCCAGCAACGCTTATACTGCGTATTCCCCACTCCAGCAGGTTATGGGCCCAGCACGGATATAATTATCCTGGGAAAGTTCGATTGTACAGTGAAGAAAGGCTAGTTTTGCTACAGGAACGTGCGCGTCGGTTTTTGTGTGTTGTACGGCATAGTGTGTGAAACAAAATGGCGGAACCCGGCAAACTCTCGTTTGCAAAATTGAACAATTCGAACTACAGCACCTGGAAGTTTCGAATGGAAATGCTTCTCATTCGTGAAGAAACATGGTATGTGATCGCTGATCCAAAACCGGAGTCACCACCGGAGAAATGGGTCAAGGATGACTGCAAGGCGCGTGCCACGATGGGGCTTTGCATCGAGGATAACCAAGTGAATTTGGTAAAAGACATAGCTTTGGCAAAAGAGTTTTGGGACAAATTGCGTTCGTTTCACGAGAAGACGACTGCAACGTCGCGAGTGTCGGTTCTAAGTAAAATCTGTGACATGAAGCTGATCGAGGGTGGCGATATGGATAAACATTTGATGGATCTCGAGAGTTTATTTGACAAACTCACAATAGCGGGTCTGGTGCTTCAGCCAGAGCTACGAGTCGCAATGATTCACCGGAGCCTGCCGGAATCATATGGTGGGCTGGTGACTGCATTGGAGAGTCGCCCGGATTCCGAATTAACGGTGGAAGTCGTTAAGTCGAAGTTGCTCGACGAAAGTGAGCGAAGGAAAGATCGATCAGGGAACACCAGCGAACTGAAGGCCATGAAGGGATACGTGAAACAAAGCCACAAAACAGTGTGTTACAAGTGCGGTAAGCCGGGTCATTTGAAAAGAAACTGTCGTTTCAAGGAACAAAAACAAAATGGCTCCCGCGCGGAGTGTAACAGTATGTGTTTCTTGTCTGGTTCATATCAGACAAATGGGTGGCTGATCGATAGTGGTGCGAGTTGCCACATGACCAGTGATAAGAAATTCTTCGAAAAGCTTGTTCAACAAAAGGGTCCTAGCGTCGCTTTGGCCGATGGGAACATTACCGAAGCAAGCGGTATTGGTTATGGAATGGTGCGTTGTGTTGGTGCAAATGGCGGCGTCATGAACATTACGTTAAAAGAC
Organism: Anopheles funestus; assembly: GCF_943734845.2. Classification (NCBI taxonomy): domain Eukaryota; kingdom Metazoa; phylum Arthropoda; class Insecta; order Diptera; family Culicidae; genus Anopheles; species Anopheles funestus. The sequence goes on from NC_064599.1 coordinate 50,237,730, forward strand.
GTCTTATATGTTCCGACGTTGGCAACAGGGCTCATTTCAGTGGACAAAATGGTTGCCAGTGGATACACAGTGGCTTTCAAATCGAATGGGTGTGAGGTCAATGATACGAACAATAAGCTAATGCTTAGATGTGAACGCAGTGATTGCTTGTATGGGTTGAGGTTAGTTGAAGTGTCCAAAATGGCCGAGAAAAAGACACACAATACAAATTGCAAGCACACGTGGCATCGTCGATTTGGTCATCGCGATTTATGCGTCATCCCGAAAATATTGAACGAGAAACTGGCTACCGGAATGAAAATCGTGGACTGCGGTGTTCAGGAATCCTGTGAAATTTGCATCAAGGGTAAATCAGCGAGAAATCCATTTCCAAAGGCATCGGAAATAAAATCGGCAAAGGTGTTGGATTTAATACACACAGATCTATGTGGTCCGATGCGGACAACAACGCCAGGAGGGAAAAGAGAGGAAGTCTGACGCTGCAGAGAAAATCAAAGAGTATGTGCGTTTTGTGGAAAATCTCTTTGCTCGGAAGCCGAGAATAATACGATCCGATGGTGGAGGCGAGTACGTCAACGACAATTTACGTATTTTCTACGCAAAGCAAGGCATAAAGGCACAATACACAACAGCTCATTCACCGCAACAGAACGGTGTGGCAGAGAGGAAGAATCGCTCTCTAGAGGAAATGGCAACCTCGATGCTCCTTGGCGCAGAGCTTGACAAATGGTACTGGGGTGAAGCGGTTATGACAGCAGCATACTTACAGAACAGATTACCTACGCGTTCTATAAGTACGACCCCGTGCGAGAAGTGGTTTGGAAGGAAGCCAGAATTAGGATATCTTAAGGTGTATGGTTGTCCAGCATACGTACACATTCCAAGTGTCAACAGAGGAAAGTTTGACAGTAAGGCGAGAAAGTTGATTTTTATTGGATATTCTGATGAGCACAAAGGATATCGTTTCGTGGATACAGAAACGAATAAAATCACAATCAGCCGGGACGCAAAATTCCTGGAGGGTGATGGTGCTACGACCAATGCGAAATCAACTGAAAGGAAATTAAAGAAAACGCCTGTAAAATCAGTGAAATCAGATACTCAAGGCTATTCTCCTTTGGATAGTGTTGTGGAAAACTACATTACAGGGAAACACACATGATAAGCTGCGGAGAGCCCACTTTTGGAAATCGGGCAAGCGGATATGAAAGTAGGGAAGGTTGATACGGAAACACCCAACATGTTAGCAAATCGCCCAATATAGATAGGAAATCGCGTGCAATTGATATAAAATGTCAGATTGGCGAGGCGGATTGAATGCTGGTTATATACTTGTCGGTTCAAGAGTTGAAAAATGTAAACAAACATTTTAAAAATATTTTTTAATTATATTACGTAATTGGTGCATTCGAAAATCGTATCAAAATTATTGTTTAATAATATAATTATAATATTATCTCGCTCAAACTGAAATTGCGAACTATAACTGTAAACTGTATTTCAAAAACATGCTAAAATTCAAATTGGAGATTTAAACCAGTGCCTATATACACCCGTGTACAAAACTGTTCTGTTGAGAAGGCTAAAATTCGTTGGGATATAGAAAATATTTCATATTGGTCTACAAGCGAAGCGTCTACAGTTTTACGGATTAATCTTTGGCAAATTTTGTGTGCTTTGTGGATATTTACAAAATAGCATAACGTACGTTAGTTTTTGGTGTATACAATCATGCCCCTGAAGGTATGTATACGTTTAAAATAGTTCAATAGTTCATTTAAAATAGTGTCAAAGTTTAAAATTTCCGTGCCTTTTCATGTCTTGCAGGCGCTTGAGTACAAAAGGAGTAATTTCTTTGCCGATGAATTTTTGCTTCAAGACCGTACCGTGTAAGAATAAAGTAAGTTACAATCGAGCAAAGGACTGAGGCAAACTAACTGTAACTAAAATCGGCAATTTTTAATTTTATATAAGCAAACATGAGCTCTAGCCAAAGCTCTGAACTAGCTCAAAGTGCGAACGGGGCAGTGCAAGCACTTCGACGTCGAAAGACTACGAGCAACGAAGATAGAGCGCGTGGTAACAACGTATGAAAATGGAGCAACTCATGCTGCCATTAGCCAAATGCTGAATATAAAACTAACGACAGTTTACGGTATTGTCAAAAAATACCAAACAGCATTTCAGGTCGAAGCCAAGAAACGTGGTGGCAATGGGCACAAAATATTATCGCAGCAAGCCATAAGCGATATTCAATGCTGGATCAATGACGATTGTACGGTGACGCTAAAATTACTCGCACAAAAATTGTTGCAGGAACACGGTGTGCGAGTTTCCACTACCACCCTAGCAAGGGAAATAAAAGGCTTCAACTACCCCTTGAAGATGGTGAAGCTAATACCGGAGCGGCGTAACGCACCGACGACCATCGAGGATCGGAAAATGTACGCCACACAATTTTATGGCGTGGCTCGCGAAGTTGGATTTAATGTCAGCATGCGCACGCTTAAAGAACGATCTCGGAAAGGTACGCCGGCCACCGCCACCGTACCACAAACTACGTAATATAATTACAGGGAAACACACATGATAAGCTGCGGAGAGCCCACTTTTGGAAATCGCGCAAGCGAATATGAAAGTGCGGAAGGTTGATACGGAAACACCCAATATGTTAGCAAATCGCCCAATATAGATACGAAATCGCGTGCAATTGATATAAAATGTCAGATTGGCGAGGCGGATTGAATGCTGCGTATATACTTGTCGGTTCGAGAGTTGAAAAATGTAAACAAATATTTTTAAAATAATTTTTAGTTAAATTAAGTAGTTTGTGCTTTCGAAAATCGAATCAAAATTATTGTTTAATAATATTATTATAATATTATCTCACTCAAACTGAAATTGCGAACTATAACTGTAAACTGTATTTCAAAAACATGCTAAAATTCAAATTGAAGATTTCAACCAGTGCCTATATACACCCGTGTTCAAAACTGTTCTGTTGAGAGGGCTAAAATTCGTTGGGATATAGAAAATATTTCATATTGGTCTACAAGCGAAGCGTCTACAGTTTTACGGATTAATCTTTGGCAAATTTTGTGTGCTTTGTGGATATTTACAAAATAGCATAACGTACGTTAGTTTTTGGTGTATACAATCATGCCCCTGAAGGTATGTATACGTTTAAAATAGTTCAATAGTTCATTTAAAATAGTGTAAAAGTTTAAAATTTCCGTGCCTTTTCATGTCTTGCAGGCGCCTGAGTACGAAAGGAGTAATTTCTTTGCCGATGAATTTTTGCTTCAAGAACGTACCGTGTAAAAGTAAAGTAAGTTACAATCGAGCAAGGGACTGAGGCAAACTAACTGTAACTAAAATCGGCAATTTTTAATTTTATATAAGCAAACATGAGCTCTAGCCAAAGCTCTGAACTAGCTCAAAGTGCAAACGGGGCAGTGCAAGCACTTCGACGTCGAAAGACTACGAGCAACGAAGATAGAGAGCGCGTGGTAACGGCGTATGAAAATGCAGCAACTCATGCTGCCATTAGCCAAATGCTGAATATAAAACTAACGACAGTTTACGGTATTGTCAAAAAATACCAAACAGCACCAAGAGCGGCGTAACGCACCGACGACCATCGAGGATCGGAAAATGTACGCCACACAATTTTATGGCGTGGCGCGCGAAGTTGGATTTAATGTCAGCATGCGCACGCTTAAAGGACGATCTCGGAAAGGTACGCCGGCCACCGCCACCGTACCACAAACTACGTAATATAATTAAAAAATATTTTTTTAAATGTTTGTTTACATTTTTCAACTCTTGAACCGACCAATATATACCCAGCATTCAAACCGCCTCGCCAATCTGACATTTTATATCAATTGCACGCGATTTCGTATCTATATTGGGCGATTTGCTAAAATATTGGGTGTTTCCGTATCAACCTTCCGCACTTTCATATTCGCTTGCGCGATTTCCAAAAGTGGGCTCTCCGCAGCTTATCATGTGTGTTTCCCTGTAAAAAATATTTTTAAAATGTTTGTTTACATTTTTCAACTCTTGAACCGACAAGTATATACCCAGCATTCAATCCGCCTCGCCAATCTGACATTTTATATCAATTGCACGCGATTTCCTATCTATATTGGGCGATTTGCTAACATATTGGGTGTTTCCGTATCAACCTTCCCTACTTTCATATCCGCTTGCCCGATTTCCAAAAGTGGGCTCTCCGCAGCTTATCATGTGTGTTTCCCTGTATATCAATTGCACGCGATTTCGTATCTATATTGGGCGATTTGCTAACATATTGGGTGTTTCCGTATCAACCTTCCCTACTTTCATATTCGCTTGCCCGATTTCCAAAAGTGGGCTCTCCGCAGCTTATCATGTGTGTTTCCCTGTATGGAATTGTTAATTGGGTTGCCGCACACACACATGAAGAGGCGCAGGAGCAGACCGCTTAGGGAAGGCAACGGGGATTCGATGTTCGACTATCGACGGGAGCAGAACGACCTGGCACGATACTACACTATGCAATAAACTAACCAAACCTTGCACTTCGAAAGTATAACAAAATATGACGGCCAAAGAATGACGGTGCTGTCAAAATGGTTTTGACACAAAGATATTCCATAAGCTCGGCGTGTACATACACAACGCGGAGCACGTCGAATTTCTGCAATGTGTGAAAAGAGCGAGACAAGAACATGTTTGACGAACGATAAAACAGAGATAGCTTGTGTTGACACGCAAAAGATAGGCCAACGAGGGTTGAAAGGGGATGAAACGAGGTGAAACGCATGAAAGCTTGACCGCTGGGAATGTTCAATTTGTTTATTTTTTAATTTTAAATTATCAATATTTGTGTTATAAATTATTAGTAAAATAAAGTTTAGTAAATTCAGCACAATTAAATCGGGAATGAAACATTCTTATGTAGCTAAAAACCAACACAGGCCAACACCAACCAAACCAACAGAGTACAGCTCTACTACTGATAGAAGAGCAGGAGGAGGAGGAAGAATCGCGATCAGAAAACTGCCGGATCTGGGTTACGGATTTCTTTTTGGAAAGGGAAGATGTGTGGAACCGATTGTTAAAGGCAATCGATGGAGAAGGTGCCAACAACCGGATGAACGATTTTCTGCGACTCAATCGGGAGGAGTTCCTTCATGTTTGTCTTTAATCGGTCCAAAAATATGCAGAGTAGATACAACAATGCGTAAAGCAATAACTGCTAAGTAACGGCTTGCCATCGCGCTTCGCTTTTTGGCCTCTGGGGACTCATATGAATCGCTATCCTTTATGTTTAGGGTAAGTTATTTTAAGCAATTAACTTATATACTCTTTTATTAACTAATGATTAACTTCAGGTCTCAAGTCCATCTGTATCCCGGACCGTGCAGGAAATTTGTGAACATATAATACACGAGGTAAAGGAATATGTGAAGGTATTGTATATTTTCCATATTATCAATAATGTAATTACGTTCTTATTAACTAAGTCATAATTAGTGTAATGTGGGAACAGCACGCGTTTTTCACATAGCAGTATTAATCCGAATGATCCCTCAGCATGCTGAACTGATTATTCCGTGTTTGATGTTCCAATGCAAAATAAGTATCTCAGTTGTAACTTCATAGTGGGAGACTAACACATTTGATCCTGCTAAATTACACCTCAGCCTTAACAAATGCGTTGTTGTCGTCGTCGTCTAAAAAGAAAAAAAGATCATTCAAGGACCTCTTACATTGTGTAGTGTTTTCAAAGGTCTCAAAAATATCTTTTTGTATATATCTGGTGGCTCTGATAAGAGCCGATAAGCTGTGACAATAGGTTTTTGTCATGATTTTCTGTTCACACTGTGAACAAGGAGGATAGGTCATAAGATGGGGAGTGGTCTTCACATACGTGGTCCGGATCACACGTGGTCATGGTCGCAGGAGCCAGGGGCGTTGAATATCGCTACTTCCTCGTTCAACGTAGCTGTAACAGCTTCAATGAGCCGGTCACAGAACGCTGGGTTACTTTGTTCGTAGGCAGCGACTCGCGCCTCTACAAAGTTGCCCAGAGCTCTGGCCTTTGTCATTGGACGAGGAGTAGTGTTCGTTAAACGTTTCAGGGCTCCCAAGCACTCCGCAATCTGCTCGGAACGACTCGTTTGCGTCCGCTTCCGCTTCGGCTGGAGAGTTCGTCCCGGCAGCATGGCCGATGTAGATGGAGCCGGTGATTCGCCTTCCAGATTCGCCTGCAATGATAGAAATAATAACATATTACATTAAATGATAACGATGGTGTTTTACAACAGATTTTAACATAACATTTATGATTTTGATGTTATATCTTTTCAGCTGCCTTCCAATAAATCAGAATGGTTGAAGATTTTAAAGGGATTCGAAGAACAATGGAATTTCCCGCATGTCAATGGTGTCATCGACGGTAAACATGTCCCTTTAAAAGCACCAGCGAATTCCGGAAGCCAGTTTTACAATTACAAACACAATTTTAGTATTGTGTTGTTAGCAATAGCGGACTCAAATTACAACTTTCTTTTCGCTGACGTCGGTTGCCAGGGGAGAATATCGGATGGCGGTGTTTTAGCAAACAGTCCTATATACCCAAAACTGGATCGCAAGGAGTTAAATATTCCCGATCCGGAAATTCTACAAGTTCCCTACAAGATCGAAGTGCCATTCTACTTTCTAGGGGATCAAGCGTTTGCCATGAAAGAGTATTGTCTGCGGCCATTTGGAGGCATGCATGCTGCATGCATGCATGTTAAATGTTTACATGTTAACAAACACTTAGCACGGCACCTCATGTTAAATATGTTGAAGATAGGCAATTATTACCCCTCAATAGCCCATAGTTCGACGAGATAGGTGTGACATTTGCGGTGCAGGGAGGCAACCATTGCCCAACCTTGTAAACTAACTAATTACAATTTAAGTCCGCCAATAGACGTACAAGCATACAGAGCACATGTGATTCTCTTCAGTGTAGTGTACATAATCCGAAATCCCAGCAACGCTTATACTGCGTATTCCCCACTCCAGCAGGTTATGGGCCCAGCACGGATATAATTATCCTGGGAAAGTTCGATTGTACAGTGAAGAAAGGCTAGTTTTGCTACAGGAACGTGCGCGTCGGTTTTTGTGTGTTGTACGGCATAGTGTGTGAAACAAAATGGCGGAACCCGGCAAACTCTCGTTTGCAAAATTGAACAATTCGAACTACAGCACCTGGAAGTTTCGAATGGAAATGCTTCTCATTCGTGAAGAAACATGGTATGTGATCGCTGATCCAAAACCGGAGTCACCACCGGAGAAATGGGTCAAGGATGACTGCAAGGCGCGTGCCACGATGGGGCTTTGCATCGAGGATAACCAAGTGAATTTGGTAAAAGACATAGCTTTGGCAAAAGAGTTTTGGGACAAATTGCGTTCGTTTCACGAGAAGACGACTGCAACGTCGCGAGTGTCGGTTCTAAGTAAAATCTGTGACATGAAGCTGATCGAGGGTGGCGATATGGATAAACATTTGATGGATCTCGAGAGTTTATTTGACAAACTCACAATAGCGGGTCTGGTGCTTCAGCCAGAGCTACGAGTCGCAATGATTCACCGGAGCCTGCCGGAATCATATGGTGGGCTGGTGACTGCATTGGAGAGTCGCCCGGATTCCGAATTAACGGTGGAAGTCGTTAAGTCGAAGTTGCTCGACGAAAGTGAGCGAAGGAAAGATCGATCAGGGAACACCAGCGAACTGAAGGCCATGAAGGGATACGTGAAACAAAGCCACAAAACAGTGTGTTACAAGTGCGGTAAGCCGGGTCATTTGAAAAGAAACTGTCGTTTCAAGGAACAAAAACAAAATGGCTCCCGCGCGGAGTGTAACAGTATGTGTTTCTTGTCTGGTTCATATCAGACAAATGGGTGGCTGATCGATAGTGGTGCGAGTTGCCACATGACCAGTGATAAGAAATTCTTCGAAAAGCTTGTTCAACAAAAGGGTCCTAGCGTCGCTTTGGCCGATGGGAACATTACCGAAGCAAGCGGTATTGGTTATGGAATGGTGCGTTGTGTTGGTGCAAATGGCGGCGTCATGAACATTACGTTAAAAGACGTCTTATATGTTCCGACGTTGGCAACAGGGCTCATTTCAGTGGACAAAATGGTTGCCAGTGGATACACAGTGGCTTTCAAATCGAATGGGTGTGAGGTCAATGATACGAACAATAAGCTAATGCTTAGATGTGAACGCAGTGATTGCTTGTATGGGTTGAGGTTAGTTGAAGTGTCCAAAATGGCCGAGAAAAAGACACACAATACAAATTGCAAGCACACGTGGCATCGTCGATTTGGTCATCGCGATTTATGCGTCATCCCGAAAATATTGAACGAGAAACTGGCTACTGGAATGAAAATCGTGGACTGCGGTGTTCAGGAATCCTGTGAAATTTGCATCAAGGGTAAATCAGCGAGAAATCCATTTCCAAAGGCATCGGAAATAAAATCGGCAAAGGTGTTGGATTTAATACACACAGATCTATGTGGTCCGATGCGGACAACAACGCCAGGAGGGAAAAGAGAGGAAGTCTGACGCTGCAGAGAAAATCAAAGAGTATGTGCGTTTTGTGGAAAATCTCTTTGCTCGGAAGCCGAGAATAATACGATCCGATGGTGGAGGCGAGTACGTCAACGACAATTTACGTATTTTCTACGCAAAGCAAGGCATAAAGGCACAATACACAACAGCTCATTCACCGCAACAGAACGGTGTGGCAGAGAGGAAGAATCGCTCTCTAGAGGAAATGGCAACCTCGATGCTCCTTGGCGCAGAGCTTGACAAATGGTACTGGGGTGAAGCGGTTATGACAGCAGCATACTTACAGAACAGATTACCTACGCGTTCTATAAGTACGACCCCGTGCGAGAAGTGGTTTGGAAGGAAGCCAGAATTAGGATATCTTAAGGTGTATGGTTGTCCAGCATACGTACACATTCCAAGTGTCAACAGAGGAAAGTTTGACAGTAAGGCGAGAAAGTTGATTTTTATTGGATATTCTGATGAGCACAAAGGATATCGTTTCGTGGATACAGAAACGAATAAAATCACAATCAGCCGGGACGCAAAATTCCTGGAGGGTGATGGTGCTACGACCAATGCGAAATCAACTGAAAGGAAATTAAAGAAAACGGCCGGTAAAATCAGTGAAATCAGATACTCAAGGCTATTCTTCTTTGGATAGTGTTGTGGAAAACTACATTACATCGAGCCCAACAAACGAAACCATAGAGGAGGAAGTTGCGGAGGAGGCGAGCGAAGACAGTCTATTTTTCGATACGACTGACGTTGATGAAGCTGAGGATCTGACGGCTTCATTGGAAGTAGACAACACCGATCAACTGGGAGAAGGTGACGTGACGTCATTAAGACGTTCCAGCCGTGTAAATCGCGGTGAACTGCCGAGTAAGCTGAGCGACTTCGTAGTGGGAGTTGCAGCGCACACGGCAGAGGAGCCAACATGCTACAAGGAGGCGATTTCGAGTGCAAATCGTAATTCGTGGAAACAGGCGATGGACAGCGAGATCCAATCGCACAAGCAGAATCAGACTTGGGAATTAGTTCAGCTTCCCGAAGGGAAACGAGCATTTGGCAGTAAATGGGTCTACAAGCAGAAGCGCAACGAGTCGGACGAGATCGTGCGGTACAAAGCACGGATAGTAGCCCAAGGGTACAACCAACGATATGGAGAGGATTACGATGAAGTTTACGCACCGGTCACGAAGCATACTACTCTCCGCACATTGCTGGTGCTAGCTGGTAAGAAAAATCTTTATTTGCAGCATCTGGACGTACGTACTGCTTATCTCTACGGAGAGATAGATGAAGAGATCTTCATGCGTCAGCCCCACGGATACGAGGTTCCTGGAAAGGAGGAGTTAGTGTGTCAGCTGAGAAAAAGTATATACGGACTGAAACAATCTGCGCGATGCTGGAACGAGAAGCTCTCGGGTGTAGTGGGAGAACTGGGGTTCGTTGCAAGTTCTGCCGATCCATGTTTGTTCACGCGGGACAGAAACGGTGAAACGGTATATATTATTGTATACGTTGACGATATTCTTGTAGGTTGTGAAAACAAGAAAACTATATCAGGAGTGTATGAGGACTTGAAAGAACATTTTGAAATTGTTTGTCTCGGTGATGTAAAGTTCTTTCTAGGGCTAGAAGTTCATAAGGAAAACGGTGTTTACAGTATCGGGTTAACTAATTACATCAACAAGCTAGTGAACAGGATAGGACTTAGTGATGCGAAAACTGTAAAAACACCAATGGACCAAGGTTATTTGAAAAATGTAAATGAAAGCGAATTACTAGAAGATAGTACTAAGTACCGATCTGTGGTGGGAGCACTATTGTACGTAGCCGTTTGTGCACGGCCGGATCTTATGACAACAGCTACGATACTGGGAAGGAAGTTTAGTGCCCCAACGGAAAGTGATTGGGTGGCAGCCAAGCGTGCTGTTAGATATCTTAAAGGTACCAAATCTTGGATGTTAAAGCTAGGTAATGAGCACGATAGAATCGACTGCAGTGATTTAGTCGCATTTTCCGATGCGGACTGGGCGGGAGATTCTTCTACGCGAAAATCAACAACTGGTTTCGTGGTATATTTCTCAGGAGGAGCAGTATCCTGGGCAAGTCGTCAGCAGGGCAATGTTACACTATACACTATGGAAGCAGAGTACGTTGCATTGGCAGAGACCTGCCAAGAGGTATTGTGGTTACGCCGCCTTCTAGGTGATCTAGGAGAAGTCCAACGTAACGCAACAATAGTGAATGGGGACAACCAGGCTTGTCTTTTGTTTGCTCGTTCAGAGAAATCTAGCAAGCGCTCCAAGCATATCGAAACGAGACATCATTTCGTGCGGGACCTATGTCAACAGGGAGATGTTGAACTAAAGTATTGTCCTACGGATCAAATGAACGCGGATATATTAACAAAGCCATTAGGTGCAGTAAAACACCATATGTTCGCGAGTAGTTTGGGGTTAATATAGAAAACAGTTGAGGACTACTAATTGAGGAGGAGTGTTGAAGATAGGCAATTATTACCCCTCAATAGCCCATAGTTCGACGAGATAGGTGTGACATTTGCGGTGCAGGGAGGCAACCATTGCCCAACCTTGTAAACTAACTAATTACAATTTAAGTCCGCCAATAGACGTACAAGCATACAGAGCACATGTGATTCTCTTCAGTGTAGTGTACATAATCCGAAATCCCAGCAACGCTTATACTGCGTATTCCCCACTCCAACAAAATAACCTACGGCCCTATCATCTGCCGCAACCTCAGAGAGCTACACAATAAAATTGTTATAAAATTGAATTACTTACACTATTTACTGTTGGTCGCTGTGCTGTCGTGTCGTGCACAAATGTCATATGCTCGAACGCGAACCAACAGTTTTGCAACACCTCACGCGATCCTGGAAATAATCATTAAAAAACAGTAAACATTATATAACTAAAACATTCTATAGATAAACATAACATAATATAGATTCGTAAATCATTCACCTGATCCGGTCACTTGGCGTCGTACTATTTCCTTCTTCGTGCGCCGGTAGGTATTCGTCAGATTCTTCCACTTTTGGTGGACGTCCTCTGATGAATGGCCCAAAGAAGAGCCTATTTCTACTCATACCTGGTGTCGGATCTCAGCATTTTTGTACTGGCGATCCGAGTCCTTAAACAGGCATGGGTAGGTTTTCACCAGTTCAATGAGGTGAAGCACCTCCTCTGTTCCTTGAATTGGCTGCAATAATAAATTAGTTACAATTTAATTAAAATATGTTTCGGTTATTCGTAATATGTATAAAAGTTGCGCTAAACTTAAATTTTTCTTCATTATTAATGTGGTAGTGGCGTTAACACCTTCCATGGTTTGTTTTCGCAGGCGGTTTAGGCAAAACAGTGATTTATTTAATGTGATTTCTTCAAACAGGTGCAAGATCACATTGGAAATATAGGATGATCACACGCGTCAAAAAAAGTTATTTTCGAACAAAATTTCGCTCGATTATTCTGTATCAGGTTTGAAATACATCAGTATTAATAAAATACAAAATGTTGCAAATTTCTAACTTTTTATTGGCTATCAAAACGCAAGATTATACATTCATTATCGGTTCAAACATAGGTTATTTGAATCGATTATTCTGACGCAATCGTACATACTGCACTTCCACCAAATCATTTTAAGAGGGGCTAAAACTTCATAAAACAAATAAAATGTATATTTCACGAGGAACTAACATCACCTACATCAGATTAGAATGTATCTTTGTTTGTTTTGTTTTTGCGTAACATCGTCGTCATTGTTACAAACATTCATTGCATATGGTATGAAACAAATCACCGTCTCTGTAGGTGAATACGAGACACCGTCTGTGAATGCAAATAAATAATCTACGATTAGAAGATGAGGGAAACAATTGTAATGAAGCGGATGTTTCAATAAGTAAAAATAATTAGTAGTTTTATTCACCTTTCTGTTTACCTATTCGAATGCTTGTGAGCCGGCTTCGAAGCAATGTCAACAAATGATGTTGCCGCGGCAGCCATCACGATAAGTGCTCCAAGAGAAGGTGTGGCCGTATTAATATCGTAGCCGTATTAAAATCGTATTAATAGATTCAACTAAAATTGATTAGTAAATAAGAAGTAGGCGTGGCCTAATTGTACACTATAACGCACGCAGCTTAGTGTTTAGTAGACAGGCGGGACTTAGTAAGTTAAGTAGCATCCTTGCTTGCGGGACCTGCACAAGCACCGTCCATAGCCCTGTCTGCTGGCTGGAGAGCCGTACGGTATCCAGCGAGAGTTCGAGACTAGAAAGCTGTAAAATATTTTCTTTTGAAATACTTAGGATTTACTACTTAGATTTACTTAGCACTTTAACTAATCAAAATTATATCCATCGCTAATAAAAAATGTCCTGTAATAACGACTTGATGTCTGAAATAAACAAAACATGGAAGCAAATTGTAATCCAAGCGCAACAACACTTATACCTTTCTATTTTCAAACCCGAAAGTTCGATCGATCTACTTGTGTTATCCTTGTAGCCTCCTAAATCCTTCCGGAACCCCACCCGCGGTAATTCTTGTTGGACACTAGTTGGCATCAGACAAGGTCGCTTCTTTCCTCTTCTGCTTCAAAAACTCCTTCGACTGCGTCTGCTCATCGACAGGATTCCCCTTCCGCCCAGCATAGGCCCCCGCAAGCTTGGGGCAACTAGCTTGGAAGGCAACCGCTTTGCGGTGCGAATCCTCGTCCATACCGACCACGAGAAGGGGTAGGCGCGCGTCTCTATCCGAAATAGGCCTCCACCAAGCTTGGGGTAACGAGTCGGCGACGGGCGAAAGATTGTGGCTCTCCATCGGGAGCGCTGACGGTCCAGCTACCTTCGCGGCTGGGCGGCGACGAAGAGGGCGAGCGACATTGGTGGCTCCAGAGAGGACCTGACAGCCGTTGGGTTCCGCAACGTTTGACGGCGGATACGTACTGCGTATCAGGTGCATCGGTGGTTGGCTGCGTGACCAGATCGAGGAAAGGCGTGTTCGAGAGTTTTCGCGCTGAGTTCCTGCAACGTGGACGGTGTAAACAACCCGGTGAACTACGTCGAAAGATCTGGTTGACGACAAAACGATTGCAATAGGCAGCTGCACGACTTACAACGATCGTGGAAGCTGAGATGACTACCAAGGGGAAGAAGTTATTTGTCGACAACCCCGAGGGGGCGTGTAGACTATGCACACGTCCAGATAACGCCGAAGAGCACATGGTGCGATGTGACGACTGTGACCGTTGGTTTCACTTAGGGTGTGCTAACCTGACCGTGGTCCCGAGACTTTCGGAAGAATGGCTTTGCATAAAATGTACGCAACAGATGCGCACAGCGATTCAGGAACCTTCTACATCGAAAGCAAGCGATGATCGTTCGTTTTTTCAAGACCTCGTGAAGGCTCTAAACGACTCGAGAATCGAGTCAAGAGGAATGGAAAGTGTTTTGGAACCTCTGCTTCGACGAGAGGCACTAATGGAACTTCCTGTTTTCGAAGGAAAACCTAAACAGTGGCCGGTTTTTAAGAAAACCCTAGAAGAAACAACAAGGCAGGGGAAGTTTACGGAGTTAGAGAATCTACACCGTATTCAACGATATGTACGAGGAGAAGCCGAGAAAAGCATCCGACAACTTCTGCTTGATCCTAAGAATGTTCCCATGATAATAGAACGTTTAGAAGAATCGTTTGGCCGACCGGAGATGGTGTATCGCGAGCTATTAAAGGACGTACTAAAGGTACGTGTTGACAACACAATGAACATTCCAGAGCTTTCAGACGCCCTCGACAATCTGGTGACAAACGTTACGGTGTTAAACTGCCCTGCATACTTGAACGATCCGCGTTTACTCGACGACATAATCGCCAAGCTTCCTATGACGTACCAGGTAAAGTGGGTTGAGTACGACACGAAACCAAAGGGAGAAATAACATCTATTGATGAGCTAAACGAATGGCTGAAGCTGAAAGCCCGCACGATTCGACGAGTTGCGAAAACGTCAGGACGAGATAGAGTTCTGTTACATGCAAATAATCGGCAGAAAAATACTGGACCATCTCGGCGTTACGATAACACCTCAACTAGGCGTACAAAGTGCCCTGAGTGTGAAGGCTACCACGGATTGCCAAGCTGTTCAGCTTTTCGCGAAAAGGGTGTTGCTGAAAAATGGATGGTGGTACGAAAAGCTGGTCTATGCCATGGATGTCTTCGTTTCGCTAATCACCAGATAAAAGACTGCAGGATATGGAAGGGCTACGAAGTAAATGGCTGCCTAGCAAAGCATCATTCATTGCTACATCAGATAAAGGTAACACCCGCAACGGTGGAACAGCATGTCCACCATCATCAGGTAACGGCCCCGAAGAAGAAGATCTACTATCAGATTATTCCGGTTACATTGCGAAATGGTTCACTAGAGGTAAATACGTATACGTTCCTGGATTCCGGTTCATCACTAACGTTGATCGAGGATACGATCGCCGATGAATTGTCGCTACAAGGTCGCTGTGATCCACTGATAATAAAATGGACGAACGACAT
The DNA here is from genome assembly GCF_943734845.2 of Anopheles funestus. NCBI lineage: Eukaryota > Metazoa > Arthropoda > Insecta > Diptera > Culicidae > Anopheles > Anopheles funestus. The sequence continues at coordinate 50,252,913 of NC_064599.1, forward strand.
CGAGAACGAAGATAATTCAAGCCGACGAGTTCGTGTGAAGGTGAGGGGAAGTGGAAGTGAAGAATATGAACTTGAAGACGTGAGAACGATTCGAAATCTACGTCTTCCAATGCAGAGTATGGACGCGCAAGAAATGCGTAAACGATATCCTCACTTGGCGCGAGTCCCGATGCCCCACTATGAACGAATTCGTCCAACCATTCTGATAGGCATCAATCACGGTCATCTGATGATCCCGCTGGATCGAAGCACCGGAAACAAGAACGAACCAATGGCGATAGAAACTCGGGTGGACCATATTCGGAAAAGAGAAATCTTACAGTAATGACCCAGAACATCTCATGATTGCAAGAGAAGACGAGCGTATGAACGATATGCTTGAAAAATACTTTTCAACCGAAGATTTCGGCGTAAGAGTCACGACGAAAACGATATGCAGTGAAGTAGAAGAACGGGCAAACGCCATTCTTCAAGATACCATGAGATATGAAAATAGACGATACGAGGTTGGACTTTTGTGGAAAAATGAGGTTGTATCCTTTCCAAAAAGCTACGATAGCGCGTTGGGTCGACTCAAGAGCCTAGAACGCCAACTCGCTAAGAATCCCGAGTTAAAGGCATGGGCCAAAAGGACGTTCGAAGAATACGTAGCAAAGGGCTATTGTGAGAAAAACTCTCGAAACTGGAAAATATCGCGGTAAAGAAATGTATAGAAAAGAAACCCGTGCAGTCTTGGCGCCGTTCTGTTTGCAACTGTTTATTCATTTGTCCGAGTTCATTTTACATGCAAAGTTCATTATAGTTCGTCCTAATTGTCCCTTAATGTCAATCCTTATCATTTAACGTAACATTTAAAAATTATAGCTAACAGTAAATTTCACATTCCCGGCCACCAAAGAAGGAACTTCTTTAAAAATTCATGCAATGTTCTGATCTACTAATCTACTTTTCGCTTTAGAATTTCATGTAACCGCTTATCTCCTAACATTCCGTATGAGTGTAACTGTGTGTATGTTGGTGTTTTGTTTTTTCGTGTACTGACAACTATGAGTGTCAACAATGTAGCGTGGTTTGTGTTGAAAACTATTCAGGTATAATATCGACTAGCTCCTCTGAATTGCTACTAACCGGATTTGGTAGGATTGCTACCCGATTTACTGCGCGTACAATTTGTTTTCCTGACGCTGTGCGGAGCGTTATTACCCGAACTACTCCATCCTTTCCGGGATGCAAACTAGATATCCTTCCCGTTGGCCATAAGGTAGGTGGTATGTTATCTTCCCTTATGATAACCAGTTGTCCTATTTCTAGCGGTACCGGATGAGACATAAAACGTTTCGCGCGGGCCTGTAGCTGTTGTAGGTATTCAGGATACCAACGCGACCAAATGCTCTGAACATGATGTTGAATTTGATCGAATTCCTTCAACCTATTTGGCGAAACCGAACTTCTATCAACCTGCGGCAACGCTAGCATGTTTGACCCTATCAAAAAGTGCCCAGGAGTGAGCGCTTCCATATCCGTGGGCTCACTCGAAAGTGGGACCAAAGGTCGAGTATTTAGGCACTGTTCAACCTGTGCTAGCACCGTAATCATACCCTCCTGCGTGAGGCTTGTGCTTCCCAAAGTGCGTATGAGGTGTTGCTTCGCCGACCGGACTGCAGCTTCCCACAGCCCCCCGAAGTGTGGCGCCCGTGGTGGAATGAATTTCCACTTGATTTCCTCGTTAGCACACCAGTTGAACAGCTCACGACGATCACGATCGCTGCCTTTCAGCATTTCATGGATGCGACGAAGCTCATGTGCAGCACCCTTAAATGTTGTTGCATTGTCCGAATGCAGTTCCGCTATCCTCCCTCTGCGTGCCACGAAACGCCGTAAAGCTGCTAAGAAGGCAGCGGTAGTGAGATCACCCACAAGTTCTATGTGAACCGCTCTTGTTGCAAAACATACAAAGATAGCGATGTATGCTTTCGTTGCACTTCTGTTGCGTACCGTAGACTTCAGAAATACCGGACCACAGTAATCGACGCCACTCACAGCAAACGGCCTTGTTGGTGAAACCCTTGAAGTAGGAAGATCAGCGACGGATTGTTTCACCAATACGGGTTTTGCCTTGAAGCATCGAAGACACCGGTGATAAACAGCCTTCGTTAAATTGCGGCCACCAATTATCCAAAACCGTTGACGAATTATGGATAACAATAATTCCGGACCGGCGTGTAAGTGTCTCTCGTGATATGACACCGCCAGCAGTACCGCCAATTGATGCTTAGAAGAGAGCAATATAGGATGCTTCGATGATTCGCTCATTTGTGCATTGCGCAGCCGGCCACCAACACGCAGGATTCCCGACTGATCAATAAACGGCGACAGCCACTTCAATTTCGAGTTGCGCGGAACATCTCTACTGTTCTTGATCTCGTGCAGCTCATCCGAAAACGACTCCTGCTGGGCGAGATGACACAACCGACGTTCTGCTTCAAGCAACTCACTCTTTGTCAGTAATGGAACTAACGTGATCAGCTCCTGAACCGTGGCATGAGATTTTGTAGATGGAGTATGTGATGATTTGCCTGCCCTTAGACAATTGATGAAACGTAAGCAATACGCCATAGTTCGCCTGAGCCTATGGTAAATGGAGAATCGTTTGAAGAGTGTGCTGCTAAACTCGTTTATAGTGGATACAGCAGCCATGCGCGGTTGAACTCGTTCTTCCTTTGATGATTCGATCTCGTCTCTTGCAGGTTCACTCTGAGGCCAATCTTCTATCTTCCTGCTTAACCAATGTGGCCCGTGCCACCAACGATGACAATCCAGCAATTTGTCTGGAAGTAGACCTCGTGACACATCGTCTGCTGGATTGTCTACACCGGGTACATGCTTCCAGCCCTTGATTCTAGTCTCTTCCTGAATCTGAGCCACCCTGTTTGCCACAAATGGCTTCCATCGTCGAGGTGCAGAATTCAGCCAGTGTAGAACGGTCATAGAATCAGTCCAAGTGAATGCTTCGTAAGTGCCGTTGAGAGACCGAATGACCTTCCGGAACAAGTCTACTGCCAATCTCGCCGCACAGAGCTCTAATCTGGCGATTGAATTTGTGTTTGTCAGAGAAACAACCTTGGATTTGGCTGCCACTAGTTGTACCGATATTTTGTGCTGGCTTTCTGCTCTGACGTAGCAACAAGCACCATATGCTACCTGCGAAGCATCCGCGAAGATGTGCAGCTGCACACATGTTGCTTGTTTAACCGAAGTGTATCGCGGGATGCTTACTTCACGAAGTGAATGAAGCTTAGAATGGAACGCCGACCATTCCCGCTGGAGATGTGATGGTAGCTCACTATCCCAGTCCCATGATTTCCCGTTTGTCTTTAACGACCACAATTGCTGCATGAAGAGCTTAGCGATGATTATGGTTGGACTCAGCAATCCGAGGGGGTCAAAGATTTTCGCTATGTATGATAGTGTTAGCCGCTTTGTCATCACCGGGGCAGCAGTTGGTAGACCAATCCGCACGCGAAGCATATCAGTTGCTGGTTCCCACATGAGCCCCAGGGTGGATACGAATTGGGGATCTTGCCACTCATGCGTCGGGAGAACTGCCAAGTCCTCCGATGGGATGTTCTGTAATGCTTCCGGTACGTTAGAGGCCCACTTTTTTAATGAAAATCCAGCCGATTTGAGCATTTCTGAGATCTGTGCCCGCATTTCAACTGCCTCCAATACGTCTTCGGTACCCGTGAGCAAATCATCCACGTAGAAGTCGTTCAGTACTGAGTTCACTGCTCGAGGATATTGTGCCTTGTGGTCATGCGCAATTTGCTTTAAAGTCCGCGTTGCCAAAAATGGTGCACATGCGGTTCCGTAGGTTACTGTCAGCAACTGGAAGGTCTGAATTGGCTGTGCAGGACTTTCCCGGTACCGAATGCGAAGGTACCTTTCGTCGCTAGGTTCGTGGAGAATTTGACGGTACATTTTCTCCACATCTGCTGATAGCGCGATTGCATGTGACCGGAAGCGCACAATGATGGTGAACAGGTCGTCTTGGATCACCGGCCCAACTAGTAGCTTGTCGTTGAGTGAATAGCCAGACGAAGACTTGCACGATGCATCGAACACGATTCGGACTTTGGTTGTTGTGCTTGTCTCCTTCACTACTGCATGATGAGGAAGGTAGTAGTGCTGAACCGAATCGTCTACCGGATCACTTAACCTCTTCATGTGACCCAAACGCTCGTACTCGACCATGAATTTCACATACTCCTCCTTCATTTTAGGGTTATCGCTCAGACGACGTTCCATACAACGAAGCCTGCGATCTGCTGTGTATTTAGAATCCCCTAAAACGATATGAGGATTGGAATTAAACGGTAAACTAACGACATACCTCCCCGAAGTGTTGCGGACGGTAGTAGCCACGTAGTGTCTTTCGCAGGCATCTTCTTCCACCGATAAAACAGTATCGTCGGCTATGGTTTCGTTCTGCCAAAACCGCTGCATGATGTCTTCTAATGGTATGTCGGTTGCTGCGAGATGACACAGTCGCGGACCAGGCGATGAATGATGAATGTTTCCGGTGACCACCCAACCGAAATGGGTTTCCACCAGCCACGGTCTTCCCATGCCGAGAGAGCGTTTGCGACCGGTGTGAAGTTCCCAGAAAGTATCGCCTCCGATGATGATGTCGACTTCCCCCGGAACGTTGAAGGCGCGATCAGCTAATTCCACATCTGGCATTTTCCACGATGAGATGTCCGAAAATGAAGTAGGGATGGCAGCTGATGGCTTGTCCAAAATCAAGAAAGCCATTTCCGTAGCGAAGGGTTGATGCTTGGACCGAACTGTAGCGACGATCGAACCCCTTACTTGATGTACCACCGCATTTCCGATGCCCGAAACAGCAATATTGACCTTGTTGCGGTTGGTCATTAGTTTGCGAGCGCATTCCTCAGAGATGAAATTCGACATGGACCCCGAATCCAGTAGAGCCCTTGCCTCATGCTCATTACCGTAATCATCTCGAATCACAATCTGTGCCGTCTCTAGAAACACCTTATCGTCATCCAAATGTGCTGCCATGGTAACTGCTGTGGCCGGAGTGATATGCAGAAGTGTATGATGACGTTGACGGCACGTTCTACACGAATAATCAGATTTGCATGATTTAACGTGATGAGTGCCACTCAAACAATTCCAACACAGGTGCTTGTTTGTAACGACATCTCGTCGCTGCTGACCATCCTTAGCGATGAATATCGGACAGTTGCGTAGAAGATGAGCGTCGGTGCATGCTAAGGGGCACTTCAATTGCTGAGAATGAGCCGGGGGTGAGGAAAGTGTCGCGTTTGATGCAGCTGCATTTGCGATGGACCTTTTTTGCATTGACTGATGATGATTGCCGGCCACCTTTCTTACATTACCAATATGCTCACATGCAAAATCATTCGTTGATTTTAGGATCTGGATCCGATCCTGCACAAAAGCGATCACATCCTTGTACTTATCCTTTGGGAAATGCACGGAATGTTTTTCCCAAGCCAGCAGCGTCTCACGATCCAGCTTCATGATCAGCATATTCGAAAGCGGCGTGTCCCATGCATCCACCGGTTCCTTCAGCTTCACCAATCCGTTGACAAAGCGAGTGAATTCGTCCACTAGATGTGTAAGTTTGTCGACGCACACCAGTTGCACACCCGGAAGATGGTGCAATTTACGATAGTATTCACGGATTAACAACCGTGAATTATCGTACCGCTTCAGAAGTGCCGCCCACGTAACTGGATAGTTGTCGGATGTTAAAGGAGTGTGCTCAAAGGGTAAAGCTGCTTCTCCCTTTAGCGATGAAAGCAGGTACTGGAGCTTAGCGATGGCGGGAAGTTCTGCAGACGCGTCGATCATGGCTATGAACCGATCTCGGAACGAAAGCCATCTTGTATGGTCTCCATCAAACGTTGGAAGCTCGATCTTTGGCAGACGTAGGTTAGAAGCGTTTGGCCGAAAAAAGGCAAGCGTCGAGGAAGCCAAACCCGTCGTGTCGTGTAGCGTACCCTCTTCCTTCGGTTGGTTTTCCCGTAGGAATGATTTCAGCTTCCGATGACGATCCTCAAAATCACTCCTCTCATGGATGTATGCCTCGATGCTGGCGTCGTTTTCATCCAGCTCTTCGAGTTTCTCAATCGAGTTGAAAAACCCTGACTTGTGCCTGTCCAAATCCTCCAACGCTTCTGGAATCTGGGATACTCGAACCTACTATCTACCACACTTCATAGTGATTAACAAAAACAAGCCAAACCCGAAACCTCGTCTTGTGTTTGACGCGGCAGCAAAGGTTCAGGGAGTATCTTTGAACTCACAGTTACTTTCGGGTCCCGACTCAACAACATCTCTTTTTGAAATTTTACAAAAATCTTACAAAATTTTACAAAAATTTTACAAAATGGAATTAAAAAATCATAACGCGCAGCGATGCGAGAAAACTCACCCGAAGGCGGTTGACGCTATCATAAGGCAACATTACGTTGACGACTACATCGATAGTTTCATCGATACCACCGCGCAAGTAATTGAAGTTCACCAGAGCGGAGGGTTTCATATACGAAATTTCATCAGCAACGCGGAAGAGTTACTGAAGGCCATTCCGGAACAAAGAAGACAGATACAGGAAACGATAATATTCTTCGGAGAGAAGAATGCATCGTACGAAAAGGTACTCGGAGTGTTCTGGAACATTCACTCGGATAGTTTGGGATACAACATAAAACATTCCAATATTCGCCCGGAAGTGCTAGACGCTCGAACGAACCCTACAAAAAGAGAAGTGCTCAGCTTCGTGATGAGCATTTATGACCCTATAGGCATGATTAGCCACATTACGATCCTAGGAAGGATATTGATGCGATCGATCCACAAAGCCGTAACGAATTGGGACGAACAAATACCGGAAGATCTGGGAGTCAAATGGAACGAGTGGCTCAACCTACTCAAGAACGCACATCAATTTGAGGTCCCACGATGTGTTTTACCAACAAACGCACAATCAATTGAGCTGCACACGTTCGTAGATGCGTCAGAAGAGGCATTTGCAGCGTGCGTGTACCTTAGAAGCTACAACGGCGAACACTACCAGACACATCTTCTTGCTGCAAAGGCCCGAGTTGCTCCTCTAAAACACCTGTCTATTCCACGACTCGAGTTGCAGGCGGCTATGCTGGGAGCAAAACTGACGAACTCAGTGAAGCAGGAGTTGCGGGTTAATATTGAAAGAATCAATTACTGGAGTGATTCACAAACGGTACTGGGATGGATCACCAACAGGAAGAGAAAGTACCATCAGTTCGTCGCTCACCGAGTCAGCTCGGCCTTCCTCGAGACTTCCGCCATGGACCAGTGGCGATGGGTGCCGACTAAGGAGAATCCCGCGGACCGAGCGACGAAAGCAATGGCTATCGACGATGTGTGGAAAATAGGCCCACCGTTTCTAGCCAATGATGAATCCACATGGCTACAGTAAAACATAAAGCCTACATCAGAAGAAGAACGCGTTACACTTCACGCCGAAGAACGCAAGCTGTTGGACGAGGACGACTACTCGGACTGGAGAAAGTTGGTACGCCATGGGGTAGTCCTGAAGAAGTTTGTTCAGTATGTAAAAGACAGAACCAACTTTTCAGCGAATATAAGTACGTTGGATGTAGAAGCTGTTAAAACTCTGCTATATATCAGGGCGCAGCGTGAGTGCTTCCCGTCGGAGTATTCGTCATTGGAAAAAGGGAAATCAGTAGACAAGCGAAGCATGCTGAATAAGTTGGTGCCATTTCTCGACGAAAAGGGAATATTGCGATCGAGAAGCCGTCTGGAAAATATAGGGGCAATACCACCTAGCGCACGAAACCCGATCCTCCTACCGCAGAAACACCGCGTCACTAAGCTAATAGTGCGGGACTATCACGAACGATCTTTACACCAAGCCGATAACGTGGTTGTGGGACATCTGCGCCAGGAATTCTGGATCATCAACGTGCGTGCGGTCCTCAACAACGTGAAGCGGTGCTGTCAATGGTGCATCCTTCACGCATGCAAACCAATTGCCCCACAAATGGCACCCTTGCCCGACTATCGTGCCAAGCCCTACTCTCCTCCTTTCCTGCACACTGGCGTCGATTACTTTGGACCGTTTGAAGTAGCAGTGAAGCGGTCGACGGAAAAACGCTGGGGCGTTATATTTACGTGCATGTCAACGCGGGCAGTCCATTTGGAGCTGGCCTGCAAGTTGGATACTGACGCATTCTTAGTATGTCTGAGAAACTTCCAACATCGGAGAGGTAAAATCGGCCATCTGTACAGCGATAATGGTACGAATTTCGTAGGGGCCGAAAAGGAAATGCAGAATCTGGTGACGGAACTTAACGAACGTATGGGAAGGGAAGCAGCACATGAACATCACATCGAATGGCGCCGCATTTCGGTGGGGTATGGGAGCGACAAATCCAGACGATAAAAAAGGACTGCGCCAAATGATGGAGGAGTGGAGGCTCCGGAAGCCCAGACCGGAGACGTTAATGGCAACCCTCCTGCAAATCGAATTCATTCTGAATTCTAGACCGTTGACGCACATTCCAACTAGCAACGACGAGGAAGAGGTTCTTACTCCGTTCCATTTTCTAATAGGACGAAATGCTAGTGCGGTTCCGCCCTTAGCTTTAACGACATCTAGCATCGACCGACAGCAGTACAAGTTGGTGCAACACCATTCAAAGCTCTTTTGGGACAAATGGAAAAAAGAGTACATCCCTACCCTACTGAAGCGCGACAAATGGACGGGTAAAACGGAGCCGTTGAAGGAAGACAATATCGTGGTGATCACCGACGACAACGCCCCGCCGGGAAGATGGCTTAAAGGACGAATAGTGAAGGTCAATCGGGCTCCAGATGACCAAGTGCGGTCGGTGGAAATTTCAACGGTAAACGGTATTGTTAAAAGACCCGCCATTAAAGTGGCCCCGCTAGACGTTATAGGGAAAGAACATCTGCTGCAAACGCGTGTGCCAAAACGAAAGTGCGAACTAGTACGAAATATTGCGATGATAAATAGTAAACGAGTTGATTAGAAAACAAAATTCACAAAGCAGGGAAAATAGTATCAAAGTAAGAGCATAAGCCTATCGTGATGATCATGTTAGGTAATTCAACGAGTTGTATTACGAGGGAAAGGATGTTGCCGCGGCAGCCATCACGATAAGTGCTCCAAGAGAAGGTGTGGCCGTATTAATATCGCAGCCGTATTAAAATCGTATTAATAGATTCAACTAAAATTGATTAGTAAATAAGAAGTAGGCGTGGCCTAATTGTACACTATAACGCACGCAGCTTAGTGTTTAGTAGACAGGCGGGACTTAGTAAGTTAAGTAGCATCCTTGCTTGCGGGACCTGCACAAGCACCGTCCATAGCCCTGTCTGCTGGCTGGAGAGCCGTACGGTATCCAGCGAGAGTTCGAGACTAGAAAGCTGTAAAATATTTTCTTTTGAAATACTTAGGATTTACTACTTAGATTTACTTAGCACTTTAACTAATCAAAATTATATCCATCGCTAATAAAAAATGTCCTGTAATAACGACTTGATGTCTGAAATAAACAAAACATGGAAGCAAATTGTAATCCAAGCGCAACAACACTTGTACCTTTCTATTTTCAAACCCGAAAGTTCGATCGATCTACTTGTGTTATCCTTGTAGCCTCCTAAATCTTTCCGGAACCCCATCCGCGGTAATTCTTGTTGGACACTAGTTGGCATCAGGCAAGGTCGCTTCTTTCCTCTTCTGCTTCAAAAACTCCTTCGACTGCGTCTGCTCATCGACAGGATTCCCCTTCCGCCCAGCATAGGCCCCCGCAAGCTTGGGGCAACTAGCTTGGAAGGCAACCGCTCTGCGGTGCGAATCCTCGTCCATTCCTCGACGAGAAGGGGTAGGCGCGACATTTGACACATTTTGACATTTTACGTTCTGACAGCCGCAGGGCAGAACGAAAGCTTCGTTCAACACTCCACAACAGATTGCAAAATTTCCCGCTGTCATTGCAAACTTCAACTATCCTACCAACTAACTAAGTTACAAGATTCAATTATATGACTGCAAAATTCAACCATACGCTTACAATGTACAACTCTTCATTTGAAACATTCAACGGAGTGATTGCGATGTTCAATTATATGATTCGAAACCCTGTAATGGAGTATCACTGTGAAGCGTGATGCTACCTGGCATGAATATAATGTCAAGTGACAGGAGATAGGGTATATATGTAACTAAGTGTGAGTAAGAATAAAATCTCTCTCTGCATTCTGAACTAGACCCGCAATTATTCCTTTCTTCGATATTCTGCTAACAAAGAGTAGGTCTAAATTTGGCTAAAGTCTGAAATAAGGACCACCCCTCTCACGGTCACTCACGTTAGTGACCTTTTTTTCGTGCAGGGTGGTTCGAAATCGGTTGCGGGTTTTTTTTGATTATGTTTCGACGCACAGACATCTGCGGGCATGGTCGTCGAAGAAGAAAATGTAACAATTGGTGCCATCTATCGACCACAGGTCAAAGATTGGCGATCCATTGGAGCTTTCGCGAATAGCTTTGGCCAGAGACATGGTAGCGATTAGTGGTGCATGGATGATATGTAGGCACAAGTGCCATCCAGCCATGGCCAGAAGAAAGTTTGGCGATATCTTATAATATGGCGATAATTGTAATAAAAATTCAAATTCAGGCCGCATTACATAGCCTCCAAACCACCCTGTACGAAAAATTGCCACGCAGATGAGTGACCGTGAGAGGGAGGGAGGGGGTTCTTATTTCAGACTTTAGCCCTAAATTTTTGAGATGAGGTCATTTTGTTCGGCCAATCACTTCACACTTAACTTCAATATCACTATCGCACAGATTGGTCCTTAAGCAAGAGTCTTCCAACAAAGTTTAACAGCTAAAACAGATAGATCAATTAGAGTTTTGCAATAATTATATATATTGGGTAAAATTAGTCTAGTCTCTCGGAATATAGTATGAATGAGATAAGGAGGTGGTTAGTAGCAGTTGCTGAAGATAACATATTTAGATATAGTAAAAGAAAAAGGGGAACATAAATAAAGGAAATAGTAAAAAGGGAAATAGAAAATAGTCGGAGCGGCCCGGTAGTGCATGTGATAAACGGCGCCGGTCCACACGGCAGGACCGGGTTCAAATCCCATCCGGACCGTCCCCCCGTAGCAAGGACTGGCTATCCGGATACGTGGTAAAATTAAGTCTAGTAAGCCAGAAATGGCCGGCGTGACCTGTAAGGTCATTAAAAAGCCAAGAGAGAGAGAGAGAGAGAGAGAGAGAGAGAGAGAGAGAAAGAGAGAGAGAGAGAGAGAAGGGAAATACACTTCTTTTACATTTTATTTTTGGCCTAGGCAGTGTCGAAGCAGCGGTCCTTTAAACTTGCTTCTAATCTTCGCAGAATAAGAAAATGTAAATGTTGTTTAGCAACGCTGCATAATTACTGAAATTATACCATTAAACCTCGACTATTTAAATTATGTTTACAGGAATATTTCTTTAATATTTTCTTACTTGAAGCAAATTGCATGCAGTAAAAATAACTTCCGATATGAGCGCAGAGAGCACCATAGATAAAACGAGCGACACTTTAGTCACATTTGGATTATACTCGTTTTTAGCAACCGATTAAGGTACTCAATTCATATCAGAATTCATATCACCATATCGCTCAGCAAATAACGACTAGGCAGAAAGTTACGTACAGTGTTCCAAAGAAAACATAAAAACGTTACAAAGTCATAAATCTGAAATTCCAAAATATATTATTTACGTATAGTAAAACAACTCACACTACGAAGAAAAATTTTCTTTTAGCCGTAGGGCTTAAGCCATTCGCGTTTGATATCCGTCAGACAAATACGATCACGAAATTTGTTGCGAACACGACATATTTTCATAGAACGAGCATGTGAGAACTTTAAGTAATCATAAGCAAGGTAAAGCAGGTCATGGCCCGATACGTATAAACATAGAAGTCAGAAACAAGTCAGAACGCGTTCAGACCCTTAAGCGTTAGGCGAGAATCGAACGATAAAACGGTCACAGCGCGACGCGCGAAAACATAAACAAATCAGAGTGCGTTCAGATCCTAAGCGTTAGGTCGTACGTTCAGGCGATCATGCTCGGGCACCGGTAAGGCACAATCAAAGAATTGAAATAAAATGCTGATAATGCATTATGGGTGCTATTGTCGTGAACGCGACATCGCGTCATAGAACGGTCATGGCGCGCTACGTATAAGCGTAAACAAACTCGGAAGTACGTTGGGATAAACATATGAACTCCGGACCTTAAGCGTAAGGTATGTACGTTCAGGCGATCATGCTCGCGCACTGGTGTTGAGATTGCGACATCGCGTCTTAGGACGGTCATGCTCGCACCGACCATGCCGATCATGGTAATCATAACAATCGATGAATTTAACGACATAAAACGCTGAGGATCAACGCTGTGCGCTTAAACCCAAGAATGTGCTTAATGCTATCGTACGGAAATGATTCCATCTCGTTCAAATCTCTTTCATCTCACTTTTACCTTTAAAACTCAGAATCTATTGATTAGTATATAAGCCGGATGAAATTATTAATAAACGACTCTTGCAATCTAAACCTCAAACGGGCGAGTTCGATGCTCAATACACCGTCTTAGGTTCTGGCTAATCAGATACCCACGAAGGTCCACAGCTAGATACTTGTTCTGGTTAACCCAGAAGAAAAGGCTAGTTGTCTTGATCCAAGTTGATCTGAAAAGCCATCTTCCCGCAGAGCAGTCCGCATCGCCAAGCTACGACAGCTAGATACTTGTTCTGGATAATCTAGAAGCAAAGGCTAGTTGTCCTGACTCGAGTGATTTGGCAATCGCCGTTTTCCGCAAGAGAAGTGCTATAGTTGCGTGACGATACATACGCAAAAACAAGCTAGCGCAAGAGCTTCGAGTTGACTATTCTTCGTGTATTCAACTCTGTACGGCGGACCCCGTAATCCGATTTGTTCCCGTCAGTAACAAAATTGATTGTACGATTCCTAAACAAGAAATATGTATATGCGTACTCCTGTTGGCCGCAACAATCCTCTGTTACGTGCCATGTATGTGTTTAACTCCTCCTGCTATCTGTTTGATTTTCACCTTCCTCTGTCATCCTATCGTGCTCCCCTTCAATCCTTTCTTGAGACAACTCCATATACTTCCTTCTTTTCCGTAGTAGCCTAAGTTCCGTTAGTCGTTTTTTTTCACCGTCATTAGTGTTGGGATACTAGCTATAAGTTCATGTTTGAGAAGCAATTGTTGCAGACAATCACCATAATAAATTAATAAAAATAATTAATTAATTCATAATAAATAATTAAGCTAAAGTAAAAATGTAAATGAGGATTGAATTAGAATGTAGGGTGAAAGAGTATCATATATGCTTGATAGCGATCACGTGAAATAAATGCCACTCCGTGTCTGGGCGATGAACGGACAACTCATGTTTTCCTTCTGCGAAATACAACAATAGAGGACAAAAAGGAACATGCATGTGATGCGTAAGTAGATAAACTATTAACTTCGCGCTACGAAGATTCCGTTCTGAAACTGGGTCATAGCTTGGTGTGGTTGCAGTTGCGTTTTGTGCTTGGTCTGCATCCGTTTTCAGAATGCACACTGAAGGATATACGCCAGTTGCGCAGTACGCCGACTTCCCTGACCGGTTTGGAAACGATACCCATCATACAAAGTGCGTCTCTTGTTTTTTGGCTTACAATCATTTGATTCGAAAACTATTTACGGCGGATGTACTTACAAGGAACATTTACTGCCCATCATCATTCGCTTTAGGAAGTTCTAAAACTGAACAATTGTAGTAAATACAGCTTTACGGTAGATCGCAGATACGTTTCCGCAATCCATCCTATTTATATTCTTCTCCCAATTGTAGTAGATTATAGAAATATCAGATCATATATAACCTAAAAACATAAACATATTATGAGTAAGCTATCTGCTAAATGTTAAACTATTTACAATAAAAGTAACTTACTTATCTTATGCCAACGAAGAACGAAGCCAAATCCCAATACAAAAACAGAAGTAAGGCAGCGCAAGGAATTATTTTATAATATTCCACTTAATCACTTCGCAATTTCGTTGTATACACACTCTCAACTTATTTTCACAAGTGACTTTTTCTACACAAATTATCTGGCACACAACACTGCTGTTTTAACCGATCCTTATTATTCAACCAAAATGATTTAACGTTGCCATTGTTGGCATTTTTTTTTCAGAAAACCAACCTAAGTCAACATGCTTCTCGCTTTGACAAATTTGATTGTTGATGAAACAGAGCGAGAAAGCATGTTGATTCGGTTGACGGAAGAGAAGTCGTTGTCCAATGTAAACGTCAATGGTAGTGATGGTCATATCGGGTCGAAAAGAATCATTCCGGAAGGGATTTTTAGTCTAAACCAAGGTGCGTATAATATTTTTTTGTACATCAAAGGGTAAAATATCCATTCGAAGCTCCGCTTTGTATTACGGGATTTAATCTTGACTTTGCATTTAAAGCTTACCCACAAATTCTATCTGATCTCCTTGAAATTTGTGAAAAATTATTGATAAAAAAGAGGAATTATTTGATATTCGAATTATCTTCGAAAACTTCATTTCGATGCTAAATGATATTTTCAATTTAGCTATGTTTGGCAACCTTGTACAATTGCATGTCGAGTGATAATTTGCAAATCATGTTTCTAGAATGGAAGAAGCCATTTTAACATTGAAAATAGTTCGTGCCAAGCGTGGTGAAGAAAAACATGGGATAGTTTCGTTAATTGTGATGTGATCGTGCAAAATGGGCAGTGTTTCTTTAAAAAAAGTGAACAATTATTAAAATGATGAAAGTGATGTGTGGTGTTAAACGAATACGCTTTTGTTTCAAGTGATAAAAGTGTTCTTGTGGTTGAGGTGGTACAGGACGAGTTGTGCTGTGAAAAAATGAACCTAATCATAATCCTTTTCTCATTGTATGCTCTCTGGAAGTATAGTTTGGGATTCGGATGTCGTTTGGCAGCGAAATGAGACAGTAATGTATTAATATATTGTTTTAGTTTCGCTTCATCTTTTTCTGTTATCTGATGCATGCGTACTTAATGATTTTGGATTGTTCCTCATTTTAGGGTATTTTCTCTTTGTATCGGGATATTTAACTTACTGAATTAAAATGGAACAGTATGGTAGGTAAGTGTCATATTATATTAATTTGTTTCTTTATTATGTAAACTAAAAATATTATCGGTTCTTGTAGGTACTGACGAATGCAGGGCTGTTACAGCTGGCGCGTATTTTGCGTTTCGCGCGGATTTTGCGTTTCGCGCGGATTTCGCGCGTTTTTACTCTTCATCGGCGCGGATTTTGCGTAAATGTAAAAAATAACGTCTAAAATTTTCATTATTTTTACTTCAGAGCAAATTTCCTCACAATCAAAATCGAAAAATTGCTCATTTTAACAATTCTGAATGTAATGAACGTAATGAGAAAGCATACTTATTTTGTTTGTAGGACATACGATGCAAAAAAGTGATTACATGTTTTGAACACCTATTTTCATCTTTGCCAGTCACAAACAAGTCTCGCGCTGAAAGTTTTCAATATGGTTGAGTACATCATACAACAAAACAGACCAACTTCTCACTCTGGCACATGTGATTTCAAACGAACGGAGCGAGAAAGCGGGCGGATTTTGTTTGAGTGTGTGGATTGAAACTTTTCATTCATACGGAGAAAGAAACAGGATGAAACGATTTTACGTTAGAAAAAAAAACCCAAGTTGTTTCACTTTTAATCGGGTACATGTACTCGGTTCTAGTTTGTTTTACTTCTTAAGAATAACTAGACCGCATCAAGAGTTATTTTATTACATAGCAGAATGGACAGTCGTTAGACCAGCGCCGTTTATCACATACATCACCGGGCCGTCTCTACGGGTACTTTTAGGGCAGACATGTCAAACATCCCGCTCGCTAAAGAATAACGAGAACTTCGATTATTTTCGACTTTCCGATTTTGATTGAGGTATAACTTAGAAATTTAAGGAATAATTTATATTCGTCGTGTGTGTATTCTTCTTAAACTTCAAGAGGAAATCAAAAGCGTGTTAGTGTAGTCCAAACAACTGTTGAGTTCTAATTCCTTCCGACTACTCATTTTATTTGCAACTGACCCATTAGAAGCCAAATAGAGTTTGACATCACTGTTTTATAGTACACCACATACATGAACTTATTTTGGCGGGATTATGCATCAAATGTCAAACTATTCTGTCTGTTTGTCATATCATTTTGTGCTCTGGTGCATGGTGACGAAAACGTTTTGACGCGATTTTGAAAAAGCAAATACTCGAATTTTAGTTACACATTCTTTTGTGATTATCCCCAAGTATCCACAAAAACATGGGTAAGGAAAAAACTTGGTATTTTTAGTATATATTGATAGAAGTTTATGCTTTGTAGGAAAGACACGATTCGAGATTAGTTGGCTCCAGAAACAAGATCCCAATGGGTCAAAATACGAATCGTATATTGTTTACGATGATCGTTCGTTGAAGTCCGGAGAGGTCTATTGTAAAATTTGCAATCGAAAGAAAATAACTTTCGAGAACCGAGGAATAACTGCACTCAATGATCATGCTAAAACCGCAAAACATACTAACCTTGCCAAATCGCATAAGAGCACAAGTCAACTACGATTGGTACCTTTGGATCAGGTATGTTTGACAATGCAGGAAGCATCAAACTCAAAACTCAATTTACTGTTTTATGTGCATATATTTTTAGGAAAGTGCTCGTGCTTCGGCTGGAGCAAACGACGCCGTAGTTTCTTTACAAGGGGAACCCCAACCATGCACGTCAAAATTTCCAGTGAGTGTGCGTCTTCACCTCATAGACGGAGGCATTCTCGAAAAAGAGGTTACTTGGATCATACACACAGTAATGAAGAACGCATCGTTCAACTCAGCTGAAAAGGATACCAAGGTGCTACGCGCGATAGCGCCTAATGATTTGAAGGGATTCAGTTTGTATCGGCAGAAAATGACCGATATGGTCAATTACGCAATCGGACCATTCTTCAGGGACCTTTTTTTGAAGGATGTTCGGGGGGAATACTATTCACTGTTGTTCGACGAGACCGAAGGAAACAACAGACTCAAGGAAATGGAAGTGACGGTTAAATATTTTTCAAGCCATTTGACGAAACTCATGTTCTTCCATTTGGATTCCGCTTTTCTTGGCAAAGCAACAGCTGAAATTCTTCTGGGGAAAATTCTCGAAGGGCTGGAAGCTGCAAAACTCCCTTTAGAACACCTTGTCATGATAAGCAAGGATGGGCCAAAAGTAAACCAAAGCCTTGAGCGCAAAATTAACAGCAAGCTGATGCGTGAAAGAGGATTCCAGCTAGTAGATACAGGATCATGCCCAGCCCACATAATACACAATGCTGTGAAATATGCATTGAAAGAATTTGGGATTGAGGTGTCTGAGTTGGCAAAGGTAGTTTATTACTATTTTGATGTGCCATCCAGATGGGAAGAATTTAAAAAAAATTGTAAAAAAAAACCAAAAAAATTTGTAAAATTTGTTGAAACTCGTTGGGTAATGTTAGGCAATGCAGCACAGGTCCTGCTTCATAACATTGACGAACTTTTCGAACTGAAGGCCAAATTGACACACTCCGGAAGAAAAAAACTTAGTTATCATGAAGACGTCATTGTTAGAGTACTGTCGATTAAAGGTATCAGGTCAATCATTAGATTTGTTATTGAGGTGTGCACTGATGCTGAAAAATTGATCAAGTTTCTCGAAACCAATGATTTTGTTCTGTTTAAAATTTACGAATATATAAAAGCTTTTATGTCGGGTTGGTTGGGCAAAGTTTATGAGGTTGAAAAGATTGACAATGTTTTTGAAACCAAACATTTGGGTTTAGACAGTGGATTCAAGAAAGTCGAAGAGATTATTTTGCCCAGTTGCTTAGCAATGACTGAGACAAATGAACAGGTTATCATCACTCTTAAAGAAGGTATGAAAAAGTATGTAGTAAAACTAGTAACATACTTGCTTGATAACAACATTCCCCACGAATTTTACTATCTCGTTTCATACATGAGCCCTTCCAAGATTTTTTCGACAAAATCAGAGGAAACAATTATGAAATTAGCTGAAAAAGTCGATTTTAAACTCGACAAAATTCGCGTTTTTGATGAAATTGTGGTCCTAAAAAATTTAAAGCTTTCGCTTCCAACATATAATAATGACTTGGAGTTTTATGCTGTTCTTTTTCGGCTGCACGATTTCGTGGAACTGAAGAAGCTGTTCCAAATTATTATCACCATTTCCCACTCCAATGCGGAGGCTGAACGACGCTTCTCGTCTTCCAAAATGGTTATGACAGAAAAAAGTTCATGCATGTCGGAAGAACTATTCAACCATCGAAAAAACATTATTAATGGAATGCAATTTTTCAACAACGATCTTGAAAAGTTTATTCCACCAAAGGAATTGTTGTTAAAAGCAAAGATAGCTAGGCAGACGCACTACGAAAAAATAGAAAAAGAAAAACAAGAAAAGAAGAATGAAGATCTACGATTGAGCAGCAAAAAAAAAGAACTTGACGAACAGAAGAATGTTGTAAAAATGAAACGAGAAGCAAGAGAGGAGTTAACGAGTATTATAACAACTCAGTTGAAAAAGCTTAAAAATGACAACCCTCAAGTAGCCTGCTTAAAAATCATGGTGGAACAACACGAAAAATTACTGAGTGAAGAGGCAGATGCGCAGAAAAAACTAGGTGAGCTAAAGAAAGATAAGTAATACAATTCTAATCCGTTTTTTTATACATTTTTAATTATCGGGCGTTTTGAATGCATGTTTTTTTGAATTCTATGGTTATAGAGTGTAGTAATTTTTTAATTATTTTTTCTTACGCATTTTTTGACAACATAAGCTACTGAATCAGATTTCATGAATTTCTAGCATATTGGTAGTGCCAGGCACAGATGATCGAATAACTTAGTTTAGCTTAATACGTAATGATGAACTTCCACCAAAAATTGTGTTTATTAGCAGAATAGAATAGCATATGATATAGTAATACGTAATGATGAACTACCACCAACATTTTGTTTATCAAAAAATTTTTGGAAGGGCTCATGTATGAAACGAGGTAGTAAAATTCGTTATTATTATCGTGTTATTATCAAGCAAGTATGTTACATTGCTAAGCAATTGGGTAAAATTATCTCTTCGACTTTCTTTAATCCACTGTCTAAACCCAAATGTTTGGTTTCAAAAACATTGTCTATCTTTTCAACCTCATAAACTTTGCCCAACCAACCCGATTTAAAAATTCGTAAATTTGATCAGAATAAAATTATTGGTTTCCAGAAACCTGATCAGAATAGAATAGATTAGAACTTAGCAGAATAGATCTCTTTAGGAATACAAAATTTAGACGTACATTTTTTTGCCCCATAAGCGCATAAATCTGTTATTCATTTGAAAAGCGTATAGGGTTAATTTACTATATTTTGTTACAAATGTTCTAACCTAAAATAAAAATAAGACTATTGGTTTCTTTCTATATTACTGAGTACGTTTTTTTCATTGTCAATACCTTGATTCAATAAGTTCAATGAGTTACTTTCGTATTGGCGCGGTTTTGAAAATCTGGCGCGGATTTCAAGTGGCTTGGCGCGGATTTCGCGGTTTTTAAATCGAGACTTCTGTAACAGCTCTGCGAATGAAATAAATTAATGGGTATGGACCCGGTGTAGTGCAGTGAGTAAATCATATCCTTTTTTTTGTTAATTCGAATTCTATGCATATACATCCTCGATATTGGGAAAGAAGGATTTAGCGTATCGAGTTTCCGCGTACATCACATTTCCTTTGACACATCTTTTTTTAAAAAGTGTTTATTAAAAACATCTTACATACTGGTGTAAGAAAAGCATTTATCTGAAAGTGACTGCTCAGCTCGACTGATACTTAAAGACGATTTTTACTCGACTGATACTTAAAGACGAAGATTTTATTGGTTATCATTACAATATTTATAACGTACACTATTACTAATCCATACGACTGTTGATTTCATCTGTTTAGTTCAAACTACTATCTTACAGTCGGACACCACATATTAAAAGTTGCCCTCAACTTCTGGCCTTTCTAATTCCATGATATTACCCCACTTTTACATGCGGTCCGGTGAATATATGGTATAAAATGTACGCGCCGTTGTACCTGGTACAGTGACTGCGCTATACCTATCATTCGGTAACTTTTCACATACTATGTATGGTCCTTTGTACTTCGGTTCTAACATCCGACTTCCTGGCGTATATTGATCCTTCACTACTAACACCAAATCATTTACATTGTAGTTCTCTGCTTTACACTTTTTATCAAAATGCTTCTTTTGAATTTCTTGACCTTTTGTGATTTCCTTTGTAGCACGCGCATTTCTTTGCTCTATCTGCACTGATGGTTTTGAATCGTTTGACGCTAGTGCCGAAATAAGGATATTTTTTAACATATCACTAGGTCTATTTGTCAACGCCAATCAGCGAGTCGTCGGATTTTGCATTGTATTAATCGCATTTTGTACAAATTTTACATTTTGATCCCACCGTCTACCTTCTTCCTTAACCATCGTTTACAACGCTGGCAATATCGTGCGATTACTTCTTTCCACCTGTCCATTTGTTATTTGTTATTTTATTATTTGAATTCAACGGACCGAATGTGGCCCCCTTGAAGCGTTTTTTTTTACAATTTATACATTGATTACATTGATAACGACGGATTAACATTTTTATATTGCACAACATTTAACAAGTAATGGGCCGCACATTACTCAGGTTCGAAACAATCACAAATATCGTTTAATTCACGACACATAACGAGGAACGGATCAGAGGCGCTAAAACTAGTACGACACTCCCCTACGTCAAGTAGTGTTCTAGCACGGAGCGATCTTGCCGGGGCGTAAATGTCAATTGCGAAGAGCAGCGCCGGCGAATCGATACGATTGTTAAGTACACCTGCGACGAAAAGTCTTTGCGCGTTACAATTCTGCTGTTTCAGCGAATCTAGGCCAAGTAACGCGGAGCGTCCACTGTAGTCAACCTGGGCGCTCCAGCAATGCAGCGCAAATCGTGTAAATTTGCGCTGGATTGACTCCAGGCACGCGAGTTGGCGTGTTAATGTGGGCCACCATACCACAGATGCATTTTCTAACACGGACCGAACTAAGGTGCAATACAGCATTTTAATGGCGACTGACCCTCAGTAATGTCGCGCGCAAGCTTTTTTAGGATGCCAACTACCTGATTGCCCTTAGTGACGACGTGCTCAAGCTGGTCATGGAAGCTCAACTTCTCGGCAAGAAGCACTCCTAGATCCCTAACAGAGCTTTTACGGTTAATGCTATCCTCTATGCTTAATTTTTTCATTTTTCCGTTCTCTCGAGCTACAATATGTGTCTCAGTTTTTCCTCTCGAATCCTGAAATTGAACTTCCTCGTGGGAGCACACTATTCTGGCATCCTGCTAATGTGCCTACGCACTTCGCTTACAATGGTCCGTTCTAGTGGTGTACACTTAGCTGTATTAGACACGCCTTTCATACGCTACGCACCTCTACTACTTATGCAGTTTAAAACCGTTAGCACATCGCTTATTTGCTATGAACATTCTAATAAGTTGAACATTTCTAATGAAAAAAAAAACAATTCCATCGATAGTAACGGGCGACAGCACAAGGAAAACGGCAAAACTTCAATAAACAATATCGCAAGATGAATAAAGGACATCTCTTCTTCACCCAGGCGATATAAAGAAAATCCAGAGCCAGAACCTTTACCATCACAACCTAATCGAATAATTACCGATCTTAATAATCAAATATTTAAAAGGAAATTCAAGATTCAAACAGTATCAAAACAGACAACATGAATTTAAGAAAAATGTTCGAAGCGTTAAGTAAAGAAAAATAACATTTACAAACACGAATTATAACTCTGAAACGAGAACTAAAAACAACAAAAGAAAATAGTATTTGCCCAGATCAAAAAGTACAATATATAGTATAAAGCAAACTTTAAAGGATACATTAACAGAAAATCAGATTGACCTCATTTTGAAACGAAGACAACGGTTAAAGTAGACAAAAACCGAAATAGGCTCTGCAATGACCCTACGTTATTTTAACAAACAGGCATACAATTACATGGCTCTCTTCTTCTTTTCTGGCCTGCTCATGGTCGAGCACGTCGCGTAGACATGGTCTGGTCGCCAATCCGTTTCCAGGAAACTCGGTCCAGTGCTGCAGTCCTCCATCCACGGCTGCATCCGATCTCCGACAGGTTTGACTCCACCTGATCCAGCCAACGAGCTCGCTGTGCTCCTCTCCGCCTCGTGCCGAACGGATCGCTGACGAGCACCTTCCTGGTGGGGCATGAGTCCGGCATCCTCATCACGTGCCCCAGCCATCGTATCCTTCCGGCTTTGATAACCGTCAGGATATCTGCACCGCCAAACAGCTCAACTAGCTCGTGGTTCATTCTCCTTCTCCACACGCCCTGCTCGCACACACCTGCAAAGATAGTCCTTAGCACCCGCCGTTCGAAAATAGCGAGTGCATTGGCATCCTCCGTTAGCAGAGTCCAGGACTGGTACCCATAGAGGACTACCGGACGTATCAGTGTGCGATATATCGTGCATTTCGTGTGTTGCTGGAGCCTTCTGGATCGCAGGAGTTTGTGGAGCCCGTAGTAGGCACGATTTCCCTGAACAATGCGCCTTCGGATTTCGCTGCTCATGTTGTTGTCCGAAGTTACGATCGTACCAAGGTAGCAGAACTCCTCTACCACCTCGAGATCGTCGCCGTCAACTGATACTCTGCTCCCGAGTCGGGCTCTATCACGGTCAGAGCCTCCGGCAAGCAGGTACTTTGTCTTCGTCGCATTGATCCTCAATCCAATTCTGTCGGCCTCGCGTTTCAGTCGGGTGTACGCGTCGCACACCGCCGCAGATGTCCGTCCGATGATGTCGATGTCATCCGCGAAGCCGAGGAATTGGAGAGAACGGGTGAAAATCGTGCCCCGGATGTCGAAGCCCGCGCTTCGCATGACACCTTCCAGAGCGATGTTAAACAGCAAACAGGAGAGTCCGTCCCCTTGCCTTAGACCCCGGTGAGATTCGAACGATTCCGACAGCATGTTCGATACTCTCACCTTGCACTGCACCCCATCCATCGTGGCCTTCAACAGCCGTACCAGCTTCCCAGGGAATCCGTACTGCTGCATGGTGTTCCATAGTTCGGTCCGATCTATGGTATCGTAGGCCGCCTTAAAGTCAATGAACAGGTGGTGCGTGGGGATCTGATGCTCTCGGCACTTCTCGAGAATCTGCCGTAGAGTAAAGATTTGGTCGGTGGTCGATTTGCCTCCAACAAATCCAGCTTGGTAGCTTCCGACGAAATCTGTGGCAAGGGGCGCAAGTCTGCAGAAGAGTATTCGGGACAGGATCTTGTAGGCAGCATTCAGGACTGTGATGGCTCGGAAGTTAGCACAGTCCAGTCTGTCGCCCTTTTTGTACACTGGGTGTATGACACCCAGCTTCCACTCGTCCGGTAGTTCTTCCTGGTCCCAAATCCTTACGATCAGCCGATGCATAAGCGCGGCAAGCCTCTCCGGGCCCATCTTGAACAACTCTGCCACCAGCCCATCGCTGCCAGCTGACTTGTTATGTTTCAGCTGTTTGATGGCACTGATGACTTCGTCCAAGGATGGCGGGGGCACTTCGTCATCCTGCTGGCTGTCGCAATACTGCTCTCCTCTGCTTCCTGCAGAGGTCTCTCCTGCATCTGCTCCGTTCAGGTGCCTGTCGAAGTAGCACTTCCACCTGTCGATCACCTCTCGCTCGTCCGACAGGATATCTCCCTCCTCGTTGCGGCACATAGCGGGTATGGGAGTAAAACCGCCTCGTGCCGCATTCAGCATCCTGTAGAACTTACGAGTTTCCCCCGACTGGGATAGCTGCTGCATCAGTTGCTCATCCGACTCTTCGAAGCTGCGCTTCTTGTCCTGGAAGAGTCGGGACTGCTACCTTCTCAGTCGTCTGTAGTCTTCCACGTTCTGCCTGGTCTCGCGCTGGAGCATGCGAGTACGCGCTGCGTTCTTCTCGGATAGTGCTCGCCTGCACTCATCATCAAACCATTCCTTCCTCCGGTTACGTGTTACGCGGCCAATAGTTCGATCGGCCGTGCTGCTGATGGCTTGTTCCATCATACGCCAGTGGCTATTGAGGGACATCGCCTCGAAGGTGGTGTCCTCCGGCAACGCTTCACCTAGCGTGGTCGCGAAGTCCCTAGCCACATCAGCTTGCCGCAACCGATCTATGTCGAGCCTTGGGGTGGGCTGATAGCGCAGCTTATTGGCTGCGCACAGTTTCTGGCGTAACTTAACCATAACTAGAAAATGGTCTGAGTCGACGTTTGCTCCCCTGTACGTACGTACGTCGATAATATCCGAGAAGTGCCTTCCATCGATGAGAACGTGGTCAATCTGGGAATATGTCTGCTGTGGTGATCTCCAGGTGTAGCTGAAGCGTGGTGCGTGCTGGAAGAAGGTGCTGCGAATGGTCATGTGCTTGGAGGAGGCGAAGTTTATTAGGCGAAGCCCATTGTCGTTTGTCAGCTGGAGGGCGCTGAAACTACCTATCATGGGTTTGTATGCCTCCTCCCGTCCGACCTGAGCGTTAAAGTCTCCGATGACGATCTTGACGTCGTGTTGTGGGCAGCGGTCGTACTCCCTCTCCAGCTGCGTATAGAATAACTCCTTATCGTCATCGGTGCTTCCAAGGTGCGGACTATGCACGTTAATAATGCTCAGGTTGAAGAACCTTCCACGAACCCTCAACCTGCACATCCGTTCGTTGATCGGCCACCAACCGATTATCCTCTTTCGCATCGCACCTATGACCAGGAACGCTGTACCGATGTCATGCTTTTCACCACCGCTCTGGTATATCATGCAATCACTGCGGTAGGGGCGCTCCATAACTCCTTTTCAGCGCACCTCCTGAAGTGCTACTATATCGAAGCCGCGGGCCCTCACCTCGTCCGAAAGAGTGCGGGTACTTCCGGGTGCTGTGAGGGATCTGCAGTTCCATGTCCCGAGTTTCCAATCGTAGTCCTTGTTCAGTTGCGTGGGTCGGTATCCGTTAATCCGATTCGAAATTTCTTGGTTTCTTTTCGTTGCATTTGTATTGGGGGTGGCTTGCAAGGCCTCTCCCCCAACCCCCTGTCTCGTCGGAGGGCCTACGTATCCTAGCTGTTTAAAGTCCCGTAAGGTGCCAGGACAGAAGGGACATCCAGCCGCCCCTAACATGGAGAACAGACGCTGGCTGTCCCCCTCCGCTCAATTTAGCCATATACCCCATCTTCCCAAGGGGTTGGGTTTCCCCGTATACCCAAGCTCAGATATTTGGAGAGATATGTTACCATTCTGTACGACGGGGCCGTATTGAGTCGGAGTAGGGTATGGAGTGCCTATATTATCCTTCTAGAGGCTTCGGATCCATACCCATATCAGTGCGGTATGGCTACATACACTGACAACAGAACTAACAATTACATGGCATGATATGTATTATCCGCTACCATCCATTTCAGCACTTAAGCGATATGCAACACAACTAAATATCAAAGCAGGCATTCTGGATGACGTTTTAACTCTAGTCGCAAGTAGTGTTGGGTTATGTGCTGCCGTGCACACAGTGCGCATAGCACACCTAGCGTAGAGCTAGCACACAGCTAGCAAACTGTAAGAAATGCGGCAGAACTATTGTCCCGTACAACATCAGCTGCTTTAAGACGTTACTATCCTGAAAATGAAAATGCTAGAAACCTAGCCGATTTCGTGTTTCTAACACTTACATTCCTGCTGCTAGTCGCTAACAATAGCAGCTACTTTAATATTTTGTTCTGCTAACTTAACAATTACGTCTTTTTTCATTTTCTGGTCAAACCCTATGAACACTAGCTGCTTCCAGTTTTTAAACAAGCCAAGTGCCATAACGACTTGTAAATAGTTGTATGGCCCTAAAACTTCACCTGACACTGGATCGTACTCAAGCATTTTGATGACCTTCATTTCGTCGAAACTGAGTACGCATTCTCGATCCCTAGGTGCAAACATCTTAACTACATATATTACCGACTAAATTTAAAACATCGTCCAGAATTCCTCCTTTTATGTTTAACTACTGAGTGTATCTTTTTAGAGTGGATATCGATGGTAGAGGATAATGCAAATCTGTTACCAGATATTTATAAGCTTTCTTGCTAAAATATCGCAAAGTCAATGCTGAGCTTAACTCTAGTTTTGTCCAATTCACACGTTGCTTTTGTTTTAAAATTAAAACTATTTGATTTCTGAAAAACTTCCTTTCAGACATAACTTCATTTTATTTACTAATTGATCAAAATCGAGGTTGCTGTCAGTTTTATTATCTAACTGTTTTTAAGCCTAACTATTTCCGTCCTAAATGTTATGTTTTCACTATTTAATTTCCTAGCCTATTTCTTAAACTATTATTAACATGTTTTAAATTAGTATTTTCTACTCTAAGCTGTTCTAATTTTGTGTTTAATGTGATGTTCTCACTAGTGTCGCCAATCTACTGATCCATGGGTTCAGTATATGATACATCTTCCTCGTACAACTGTTCCAACCTTTGTGAAATCATATTACTCACTTGTTGTTGTTTGTCAGCTAAACTTGTAGTGCTATTTTTCCATTGTTGGAATTGCTAAAAAAAGTAAAACATTATAATCAACCAATGTAACGGACTTTTGTCATACCTGTTGGATTAAGCTGCCGTAATACATTATTAATGTTATTGATTGGCGATATTTGCAGCTGAAAATCTTCATTTTTTAAATGCTCATGGAATAGAGTGTGGAAATTTTTAGGTTCCCAATTTTCCCCTTTCTGGCAAAATTAAATCCATTCCTTTTGGGTCTGGGTGCTGCTGGGAAATTTGTGAAACGTATCATACATATATGCCACGTTTCTTAACATTTGCACCATTGTTGTTGCAAAATTTAGCCGCACAAGATCTCCCAGTCATGTTGGTTCCTAAAATAAATGTATAATATATTTGTATTACAAAAAAAATTGTACAAAACTTGTATTACAAATGTTATCTTTCAACGTGCAGTGATCTGTATGTGGTGTGTAATACAAACAAAAATAGTAATAAATACAAGCCTTAATCAATCGCCTAACACGAAGTTAGAACACATAGTATTGATGCTTTAAGATTTTCCTAATGCTTGCAATTTTACAAAACATTTTATCTCTTGGCTTAAAGACTTTTAAGGTCTGGACGACCTTCTTACTTATTTTTATCACGTAGCCGGATAGTCAGTCCTTGCTACGGGGGACGGTCTGGAAGGGATTTGATACCCGTTCCTATCGTCGTGGAACCGACGCCGTTTATTACATAACTACGGGATCGCCCAAAACACAACATAATATACAAAACAATAAACTAAGTTATTAATTGTTAGTTTAAATAAGATATTGAGCAGCAAATTTGTGGCCAAGGGTTAATTATGGTAGAGGCATGTTAAAGTATCCGAAAAAATAATTGCTTTCGTTTGATTTCATTTTATCACACTCACCGTAGTTGTATAATTTTCGGTTTATAATAACTTGAATATTTTATATTCAATATCTGGTTCTTATTTCGTGGCTGTCGCTCGTCCTCTTCGTCGCCGCCCAGCCGCGAAGGTAGCTGGACCGTTAGCGCTCCCGATGGTGAGCCACAATCTTTCGCCCGTCGCCGACTAGTTGCCCCAAGCTTGCGGGAGCCAATTTCGGATGGAACACGCGCCTATCCCTTCTCGTGGTCGGTATGGGGTTGCCGGTTGCCTTCCAAGCTAGTTGCCCCAAGCTTGCGGTGGCCTATGCTGGGCGTAAGGGGAATCCTGTCGATGAGCAGACGCAGTCGAAGGAGTATTGAAGCAGAAAAGAAAAGAAGCGTCCTTGCCTGATGCCAACTAGTGTCCAACAAGAATTACCGCGGATGGGGTTCCGGAAGGATTTAGGAGACTACAAGGATACCACGAGTAGATCGATCGAAACTTTCGGATGTCGAGAGTGGAAAGGTACAAGTGGTGTTGCGCTTGGATTACCAATTTGCTTCGTTTTTCGTTTATTCCAGACATCAAGTCGTTATTACTGAACGTGTTTGATAAGCGATGTATACAATTTTGATTAGTTAAAAATAATCCTTATAAATAGTAATGTGGTCCTAATCCTAAGTACTTTTAAAAAAAATATTTTACTGCTTTCGAGTCTCGAACTCTCGCTGGATACCGTATGGCTCTTCAGCCAGCCGACAGGGCTATGGACGGTGCTTGTGCAGGTCCCGCAAGGAAGGATGCTAGTTAATTTACTAAGTCCCGCCTGTCTACTAAACACTAAGCTGCAATTAGGCCACGCCTACTTCCTATGCACTAATCAATTTTAGTGGAATCTATTAATACAATTTAGGCCACGCGTTACTTGGCCACACCTTCTCTAGGTTAAAGCCTTATCGTGATGGCTGCCGCGGCAACAGTGCCCGTGGATTCGGGAAAAAGAACACATAAAATCTGGAAAATGTAAACAACACAGATTTACTGATACTTCATACACCACAGAGTTTTTCATGTAATTCACCGTAATTGTACTGTACACACACTATTCGAAATAATTTGAATAATTTTGTTTTTGATTAAAAATCGTGTCGATGAAACGTGCACGCTAGGATAAACTTTTTTGGCGGATAACAAAAACAACATTGAACACCACCACTCGCAAAGTACACTCGAAATGGTTCATGCACATATTTTATTTATTTATTTATTTATTTTACATGATCACGGCTTTAGCCGTATTATCAGCCGCAGAGGGCTGCAGTAATTACAATTTTTCTCAAAAGGCATTTCCTCCCTTTCCTTTGCCTTATCCCGGGCATACTCGGTAGTAGATAGGATTTGTTATGTTTGTAGTTATTGGTGCTGGTAGATGAGGTTGGTGCTGTATTGTTGAATATTGAATATGTCCTATTTCCCTGTGTTGTAGTCGTTTATGTAGTCCTATTGCTTCATTGTGGTTTGGTGTGATGTTCATGACGGTACTATTGCTTAGTTTGGTGGTGGTATATTCACAACAGCGATCTGGTCTTTCGATGTTCGGGTCTACACGCTCGGTGGAGTGAACGCATGGTGCACCAAACTTGTCGTATGTTGTTCGTGACTGATCGGGACTGTAACAAACAGACAACAATCAGAATTATGTGGACAACACAAAACACTAGGTCTGCCTCCCTTTTGCGGCTCTGGTGCTATCCTCGAAGGCGACTGTTTCCTCAACGGCTTGGCTATGGCACGAAAAAACATGTAAAGACGAATACAACACAACGGATAACAATAGGTGTAGAAGGAGAGGGAAAGAGGAAAAATAGGAATAGGATTCAAAGGAGAAGACCGTTGTCCCTGGCAAAGCGGAAGACAAGCCTCATGTACTCCAGGTCCCTACAAGCCAAAACATCTCGAATCGGTGTATCCGGCTGTCTGCCGATGGCCTCAAAAGCGCTTATCAAGCAGGGTCTCGTGGCTCCACGCAGGACCACAGAAGGTGATCCACATCGTGGAATCCAATGCCGCAGCCACAGTCTTTCATTTGAGGCAGATTGATACGCTGTAGATGTGCATCCAGAGCGAAATGATTCGACATGAGTCGAGACATCATTCGAATGAATGCACGATCTGCAGAGAGCCCACCGAACCAAGGCCGCAGGGACACTTGCGAGAGACCGAGAAAAGGAACCGCCCGATTTCATCCGTTTCCTACATACTCTGCCAGTGAGACAGGAAAAATTTCTGTGGAGAACGAAGGAACTCTTGGGATGAGATGGGTCGGTCGTAAAATGCGCCCTCTCTGACGCCTGTTTTGGCAAGCGAGTCTGCCTTCTCATTGCCGGGAATTCTACAATGAGAAGGGACCCAAATCAGCGAGATTCTGAACGCCTTGTCGAACATTGAGCCAAGCAGTTCAACGATTTTTATGGTAAGGTAATCCTGACTCTTAATAGCCTTTGGGGATCTCAGTGATTCAACAGCACTTAGGCTATCCGTAAAAATGAACTACTGATCCGGAGGACTAGCTGCTATCAGTAATAGTGCGTAAAAGATTGCGGCTAGCTCTGTGGTGTAAACACTACACGGCTGACGCAATTTGTAGAAAGCTTCGGTAGACTCGCTAAAGACACCGAAGCCTATGCCCTCCTCAGAGGATGATCCATCAGTGTTGTTCGCACCCCAATTTTCGCGCTTGCCGATTAGTTTTTTAGGAGTCTCGCCGTTAAGCAAAAATATTTGAACTTTTACAATTTTTTACTTTATTTCACAATGAAACGCCTTTAAACTTGTTTTCTCTTCGCCTGTCGTGATGCTACTTCCCCAAAAGCAATGGCGTAGAACCCAAACCGCCAGATCCCAAGCCAGAGGTCATTTGATCCCGAGACCCGAACCTGCTCCCTTCTGACCTCTAGCGGTGGGTTTCACAACCAGGCGCGATCTGAAGTGTGCTGTCAGATCTGACTGACGGTTTGACTGCTATAAACCGTAGCAACAAGTGTAGTACTGGCTTATTTGGTCTAAATGGCCATACTTGTTAATGAAAATGTCCGGAACTACCCTCGAGCGAAGAACATTAGGTATGGTCTTAATTTCGTTAAAATGGAACTATAGGTCTCAGGAAGGACAGCACGGTTTAATGCTTGTGGAGCGCTAGGATGCACTTGTAGGGTAACAAAGTCTTGGTAAACTTTCAAGATTTTGCTCTTAGAACCTGTCTCTAGAAGCGCTTTAAAATTTCCTAATATCAAGGGATTTGACACTGAAGAACGGACTAGAAGGCGAAGTGACAGCATTTCAAAACGAAGTTTGAGCGGCATCACTCCGGTCATCACTTCTAGGGACATGTTGTGTGTAGATTTCATGCTCCCTAGTGTGAGTCTAAGACGATACGATACTGTAGCCTCTCCAGCTGGAGGATAAGCGTGTTGGGTGCCCAATGCAAGCATATGCTTCCTGTAGGAGCGCAGCAAATATTGGACTTGCCTCTTCAAGTGGTACTGACTAACTAACTTTATTGAATCATATCAAAGACTACTAAGATACAGTTGAATCAGTTTCAATCCTTGCATACTTGGATTCCTTCACTCCTCCTCAAGCTGCAACGATTGAAGTCCCATCTTCTTCCGACAGATTTCCAATTTTACTCTCGACAACGGTTTTGTCAACGCGTCAGCGATCATACATTCAGCAGGGCAGTACTGAACTTTGATAACGTTGTTGCTTGCCAAGTCTCGAATGAAATTATACCGAGTGTCGATATGTTTTGTTCTTCGATTTCCTCCTTCGGTTCGCAACATTGCCATGCAGCTTTGGTTATCTTCACGGATAACGATCGGTTCAGTGGTGTCTTCACCAATATCTTTCATTAATTTTCGTAACCATAGCAGTACGCGACAGGCCTCCGCTAAGGCGGCATATTCCGCCTCGGTCGACAAAAGGGTCACGCACTGCTGCTTCCGAACAGCCCACGAAATAGGTCCACCGACATGGAAAATGAATCCCGAGTTCGATTTTCGGTCTTGATGATCTCCGGCCCAATCAGCATCAACGTACGCTTCAAGTTTTCCGGCTCCACCAAGTTTCAATTTCATCTCTGCAGTCGAATTTAAGTATCGCAGAGCTCGTTTGGCCTCCGTCCAGTCTGCTTGGCAAGGATTGTTCACCTTGCGACCCAGGATGGACGCACTGATTGCAATATCAGGCCGTGTGTTGATCGCAACGTACAGCAAAGCACCCACCAAGCTTTGGAAATCGTCCTTCCTAGGCATTGGTTCCTCCTCCTTTTGCTGTAACTTCGGGTAACCAGGATCCATCGGGATACGTGATGGTCTTGCATCTGCTTGTCCGAAGCTTGCAGCAATTTTACGAATATAATTGGCTTTATCCAACAGAAACTGTCCATTTTGTTCTCGTTCGATTCTAATTCCGAGATAGTTTCTTACATCGCCCAGGGTGGTTATCTTGAAATGTTGCTTCAGGGTTGTTTCGATTATTTCATATTCCGTACCGGGCAGGCAACAAGCATGTCATCTACATACAACACTATGAATGATCGACGATCACGCTTCTTCTTCACAAAAAGACAAGGATCTGCTTCCGAGGGATGGTACCCTAAACTACGAAGCTCCTCGGTGATTGTTTGGTTCCATATTCGTCCTGCTTGCTTCAATCCATATAAACTCTTTTTCAGCAGACAAACGTTATTCTTCGCACCAATTTCTA
The DNA here is from genome assembly GCF_943734845.2 of Anopheles funestus. Taxonomy (NCBI): domain Eukaryota; kingdom Metazoa; phylum Arthropoda; class Insecta; order Diptera; family Culicidae; genus Anopheles; species Anopheles funestus. The sequence continues at coordinate 50,285,460 of NC_064599.1, forward strand.
ATCCAGTCGGTTGTTTCATGTAGATCGTTTCGGACAGATCTCCGTACAAGTAAGCCGACTTCACATCCACATGTTTCACAATCAACTTTGTTCTAGGGGCGATTGATAACAGCGTGCGAAAGGTGGTCTGCTTCGCGACGGGGGCAAAAACTTCGTCATAGTCCGCACCATATACTTGGCTGAATCCTTTTGCGACAAATCTTGCCTTGTATTGGACTATTTTTCCGTCGCCGTCCATCTTCCTTTTATATACCCATTTACTGCCCACAGCTTTGCGATCCTTGGGCAAGGAAACGATTTTCAATGTGGTATTTTCGTGCAAAGATTTGATCTCATCCTCCATTGCGCGCTTCCACAAGTCTCGATCGGGGCAACTCATTGCTTCTTCATATGCACGGTGTTCGTAATACTCCTGGGTGATTAAAATCCTTTTACTTGTTGATTTTCTTACCATTCCAGTTGTTTCTCGGAAACGCTGAGATGGTACACCCTTTGTGCTACGGGATGATCGTCTAACCGTCAGCTCGTCAGCTGCTCTTTCGACTGTGTGCCTATCATCACCGTTATCTTCGTTTGGAGTATCGTACATACTGGAATCCGTATTCATTAGCTCCTCCTCAACCATCGTTTCATCGGTGCTGTCTTCTTCAGATTCTATACCATCAGCATCATCAACAGAATCGACATCGAATTGTCGATCATCGCCAAACTCGTACTCAATGAATTGAGGATTCCCTTTTTTTGAACGATTGGACATCTCATGTTGCTCCATTTCGATAAATTTCGCATCCCGACTGAGAGTTATCTTGTTGGTAGTAGGATCTACAAAACGATACGCTTTATGGTTATCAGCATATCCTACAAACAGAAGCTTTTTCCCTTTTGGATCTAGTTTCTTGCGCTTCTCAGTTGGTACGTGCACAACAGCTGAGCATCCAAACATATGCAGGTTGCTGTAGTCCGGTTGCTTTCCGTACCATAATTCAAACGGCGTCTTCGCGAGAGACCTTGATGGCGCAATGTTTTGGAGATATACTGTTGCATTGATTGCTTCGGCCTAAAAATGATATTCTAGTTTCGCATCAATTAACATACAGCGTGCCATTTCCACCAACGTCCGATTTTTTCGTTCAACAACTCCATTTTGTTGCGGGGTGTTGTGAACGCAACGATCAATCGTTCTAATTCACGTTTTTAAATACATTTCAAACTATTATATGTTCATTTAAGATAATTACAAGCCATAGATTAGACTCGACGTCGATCAGGACGAACGTAGCACAGGCAATAAGGTCGAAAAAAAAAATGAACAAAGAATGGTACGCCGTTCTAAATAAACAGGATGCTACGCGGGATCGCCTGGCCAACTTAGGTTCATATCTACAACATGCAGCTGTATAAACACTGCAACAGGAAAGGCTAAGTAATAAACGCGATTCAACATATCCAAAATGCAATTCATAATTAGAGACCACCAACTTCGTTATCCTAAACAAACGATTATCCAAAATATTTTAAATACAGAGCATTTCGTTATGTTATCATTGGTAAAAAGGTCTCGAAATGCATAAATCAAATACAATAAACAGCATCCTTCGTACGAACAAGCGCGATACAAAAATAGCGATAACAAACCTACGCCCGCACGCCGTGCCATATGTAGCATGCAATAAACTGCATCCGATCCCTTAAGAAACTAGCCGATCAAGCAACATATTTGCGTCCAGGAAAGATAGGGACAGGCAAAAGGTCGACAGGAAAAATGTACCAATGCTCGCGGTGCAATTAACTAAAACGGCCAAATCGGACGATATGACCAAACGGACAAATCCTAAAACAACATTAACAGATAAAACTAGGATTTTACCTCTCACGTTCCCAAAACTAACACCAACTCACGGCGTGTAGGATAAGAACCAACACCATCAACACATGTTAATATATAAGGAAATATTGTAGAAATAAAGACTCACTTACAAGTTACAACGCAACAAAAACGGTCGTATCCGCGTTTTCAGTCTCCTTTAAACTTCTAAAAAATATCGCGTCTTCGCGTGAATCCCACTCCAGTGGATTATACGAGGAGTAACTTGCTGTAAACTGCGGAACGATTCCTTTGGCCCGATAAAATTGACCCAAATGTTTGCTCTTATACTCACCGCCTTGGTCTGAGCGGATAACAATTGGATTCCGTCCAAAACGATTATGGACCATTGCGACGTATTGCTCGATCACTTCAGCAGCTTCTGATTTTCGACTCAAGAAGTACACTGTTGCAAAGCGACTATAATCGTCGATCATCGTTAGAAAGTAACGTGATCCGCCTGACGTCACAGTATTCATGGGACCACAAATGTCCGTGTGCACTAGGTCTAAGATTTTCGTTGATTGCCGCTCCGTTTTCCGCGGGAAAGGTTTTCGAGCAATTTTCCCTTCAACACAACATTCGCAGGGCTGGAAAACGTCACATTTCTTGATAGTAATTCCCTTCGCCAAGCCTTCACGAACAACTCGCTGGATTGCATTAGGGTCCCTGTGCCCTAGCTTGCGATGCCATGAATGAATGCAGTCCTTCGTGTGATGAACAACCTTCATACTTCGTTCCGTGCTAGTTTTCAGCTGGTACAGTGCATCTTTTTCATTAGCATCCGTGGTACCTCTGTATTTCACCACACAGCCTCGGGATTTATCAAACGTTACTACGGCTCCTTTGTTTACGAGTCTTCTAACAGAAATCAAATTAGATTCTAAATTCAGGACATAATACACGTCGCTTAGGGTAATCTTCCGTTGATCTCGTTTTTCGTCATAGCAGTACAATCGACCTGAACCGACACCCTTGACAATTGTCTCATTGCCGTCGGCCAGAGTGATGCTCATATCTGTGCTTTGTTTGAGCTCATCAAAGAGTGCTCGATCGCAACACATATGTGAGGTAGCGCCAGAGTCGACTATCCAAGTCGTCATTTGCTTCTGGTTTTGGGATACCTCGCCTGCTGAGAATGAAAATTCAGATGATTTTGCTACTTTACCCTTAGGCTTGTGCTTCATCGATTCTCCTCGTCCACCGGATGCAGAAAAAGTTTCCTTTTTCCTTGAATAATCATACATCGCACTGGAAGGTGTTCCGTTATTCGTTCCCATCGGACAATCACGTTTCATGTGACCGGGTTTTCGACATCGATGATACGTAAACTTCTTTTCAGGACCAACCCGTAAGATAGATTCGCTTTGATGAGATTTCTCCATTCTCTTCTGCGCTTCATCTAACAACTTACTTTTCACCAATTCCATGGTCAGGTCGTCGTCCGAACGAGTTTCCAACGTCGTTGTGAGATGATCGTAAGATTCTGGCATACTTTTTAGAACCATGACCACTTTCAAGTTCGCATTCAGTTCCTGGCCCGCGTTCATTAGACTTGAAAACAGTTCATCCATTCGAAACAAATGTGCCTCCATGTCACTGCTTTCGTCGTACTCCGCCTTGCAGAGTTTCTTCAGGAGTGACACCTTGGTTGACATCATCGTTTTTTGATGATGGTTCTTGATTGCATCCCACGTACCTTTGGCCGTCTTGCACTCACGGATCAAAGGGTGTTGGCAGTCATCCACAAAAAGAGCGATCGTTGCCCGGGCCTTAGCGTCACCTTCCTTCCAGGATTCGGTCAATGGTTCAGAGGCGGCCGTTGACACGTATTTCCATAGGTTTTCCCGGACTAACAACATTTCGACTTTGAATCGCCATGTTTCGTTTCCACCGCTACGGAGCTTTTCGATACTAAACTTTCCGCCATCCATTTCAGTTTTCGATATTAGAATGCTTCTAGAATAGTATGACTGGGCCCATAACCTGTAGGAGCGCAGCAAATATTGAACTTGCCTCTTCAAGTGGTACTGACTAACTAACTTTATTGAATCATATCAAAGACTACTAAGATACAGTTGAATCAGTTTCAATCCTTGCATACTTGGATTCCTTCACTTCCATATTCCAAAACAGAGAGTACCGTTGTCTTATACAGTCGCTGGACGTCTGATGGGTGTGCGGCCCTCCAGAACCCTGTGACTGTCCTTAGAAAGTTGATTCTTTTACTACATTTTTGCCCCAGATGGGTGACATGTTTACTCCAGTTTAGTCTAGAATTGAACCAAACACCAAGGTATCGAAAATTTGTAATCGGAAATTAGGTAATCGGTTGTTGATATTTTTTCACCATATAAAAAGACATCAATTTGCGGATCATATACGAGGGCAGTACGGGCTTCGAACGACGAAAATCCGTTCGCCGCCGGTGTCAGTCAGTGTTCACTAGACACTAATTTTTAAAATAACGTTCGATTCAGTTACCGTACATTGCGCGCGAGAAGAATGAACTGGGCCTGGCGGATTCGAACGTTCCCGTTTGTATGGAGAGAAATCCGCGAGGTTTTGAGCTGCGGATTTTAAACGAATATGTTTGGCAATGGATTTTTTTCAATAAATTTAACAGTTTTAATTTTCAATGAACATTAATAAGCTTTCAAAAAGTGAAATGTAAGTTTAATTGAATTTATTTGTGTTTTTTTGTTGCATTGAGTAAATTAACATTAAGGCCAAATACATCAGTAACGGCAGAAAATTTAAAATCCCTACTAGCCATGAATCTGTCAACCCTTTGATCGTAGATATTAACGACATTGAAACATTGGCAGCTACATGCCGTCCTGTTCATTTCCTCGTGAGCGTCGAACGGATTTTCGTCGTTCGAAGCCCGTACTGCCCCCGATAGTCTTTTTTCTCTATTTTTTTGAGTGTCACTAAAAGGAGAAAATATTACCATCTCAGTTTTCGTTGCAGAGAACTTGATACCAAGTATAACGATTTTTGCGAAGAATTAAAACGGAAACTAACGGAAATGCACATGATAACAAAAAGGAATCAAATAGATGCCAAAGAGAAAAGAAAAGAGAATTACGACAAAAACGCAAACGAATGGCAACCCATGATTGGAGAAATGGTGTTAGGAACGTTCAAATGGGGATAAGACAGAAATTACAAAGTATTTGGAGAGGGCCGTACGAAGTAGTAGAAATACCCAGTGACCAAACTTGCGTAGTTAAAAATGGAAGGAAGTTGGGAAAAGTTCATAACAATAGATTGAAGAAATTTGTAGAGTAATCAATAAGTGAAGTATGGTAAAAATGGAAACAAAAATTAGTATGTAAGTTTCTAACGTGAATTTATAGATTTAAGGAAAGATTAAAAAAGGCGACTAAACGATAATGCATCCGTATTACACTAAAACACTATGCACTAACACTAGAATAAACGCGTTCCACCATACACAATACAAAGCTGCAAACACAACATTGCATCGAGGTGTTGATGATAGCAGTGGGTTGAACTTAAGAAGCAATTGAATGATGAGAGACAGGAACATAAATACATATAGCCGGAAACTTCGTTGGATGTAGACGAAGGTGGCATGACCACATCCAGACGATAATGACGGAGTTCAAGCGGACAGTAGACGCATCACAAATGTCTGGTTACCAGCCGGTACAGTTGAAATCTGCAGTTAGATAAAGGCGGTTAAGGGCGACTGATACGATTGTTGCAGGACGGAAACGGAGTGTACATTCGGTGTTGAGACATGGCTACAAACCAAGACACGATAATGGTCCGGCGGAGGTAGGATCTTATGAAGGAATTCAGGTAAAAGGTATACGCATCGCGAATGCTAGCTTGCCAGCCGAAACAGTTCAAGTCCTTTTGTATGTCAGACTTTATTGTACGTATACACCTTTATCTAGACAGCCGGTGGACGGTGTTCTGGTTTTGTCTTTGCGACTGCTCACTGAGAGCCTTTTACTGTGTACATAATAGCTGGAATCGCCAAGCAGTTAACAGATTTTAACAGTCGTTAAAAATTCATTTTGGATGAACCGAATTCATTTGTTAAAAATTTCTGTTAGAATTAACGACTGTTAGAACAGTTAACGACTAGTCGTCAAAGCCCATAAGAGACACGGGTAAAAGTTTCGAGCAGTTGAATAAACGACTGTTAATTTTTATCGCGTACGCTCGTGACGATCGTTTATTTAACTACGTGTCAGACCCAGTCGTTAAAATTAACAAATGAATTTATTGATTATTTTCTATGCAATACAACAAATAAATGGGACGAAACGGCTATGCAAACGACATTTTCGTTAAACTTAGTTTAAAAATGTGCTTTATGTTAGAATTCTGAGGAATGTGTAACTGTAATTATAATTACAATTACATATGCGTATAAAAAAAATTATGCGTATAATCATCTACCCGACCAGCCAAACCAACATGCTTTCTCGCTTTGGCAGGTTTGATTGTTCATAAGACAGAACGAGAAGGTATGTTGATATTGCTACCCGGGTATCGGCCTAACGACCCCTTAGAGGTAATGCCGACCATTTCTGGCTTACTAAAATTACTTTACAACGTAGCCGTATAGTCAGTCCATGCTACGAAGGGACCGGTCCAGCTGGGAATTGATACCCGGTCCTGTGATACCCGGGCTGCCCCATGCACCGGGCTGGCTGCAGTCAAATGCAAACCAGTGAACCATGGTGTCGAAAGAGGTGAATTTCATAGCATTTCTGCAGCATGGACTATGTCCCCTTCTGCGCCTCTATATCGTTGTCTTTTCAGACAAATGATTAGGAGCGACTATTTCCGAAAAATACGATATAACAAGAGAGCGTAAGAATGAAATAATTTTTATTATTTTTCGCACCCATATTTCATGCTTGTACGATCCATGCGGATCATACTTGCGCATTAGCAGTCTAGGCTGCCATGAAGAGTGGTAAAATATTCATATTCACTTTGTTGTACGCAGCTTGTAACAGGCGCACTCACTTTGTTGACAAATAAAATATCACATAGTGGAAGTTGGGGCATGTTCATGAATTGGTAATTGGGTTAGCTAAACATCATAGCATAGGTATTAGTATTAGTAAGAGACGAACGCAAGATTATGAAAAGGATTGTAATAAAGGACTCTTCGACTAGCAATCAAAAGATACAGACGTGTTTTTGCGCACCTATCGACCGAGCTATTTGAACAGGGCAAGTGTGCCACATAGGTAAGTGATCCACAAAGCATTTTTGCAGTTAAAAGTTAGGACACGCTTAAGGTGGCACACTTGCCCCATTTCCACTATATTCATATTTGACAGTTCCAAATCTACTCGAAGTAAACGATCGCTTCACATTTAACGACTATCAATTCATCCGTTCGCGATACAAATGGCATTCAGTTTTTAACGACTTTTGTTTAACTCTAACGACTGTTACATTTTAACGACTTTCTTTCGCGATCCCGGCTAATATATGGATTGGTTCGGATTATGAAGATCATGCCATCAGCCGAAACAGACATACGCGTTAAGACGAAATCAAATGTACGTCTTTTTCCCACAATACTAAGCATTAGTAATCACCACCGTTCATGTAAGTCATCTCGTTGCCCTACTCGGTCGTCTGGGGCGCTTGATCGTGAAAGCATGATTTCACTAGAAATGTTACATGTTTCTGGCGCAACACACAGATATAGAGGATGTAGGGTGCCAATAATAACGGGTTGCTTTATTCATATTTGCTGTCAAATTTACAGGAATATGTTTTTTTTTCTAAAAGCTGCCCTTCCTTACAACCTGACAATTGCCCTGCGACAGGTCTTTGTTAGAGTGTTCGTTAGCTTTGAACGAGCCTCTACACCGTGCTAATGCACCTTTCTTATGTTATTAAATTCAACTCCAGATCGTTTTGCGGATTTCGCTTTTGCATATTAGGCCTTCTTTGTTCCCCGTAGGTTATTACGGCCCGCCATCGGCCAACACGCCGCCCTACGTGGTCACGGATTATGAAGATTGGTTCGGATTATGAAGATCATGCCATCAGCCGAAACAGACATACGCGTTAAGACGAAATCAAATGTACGTCTTTTTTCCACAATACTAAGCATTAGTAATCACCACCGTTCATGTAAGTCATCTCGTTGCCCTACTCGGTCGTCTGGGGCGCTTGATCGTGAAAGCATGATTTCACTAGAAATGTTACATGTTTCTGGCGCAACACACAGATATAGAGGATGTAGGGTGCCAATAATAACGGGTTGCTTTATTCATATTTGCTGTCAAATTTACAGGAATATGTTTTTTTTTTCTAAAAGCTGCCCTTCCTTACAACCTGACAATTGCCCTGCGACAGGTCTTTGTTAGAGTGTTCGTTAGCTTTGAACGAGCCTCTACACCGTGCTAATGCACCTTTCTTATGTTATTAAATTCAACTCCAGATCGTTTTGCGGATTTCGCTTTTGCATATTAGGCCTTCTTTGTTCCCCGTAGGTTATTACGGCCCGCCATCGGCCAACACGCCGCCCTACGTGGTCACGGTCGGTGGCTGCTGTCAACGATGCTGACAGAGATCTCGCACGGTCTGGTCGCTGTCGCTCCCGATTTGCCCGTTGCGCCTCAAGTTGTCGGTTGTGGCGCTCCTCGATCAGCGCAGCCTGGCGACCCGCTTCCGCTCGAAGCTCTGCGTCGTGCTCACCGATGCGTTGGGCCGCTCGGTTGGCCCTATACTCGTTCCAGGAGTGCTGTAACTGAGACGTTATCTCCTTCACCGCATCCGAGACGCGGCTCCAGCTCTCCTGGCTCTGGAGCAAGTGCGCTGAATGTTTTTAGGCCGCACCGGATCCGATCCGCCTTCTCCGAGCAGCGGTTGCCGTAACTCTGCAAACCGCGGGCACTCGAACAACACGTGCTCCGCGTTCTCTGGGACGCCGACACAACTCTGGCAGTCTGGGGACGACGTGAAACCATTGATGCAGAGATACTCCCGGAAGAAGCAGGATGCAGGTTGCCTGTAGCGCATTCGCGATGATGTGCATGTAGAGCAACCCGTCAAAATGTAACCACGATAGAATGAGAAACAGCCAGGCGATACTCATTGTGGCAAAGATGAGGGTGAACATGACGAAGATAAAGTGCAGCTTATCATGATCATCCTACTCGTCGTTGCGATCATTTACTTTGTGCTGCCAACGTTACGCGATTTTGTTGATTATAAGCATTTTGGAACTGGTTTTGTTGTGAAGGCCATTGTGAATAATTATTTCCGAAATGTGGTGATTGTTATGTGTAATTATTTCTATATGAGTAGTATCTTCGTTTCCGAGAAAAATTATTATTAAAGTTAGTATTAGTTGGGTTATATGCAGTACTGTTGTGCTGTGGTGAATCAAAATTGTTCGTATCTAACCGTGGAAATAGACGTAGAGAGACATTTCTCGTCGCGACATTTCTCGCTGGTTTCCGATGAAATGTGACCGTGCAAATAGACCTAGAGCGACATTTCTCGCGCGACATTTCTCGTCAATTTTCGATGAAATGCGATGAAAAGTTCATATATAAAAAACAGCATCGAAACGTCATTTCCATAGAAGCCATAGAATTGAGCTACTTTTGAGAAATGTCGCGCGAGAAATGTCTCTCTACGTCTATTTCCACGGTGATGTGGTGTCATTTTCATGAGATGAGCGATACCGACGAGGGCTAATAAATTGGACAAAAGCATGGGCCAGTTTAGCTCGGTTTCATATCCTCCAGTTGCGAGGACCACGGACGCGCATTTGGGCCAGGCCGATGTTTGCTCGAACGAAACCAAAATGCAAGCCAGCTAATACGTTCCATTTTGGACGAAGAGCTGGACAAAACCGTCATTAATTTTATGCGGATGTGCAGAGAAGATTTTGCGTATTTGTTGCAGCTAGTAACACCCCGAATCCGGACGTAAGATAAGTACATGCGTGATGCTATCACGCCGAAGGATAAATTAAACATAACGCTACGTTTTCTAGCTCCTGGCGATAGCTATCAAAGCTTGGAATATGCTTATCGGGTAAGTAACTATCGTTTTATTATTATAATAAGTAAAAATATTGCCTATATTATTATTATATAAATATTAATATTGTAGGTTTTTCCACAATCCATCTCATTGTTCGTCCCGGAAGTTTGCGACAGCATAATAATGTTTCTGCGCAAATATGTTAAGGTATTTGAACTTAGTTTCACGTGCAATGTAGTATTTGTATTACAACGATGTGTACTTATATTACAGCTTCCATCGACGCGTGAGGAATGGCTGAAAGTGGCAGACGATTTTTACGAGAAATGGCAGTACCCTCCTGCTATCGTTGCCATCGACGGAAAGCATGTTCCAATAAAAGCGCCTGCGAAAAGTGGTTCGGAATATTTCAATTACCAACACTTTTTCAGTATTGTGCTTTTGGGAATTGTTGATGCGAACTGCAATTGCATGTTTGTTGAAGTCGGATGCAAGGGACGAATATCGGACACAGGGGGGTTTTACGTACCTTGCGTCTTCATAACTTGCTAGAAAATAAAAGATTACAAATTCCAGAAGCAGAAATGCTACGAGGTTCTACTTCCCTTATGAGAATCCCGTATATGTTACTGGGAGACAAAGCGTTTGCATTCACCAACTATTGCATTCGTCCGTTTGGTGGAATAACAGACCGCGGATCCATCGAACGCATTTTTAACGAACGCCATTCGAAAGCACGCCGAACAGTTGAATTTGCGTTTGGAATTTTGACTGTGAGGTTTCGAGTGCTGAGAAAGCCGATGGACTTAAACCCACAAACTGCCAGCAAAGTTGTACTCACATGCGTGTATCTGTATAACTATATTCGAAGGGACGTGGCAGGCCGAGCAGCAAGGGAAACGGAGGATGTACCGAGCGAGCTTACTGAGTTGCGCGGGATAACACATCGCACAACCAACGAATTGATGCAAATTCGTTTGCATTTGGCAAATAAATTTGCTGATGGCACAAAATAAAAAGTAACGTTGTAGTTCACATTTCTTTATTTAATTCTATTTGTAATTCGCTATTAAAAAAAATGCAAAATTCATGAAAAAAAGAAAGCAAAATACTTATAGTTAAACTAAATGCTAACTTAATCTAAACTTATAATTAACTTACAAACTAACTTATTTCTAATTTCGTGGATCGTATCCGTTTTTCTCCACGAATCTCGCGGCATTCTCCTCCGCAAGCATACTCTGGATTCTCACCAGCATCGCTTCCTGTCGTATCGGCGACCAATCCCGCATGCTGGCGTAGAGAGGAGCTAAACGGTTTTCCGATCCCGTCGATCTCAACTCCAGCGTAGCCTGTCCGACATTGCCAAGCGCCGTCAACACTTCTTGGTTATACTGCAAATTGGCTTCATGCCAACGACGCTTGGGGGCAGCAGACACGTTTTGCCGTGGAGGAGATGATGGTGTTAATGGCTGGTGATCGGTTTGGGTGACCGGTTTGGGCACTTCGGAGGGAACAGCTATGCTGTCCAATTCATCCTTCTCGCAGGCGGAGGAGATTGCTACCGGTGTGGTATCGTCAGGGGGTAACGTGTTGGCCTCAAACTACAAATGATAACAACATCATTAACTGTGCCAGAAGATAATAAATTTAAAAAAAAACACACATACCGTGTCTACCCTGGAACCACCATCCGTGACTGCATGGAGGAATGCCATCGCGCTGTACGCAAACCATCTTGGTCTGCATACATCGGTTGAGCCTAAAAATATTAAAAGAATTTTGAAAAAATACCAATATCGATAACGATCCGTCTGTGATACTTACCAGAACCGGTGACCAAACTGTTGTCAAGGATTCTTTTGTAGTGCCTGTAGGATCCATGGAGCGAGCGCCACTTTTCTCGCAACAGGAGCACAGGCACTTGCAATTGATGGCCAATACACTCCCACGCACCTTGTTGCCTGTTCCGGTTCTTATATTCCGGGTGGCTACGGTCCCACAAGCATCTCTCTCCCTCAACATGGCTTATAAAAGCCAACACAGTTTCATGTGACATATCGACGGTCTGAAAGTACAAGTACAAAATTAGTTACATGCTCTATTCAATTTCTAATTGTACTAATTTGATGAAGCTCCCATGATAATTTACCCCACTATCACACACTGGGAAGTATGAATGGTATCATCGCAACAAGAACTACATTTGTGCATCTATATATAAAAGAGTTGACTAAATGATAATATGAACAAGCATTAATTAATGAAATTAGCGACTTAAAGCGAAACCAAGCAATTATGTCGTGCTACAATCTAGTTACAGTTTAAAGTTTTCCTAAGTTTATACATAAATGAATGAAAAAAGCACTTGTTCAAACGTATTTTAAATACCTCCAACGCTACCTCTTCTAGCGTTTGTTTCCGTATATCAGTCATTGTTCGGGCAGGAAAAACACATTCGTCGCTGTTGTAAGCTTGTTTGTTCTACTGCTGGAACAAACGAATGAACGTACCGGTTTCCATAGCGTCTTTGCACAACCGTGTCTTGAATCACTGTATACTTACCTTCTTTTTTCAAATTTCACACCAACGGACATTATGATTAATCTAAAAGCAAATACCAATTATAACTTTATTTAATAGAGTAAAAATGATAAAATATACTTACCACAAGAGTTTTCTTCAATCACAATCAAAAATCACTATACTGGCTTGTAAACTGGCTTGTAAACAAATCAATGGTTTGACAGCTCAAGTACGGGCCGAAATGTCGCGCGAGAGAAGTCCCTGCGGGCAAAATAGCTCGGTTTTAGCATGTTGCCTCTGTTACTCCTACACGAAAAAATTTTGTATTCGTGTAGGAGTAACAGAGGCAGCATGCTAAAACTGAGCTATTTTGCCCGCAGGGGTAGCTCTGTTTGCAAGATAGAGCTACTTTTGAGAAATGTCGCGCGAGAAATGTCTCTCTACGTCTATTTCCACGGTTAGATGTGGGAGTTTCACTATCTTTCAATCGTTCCTCGATTTTCTGCATATGTTCAATGTGGAAGACTTCTTCTTCGAGATATTCCAAAAGATCAATGAAGTCTAAGTGCTTATTTGTTCTATCTAGAGTTTTAAGTTGTGCATTTTTCAGACCGGCTAGAAAGTGTATTTTTAATCGTTCGTTTAATCGTTGCATTTTTCGAATCGTTCTCTATTATGTGATCCCTTAGTTCCAACGCTCGTTCTTTGTATTTCAAAAACGTTTCATTCCCTGTTTCAAAGTTTCCACTTTATGGAAAATATCTTCCAAATAGACCTTTTCACCGAAGTGCTTTGTTAAGTTCGATTTCACATTTTCCCACGTGTCACTCACTATGCGATTGAAGAATTCAGCAGCATCGCCTTGTAATTTTAATAGTACGACCCGAATTAAATTTTCTTCCGCTTTACCTACAGGGAATTATGAATTTCTGAGGTTTTAAGTTCTGAGGGAATCCTCAACTGCCGTTGCCCCGGGCCTTGATGAGTTTTCTCATGCTGTTCGCTTCTCTTGTGTAATGCCCTCTTGCTCGTACTCATTCCGCAATCCGCGCGGTTGTCTAAACTGCTCCAAACACCAACAACAACAACAAATGCATTGGTTTCCAACAACAAATTAAAGCTACCCGAGTTGTTCGCGGGATCGTATACAGAATCGCTGATGGTATGGCATGTCACATAAATGCTGTACATTTGCTTTCCTAGTTTTAATTATTAACATAATTATAGTATTAAAATGTTATAGTATAGTCGATTGCGTTGCGCAGAGTTACATCTGCGCAACATATTTGACGCAGTAAATATTGTTCAACTTTTTGCCTAAACTACGGATCTGTTTGCAATGGCCTGTGTTACAATCGACCGGTGTTCCGTTCGAATTTGACAGCTGCTTGGATGCATGTTTGTTGTTTGTTGACAATTTGCCAATTTTTTATCCTTTTGATGAAAAATAGAGTCAAAATGCAATTAATCCATAGTTTATTCGTTTAGCTATCGAAAACCGATTAAAAACATTGCAATATTTGCGAATCATTTAGCAAAAGTGTTTGTTTTGTTTTGGTACGGCAATGCCTTCAGCTCGAGCTGTCAAATTCGAACGTAGTGGCACACGATTTGACCGTAGTGGCACGCTTTTTAAGGTGATGGCACGGGATTTGAAGCAGACGGCATGCGGTTCGAGGCAGATGGCACGATATTTGAACGTAGCTGGAAACAGGTGTTTATGTTTAAAGTTTCCACCAATCCAAGGGATCGTCATTTCGGTGAGTTTATGGCTCTGCTAATCAATTATCTATCTCTTTTTGTGCTTCACTGCGCGTATTTAATACGACTTGCGATGGACCCTGTTCCGTATCAAAATCCTCCCATATGGTATTTTTATCATCATTTGAAAAATCAGTGTTATCCTGTGGTTTGTTGAATGGAGTCACGTTGATGGAATAGATGGAATTAATTTTTTGAAGTAAGTGTGCGCAGCATTGATTGAACTGTCTGTCATTATTAAATCCTCTCTATTAAATTATTAAATCGGGGATCTAAAATTGTTGCTAACTGAACAACCTCGGAGTCCATGTAACTGAATTTCTGTTGAATTCTTTCAAGGAGAAGGGTGATTAAAATTTTTGTTTGTTCAGAGTATGAACTGTTCTGTAAATGCACTTTGTAACTTTTTTATCATCCAGCTTATAATCGCTTTAACTTTTGATAATGTCACTGTCTTTTCAGCTGAGATTTCTTTCGTAACTAAATCAAAGAAATGTAGAACGCTTGATGCTTCATGCATAATTACCCAATCATGTTCGTTAAGAGGATTTTAAAAATTAAGCAACGCTAATGATGAAACTATTGGGTCTTCGTTCGTATGAAAACGTTCCAACATGTAATACATCGAATTCCATCGTGTGGCGACATGTAGAATTAGTTTCAGTTGAACATGATTTAAATGCTCTTCAAATTCTCAAAGCTTTGCGGAAGCTTGGGATTTTTTTTTTAATATTATATTATATTTTTAACTGTAGCTACTGTTGGTTGGATGGAATTGTTAATGGCACGTTGAAGTATCAAATTGAGACTGTGGGCAAAACAAGGGATACTGTCTATTCCTAGTAAACTAACTGCTTTTCTCATGTTGGGTGCGTTATCGGTTACTATAAATGTTACTTTTATGGAAATTTGAAATTGTTTCATAATTTTTTCTAACCATTCTGCTATGTTCTCAGATGTTTGTTTGTGGGAGTACTCTTCACAAGCCAACATATATGCAATTAGTTTTGAATCACTATTAACAAAATGTGCAGTGGTTGCAAAGATCTAATTCGTTTTGTAGATTAGTCCAACCGTCGGATGTTAAACATACTGCCTTAGAATTGTTTAGTTGATCCTTGACAATTTTTTATAACTGTTCGGATGTTTAACAGAGTGTTACTAATAGTTTTTCGTGATGGGTGCGAATAGTTAGGGCATAACTCTTTAAACAATTCTTTTACATCGTCTACCTCCACCAGGTGGAAAGGTAGGGCATGGCTACAAATAACGTTTAATAATTTTTCGTGTAACTGCTGCAAGAAAAAAAGCAATAAAGTTTTTGATACACTTACGTAGTGTTCAATAGATTGTTGGGTGGATAATTGTGTTGTAGTCGTATTTTCCGGGGTGATGTTTGTTGAAGAAGGGCTGGTTTTATTTATTGAGGATGTAGTCGGTGGTCTTTCTATTTGCTGCGTAGGATGTTTGGTTCTTAGATGACGCTTCAAATTATAAGACGATTTATTCGTAACTTCTCCTTACGTAAAATGCAGCGTATTTTATTGGGTTCGGCAGTACTTTCATAATACTTCTTCTTCTTGGCTTAACAACCTTACAAGGTCACGCCGGCCATTTCTGGCTTACGAGACTTATTTTACCACGTAGCCGGATAGTCAGTCCTTGCTACGGGGGGACGGTCCGGATGGGATTTGAACCCAGTCCGGCCGTGTGGACTGGCGCCGTTTATCACATGCACCACCGGACTGCCCCTATTACCGGGCCGCAGGGCATTATACATCCTGTAATTTTTTTTCCGTCGAAGTGTGATTAAAAAAAAGTAATGAGATGGCAGTTTAACATTTTTTCCTATTTAATGGTTTGAGTAAAACATGTGAAAATTCACAATTCCCACATATTTTTGAGTAATTTTGAACATTCATTGTTTTGCGCACACGTAGCCGTCCGTAAAATCACGAAGATAAACCGTATTACTAGGCTAACAATTTAACTATATTAAACGTTAATTGCGATGCACGGATCGCTGTACAAACCGAAGGATCGAAAGGACACGCGCAGAAAGAGCGATTGATCGCACGGAGCCTCTTTTAAAGGAGCAGAGAGAGGATCCATGCCGGAAACTATCTCTCACGCGGTTCTGTCTTTGACAGGTGACAGGAACGCACTTAGGCTGGTGCCAATCAAATGATTTTGATTTGGTTGCACGGTCGTATGTAACAAGTTCAACTCGCTTGTATAAACATTAAAATGCGCGTTTTTTTGGAGATGACAAATGAAAACAGATTGAAAACAAGGATATTTTTTCGTTATTTAGCAACCATGGCGTGCGCACGGATCGACGAAGAACGATTAATTTCTTTAGTGCAGGAACGGCGTCATATTTGGGATCTTCGCGATCCCAAGTACAAGGATACAGCGTTTCTCGGACCAATCAGCCTGTGTGGCGAAGAAAATAAACTTTGGTGCAATGATATTAAACTCCATGGAACGTCAATGTGAACACTGGTTCCTCAATTAGCCACCTCGGAAATAAAATTAAAATGGTGCGCAGATCAATTGGAACACCCGTTGCGAGGCGCTGTAAAATTGGCATATCTTTTTCACTGGTCCATTTAGGCGCCGTTTGAAACTACCAGTAGTAAACAATTATGAGAATTATTGAATTAATGAGCAAATATTACAATTATAAACAATTATGAATACTAGCAAATTAAAAAAAGTGCCGAGTATATTTGCGTATTGTTTGATACTTGTTACATAAAACAAGTGTTTGTTGTATAATTCATTATAATTCCATGTATATTTAAAACAACAACAACAAAACTTAAATATTTTACATAACATCTATGTAACGTAAATAAACGAAATGTGGTAGGAACAAAGTGTAATATGTTCAAGAAAGATATGCATGAAACTATGAGATCGATGCATAATAAGTAAAAATTTCTTACATTTTGATCTAATCAATTATTTCCTCCTCTCGGATGCAGCGTGGAATATAATTCCACATATTACTGCAGTATCCTTCACAATCTTCGGACGTAATTAATGATGCACCTGTGTCTATCGGTGCCATTAATTGCTTCTCATTTTGCGGATTAACTCGTTTAGTGAAATTTTTCCACTTAGAAAATAAATTTTCAATAGGATTCAAGAATGGGGAGTATGGAGGCAACTACAATACTTCGTATCCATCTCCCCCTAAGGCCTCCTTCACTTCCCCACACTTGTGAAAAGCTACGTTTAACTCGTCTGACGTTTTTGTTCCGTAGCTTTTCTTTGAGCTCAATAACGAACTGCAAAAAAGCTTCTCGATTTATGGCCCGTGTTTTGGCAGAATAGTGTACGATTTCTTTCCTGTTCATGGCGCACATAATCGAGATGTTCCGAGATCGAATGTTCGGAACAACTTTTACGGCTGGTGTTCCAACCTTTGATCTCCCCATCATGGTGCGCATGCTAACGTTGAAACCTACTTCATCAACGTATACAATGCCCTGCTCGGAATATCGCTGAGGTAGGCTAGAGTACACGATTGCGTACTCCTTCTGCTGTACGATCGTACTAGCATTATTCAGCCGCTCAGGAATCAGGTGAGTTCGTTTGTACGAATAATGAAACCCTTGAATCTCTCGGGCTATCGTGGATGTGCTCACGCGCAAATTATGTGCAGTCCACACTTTGTCGGCCAATTTTTTTTAACTAAATCGAACAATCTTCGTCGATCCACGATTTGATGTCCGCTACAGTCGCTTCCGAGAGAATTTTCGGTTTGATTCCTCCTCGTTTACCGGCTTCAGTCACGCCTGTGTTTTGATATTTTCGCAACACATTGTAAACAGTAGATTTTTTTACGCACAAAGTTTGTGCAATGTTCTCCGCTGAGCTACCGTTTTCGTAAGCCGCAACAATTCGTTCTCTATCAATGTCGGATAGAGTCTCTGAAGAACTACTCACGTTGCTTTGCTGATGTTGATTGTTTTATCGTCTTTGTCTAGATAGGATGACTATGATTAGGTTAATACGTTGGTATTTCTATGATATGTACTTTATAAATCGATTACCTTTGTTAATCGTTGTAAGGTATGTAACCGTTTTCCTAGCATGTATTGTTACTCCGGTATTGTCAATATCACATTGACAGATATCAAATCCCGGCCAAACTCCGATGAAAAATATTTCCACCATCAAACGGCCCCTCAACGCACTCGGTGCAAAAAGATATGTCAATTTTACAGCGCCACGAACCGGTGTTCCAATTGATCTGCACGCCATTTTACACCTGTTTCCAGCTACGTTCAAATATCGTGCCATCTGCCTCAAACCGCATGCCGTCTGCTTCAAATCCCGTGCCATCACCTTCAAAAGCGTGCCACTACGGTCAAATCGTGTGCCACTACGTTCAAAATTGACAGCTCGAGCTGAAGGCATTGCCGTACCAAAACAAAACAAACACTTTTGCTAAATGATTCGCAAATATTGCATTGTTTTTAATCGGTTTTCGATAGCTAAACGAATAAACTATGGATTAATTGCATTTTGACTCTATTTTTCATCAAACGGGTAAAAAATTGGCAAATTGTCAACAAACAACAAACATGCATCCAAGCAGCTGTCAATTTTGAACGTAGTGGCACACGATTTGACCGTAGTGGCACGCTTTTGAAGGTGATGGCACGGGATTTGAAGCAGACGGCATGCGGTTTGAGGCAGATGGCACGATATTTGAACGTAGCTGGAAACAGGTGTAATATCATTGTCGAGGTGGCTAATTAAGGAACCAGTGTTCACATTGACGTTCCATGGAGTTCAAGTTTATTTTCTTCGCCGCACAGGCTAATTGGTCCGAGAAACGCTATAATCGCGTTAGAGCAGCGGCGTGGGATGCGATAGGAGCGGAACTTAACGTTACCGGTATGTGTTCAAAACTTTATTAATTTTTCATTGTGGTGTCGGATCTAACTACGGTAATAACTCGAAAACGATGAGCACATTGGCGTCCTACGCTAGCATATCCCAGGATTCTTGATTTTATATTACCTTAAATTTTAAAACTAACACTTTTTAAGTGGTTTAGAAATTTATGGTTGGAAGCTAACATCCGAAAAATCGGAAATCTTTGAAAGTATTGAGAAAACAAGAGAAAAAAAATAAGAAAATATGAGAAATATTGAAATGAGGCTCGGTGGTGTATTTGGTTGCGGTGCCGGTTTCCACGACAGGACCGGGGTAAAATCTCATCAATTGCAGTTGAACTGCTGAACAAGAACGTGGAGCAGAAGATACGCGAGGAGAATACACTGTGACCATTCACAACTTTAACGATGCCATGTACCATCACTTCATCGCTTATTGCAGGCTGATAGATGTATGCGTAGGAGCCAAAAAGTTGAAATATTTTCCCACTTGCACACTGCACAATGCCGGAAACATTATTGAAGGATCCGCGAAAGGTTTACAAAAAGGTTATCAAACTGGATCCGCCCGAGGTGCGCTTCACGCTGCTAGGACTGGTACAGACAAAGTAGAGAGGCACTTGCGATGAACCCACCGGTTCATTGTATCACCCACATCTTTCGATGCTAAATAATTGGGATGGATATCTGGTGTGCAACGAACATTCTTGCATGTCAGTAAAATTTGTTCCGGCATTAGGGATGTAACAGTAAAACGGTGAAACTGTAACTGCGGTCTCTTATGTTGAGTATTTACCGCAACAGTGCACCTCCAGCCAAATCACCATCTAACAAACCGGAAGTACCATTCCTGAAGTAGGGCCTTTCGCCCGATTCAAAAACATTCAGTGTGCTAACCAGACTGCCGATATGTGACACAATTTCCAATGCTGCAAATGGAAACATCCCGACAGACAAAGAGACCTCAAATTTGAGAGAATTACGGTAAAAGATCAAGAAGAACATGGAAAACGACGGCGAAACCCGAAAAAAAGCATGAAACCCTTGATTGTGTGTGTGAGCCGACAGAGTTTGTTGAAGCTAGAATTGTTTCCATCTCGTTCTGACCTACATTGTTATCCTGCGTCCTTACTCTAGCGTTCATCCCACACTGTGACGAGCTCAGTTTGCTGTGCGCTAAGTCCAGGGTGGACGTGTTGTGGGACTTAGCAAATTTTATATTTGTTTGTGCGTGAATGATGCGCGGAAGTTTGCAAGCATGCGCGATTGCTTTGTGCAGTGCAATATGCTGACCAGTGTTGTGATTTACACCTGTTTCCAGCTACGTTCAAATATCGTGCCATCTGCCTCAAACCGCATGCCGTCTGCTTCAAATCCCATGCCATCACCTTCAAAAGCGTGCCGCTACGGTCAAATCGTGTGCCACTACGTTCAAAATTGACAAAAACACGTGTTTTTGTCGTCCTCTTCGGTGTTGTTCGTGTGTCGTCGTGTTTGCCATGCAGCGAAGCATGCGACATGACACACACTGTTACACGTCTTACACTATAATTGTAGAGCGGTGCTACAGCCCCGCCTACTTAAAAATCATGTAAAAGCTCAAAAAATCAAAAACAGAACGAGAGGTCGCGATACGTTTTTGAATACGGGCGCGCGAGAGGCACATAGGGTTTTCCGATTCGAGCAGTGGCTTCGCGTCGAGTAGTTTAAATGCCCATATTTTGCTATACGGGATGGAACTGCTTTGGCAGGAGAATGCTTGCCCGCTCGATGATCATCCCGTCTACAGACCTGCCGGTGCCAGTGGACCGACACTAACAATTTGTAACATTATCACATAAAATTATCCTTTTTTAAACACACAAACTTACTTTATTTTCACGTACAATGAAGATTACAGCAAAACGATTTCTTTGTGTTGACTGATGATGTTGAACAATGATGTTTGTTCACCAGTGATAATAAACATTACCTCCTTCCTTCTTCGTTTGTTTATCTCCAAATGTCAAACCGAATTGGTCGTACGACTAAATCGTACGAGCAATGACACCCTTTGCAATTTGGTCGTACGATAAAATCGTATAGGACCGAGCAATGACACCAGCCTTATTGCTCCAGGAACGCATTTAAAGCAGGGGTCGTCGGCGCGTTTGGAAGACGGGTTTTCGAACATCATTAAATTCGATAAACATTTCTCCCCCCTTTGGGACACAGTCGTCAGTCCCAAACAATGCGCATGGGTGTAGGGTCGCCTCTGAGTACTGTTGTCGTTTTGCCAGCGAGTCCCAAATTATTGCAATGGTCTTTCTATCGCTTCCGTCGCTTTTTCAACACCGCACGTGTCGTTGTCAGCAATCGGTGATCGATGGAGTCACCTGGCTGGTTCAGCTCCCCCCGATAGGGGAATACGGATGATGTTCGAGGAACGCAGGTCGTCGGTGCACGTAGCTTTGTGCAACTCTGCTCGTAGTGACTGTTGAAGCTTTAATCACCCAAAAACTTCTCTGGAGGAAGATCTAATTGATCCTTCCCGATGGTGCGGTGAGGTTGCACGAAAAAATCGCGTATCACGTAGAAATTGGGGCTAAAACGGTAGGATTTCATTACATACAGTTGTTTGCTCGCGAAGCAGCAACTCAGGACACCACGCAACGGCGATACGAGCCGAACACGTGGGTCAGCCATCGATGGAAGTGCGGCTCTAGCACTTAGAGATGGCGGCTCGTAGCAAGAACGCAGGACACCTCGCAACGGCGATACGAGCCGTTCGCGTGCATCGGTCATCGAGGGAAGTGCGGCTCTAGCACTTAGAGATAGCGGCTCGAAGCAGGAACGCAGGACACCACGCAATGGCGATACGAGCCGATCGCGTGAATCGTCGATGGAAGTACGGCTCTAGCACTTAGAGATCGCGGCAGGTAGCGGGAAGGGAGCACGGAGCAGGAACGCAGGGGCGTGGTAACACGGAGGTGCCACGTAGCGGTATACTGCGTGATCGTCACTACACGTTCACGACGGACTCCATGTGTAGCTTGGTATGGTGTTTCTTATTACAGATTATTACAGAGCTTCTCGCTATTTACCGCTATTTATTAATTTTATTGACGCACACAATTTCCCTTTCCCTTGATGAAATTTACGCGCTCGTACACTGAACGAACGCGCAGCTCGGGGCACATTTCGCCGGCGTGTCCTGACCTATTTCAAGCATAACACCGTCGCGTGCCTGTGTGACAACCAAGAGCTTTCCGTTCGTTCCCTGACTGCGACGCTGCTGTCCGTGTGGGTCGCGTGGGTGCGGAGCTGGCGGGCGCACGCGTCACTTGCGTATTCTTAAGCTGCGGGGCCACGACAGTTGAGACTTTCCCTCAAACTTCCTCAGTCACTCAAATCCCTCAAAAAGCGTCTCAAAAGCAGTGTTGCCGTGGCCGTTTGAGGTTTTCCTCAAATTTGGTCACACAAACAATCACTCATGCTGCCTCTCTTTTCGTCAGCGACAACAAACAGTGTTTGACAAATGCTATGTAATTCATGTAATTGTAATCTTTGTTCGAAAGTGTTTTTTGATCAATCCAATGGAAAATATGGTCAATAAAAAGTTGTTTTAAGAAAAAGAAAGTATTTAAACATTTTATCAATCAAAAGAACGAGATACAAGGTTACTCTTTCGCATAAAAAGTTTATTTTTTAAATTAAAACGTATACATAAATTGTGTCACACACTGTGCAACAAAATGAACAATTAACCGTCGCAAAAAAGAAAAAAAATAAACACACAAATACGGTGTTAAATTATAATTAATGTTAATTTTAGTTCTTCAGTGGGTATTTGCATTAACAATGGCACACGAAAAGTGTACTTTCATTGAAAAAAACCGCAAACAAAAATATGTTTTGTTTACATTCTGAACAGCTGAGGCATCGGAACTGTCAAAACGATTCCTCAAAAAAAGTCTCAAAAAGTTTTTGAGGTTTTTGTAGATCGGCCAGGTTTTCCTCAAAACGCAAATCCCTCAAAATCACTCATGAGTTCCTGAGGTTTTGAGTTCTGAGGGAATCCTCAACTGTCGTGGCCCCGCAGCTTTAGACTCGCGGTATAGTTGGTTTGAGAGTCTATCTAACTCCTCTCATAGCTCCTTCCACGTAGGAACGTCGGCGTTCAGTCGCAGTGAGGCCCGCTCAATAGTGCGCTTATGGAGTTTGCTCAACACGATCGAGACGAGGAGCCCGTCCTCGATCAACGTCGCACATTGCTCTGGTACACCGGCGACCTGTCTCGCTGATGCGACCGACGTTTCGACCACGTCGATGACACGCATCAGGTCGACCGCTGATGCCGTGGCCAGCTTCGACATGTCAAACAGCTTGCGCAGGTGCCCGAGGAATGCCTCTCGCACATTGGGATTCCTCCGCGGTTGCCCGCGTCACGTCGACGGGAACGGCGGTGGTGCCTTCGCCTTGGCGAAGCTTCATCAACGCACATTTTGCCTTCGCAAAGGCTTCGCAGAATGTCCTGCGTCGCTGGTTTGGACCGGTCAGCGACTCGCAACGCAACAAGAACGCGTTGCCGTCCTGGCAGAGCGGCGCAAGGATCGTCTCTTTCACTGTGGCCATCGTTGCGTCCATTTTTTCGGCGTTGACTTCGACCAATATTCCATGCACCGATGCCTCGATGATCGCTTTCTCGTCGTTGGACATTCCTCGCGGTTATCACCTTAGTATGTAGCACTATCTCTTTCGAACTTCACCTATTCCACGAAGGACTTAATTTCACGTTTTAGTTTTTAGTTTATATCACGTCGGGGTCACCAATGTTTCACGCACGTAGCCGTCCGTAAAAATTACAACACGAAGCCGTCAATATTTCTTTTCGCTCCTTCTAAGGGTTTATTGCCACTTGCACGAATTCTTTTTATAATTTAACACACGCAGCTTTAATACAAACCGAATCGCTGAAAGGACACGCGCAGAAAGAGAATGATTGATCGCACGGAGCCTCTTTTAAAGGAGCACAGAGAGGACCCACGCCGGAAACTCTCTCTCACGCGGTTCTGTCTTTGACAGGTGACAGGAACACACTTAATGCTCCAGGAACTTTTCTCCAGACAGTTTTCTGTACCTGTTCACTCCTGAACGTTCCGTTTATTTCTAACTTTATTTCTTTACATGCAACTGACAGATCGCACTGTCACACCATTCCATCATTCTGGTCATATGGTATAACTTCTGATGTTGCCATAATATTATTTCTACAAGTTTGAGTCGCGTTCTTGCAGGCATACTCAAGGTGTTTTCGGAAGTTCATGCGGTCATCGATGATTACGCCAAGGTATTTTGACTGACGGACGGACTTGATGCTTTCTGTGCCCACCCGTATGCTCGCCGACTGGACTTCTTTGTGGCTGCTAATGATCATGAATCCAGTTTTTTGTGAGCAATTTCTAGCTTCATGCTTAGCATCCCTTTTTCGACTCTGCAAACCGAGTCTGACGCAAGAAACTCAATCTCCTCTACAGACTCACCGAGTACTGTAGAGCTATGTCATCGGCGAAACCTACCAGCTCAGCTGCCGGGGGTAGGTCAAGGGTCAACACTCCGTTATACATAACGTTCCACAGCGTCGGACCCAGTATCAATCCCTGTGGAACGCCTGCGGTGATCGTTGATGCTTTTACTCCTTGATCCGTGTCGTACAGAAGCACCTGGTGGTCCAGATATCTTCTTAATAACCGGCTAAGGTACGGAGGAATCAACATTCTGTTCGGCATCTGTGGCAATTGCATCAGCGGTAGATCGCCCTTTCCAAAAACCAAATTGCCTATCCGACAGACCATGACGGCTTTCAGTGTAGACAACCAGGCGGTTTTGTGTTAGTATCTCTAACACCTTTAGGAGATTGTCGATAGTGCCTAGGGGCCTATGAGCTGAAGGATCACCAGGAGGTGTCCCTGATTTCGGAAGAAGCACGAGCTTCTATCTCTTCCACACAACGGGAAAGACTACGGTGTCCAAACGGTGCTGGAACAACACCCGAAACACTTCCGGGTACTCCTTTATGACCGCTTTGACCGCTGCCACCGGTATGCCATCGGGGCCTGGAGCTTTGCCTATTTTGAGGCCATCTACAGCTTTCAGCAGTTCTTCGACAGTTACCGGTTCTATTTCCACCTCGGGAGCGCAAAAAACATCGCACAGGGAGGAAGTTCGTGTGTGGGGAAGAGCTGCTCAATTTTGCGATTGAGCATGTTAGAGCATCTTTCCCGCGGTTGGTAGCGACCCACTGTTTTGCTCATCAAAATGCGGGTCGCCGACAAGATGCTCACCGACATCTTCTTGATAGGAGCGTGCTCATTGTTCCTATCCTTCGTGTACAGATGCAGCTCCCTTGCCACTTTTATGGCTTCTTGCAGTTTGTAACAGCTGCCTATAGGAGGAGGTTCTACAAACGATGAGCCGGCTTCATTTAATGGCATCGATAGCGACCGTTCTACGTTTTCCACGATCTCACCACCTGTCGCATTCGCAAAACCGACACAGAACTCACTCGGAAAGCCGAGTGTATAGCCGCCTAATCAAGAAATATTGCTTTGCCACACACGTACTCAGCAACTCACGCACTCGTACATTCACGCACTCAGACACTCACGCACTCTGATATTCACGCAATGAACGATACAAGTGTATGATCTCTTGGTTTACAACGCTCGCTCACTGCACCAATTTGCAACGTCGTTGTTGGCAGTACGAAGCTCGTAATCAATTACTTACATACAGCCAACTTATGACGCGTAAGTAGGAGCGTCATATGTTTGGCTTGATACGCGCACAGATCACCACTTTCACAGACTTTTTTGAATAAGGGTTTTGGAAAGATGCTTAGGAGGACTTAGGTCGCATGAGGTAAGTCATCGAGGATTTTATGTTCAAGCTTGCGGAAACCATGATCGACGTGCGCTTTAGTTCTCTTGGTCGATGACTTTTTCGAAGTGTGGAAAGCTGGAGGAACTGCATGTATATTAACAATACCAAAAAAAAATAACAACACTACCATGTTCGGTAAGAAGGAGGATCCGACGCCGCAAAGGGCCCGCCTCTATCAAAGTATAAAAATAACGGACTTATTCATCTTGATTTAACGTGTCCCTTTAAGGCTAACATAGGCTCTCCTCCTTAACTCCTATTCATTACGTCTTCGATGTACCGAATAGAAACATTCATTTTTAATTATATGCGTGGCTGAAATGAAAGGGAAATACCGCAGGTTAACAGATCTTAGTGTATGCACATGCCATAAAACAATTCTTGATAAAAAATGCTCACTTTAATTCGTAAACTACGAAATCTGGTAATCAATTTGTAGTATAGAAATATGTTGTAAAAAGTTCAAGTATATTTTATAACTCTTTGATTAAATTTTATCACTCATTCATTTCATTCTTCTACTGCATCAAAAAAAATGTAATTACACAAGAATCGATGGTTTACAGGCAACGGTACCAATTTTTAGATATCATAACTGTAATAACTTCTTCATACGGCCTGACCGTCAAAAAGAAGCAAAGAAAAGTAATAACTTATAACTAATAAAACTAATAACTGGCTAATAACTAGCTAATAACTAATTAAATTAATCACTAACTAATAACTAACAAAACTAATAACTAGCTAATAATTAATAGAACTAATCACTAACCAAAAACT
This sequence comes from Anopheles funestus, assembly GCF_943734845.2. Lineage (NCBI taxonomy): Eukaryota > Metazoa > Arthropoda > Insecta > Diptera > Culicidae > Anopheles > Anopheles funestus. The sequence continues at coordinate 50,312,238 of NC_064599.1, forward strand.
AACAAAACTAATAAAACTAATCACTAACTAATAACTAACAAATATACTAACTAACTAATAACTAATGAAGTTCATTTTAATGCTCATTGGCCATTCTTTTCCTGGAAACGCTCTTTCTAATATTTTTAAACTTAAGTCTACTTTTAGCATTATATATTTTTGATTTCAGTCTTCTTCGGAATTCAACTATGGAAAAACTTTGGCCATCATGCGTTGCAACGAGCTACAGAAGACGCTGCAGCTTCTTATAAGAGCGGATGGCAACGCGGGGTCCGTTTCTACCACCACCCATCCAGCTACATTGGGTTAAAAACTCATCGCTAATTAGAATATGAAGAGCATCGCTTAAACGGTTTGCTGCGCCATACGCAGATATTAAAGCGCATAACCGTTCCACAATGCTCTTCATATTGCAATCAGCAGCGAGGAATTCCTCCAGCTGAGTCAATTTTTCTTTGGTGTTTGCTGGAGGAATTTGCATAGTTGTCCCAATGCCGCTATCTGTGCCGACGGAGTTCTGTACCGTGTTGCTTTCCGTGTGATTGTTGGTCCTTAGGCAGCTGGTACGTATACCGTTTTGAATGATTTTTAGCGTAATCTTATATAAATGTGCATTCATAGTTTCTAATGCGTCGACTGTTGCGAGTCGATCGCTATGCATTACTTTTTTTAATTTCTTCTATAGCACGCACCACATCGAACGAGTGGGGTTTCAATTTGAGCGCTCAATGCAGGAAACGAAGGAGCTTTCGAAGAGCAGGAGAAAGTAGGAGAAAAGGTTGCACTATGTACGAAAGCAGGCGAATCCGTATGATGCGATGTACTGCGATTGCTCAAATATACCAAAGCTGGTACAGGTATTTCTACAACACTTCCTTCCGAAATAGATAGAGTAACGGAGGTTCCGGTCGCTACATTTTCCCTTTCAGTCACGAAGGCTGAACTTGCCTGGTGGCCTAGCTGTTAAACGTGCGGCCCAAAAATGAAAGGAGAGCGGCCTTCCGATGCGGTAACTGTACGCGGGTTCCAGCGTTAGTAATTTGATCCTGAAAGATTCCACAAAATAGTACCTGTTGATACGGAGGAATTGTCATCATCAAAACAGAGGTAAACTTAAACGCGTCCATGTTCCACTAATTTACATATTAAGGCTTATGAAATACAGTAGCCACGTTCAGTGTTCGCGCGCTAATTTAAATACCAATGTAATCAATAGTGTTATGGTGCACCCTGTGTTGTCGGAACCACGCACTGACAGCCACTCAGCTATGACGGGCGATCGTCATAAGCAGGACGTGTGCGTGAGTGACGTAGGGGACTGACCGAGGATCGCATCAGCGCGCAATCGAGAGTAGTACCAAATTGCGACTCAAAGAGAACGGAGATAGGAAGCGTTAGGTGTGCGGTGCGTGCACGTGTACATGTTTGTCAATTAAAGAATAAAGTTTTATTTTAAGTTTGCGTCACCCCAAAAACACTCGGTCACACTTCATACTTCATACTAACATATGAAGTGTGACACAACAGTTCTCTCTCTCACGCAACAAGAACGAAAGAAATATGAAAGAAATGCAAAATTGAAGGAGGGTATTCATGTTTTGGTGAACAGAATCAAAATAGACACGCACACACTGAAAGAACAGTCGGAAACAATCGGATATTCCGAAAGCAATGTAAACAATGAGTTGGAATAAGCTTCGCCAATTCAGGCTCTAACTTCAACTCCTAATCAAACTATTCTTTATAAGTGTCGCGCACACGAAAGTATCTTTCGGAGCAGCAGCTTAAGACAGGCACAGTACACGCCGACTTAAGCACAATAATATACGCACCAACTGGATCTTGGCAAATAAGCACTTCATTACTTTATTCGATTGAATTTATACTCTAAAAATGCTGACCGTCGTCGATCAGCATATTCCTTTTAGCCTATGTTTTTTCATTAAATTATTAAACCAACGCGCATCGCTGACGCGTTGCATAAGGTAGCTAGTCAGCATTTATTGACCTAGCAACGCTTTGTTTTAGGCCTAAATTGTCGTCAGCGACAATAAGTGTGCGTGAATTTCTGCCAACTGGGATACATTAAACATCCTTTCACTTCACGATACGATTTATCAATTCTTTTAGCTTCTGTTCCCTTATCCAGATTTAGATATTACATTCCATAGGTGTTGACACTGGTTTGCATTCGTTCATATTGAATTTCAGTAACAAATTTTCAAGTAACGTTTTCTGACTGATCACTTCTGTAATGAATGCTTAATTATTAGGTGTATTAGTGATAGAACGGTAATTGTAATTGTAAGGGTATAGAATAAGTAGGCATAAGAGATTTAATAAATTAATCGTTAAGTAGCACTAGAAGAGACAACACGCATTCACCAACTTATTTTACAAACTGTAGACATGATACGGATTCGCGACAAAAACTGAAAGTAGTTGAACGATTGGTAGATCGTCGGAAAGAAAAATATCGGATTTCGGAAAGTGTTGGGTTAGACAGAAAGTGAAATTCGGTGGAATTTAGAAGTTTCGACAAGGGATCATGAGTGACAACGAAATGGAGAACTTCCACGTGGCGTCAGGCGAGGTAACATCAGAATATGTTACCGAACGGAAGAAGGGTAATCCGGAGATCGAAAGGCTGCAGGCACAGTTAGAGAAAATGAGGTGCGAATTAGTGGCCGTGAAATTGGCCAAAGAACGGCAGGAAGTAATTTCACCGGGCCGAGTACTAGATGTGCGTGAGATCAAAGAATTGGTGACCCGTTTAACCCAACGAATGATGTGAGTTGTAGTGCGGATGTGTGGGTGCAGAATCTCGAAGAGATGGCTGTACTGTATGCGTGGACTGATGCGGTGAAGCTGCACTGCGCTAGGATTAGCTTGCAAGGTTGTGCAAAGTTGTGGTGGGAAGGGAACCAAGTGCAAATTAAAACGTGGTCATCGTTTAAGGAACAATTGGTGTGTGGTTTCCCTTCCACTAAAAACGAGGTGTTTTACCATAACTGGTTGTCGGCCAGGAAGTTGAAACCAACCAAAACACCGTTGGAATACGTGTAACCGTGCAAATAGACCTGGAGCGATATTTCTCAGTGAGAGATCTCTCGTTGCGATGCGATGAAATGCGATGAAAAGTTCATATATAAAAAACGACCTCGTGTTTTCGTCGTGTGTATGAAATAGCTCAATTTTGACTGTCATTTTACTGTCATTTGTTTATAAACACGAGAATTATCAAGTTGTGGCGTGAAAAAATCATTTTTGGTGTTACTTTAACTAATTAATTTACATACAAATGGATGAGCGGTATAGGTTGGCTTTGCTCAATTGGGCGGAAGCATGGGCCAGTTTCGCACGTCTTCACGTTCTGCAATTGAGAAGACCGAGGACGCGTATTTGGGCAAGAGAGATGCTGTTGAAACGCAACCAAAATGCAAATCAATTTTTTTTTTTTTTTTGCTCGGTTAGAACGGCCTGGCCGTATCAAGACTTATTTTGCCACGTAGTAGGATAGTCAGTCCATGCTACGGGGAGACGGTCCGGATGGGATTTGAACCCGGTCCCTGCCGTGCGGACGGGCGCCGTTTTTCACATGCACCACCGGGCCGCCCCGAATGCGAATCAATTGTTGCATTCCATTTTGAACGAGGAGCTGGACAACACTATTGTTAACTTCATGCGTCTATTCAGAGCCGATTTTGCATATTTATTGGAGCTGGTAACATCCCGCATCCGAAGGCAGGACACGTACATGCGGGATGCTATCACACCCAAAGAAAAATTAATAATAACGCTGCGTTTCTTGGCTTCTGGTGATAGTTATAGAAGTTTGGAATATGCATATCGAGTAAGTATATAATAATGCCAGTAATGAATAATGGCAGTAATATAGCAATGCAGTTAATGAAAACATAATTTGTTAATTTATAATACCAAATTGCAGGTTTCTGAACAATCCATAGCATTGTTCATCCCAGAAGTGTGCGACAGTCTGATCATGTTTCTGTGCAAATATGTTAAGGTACTTCAACTTATTATCACTTACATTGCTTGTTTCCTAACTCTTTTTTATCGTTTTATTACAGCTTCCGTCGACGCGTGAAGACTGGCTCAAGGTTTCGAATGAATTTTCATCCAAATGGAAGTTCCCTCATGCTATCGGAGCCATCGACGGAAAACATGTTCCTATTCCCATGCGCCTGCCAATAGTGGTTCTGATTACTTCAACTACAAGCAGTTTTTTAGTATCGTGCTGTTAGCAATTGTAGATGCAAACTGCAATTTTATGTATGCAGATGTGGGATGCAAAGGACGAATTTCAGACAGTGGGATTTTACGTACCTCACGTCTTTTCGGTTTGCTCGAAAGAAATGAATTAAACATCCCAGAAGCTGAAGTGCTACGAGATTCTTCTTCCCTTAGAATCCCGTATATGTTCCTGGGTGACAAAGCTTTTGCGTTTACAAACTATTGTATTCGCCCTTTCGGTGGCACGACGGCAAGTGGATCGGTAAAATAGTTCTGACCACCGTTTATTTGCACAATTTCATTCGCCGGGCAGAGTCGACCAGAATCCACGACAGAGAACCGCAACAAGGAGAGAGCAATTTCACGGAGTTACGCGGAATTACGCAACGCACAACTAATCAATTATTGCAAATCCGATTACATTTGGCTAATGGATTCGCCAACGGAACAATATAATAAAATAAAATAAAAAGATCTAAAAAAGCTTGTCGATGGAAATTCATTTTATGTGTTCATGAAACCCTTAACCCTATGCACTACAAGCTAACTTAATCCTAATTGCGCGGGTCGTATCCATTTCTTTCCACAAACCGCGCAACATTCTCCTGCGCAATCAGGCTTTGGATTTCTATTACCATTGCCTCCTGTCGTACGGGTGACCAGTCCCGCATACCAGCGTATAACGGTGCCAAGCGATTTTCACTACCAGCCGATCTTAACTCAAGCGTAGCCTGTGCGACGTTTGCAAGAGCCGTCATTACTTCCTCATTGTAACGCAAGTTGGCTTCGTGCCAACGACGCTTAGAGGCCGCGGACGCATTTCTGGTCTGAGAATGAGTTAAAATCGGCTGGCTGGTTTGATCGGTTGCTGAGGGACAAGGTGCGGGTGCAGAAGCAGACAAGTTGAAGCTTTCAGGCCCGGCAGCGATGGATACTGGTTCCGGCGTAGTATTTCTGGTGGGGCTTGTAGCGGTAGGTGGTTGTATTTGGTTAGAAATCTTCAAATCGAAATGATATCATTGAGATGTGCTTTTATTCCTTAAGTATAATAGTCGCAGAATATAATTCATACTGTGTCAATTCTGATGCCTCCGTCCATGATAGAATTTAGAAACTCCATAGCTCTATAAGCAAACCATTTCGGTCTATATACTTCGGCGGAGCCTAAAAATATACGAAAAAGAATTACGATATAAAATGTAACATATAAATAAACAGAATTACCATTAACGATGAACCCTTGCGTGATACTTTACCAAAACCGGTCACTAAACTTTCGTCGTAGAGAGTTTTGTAATGCCTGAAGGACCCTTTTAATGAGCTCCACTTGTCCTTCAACGCGGAGTAGGGAAGTTCCATGTCAGCTCCGATGGCCTCCCATGCATCCTGATGCCTATTTATGTTTTTATAATCGGCGTCACCCCGGTCCCACAGGCATCTTGATCTCTCTACACAGCTTATGAGTGACAGCATTTGCTCCTGAGACATCGGATGGGTCTGAAAGTAAAAACAATACATTTAGTTGAACTCCCATTAATAATATTCACTCATGCATTCGGATGTTTACACTGCTCACTGATTAACTATGCTACATAAGTGCATCTGAATATTGATAAATGGTAGTATGATTAAGCGTTAAATAGTGCAATAAAATAAGCAAAATTAAACATTTACGTCGTGCTAGTATACACCTATAGTTTAACAAATGTATGCAGCTACAGATACATAAAATTAAAGTATGGATGAAAATAGCTATGTCTGTTAACCAAACTTTAAATACCTCTTCTGCGACTTCTTCTAGCATTTGAGAATATCGGCCAGTAGCACGGGCAGGAAAATCGCATTCGTTGCTGATGCAATATTGTTTGTTCTGATGGTAGAACAAACAAATTAAACAGCCGGTCACCATAGCGCCACAACAGAACGGATTGTCTTGTAAACGTTATACTTACCCTTTTTTTATTCGGTTTACCATCTTGCTTCGGATTAATCTTTGTTGACATTTTTCAATGATCTGAAATCATATATTCATTTTAAACTAAGTCCATACAGTAATAAAACAATAAAACATACTTGCTGCCATAAATTTCTTCACTCACAAAGGCACGCGTAAACAGTTCGGCTGAACTGAAAAATAAACTGTTTTGACAGATCTAGTGGGCGCTGAATTGTCTCATGAGAGATATGGTTATTTTTGCTAAATTGAGCTACTTTGCGAAATATCTCACTGAGAAATATCGCTCCAGGTCTATTTGCGCGGTAACAGATGTTAGCGATGGGACAAAAAGGAAATTTTCGCGAGAAGTGCATATTGATGTTTATCACGAGCGGATTAAGTGAATTATGGAAACGATCCGGAGTAGCAGTCGGCAGAGTATCCACGGTGCAAGAACTGTTGCAGGAACTGAGATGGATAGAAGGAGTGGGAGCGGTGGCGGTCAAAAGTCCGCAAGTGTGTTCGAGCAAGCCTGCGGAAAAAAGGAGACATATACCACTAGCGAAGGTGCGACAACTTCGGATGCTGTTAAAAAGTGCTTTCAGTGTGGCCGTAAAGGCCATATGGCAAGAGAGTGTGGGAGAATGAAATACCATACATGCGGACAAGAAGGGTACTTAAAAAAGTATCGCCGTAGTGTAGGAGAAAAGGTGGCTAGTAAGAACGCCACGCGGGTATCAGTGGTAGAGAGTGATAGTGCGTTTGTTCGTACTATTACAGTGGATGGCGTAAATATAGAAGCATTAATAGATACTGGTGCTAGAGTGTCGACGATTCAGGATAAGTGGGTTGGAAAAATTGGTATTAGGAAACCTAGCACCAAATATTTAAAAGGATTTAGACAAACTGAGATAAAGGTGAGGGAAAAAATATGTGCGAAACTATCCATTGACGACGTGAACGACCCAATCGTACCATCATGATCGGACAATAAAGCTGTGAAAGAACAGAGCGCGACGAAGACGAGTGACGATGTAAAAGTAAACATGTTTACGGTGACAGTGTTGCGTCCAGCAACGAGCCCTTTCTTTCCAACCGTTGACAAAAGTATAAAGAAACAGTTTTTCTAATAACAGAGTTACAATCTATAGGTGCTGGGCAACGAGCGCTGACAAAAAACTGACCAATTTTTCAAGTGACAAAAACAGCTTGTCAACTGCGAAAAATAGTTTTTCCCGTTGCCGTGCACACATTTGTACAGTTTGACAAAACATAGCAACCCATGATTGACAAAATCTTCATCATCTTCAACGTACACGAAAATTCAACGCATTGTAAGCAGTTTTACAGTAATTTTGGCTTCAAATTAATTGATTAAGATGGGCTGTGTCCTTGCAGGGATAATATACAGTTAATTCAACAAAAGAGAACACCGCAATGGTCTGAAATTCTTTAAGGCGCGCTTGTTTACGTTTTGAGCGGACGTCAAATTTTTGTCAACTTTTTGTCACCATTCTTGTCAACATTTTTCGTGGATTTTCCACAAAATAAAATTTTGTCAAAAGCTCAAAAAAATGACAAAAGCTCCGTTTTGACAAATTTTTCACCTTTTTGTCAGCGCTCGTTGCCCAGCACCTTATAATTAAAAAATCACTGTTGCTTCTAATGCTGTTTCTGTCGAAAAAAGAGAACTAGCGTCCCTTCTTACGAACTTTTATGCTCTTTTTTATCGAACCGATCGGGCGATGATTAATTCGGAAGGAGAATTGGAGAAATTATTGAAACTGATTAAAAGATATAGGACGTGTTTTGCGTTAAGCATGAGTGAAGTCGGTGAGGCGAAAAATATTACTATGAGATGCAACTGACGGACAACGCGCCTGTATATGTAAAGCCGAGGAAGATTGAGTATGCGCGTCAAAAGGTTTTAGCTGAGTTAGTGAGCGAGCTACTCGATACAGAAATAGAATCAGATCGATACGGAATCAGAATCGCCATGTAATAGTCCAATAGTATTGGTGCCGAAAAAGAATGGAAAGTTCAGAATGGCTATAGATTACAGGATGTTGAACACAAAAACAGTGAAAGACAAATTCCAGATGCCAGATATTGAACAGTGTTTGCAGAAATTATGTGGCGCGGAAATGTTTGTTGCACTGGATTTATTTAGCGGATACTATCAAATTCCGGTGCACGGGGATTGTTGTGTCCAAAACAAAACAAAAAATCATTATATTCACAACTATGCTACACGAGCGTAGCGTTCTCGAGTGCGTGCGCGTGATACGAAAAGTGCTATAAAAGGAGGAGAGAGGGGCGAGGAAGATCAGTGTTCGGTCTGTCATTCATAAACATAACTTTGACCTGGTCGGACGTGTTTTTCAAGTGCTCCTACCCGTAAACTGTGTTTGTGAGATTAGTGCTGGATTTGTGTGTGCTACCTAGTCGTGCTGCTATCTCGTGTGCTGGGCAGTGTTGTTACCCTGCGTACCCCTGTTACACTTTCACCTGGTGATCTTGTACCCGGGGGTAAAAGTGCTCGTGGATTCTGTGCCGTGGTGTGCCATAAAAACAGTTTTAAGCGTAGTTTAGTTTAAGTCGATTTCATAACTTTTGTGTCCTGTGCTAAAGAAATCGTTTTTTCTCGGATAATTAAACCGTTTGATTAAGAGTTCTTCGTAGTGTGGGTGATTTACTTTTTTCGCTCCGTGCATTACAGGAAAATTTGATAGTGGTTGTCCACATTTTTGATTATTTTTTCTGGGCCCGGCATTAATATGTCAGGCCCATTTTCCCTTGAGAGGGATTATCCACCTCTCGGTGGTCCCTCTCGGAATAAAAGGCCCGTTCCCGAGTGGATGGACAAAAGCAACGAAAATGGTGATATGAAATTCCTTGTTCTCCAAACCACCGACGACTCTCCCCTCCCTAAGAACCCTTTTATTGTCGGTAAATCTATTTCCTCTCTTGCTGGTGAGCTTTCCGAGCCCGGCAAAATTATTGACAACGGCAAAAAACTCCTCCTGAAAACACGTAGTGCCCGCCAATTCCAAACCCTCCTATCCCTCACCAAACTCATTGACGGAACCAGTGTCAGTGTTACCCCGCATGCAACCCTGAATAGTGTTCAGTGTGTCATTTTCTCCCCGGACCTTAAAGAAGTGAGTGACGATATTATCCTTAACGAGTTAAAAGAACAACGTGTAGTGTCAGTTCGCCGATTCACGCGTAAAATAAACAATGAAATAGTGCCGACCAATATCTTCCTGCTCCGCATTAACGCCACCACCATCCCTGCAACCATCCGCCTTGGTGCGCTACAAGTTTCCACCCGCCCGTATTACCCGAAACCAATGATGTGCTACAACTGTACCCAATATGGTCACACCAAAATGAGCTGCAAGGTAGCGCAAAATTGTTCCAACTGCGGTACACCAGCCCACGGAGAATGCATCGTCGATCCCGTGTGTTTGAACTGCAAAGGACCCCACAACGCCTTCTCCCGTTCCTGTCCACGGTATTTACAAGAAGAAGCGATCGTTAAATATAAAGTAGATAACCATTGCTCGTTCGCTGAAGCTCGTAGATGTGTATCCTCCCCAGTAGTTCCTTCCCCTGTACAACAACGACTCACATTCGCACAACAAACAACTAACGAAAAAGACTCGATTATTAACGCCCTCCAAGCAGAAAACAAACAACAACAAGCACTAATCGCAACTTTGAACACTAACCTACAAAATCTTACTAACCAACTAATCGCACAACAAAAACAAATGAATAACATTATGAAACAAATGAACAAAACTAACAAAAAACAAAGTAGCGTAACTGAATCTGAAACCGACGCGACCCTGACCGACTCTGACGATTCGACATCTACCACCTCCACCACCTCCATCACCCGCAAGCGAGCCCGCGGGAACAAGGGCTCTCTTTCCTCGGAAGAGGAAACCCCCATCTCCCCCACCAACCTTTCCCCTCCTTCTCCTCATCACCCCAACCCCACCTCTGTCCCGTCCGACTCACCCGCTCCCTCGCCTAGAACCAAAAAGAAAAAGAAACCTTGTTAATTCCCTTTTCCTTTCCACCGTTTAACCGCTTCTTTTAATTCAAGCCCACGTTTTAATCCCTTCCCCATTTTATTTCGGGTGATCCGATAAACCGCAATAGCAATACTAACCAAACTGCCATTTTTGCACTATCCTGGAACATTAGAAGCATGAAGTCTAACATTGACGAACTTAAACTCCTCATAGTTAAACATAACCCAAGCATAATTACACTACAAGAAACCCAAACCATTCCATCTTTATCTTACACTCCATTCGATAGATATAATTGTTTTTTTAACATTCACCCTACCACTTCACAACATAATGTATGTTTAGGCGTACTTAAACATATCTCCTCTAAAAGAATAGACCTAACCACTACCATTCCATCAGTAGCAGTACAAATAGCTTCCCCGCTAAAAGCTACCATAGTTTCGATGTATCTATCTCCCTCACTCAACCTACCTCCTATACAAACCAATCTTCCAGCTCTACTCTCTTACCTCTCCCAACCACTGATTCTCCTGGGCGATCTTAACGCCCAACATAGCTCATGGGGTTGTCCTCTAACAAATTCCCGTGGCAACCTCTTAGATGGACTATTTACTAACATAGATTTACAAGTTCTCCACAATCAAACCCCAACCCGTGTTTCCCCTTCCTCCGGCAGTAGTTCCATACTAGATTACTGTGCGGTGTCATCTTCTATGGCCCCACAATTCCATGTTGACGTAGACATCGACACACACAATAGCGACCATTACCCACTTTTTATCCGCAGTACTTTTCGCTCTCAGCCTTCCCTTGTTCGACCTCGTTGGAAGTACGAGGAGGCGGATTGGGAAAGGTATCAAACCGAAATACGCTTCAATCTCCCCCTTGACGAAACCCCTCCCATTTCCCGCTTTGTAAAAACCATAGAAATAGCAGCCTCGCTTAGCATCCCTCGTACTAAAGGTAATGGATCCTCCCGTAGAAATGTCCCCTGGTGGAATGAGACAGTTGCACGGGCCATTAAAGCTCGTCGCACTGCCTTGCGTATCGGGAAGCCAATCGCCTCGCCAAAAAAGCCATCCGAACAGCTAAAGAGAGTAGTTGGAATCAGTTTATTACTGACATCAACCCTCTCCTAACCTGTAAGGAGCTTTGGCGGCGGGTGAGTGTGCTCTCGGGCCGTAACAAACGCTCCTACACACCTATCACTCTTATACAACCCTCCGATCCCACCACCACAATTCCACCTGCTGAAGTGACTGAAGCATTTGCCAAACACTTTGCAAATGTCTCTGCTACAGAAAACTTTTCACCACAATTCCGCAAACACAAACTCACCACAGAACAAATTCCACTTCCTCAAATAGATGCAACTAACGATAAATACAATAGAACTTTTTCCTTAGAAGAACTTAACTGGGCACTTAGAAAATGTCAGGGGAGATCTTCCGGCCCTGACAACATAGGATATCCGTTACTTAAAAACCTTCCCCTATTAGCTAAATTAAAACTCCTTAACATTTACAATAGTATCTGGTCCACCGGGAATATCCCGGCGGACTGGAAATGTAGCCTTACTGTACCAATACCCAAACCCAAAAAATCCAATAATGAAATAGACAATTACCGTCCAATCTCGCTCCTTAACTGTACAGCTAAGGTGCTTGAAAGAATGGTAAACCGTAGACTGGCACAAGAATTAGAAGACCGCAACCTCATTAGCACTAACCAGCATGCGTTCCGGTGGGGTAGAGGTACGGAAACGTACTTTGCCAGACTGGACGATATCTTAGAAACAGCCACAAGTAGAGACCATCACATAGACCTAGCAATAATAGACCTTAGCAAAGCTTTTGACCGTACCTGTCGTCATGCCATCCTTGAACAGCTGTCCCGCTGGGGCTTTGGTAGACTTCTAACCAAGTTCATTGAAAGCTTCCTTACGGACCGCACATTTAGAGTATTAATAGGAACTGATCTATCCAACCCCTACACACTGGAGAATGGTGTTCCGCAAGGTGCCATTCTCTCTCCCACCCTCTTCCTTATTAGCATGGAATCCTTTTTTTGCTCTATTCCTACAGAAATCCAAGCTTTTCTCTACGCCGACGATATCATCCTGGCCTCCTCGTCTCGTTCTACTCACGGATCTCGTAAACTCCTGCAAGCAGAAGTGGACAAGATTCGGCAGTGGGCAAGATGGACGGGTTATGAGATATCACACACCAAATCCAAAATCCTTCACATATGTAAACACACTCCCTGTACATCCCGTAGACCAATCAAATTTAATAACACACCTAAACCCGACACACGGACAGCCGACATACTCGGTGTAACCTTCGATAGACGTCTTTCCTTTATCACTCATTCCAACAGGATTAAGAAGGAAGCAAACAGCCGACTCAATCTGTTCCGGATGCTCGGAAGTGGGAAAGCTCGGGCTTCCCGCTCAATCCTGAATCGCATCATCAACGCCTGGCTCCTACCTAAGCTACTCTACGGCATCGAGATTGTTTCCCGCGAGCGAGCAAACTTCGAGAAGAGAATAGCACCCCTGTACCACTTATCCATCCGCTACTCCACTGGTGCCTTCTGCACCAGCCCGTCCAAATCCCTCCTGTGTGAAAGCGGCCTCCTTCCGCTGCAGCACATCATCACCAACAAACTCGTTGCAGCTGCAGCTCGTATCCTTGAGAAAGGCATCGACGCAACTGCACTCATCGCCAGAGCCAATACCGAATTACAGACACTCACCAACCACCAACTTCCGCGGATTATGAATTCCACCCGCCAGGGTATTCGTCCCTGGTATCAACGATCACCTGCAATAGACTGGGAACTCAAACGCTCGCTCCGGGGAACCGGAAAAAGCACCCACATTGCGAATAGCACTTTCACTCATTTAATACAGTCTAAATACAAACATTTTCACCATATCTTTACAGACGGCTCCGTTCATCTGGACTCAGATAACTGCGCCATTAAACTACCTAACCACACTTCAATTTTCTCCGCCGAAGCAACAGCAATCCTATTAGCCGCCGACGAAGGACTACGGACCGACCGACCGAACGTCATTTTTTCCGACAGTGTTAGTGTCCTGGCCGCCCTGGAACACGGCACCTCCAAAGATCCCTACATCCAGCTCCTTGACGCCATTCCTGCATCCCCGACAATCGTTTTCTGCTGGATCCCTGGTCATTCCGGAATTCGTGGAAACGAGAAAGCCGATCGTCTGGCCAACCGAGGTCGACTAAATCAAGATACAACACACAACATCCTCTCCCACCGAGATGCCATTCGCTTCACCAACACCATAGTCTCTCAACACTGGAACTGCACCTGGAACAACGTAGACTCCTCCACAAACCTCCGTTCCATCAAGAAAACTACCGCTTCATGGGACTATACCGATTCCAGCCATCATCAACGAATCCTGTCCCGCCTTCGGATAGGCCACACCCGCCTGACCCACCAAGTTAAAAAAAAACAACACAACGTAGGGAGAAGAAAAAGTTTAAGTGAAGTGCACTAAAATAAATCAGTTCATCCGTGACAAAACATTCCCCATTTAAAAATGCAGTGCATGCATCCATTTCCGAATTAACAAAACCATGTATTTTTTTGCGAATAACGTTTTTCTCAAGAGAATTTATCTTCTCACAATTGCTTTCTTTTATTTCTTCCAATCAAATCTCGTTTTCGCTTCTTTTAATGCATTCGATGGATCGTTGACGAAACTTGTTGCCCTAAATGCAAAACCCGCGTAATCAATATCGTAACTTTCGTGCCATCCTAGTGGCTTCCGTTCTCGATCGGATCGACGCTGCGCTGTTTCCACCATCGTATCCTCTTCAGGTTGATCAAAATATGTTTCTTTGTTACACGAACCGGAGCTGTCATCTACAATACTCGTGTAGAATGCTTCACCAGACTCTTCGGATATTTCATTCGGTTTATGCTCACTATCATTTCTTTGTCAGAGTCTCTGGTGATGCTCTGGTTAGTCTATGACCATGGTATTCGGCATGAGGCGCTAGCATTACCCAACCAGCAAAACATGCAATATCGGATGAACTTTTGTATGGGCGCAACCACATAATTTCACTCATCCTTTTGCCAGCGACAGCACATATGCGGTTCAATTTACGCAGCGCGTAGGGTTGCTTGCAACTTCTCACTTGGCACACTCTTAGAGAATTCAACCGAATCTTGGTTAATTACTGCCGAGATCTGAACAACTGAGATCTCGGTTAAATTTCTGTTGCCGAAATAAAAATGACAATTTGTTTTGACGTTTACACTTAGACAAGATTTTCGGATATAGGAAAATGAGATTTTGGCAAAAAGTAAAAACAATCATGATTATATTTCAGCTTTTATTTGCTTAAAATTGAGTGTTGCTGCATTATGTGCTTTTTTAGTGATACCATACAATCGTAAAACACTTTATCTGGATCAAAATGCTGTTGCCGGTGTGCATTTGTATGCCGCTGTAGCTCTTCGAGATAGCCAAACACTTTTTCCCGTCAGAAGAAGCAAATGAGTTTTCTCGTTTTCTGGATTTGTTCGTCTTACGTAATTTTTCCATTGGCTTAATAGATTTTCAATAGGGTTTGCAAAAGGTGAGCAGGGCGGTAAATATAACGGTTTGTCTTTATCATTTCCCATTGATATTCTTACTTTAGTGTTTTGTGGAAAGCCACATTATTCATTACGAGATATGTATGCTCTGCATTTACCTTTTGAACGCAATGTGTTCTTGAGCTCTTCGATAAACTGTACGAACAGTTCACGGGTGTGGACGGTGTACATAGCACAGATGATGGAGATGTTTCTGATCCTTCGCTGTGCTACGGTGATGGTGGCCGGCGTACCTTTCCGAGATCGTTCTTTAAGCGTGCGCATGCTGACATTAAATCCAACTTCTTATAGGTAAATTAGACTACTGTCCGAAATTTCGCGCGCTGCGTCATAAAATGATGTGGCGTACATTTTCCGATCGGGCTTAACTGAAGAAAAGAGTAGCTAAACGCAGAGTAACAAGCCTAAAGCACCTTGAGCAAGTTATTCAAGTAGAATGGATTGCAATTGATGCTTCTTTTTGCCAAAAAACTTGTAAATAGTATGCCAAACAGGTTGCGAGAAGTAATCAAAAGTAAAGGAACATCAACCAGATATTAAAATAATCATAAGCTGAAATCATATACTGGAATTAACTACTTTGTTTATGAATTACCGGGGGCGCATGTGATAAACGGCGCCAGTCCACACGGCCGGACCGGGTTCAAATACCATCCGGACCGTCCCCCCGTAGCAAGGACTGACTATTATCCGGCTACGTGGTAAAATAAGTCTAGTAAGCCAGAAATGGCCGGCGTGACCTATAAGGTCGTTAAAGCCAAGAAGAGAGAGAGAGATTTAGATTATTTCATGAATTAAACAAATAAGTTTAACAAACCGAATAAAATCGAACTCATGGAATTGCTTGGTAATGAAAAATATTATTTATTCATTTATTTATGAACAAAAAGTTCCATATCAAACAGCATCCATTTTGTATTCATACATTTTTTTCCAGTTTATTCAAATTAATTTTAAAAAAATCCTCCCTCTCTATTTGTTTATAGTTACATAAAAATGCATAATTAATAATTCAGCAAGTATTGTAACTATAATCCAGCTAGCACACCACGAGGAGGTTGAGATAGGAGTTAAAGATACGTAAAACCTATCTTCGCATTAGCTAGCCACCTGAAAAAGAAAGTTATTATAAAAGATACTAACAAAGAATGGTTAAACATCCGCTGTGGTCCCTACTCCGTTCCCTAACGTCTATCTATTGTTGCAGCGTATGTGTTAAAGGGCTAAAATGAAATGTTACTCCTTCATCTAACGATACAACCACGAACTTACATTTTACATCGCAAACATTGATTCTAACTACCTCTGGTGATAGATCTTCTATAGTTGCTGTATAGTTAAAAATTATCTCTGCACTACGTGGATATGAAAACGCTGTTTTTTTCCTCAAAATCTTATGGCCCTTAATAACAAATTGTCCTGCTGTTTCTGATGCCCTGTTATACCGCACAATCTCATTATTTTTTGTAAGAAACCATCCGTTTCTATTGCCTTTTCTAAGAATGAAATCTGCTCTAATATGTAATATAACTTCTTCCTGTCTAGTTTTCAAAAATGGATAATTTAATATTTCCTTCTCACTAGCTGCTTCTACTTCCCGTAGTTCCCCTAATTTCCCTACTATTTGACTCAAACAACTATGGCCTGTTCTTACTAATCGCTTTAAATGTTGTAATTTATTCTCGAACGGATATGACGATATTGTTGGAAGCGGTCCGAATCTTTTAACGTCAGCTGCTACATGTACTAGATTATGAAAATTGGATGTTAAATATCCTCTGCCGTATATTACACTAAAATCTTCTACAAATTGATTTAATAATTTTCCTGCGAAATCCCAATATTGTTTATAGTAATTACTCGATAACAAAGTTACTGCCATAAAAAAGAGTTTAAAATGGTGATACGCGCTGTCAGTGATACTACCTTTCAGTAAAGGTGTTGCAAACGAAACTCTCTACGCCCGTGATATTTACCGTTTAAATAACGACGCTAACAATCAATCCGCTTATACGCTTATTAACCTGTATAACAGTTTTATTTGACTATGTGGCGGGGTTTTTTAAAAACGCGGTACTTTGACGGTTTCTAATGCCCAGAGGCCGTTTGCCCTACGCACGCTCCTTATATCCCTTTTTTCCCGCGATGGCCGTTGCGCCCTCGCTTCGCTCCGATCATTGCCCTTTCTCGGTCATGTTCGAAAGTCCTATTCTGTCACTTTGACAGCGAAGGTGCCTACATCCTACCCTATCCTGTCATGGTTTGTTTATGTTACCCTAACCATTGTCCTCCTATAACCGCTATGTCGACCATGCGGTTCGTCGGCACGGTTACATCGTAACAAAAGGTATGCTAATATGATGCAAAAATGTTCGGAATTCCGAACCTTTCCAAAATTTTATGAATTTGAGTGCTCTGGTTGATCTTTGAAATTCTGTATGTAGTTTAATCCTCACTAATAAGTTTGAAATTCTTTCCTGCTCATCTTCTGACCATTTATTGTACGGTTTAAGTGACCCTAATACGTAACCTAACAGTAATCTTTTCATAATTCCTAAATGTAGAAGGTGCAGATCATCTGCTATAGGTATATCCTTAATAATATCCATACCCTTGATATCTAGCGGCGGTGTTGGGCGTTTTTGGTGTCCAATGCAATAAGCACCGCTTCGGAATTCGGCATTAGTACGGTCTTCTGCTGTTCCTTCGAATATCATCTTTCTTTCATAGCGTTTCCCCACAATTTTGCATTTTAGGCAGGCATGAAATCCATTATGGTCTACAACTCCTAAAATAGAATAAATGCGTAGTTTAGTATCCTGGTATGGTGCTTTGTTGTGTAATCTTAAATTTTTTACCTTTGATTAACGACCTGGCTGGAGTGTCTGCAATAATTGCTCTAAGTGCAACACTTATTCGTCTTCCATTTATGACTATTCCGTTGTTAAGGAGGTGATTGAGCTCCGATACGAGGGGACGGAGATATTCTTCGACGTTATCCGGTTTCGTTGTATCGCAAAATACTGCAATTACCATTATTGGAACATCTGGTATATCGTATAGTTGCATAAGAATAGGCCAAAATTCTGTAGCTCCGCTATTATGTAATGGTAGACCATCCATTGACAAATTTAATACCAACGAATACTCTGCGTATCTCTCTGCGGGATTACTTTAAAATGATAAAAACCGATGAACTTTTTTCAAAAAACAAATGACACATGTATACAACACTGTATATATTACCGAAAGAATTGTTGTAGAGCATTTTCAATTGCTTGATACCACAGTTGCCCACCTGCTACAGACGCTATTTCTTTTTCTACGCCTACTGGAGTCTTCAAAAATGTCCTGAAATCTTTTGAAAGGTAAAAATTAGTGGTTTTGCGTAAGGTTTGAATTAATTATTTAAAACAATATGCGGGACTTTATGCTTTAGAGCCCATAATCGCAATTCATGGTCAAAGATTTGATTTTGGTGGGCTCCGTCGTCATCACTATACTCATCCTGATCTTCATCGCCACTCTCGTCTGGCATGAAATTTGGAATGTTTTCCTCCTCATCATCTTCCGAGACATCCGTCGGTGGTTCTTCTATTGGGAGGACTTCCATGGCAGGTTGAGCATTGGGTTGGCCGATTTCTAACAAATAACATACATCGAATAGAATAAAAAAACATTGATTAGAAAAGAAATACAGTCATGATCAATACAAACAAGTCACTATCTTGATATCTTTACGACCACGGAGTACCTCTTAATGATAACCAATTACGCTTCACTTTTTGGCTCTAATATATATATATATATATATATATATATATATATATATATATATCCACAGTTCGAACATCGACTACAAACGGTTTTCAGGCTTAATCCAGCAATATCAAAACAAAACACAATCAGCAGTATATTACTTAGCCAATCTATGAACAGTCGGCTTATAATTGCTATAAACTAATAGAATCAATTGCTGATAATGCTTCTCTACTGGCAAAATCATTTACACACAATCTATTCACTATTCCACTGATAAAATTAACAAAGCTTACCTTGAATATCCTGGCTTGTCACTGTTGCAGAGTTGTTTTCTGACTCCCATTCCTTTTCCATTTCAGACCAAATCGATTTACCCATTCGGTATTTGAGTTGGTTGATCTTTGCTCGTTTAGCTTTTTCCATGACTTATCGTTAATCTAAAACAAAATAAATGTTACTTAGCACAAGTTAAGCAAAATAAGTGACTGGTCCGTCTAGCGTATAAACTCAATCGATATGTATTTCTTTCGTTTATCTAGTGTGATGTTAGCAACACATCGACCGATACCACGTTTTTTTATATTGTATGTATTTCGCAGAATTTCGTTACGTTTCGCGCTTCTTGTTCTTGTTTGGCTCGCTCTTCGTGTCAAATTTAAATATGGCAGACGTTTCTCTACGTCCCCTCGCCATAGATTGAATTATATTTGACAATCGAAGTTGGTGAGTTTGCTATCTCTTTCGCACATTTCTATCAAAAGTCACTTATTCCTGCGAATAGGGTGTAGCTGTTGCAAATATTCTGGGTACCACCGTGCCCATATACACTGAAGGTGTTTCTGAACAAGCTCGTATTCCTTCAACCGATTTGAAGGAGTGTTCCTACTATCAACCTGTGGTGGTACTAACATGTTTGACCCTACTAAGAAATGACCCGGTGTCAACGGTTCCATATTAGTGGGCTCGCTCGATACTAATGGTCGAGAATTAAGACATTGCTCAACCTGGGCCAACAATGTCAACCAGCCTTCTTGGGTGAGGCTCGCCGTTCCAATCGTCCGTATAATATGATGTTTTGCGTACCGTACCGCAGCCTTCCACAGTCCACCGAAATGAGGCGCCCGTGGTGGAATGAACTTCCACCGGATTTCGTTGATCGCGCACCAATTGAAAATTTCCGCCCGTTCTGTGTCCCTGCACTTCAGCATCTGGTACAGACGATGCAGCTCGTGTGCAGCCCCCTTAAACGTTGTCGCGTTGTCGGAGTGAATTTCCGCAACCAGACCTCTGCGAGCGATGAATCGTCGGTGTTGTGAATGGTTGCAGCCACAGAGAGAGAGAGAGAGTGTAAAATGTAGATCTATTTCTATCTATTTATTTCCGGTGTAGTTAGAAAAAGGGGATCACAAATTAGTTTAGTTCTCTACTGTCGCACTTAAAAGAGGCCGAAGGCGCGTCCTTCGGCCCTACAACGATATCGCTGTTGTAAGGCCCTACTGCTATACTACAAAGTAAACAAACGAGTTGCGATATACGCTTCGCAACAGTCGGAGTGCGGCTAAAAATGCAAAAGTGGTTAGATCGTTGACCAACTCTATGTGCACCGCTCTCGTTGAAAAGCATATGAAGATCGCGATGTATGCTTTGGTTGCGCTTCGATTACGGATGGCTGACTTGATCATTACGGGTCTGTCAACCCCGCAGACTGCAAACGGCCTTGTAGATGACACTCTAGATGTAGGCAAATCGGCGGCAGTTTGTCTCACCAACGAAGGTTTACTCTTGAAACACCTGTGGCATCGATGAAAAATAGACTTCACTAAACTGCGGCCTCCAATTATGCAGAATCGCTGACGAAGTGAAGTGAGCAAAAGATGCGGTCCAGCATGCAACAGTTTGCGATGATACCAACAAACCAGTAATGATGCGAGCGAGTGTTTCGACGATAGCACAACCCGACCAGCAATGTCAGCACTTTTTACATGCAAACCTTGGGGAAATGCTGCAAAACTCGTGTACAAACACGAATCCTTTGATTGTATGTGTAGGCTGACATCCAGCCATCATTGATAATGACGCAGTTTGTTGTGTGCTAAGTGCGGAGTGGACGTGTTGTGGGAGTTAGAAAATATTATATTCTTTTGTACGTGAGTAATGCGCCGAAATTTGCAAATATGCGCGTTGTTTTGTGCAGTGCGATGTTAAAGTGAGTGTTGTGCTTGTCTTTCCGTGCCATAAATGTGTGGTGTTAGTTTTTCTCCTTCACTACGTGCTTGCTTCGGCAAGCACATTGAGTTTGTAGTGGGGATAAAAACTTTCGTTACATGTTGTGGAAATTGCTTCGTTTATTACACACCGATAAATATAATTGGTGCTGTGTGTTGCGTGTGAAATAGTGATTAATTTTCTTGTTGATCTTGTGTCGTAAAATCAACAAGTCTCAATTAGTTTGTGAATTGATTTTATGTTCGTATACATATTTATGCATCTTGGGTGCAGACTGCTGTCTGCTCCCGACCAGCAATGTCAGCACTTTTTACATGCAAACCTTGGGGAAATGCTGCAAAACTCGTGTACAAACACGAATCCTTTGATTGTATGTGTAGGCTGACATCCAGCCATCATTGATAATGACGCAGTTTGTTGTGTGCTAAGTGCGGAGTGGACGTGTTGTGGGAGTTAGAAAATATTATATTCTTTTGTACGTGAGTAATGCGCCGAAATTTGCAAATATGCGCGTTGTTTTGTGCAGTGCGATGTTAAAGTGAGTGTTGTGCTTGTCTTTCCGTGCCATAAATGTGTGGTGTTAGTTTTTCTCCTTCACTACGTGCTTGCTTCGGCAAGCACATTGAGTTTGTAGTGGGGATAAAAACTTTCGTTACATGTTGTGGAAATTGCTTCGTTTATTACCCGACCAGCAATGTCAGCACTTTTTACATGCAAACCTTGGGGAAATGCTGCAAAACTCGTGTACAAACACGAATCCTTTGATTGTATGTGTAGGCTGACATCCAGCCATCATTGATAATGACGCAGTTTGTTGTGTGCTAAGTGCGGAGTGGACGTGTTGTGGGAGTTAGAAAATATTATATTCTTTTGTACGTGAGTAATGCGCCGAAATTTGCAAATATGCGCGTTGTTTTGTGCAGTGCGATGTTAAAGTGAGTGTTGTGCTTGTCTTTCCGTGCCATAAATGTGTGGTGTTAGTTTTTCTCCTTCACTACGTGCTTGCTTCGGCAAGCACATTGAGTTTGTAGTGGGGATAAAAACTTTCGTTACATGTTGTGGAAATTGCTTCGTTTATTACACACCGATAAATATAATTGGTGCTGTGTGTTGCGTGTGAAATAGTGATTAATTTTCTTGTTGATCTTGTGTCGTAAAATCAACAAGTCTCAATTAGTTTGTGAATTGATTTTATGTTCGTATACATATTTATGCATCTTGGGTGCAGACTGCTGTCTGCTCCCGACCAGCAATGTCAGCACTTTTTACATGCAAACCTTGGGGAAATGCTGCAAAACTCGTGTACAAACACGAATCCTTTGATTGTATGTGTAGGCTGACATCCAGCCATCATTGATAATGACGCAGTTTGTTGTGTGCTAAGTGCGGAGTGGACGTGTTGTGGGAGTTAGAAAATATTATATTCTTTTGTACGTGAGTAATGCGCCGAAATTTGCAAATATGCGCGTTGTTTTGTGCAGTGCGATGTTAAAGTGAGTGTTGTGCTTGTCTTTCCGTGCCATAAATGTGTGGTGTTAGTTTTTCTCCTTCACTACGTGCTTGCTTCGGCAAGCACATTGAGTTTGTAGTGGGGATAAAAACTTTCGTTACATGTTGTGGAAATTGCTTCGTTTATTACACACCGATAAATATAATTGGTGCTGTGTGTTGCGTGTGAAATAGTGATTAATTTTCTTGTTGATCTTGTGTCGTAAAATCAACAAGTCTCAATTAGTTTGTGAATTGATTTTATGTTCGTATACATATTTATGCATCTTGGGTGCAGACTGCTGTCTGCTGCATGCTGAATTTTTTGACACTGCTGTCTGCTGCATGCTGAATTTTTTGACGCATCCTACAAGGTGTCTGTGGGACGGGCTGTTGGACGTCACGTATTGGTGTTGGTGTCCATACAAAAAAACCGCTGTTTGTTACCCGGGCTGCATGCTGAATTTTTTGACACTGCTGTCTGCTGCATGCTGAATTTTTTGACGCATCCTACAAGGTGTCTGTGGGACGGGCTGTTGGACGTCACGTATTGGTGTTGGTGTCCATACAAAAAAACCGCTGTTTGTTACCCGGGTACACACCGATAAATATAATTGGTGCTGTGTGTTGCGTGTGAAATAGTGATTAATTTTCTTGTTGATCTTGTGTCGTAAAATCAACAAGTCTCAATTAGTTTGTGAATTGATTTTATGTTCGTATACATATTTATGCATCTTGGGTGCAGACTGCTGTCTGCTGCATGCTGAATTTTTTGACACTGCTGTCTGCTGCATGCTGAATTTTTTGACGCATCCTACAAGGTGTCTGTGGGACGGGGTGTTGGACGTCACGTATTGGTGTTGGTGTCCATACAAAAAAACCACTGTTTGTTACCCGGGAATCGGATGTTTCGTGACGTCTGTAATCTGCGCGTTCCGAGGCCGGCCACCAACACGCAAGATTCCATCATGATCAATGAAAGGTGACAAGGTGACTCCTTATCGCATGAAGATCCTCCGGAAACGAATCTTGTTGCGCTACTTTACACAAGCAAATCTCAGCGCGATGTAGTTCATCCTTGGATAATGCTGAGATCAATGCGATAAGTTCTGCAACTGTTGTGTTTTTCCTGCTAACTGCTGTTACCGAAGATACGCTATCCTTTAAGCATCGAAGATAGTCGTTCGAAGAAGTTTCAGGTAGCCAAAAAATCGTGCGAAATATTTGCTGCCAAAATCGTTCGTTGTAGATATTGCAGCAACCAATTGTGTAGCTCTCTCCTCGTCATGGCAAACGATTTCTTCTGTGGTAGGGTTATGTGGCCAAACTGCTTCCTTGCTACTTAACCAATGTGGCCCATGCCACCAGCGATGAGAAGATAGTAGCTTGTCTGGAAGCAGCCCACGAGATATATCATCTGCTGGATTGTCCACCCCAGGAACGTGTCTCCAGCATTTGATCCGAGTTTTCTGTTGGATCTCTGCCACTCTGTTGGCGACAAATGGCTTCCAGCGACGTGGAGGTGACTTCAGCCAATGTAACACCGTCGTCGAATCAGTCCAAAAGAAGGTGATGATAGGAGTATTGAGTGACGTACTGATTCTCTTAACCAATTGTATGGCTAACCGTGCAGCGCAGAGCTCGAGTCTGGCGATCGAGTGAGTGTTAGCTAGTGAAACAACCTTTGACTTTGCGGTCAACAGGTTCACAGATATTCCGTGATGATTTTCTGCCCAGAAATAGTAACATGCTCTATATGCTGCTTGAGAGGCATCCGCGAAGACATGCAATTGGGTAGTAGTTGCATTTGGAAGCGATACGAACCGTGGAATGTGCAGCTCACGAAGAGAATGTAGCGATGAATGAAACCTGTTCCACTCTTGTTGAAGATGCAATGGTAGCTCACTGTCCCAACCCAGTGCAACACCATTTTCCTTAAGCGACCACAACTGCTGCATAAATAGTTTGGCAATAACTATCGTTGGGCCGAGTACTCCGAGGATGTCGAATATTTTAGCGATAGACGATAAAACCAAGCGCTTTGTCAACACTGATGCGGAAGGAGGTAGTTCGATGCGAAACCGAATTACGTCTGCTGCTGGCTCCCAGATCAATCCCAAAGTGGACACAAATTGCGATTTATTCCATTCATGGCATGTTTGCAATGCCAAATCCTCCTGAGGGATCCCGTGAAGCGCCTTAGGATTGTTCGATGCCCACTTTTTCAGCGCGAACCCAGCTGACTGCAACATGGATGAGATTTGTTTCTGCATCTCGATCGCGTCTGATATCTCATCCGTCCCCGTCAACAGATCATCAACGTAAAAATCTCGAAGCACCGGAACGACTGCTCGAGGATACTGTTCCTGATGATCGTATGCAATTTGCTTCAATGTCCGTGTGGCTAAGAATGGCGCAGATGCGGTACCATACGTTACGGTTTGTAACTCGTAGGTTGCTATTGGCTCTGACGGATCCTTTCTGTACCGAATTCGAAGAAAGTTTTTATCTGCAGGGTGATGTCGGATTTGACGGTCGGATTTTCAACGTCAGCTGTGAGCGCAATAGCATGTGACCGAAATCGAAGCATAATGGTGTATAGAACTTGCTGAACGACAGGTCCTACCAGCAGGGAATCGTTTAACGAATAACCTGACGTCGTCTTACACGAAGCATCGAATACTACACGAACCTTTGTCGATGTGCTGGATTCTTTTACAACAGCATGGTGCGGTAGGTAGTAATGTGGACATGATTCATCAATTGGCTCCTCGAGCCTTATCATGTGTCCCAAATGTTCATACTCTCGCATGAATGACGAATATGCTTCCCTCATTTCAGGATTAGCCTTCAGTCGCCGTTCCACCGCTAGCAAACGACGATCTGTGGCAAGCTAATGACATACCTTCCTGAACCATCCCGAGTTGTATTAGCGATGAAATGATTCTCACAGATGTCTTCTTCCACAGATAGAGCGGGTTCATCGGAGATGGTTTCGCTCTCCCAGAAACGTGTCATGATTGCCTCCAAAGGAATTTGCTCGTTGCAACATGACATACACGTGGAGCTGGTGATGACTGCACTGTATTTCCGGAAACAGCCCATCCAAATCGGTTCTCCACTAGCCACGGCTTGTCCGCGCCTAATGATCGCTTACGTCCAGTATGAACCTCCCAGAATGGATCACTGCAGATGATGAGATCCACCTTTCCAGGAACGTGATAAGTGGGATCA
Organism: Anopheles funestus; assembly: GCF_943734845.2. Taxonomy (NCBI): domain Eukaryota; kingdom Metazoa; phylum Arthropoda; class Insecta; order Diptera; family Culicidae; genus Anopheles; species Anopheles funestus. The sequence goes on from NC_064599.1 coordinate 50,337,834, forward strand.
GCGAGAGTCACGTTCAGCATATCCCATGAAGAAACGTCTACCGGTTTGGTAGGAATGGCTGCGATTGGTGTGTCAAGGATGAAAAACTCCATCGGTGTGGTGAAGTGTAGGTCCTTAGATCGAACACTAGCGGTCATTCAACATTTCACTTGCTGCCTTGCTGACCCGATGCCAATAACGCACACATTCACCTTCGTATGAGGGGTGACGAGTTTCTGAGCAAATGATTCCGATATAAAGTTTAACATCGATCCCGAATCAAGAAGCGGTCTAGCCTCGTGCTTAACTCCATAATCGTCTACGATGTAAACCATTGCCGTCTCGAGAAACACCATTTCATCGTCGGATTGAGCCGCCAGAGTAACTTTCAGAGTAAGAGATGTCAAACAGTTTTGACAAGTGGTTTATGCTATAGGTATATTGAATTAATTTTACACTACTTTAGTAGTTTGGGTCAAATGCTTATGAACAAATACATCTTAAAAAATATTCAAATTTTCTTCTCTTCTAACATTTTAATAATTTTAATAACAGCATAGCAAAACTCACTGCATTCTACAAACAAATTCACATGAAGTAATTGAAGTTTTCGGTTGTTAACAGACAACGTTTGTGTATCAAACAGCTCTACTACGATTAATATTAAATTCGTTTTTTTTAACAGTCGTGCCAAAAACATGTAAGCAAAACCGTTACTGACCAGATCGTTTTTCTAAAAACTAGTCATTGGCCTCAGCCCACTGGATTATTATAAAAATTATACGCCTTTCTCAGTTTCCTTTGTGTAACAGTCCAGCCAGAATCATAAACTATTACATCGAATCGATTGCAAATTTTTTACGATTGCAAGTCGTTGTTCGATCGTTTGCAGTTACGATGTTATACATACCGGTTACGGAAACTTCTTCATCTATCGAATCCCAGGTTACTTTTTTAAGCGTGCATACTTATATCTGGGATCTTGAAGATCCCAGAGAAATCGTATTTCCTGACCAAGCACAATCAGTTTCTCTTCGTCAACGCGTGTGTTCGCCATAGCTTTCAAACGTGTTCTTGTTTGTTTACATTGTTTACATTTGTTTACAAGCCTCAACCGTTGTGTCTGCAATCGACAGGAGACGTGTCCAGAGAGGAAGGCGATTCCGTTAGGTTACCAATGCAGATAGCCGGTCGCGGTGCGTTTCCCATCGTACATGAACTGGCCGAAGTACATACGGTGAAGGAACTTGCACTTCCGGCACAGTCGGTCGACGTCATCCGTCTTTCTGCAAGTTTTCCCCACTTGAAGGGACTCCCGTTACATTCGTACGAGCATGCTGTCTACGTTCCAAAGCTTCCACGTTTGCTCGTGCGGTTTCTCGTCCGATGATCGTCTGACCGCCATCGTGAAGGAGTATTTCACTCTCGAATCCATCGGAATCGACAAATCGAGCAAAGTGTTGGAGTCCAAAGACAACGAACGAGCACTCGCCATATTGGAACGTAAAACAAAGTTCAAGGGTGATCACTACGAGACCGTCCTACTATGGCGATACGACGCCCTCGATCTGCCCTGCAATAAGGCCGCAGCAATGAAGCGGTACGTATGCCTAAAACAAAAGATGAGTAAATATTCCGTTTTAGCCGAAGCTGTGAATGCGAAAATAAGGAAATACTTATCGAAGGGTTACATCAAGAAGCTGGCCGATACTGCATCAATCCCGCAACGGAAGAACGATTGGTTTCTTCCTATCTGCCCGGTGACGATCTCAAATAAGCCCGGAAAGATTAGGATGGTTTTCGATGCGGCTGCTAAGGTGAGAGAAGTGAGTTTAAACTCAAATCTTCTTTCCGGACCCGACATAATGGCGGGACTGCTTTCGGTCCTCCTAAAGTTCCGGTAGAATCGTGTTGCCGTAGCAGAGGATATTCGGGAAATGTTCCATCAAGTTGGCATCAAGGGAGCAGACCAGCGGTGCCAGATGATATTGTGGGACGGCGATGACCACGACGACGGGCCTGCAGTCTACGTGGTGACCGTGATGACGTTTGGGACCGGGTGTTCGCCTAGTAGCGCGCAATACGTTAAAAATCAGCAGAATACCCGCGGGCGGTTGAATGTATCGTACAGGAACACTACGTTGACGATATGCTCGTCAGTGTAGAAACCAACGAGGAGGCAAAGGCGCTGGCGGACGCGGTGCGCTATATCCACTCGTGTGGCGGTTTCGAGAACAGGAATTGGATATCGCACTCTCCATCGGTCGTCCAACATCTGCAGAAGGAATTCAGAGAAAAGGAGACCATCAACACTAGTTACGACCTGTCGACCGAGAAAGTGCTAGGAATGTGGTGGGACATGGCGTCAGACACGTTAACCTTCCGTTTATCCCCGAAGCACGACGAAGATCTACTATCCGGTCGGAAGGCGGCTACCAAGCGCGAGATCCTGCGTACCCTGATGAGCGTTTATGACCCACTGGGACTGCTTGGGCACTTCTTGATGTATTTGAAGGTGCTGCTGCAAGAAGTCTGGCGCGGCGGACTCGGATGGGACCAAAAGCTGGACGATGTATCCGAAACGAAATGGGCGGCGGGGCGGAGACTACTCCCGGAAGTAAAAACGATGGTCATTCCACGGTGCTATCGACAGCTGACGTCGCCAGAGGCCAACGTGGAGCTACACATTTTCTGTGACGCGAGCGAGAATGGGACGGCGGCAGTCGCGTACTTCCGATTCGAGGAAAACGGCCAAATCGAGTGTGCCTTGGTAGGATCGAAGCGTAGCGCCGCTTAAATTTTTATCTATTCCCAGGCTAGAGCTACAAGCTGCAACAATCGGGGCGCGTTTGGCGAAAACCATCGTGGAAGGCCATAGAGTAGTAGTCAAACGAACTACGTATTGGACCGACTCGATGAACGTGTTGAGCTGGGTGCATTCCGCCCACAGTCGTTACACCCAATTCGTAGCGTTCAGTTTAGGGGAATTGCTCGAGAGTACCAACCCGGAGCAATGGCGCTGGGTACCGACGAAGCTGAACTTGGCAGATGACGGGACGAAATGGACAAGCGCGCCGGACCTTACCGCGCATGGGCGCTGGTTTCGCGCACCACCGTTCCTTCTGGAAACAGAGAACGCTTGGCCCACTTCTAGTGCCATAGAAAAAGATACGCCTGCAGAACTCCAAAAGAAGGTACACCATCATCGTATCGCGGAACCACTCATTCGATTCGAGCGGTTTTCTAAATGGAACCGAGCGCTACGGTCTATGGCATTCGTGATTCGATTTGTGGGCAATATTCGTCGGTTACTCAGAAGGGATCAGAAAGAGACAGGACCGCTGTTGCGTCACTGTCGCATATAATCAAGTGTGCGTAGGCAACTTTGACACAGTGAGCCGCGTACCCAAAACCGCACGCGGGTTTACTAGGAGAGCTCAGCGTAAGCACCGCCCACCAATTCTGAGTTCATCGAGAGTCCACGCCTAGGGGGAATCATGACGTCATCGATCATCCGAGCCCAGCATCCAAAGGCGCACGCAGCTTAGTACACGGATCGTCTCCCGTTGCAGGTGTATTGGTGTAACGCAGCGGATACAACCCAATGTGCAATTCAACCACGCCTGCTAATAAATACTATTGCCGCTATGTTCTGGCCTACAGGCGAAGTGAGATAAAAAACGTGCACATACGCATATACACGGTACGCTGTCGATCCCAATTAGTCCTTTCTCCCTCTACCTAACTAACGATCATCCTGCTAAAGCGAGAATGCGTGTTGGGATCGCGCGTCGATACGCACTAACACATTCAAAGACACCATGCGTGTACACAGCGTACGAGCGCCTGCACGATCCTAGGGGCGTGACCCGGGTCGATGTGTACGGGCGCATGCACGATCCAGTCGGCTATCGAGTCCATGTGGAATCCTTACGTGGAATCCTCACGCCGTCCATGTGGAAAGCAACGCTAGCCCTCGCAGTGTACGGGCGCTTGCTCGATCCTTACGGGTGAATGTTTAAGGTCGGTGAATGAGTCCATGTGGAAAGCAACGCGTCCGCAGCGGACGGTGTTTTGGTCGCGATGGTCGTAGCGTAGCGTGCAAAAGCGCGTTCAGTTTTCTTCATTTATTTGTATTAAAATTATTATTTATTTACAAACCACCGATTACAATATGTTGGCCACACTTTGGGCTAATAGTTGCAAGATTTTCCCGTGTGGTATTTAGATAAAATAATACTAAAATTCAATGACAAAACCGAGGTATTTTTCGCTACAATTCTATGCCTTGCTTTAGCTATATCCTCGTGGCCGCCCGTAACGTACTGGCTTTGGTTTTTATCGAATAATTAAAAAAGTTGAAGAGCTAGACGAAAATGATGTTCTACAAAGTTGTAAAGAATAACATTTTGCATCTTTTAAAGATTTTTGCAGATTTTTATACAATTGATTAACCATTATATTTTGATTAAATATATCGGGGATTGCTTCAGCGTCACAAATTTAATTTTTAAATGCATTCAAACATACGATTTGGATAAAAGTGTAAAGGACAGTGTTGACCTACTTATGAACAACTGTTATGAAAAATTTAGGACTTCTGAACAGCTTTTAAATTGATCGTTCACCGCCTGTAGTCCCATCGTTCGAAACCTAATCGACGCATCCTGTTACATTCATATTCTTTACCTATGTACCCCAACGCATCACTGGTACGCGAGTCGGTGTTTAGCCGGTAACCATTTCTTGGCCAAGCAATGGTTTGTGGTATGACTCAGTTCCCATCAGAGGTATTCGGTTTCCTCTAGTCGAACCTACATAGCATCCTGTGTTCATTACCTGCCTACAAGAACCAGTAACACCTTCCGCATGTATAGGCGCGTAGCGACAACGAACAGTGCTAGTTACCTGTCGTCTGCCTGAACGCTCATGGGAAAAAATTAGCACGTGTAGCAGCTACCTCGTATTTATGTGTGTTTAAAGAAATTTTCCATAAAACCACACCTTAAGGGTAGTTAAAAAGGTCCAAACAGCGTCTAATATTTTTTAGCGGAACAAATTGGTATGGTAGGAAACAAACCTGGCATGCAATATTTTTCCCCAAAATTATCTAAAAGCACGAAAGAATTATTTTTTGCATCATACGTGCAGTGAAATCCATTCCCATTCAGCTTCATTTATATACGGTACACAACGTACCCCCTCGATGACTGGTCGGATGGCGCAAATGTAAGCATGACTTTCTTCTACACCAATTTCTAATCCAATGTTCTCTATCATTTCAGCAAAAGCTCCAAGGAAGTTGTATGGGGAAAAAAGATTCTCTCACGCTCTCACGAGAGAGTGAATTTGAGGAACCCCCCTGGCGATTTTATTTTCTGAAATTCATTTTATTTTTACTGACAACCGGCGTAGGTCCACACGCTACGAACGCTCGCGGGCGACTGAAGCGGGCGTGGCTACGCGGGGCTTTATATACCAACCCGGTTTGAGTGTGTGCGTGAGGTCGGTAAATGTCTTCCTGCGGGACTCCGCGGTGGATTCCATACGGGCTCGTTACCGACCATGAGAACAAAAGAATACCGACCGCATGAACTCGCTTTTGCATGACTGGGACTAATTTCGTTGGCGCATCGTGTGAGCTGGATGAAGCGCTACAGGAGGTTGATCGTGAAGCGTTGATGGAGGAATTTTGCGGACCACGCATGAACTGGACCTTCAACCCACCTCCCAACGACCTGTCAAAAGGGAGGAGAAATCAAGAAAAAGGATGCAAGAAAACACGTATAAAAACCGCACGATGCGCCTGCGGAAGCCTTTTTCTTTCTGATTCAATACGCAAGCGAATAAAGACCAATTTTTTGGCACACCATTACAAAAGCGGTGTTCGGCAAAAAAAGGTATCAGATATTTTAGATAGAAATTTCCGAAAATTCCTAACACCTGCTGATTTTTTTGTATCTTTAGAAAATTTAATCCTCTTTTAAAATGCATTTTTAGTTTATTTTTAAGTTAATCGCAAATGTTTTTTTTCGTATGCCATACATTTTGTATGGGGAATGGAACTTTTTCGTCTTCAAACTGTAATAACTCAGGCTGTATTGAATATTAAAATTTTAATTTCGTACACAACTACATACATTAGTTATCTTTCTTTTGGCAAATAATTGGATTTTTTCTGACTTTATTGCTTATTATTGTTTTTTTTTTTTCAACTTTTTCTGAATGACTATCACCAGTTTTCGTAGGCAGCTCCAAAGTGGGTATATAAGGAGCTGTAGTCATGTAGAACATTTGGTAGGAAATAGATGATCAACCTCAGTTGTCAAATCCGAAGCGTTTGTTCATGTGTGTAGGTGAATGGCAAATGTTTACATTCGTATTTATATCGTTGACCTGCACGCAGAACCGAAATTTGTTGGTGCAAAAATCGAGTGTGCAAGAGATACTGTTATCATATGCAGCAGTAGTCAACGAGAGAGAGTCAGCGATGCCCCCGGAGTGCGTCACGCATGAGCAAACTCCTGAGACAGCGCGCTGTCAGTTTTCGAACAAGACAAACCAGACAAAAACCATAGAACAAATCCAAGCAATCATATGAAAGTGCTTGTGCTGTCAACCTGCATAGAACAAATCAGACAGACACGACATTGAACAAAACAGTTTGATTTTGTCTTCCACGTCTGTCACCGAAGCGGTTTGTGTGCAGGTTTGCTGACAGTTCCAGAAGACTGTTTGATAGAGTGACAGTTCTTCGCGATAATTGGCAGAGGACCTTTCGAACAGTGACGTGTTTGTCTGGTTTGTTTGGCTGTTCGCAGCGCGCTGCCTAAGCCGACACAGCATCCAAAAGTGATCGAGCAGATAAGTACTTTAGCATCGAGCCAAGGTCCTTCCTCGGCTCTCCCACAACTACGTACACAATCTCCTGGTACTAATGCTTCTAGCAGCTACCGCTCACACTCCCTGAAAAGGCAAAAAGACAAAGAGCAAGAAAGAATATTTTTTCCCAGCAAAAAAAACAAAACCCACATAAAAGAGCAAGCGCACGCAGAAATGATCGGAAGAGGTCATGGCAGTCCTAGAAAAACGGAGCGAACGAAACAAGAGAGGATAAAGTCGATCTAGAAATGGCTTCGTTAAATATCATAACAGTGAATCTGAACACGATACAAAACCGGAATAAAATAGATAGTTTCCATCCAGCTAGATGAATTCTCTAGATGCAGATGTTATTTGAATGCATTAAGTTGCAGACAGTAATATGATAATAAATGGTTTCGATATAATCACAAACGTAGACCACACAAAAAGAGGAACAGCAATAGCATTTAAAATACATCTTAAAATATCAATCATAGAGCATAGTCTGGATTGAACGAAATTACACTGTGCAATCTACATACTCCTTCAGGATCGCAAAACTTAAGATACAGGAATCATTTCTTTAATAGCACTGTTCCATACTACTTAAGAAATAGCAAACGAAACATTATTATGGCAGAGGAGCTCAACGCGGTTATAAAACAGAAAGATTCAACAACAAATAGTGGAATCTGCCAATCATTAAAAGTTCTAGTACAGTCGATGAATGTGAAAGATGCATGGGCGTCTACACTAAACAGAATATATGTGTCTGAAAGTATAAAATAAGGTATTCGCCCATCAGCATAATATGTAAATGCCTTTTCTGACCATAAAGTACACAGTTTGCGAATAAGCTTACCTATCTTACTAACGGATACTCCTAGAAAGATACACTGAACCATTCGGAAAAGCGTGCTAAGCCAAAAAAACATTAACGAATTTCAAGCTCGTTGGATTTATTTAACAAGACAACAAAAATATGCAAGCTGAGTTGATTGGTGGGTTTCACTTGCTAAACCCAAAATCATTGCATTCTCCAAATGGAAAAGTAACGAAAATATTAAAGAGTTTAGATATTCAAATGATCGATTACACTCTCAAAGCTGGTCTTCCCTTCTGGAAGGTGTGTCACTATGAAGGTTCTTTCCTCGATAAAAAAAAAAACGATAATATTTGAGGTAAATTAAACTAAATGTTACACTAAAAAGCTATTACTTTCGCGTAATTATTCCATTTTAATTAATTGTTCACACGATAGTGTTTCGTTTCGTTATAATTTCCCTTTTGTTTTGTAACATAGTTTAGCTAGAAATTCAATTTTGTATCAACTTCCATTCACTAAATTGCATGTAAAAAATCTATTTATACAGTTGCATAGGCCATTACACAATTTTTATTTTATTTCGTTACAATCCCTCTACACGCATGCTATTCCCACACCAGAATAATCCATCATCGCTTCCTTCCATCATCCCGATCGATCGTTCATCGTTATAGCCGCGTTCCCGATCGCTCGTTCGCATATCAGCCGCCTTCCGTCGTCCCGATCGCTCGTTCGTGTATTATGTCGCGTCTACACGTAGCGACAAGTCGTTGCGGCCACGGTCGCTACATCTCATTTTATTTTTTTTTCTACCGCCTATTCGTCTCTATTGATCTGCTGCAAGCAAATCGCATCACGCCTCTCTTTTTGAAGAGAGAATATTCCATCACACACGCGCTTATAGACTCACTTCCGCAGGCTTACAATTGTGTTTTAGTTTGTAAACAAGCATCAATGCCGCGTGTACTCTGCGATTCCTTTCTGTTTTTTCTATTCGCATCAGCCGCCCTTAGCCGCCTCTATCCAACAAAAGACTCGAACTGTTCCGGCTGGCAACCTCGCGATGCGTATACCTTCTACCTGAATTCCTTCATAAGATCCTACCTCCGCTGGATCACTATCGTCCCCGCCGGCAAATTTAACGAAAGTTCTCTGCGTCTCACCCATTTCCTACCCTGTTTGACCTACACTTGGTGACGTGCGCTGTGCCAAAGTATAGCCTTCTCGGATTTTTCAATCGTCAAGTATGTCTATCTCATTCCGCATGCTGTATGTACACGCAGAACTCTTGGATTGCCTTTGTGTTTGTGTGTAAAAAAATCATTTTGACAACACCGGCGTTTCAGCCTTCATATTTTGGTTTGATTTGGATCAGACTAAATATATTTTCATTTGCGACTATTAAAAGTGTAAAAATGGCTTGCAATCCGAACGATCGTCAATTTTCTGAGCGACATGATCAGCTTGAAAGAGAATTAGATCAAATGATCGAAGATGAGTGGAGAATTTTGGGGCTTACTTTGTATAAGGACGGTGGTGCTGAAAGTTTCCCTTGGCCGCTTAGACACTTTGGTAAGTACAGAACACTATAGTTAATGTTTATTACTTTCATTCGCTATATATATTATGCTTTATATTTGGTTATCGAATTTAAGGATGTTCAAAAACCCGTCTTCGCGCAAACGCGCAAACGACCCCTGCTTCGAATGCGTTCCTAGAGCAATAAGTGCGTTCTTGTCACCTGTCAAAGACAGAACCGCGTGGGAGAGAGTTTCCGGCGTGGATCCTCTCTCTGCTCCTTTAAAAAGCGGCTCCGTGCGATCAATCGCTCTCTTTCTGCTCGTGTCCTTCAGCGATTCGGTCTGTGCGGCGATCCGTTTATTTGTAAAGTATTAAAGCTGCGTGCGTCTAGATATTAAAGAGTGTGTGCAAGTGTCAATAAAATTTTAGAAGGAGTGTAAACAATATTGACGGCTTCGAGTGGTATTTTTACGGACGGCTACGTGCGTGAAACAGTATTTTTAGATACTGCTGCATCAAATACAATTAACTTTGGTGGAGGAAATATTGATTCTAACAGCTTGATACACGGTGATAGTATTGTTAAATGTTACTTAACTTACATTACCAACACAGTTAGTGGGAATGTAGATCTTCCAAAAGATTATCGTCAAGACACCTGCTTCGGTTAGGAATCAAATTGTTACGATTTCAGCTGGTTCATTGTGGTACCAGGGGGTAGAAACGGTATTGAAAAATTATTTCAAAGAAGTCGAACCCGAAGTATCACATTTTAGCTTACAAGTTTCAGTTGACGGGCTTCCTCTCTTTAAGAGTTCTGTTACCCAATTTTGGCCTGTATTAATTAAAGTGGTAGAGTTGCCAAATGCACCGGTTATGCCCGTTGCCATATTTTGTGGCAAAAAAAACCGGACAGCGTTGATGAATTTTTGCGTCCTTTTGTTGACGAAATGAAGTCTCTTATTGAAAGTGGGATGAACTTGGGAGAAAAATTGATAACTTTTTCTATAAGTGCTTTTATAGCAGATTCTCCTGCAAGGTCATTTATAAAAGCTGTAATGGGATGCAACGCTCTTCATGGTTGTACGAAATGTACTGTTGTAGGAACCAAAGTTGAGGGTAAGGTAATTTTAGAAACCGTAGATGCCGTAATGCGTACGTACGCTGGATTCCGATTGAGAGAAGATCCACAGCACCATAAAGACCCACGTTCCCCTTTAGAGAATATTACAAACATTAACATGATTTCACACTTTCCTGTCAGTGATCGCCTGCATTTATTGGAGTTGGGATACACTCGTGAAATCCTGAAAGGTTTGCTAGAACATATTTTTGAAAAATTCTATCGGTGGTCTCCGCAACAAAAGAGATCATTGTAATGTAATTTCGGTAAAACTTACAAGCGAGTTGCATCGTGCTTATCGGTCCCTATACAATCTAGCTTTTTGGAAAGGAACCGAGTACAGGACGTTTCTGTACTACATAAGTTTTATTATATACAAAGATTTTATGTATGAAGCAGCATATAGCATTATTTGTTATACTTTTCCGCTATTACGATATTTTCATCGTTAGCTCACAAGAAGTATTGGCCGATTGGAAAACGTTTTTTAAACAAATTCGTACTTGATTTTCATGTACATTATGGTCGTTCGAATTTGGCGAGCAAAGTCCATAACTTAATTCACCTATATGACGAAGTTTTAGTAAACCACTTGACAGTTTTTCGTCATACCCATTCGAAAACCATTTACAGTTTCTGAAGAAGTGTATTAAATCGAGAACTAAATGTTTGGAGCAGGCTGCTGGCAGATTGTATGAATATGGTGCAGTTCATACACTTGAAACATCCGTGCCTAAAACATATCCTTGGATAAAAGTAGATGGATCTACGATGCACGTAACGGATAGTTTTCTTCTTTCACCGAATGTTAAAGATCAGTGGTTTTTGACAAAAAAATACGGTATTGTAAAATTTTTGTCTGCATATAAAAATGAAGTACATTCGATTGTTTTGGTTGGAATGCAATATTCTAACATGAAAGAATTATTTAATATTGAAATGATGGATGACACCGGGATTCTTGAAATGTCATCCGCCGCTTTAGGAATGTTTAAGGTAGACAGTAGCACTCTTTCAGTTAGAGTAGAAGCACCTATTAGATTAGTCAAATGCAAATTAGTTATGGTTCCCTTGCCTTCTCGATCTCTTTCCCTCTTTCCTCTTAACCGTGATCCATCTGATGGATGTGCTTACATTCCTTTACTGCATACTTTCCAGCCCTAGTAGCCTTTGCACTTTTAATACACATAATATTGGTTTCGTCGTTAGTCTCATTTTTATATCATGTATTTGTACGTAGTAGTAGTACAGTAGTACTAGCTGTTTTTGGTAAAAATCTCATTTTTAAATAGTTGTGGCTTAATTACAATATGGTTGTGGTGTTAAAGTAGTCAGAGAAAATGATGATGATGATAATTTATCTTTAATTTAACTTCATTTAAAAAAAACAAAGAGTCGTGAATAGTTCTGAAAATTGCGCGCGTTACGCTGGCTACATTCTTGTTTGTTGAATGTCCAGTCGTATTACATTTTGTTAAAACCGTTTTTGTCTTAGAACTATGCATGGGAATGAGGGCGGGACATCATCATCATTTTAATGTAATTATGTATGTTTGTATCATGTAGCATGTTCGCTAATTCGTCTATGTTCCAATGAGCCTAGTCGAAGAAACTAACAACGTGTAGGATAGAGATCGTAAACATAACCAGGACATTAAATTCTCAGGATGGATGAAGGAGCGGAACACAACGTATAGAAAATCGGTTTTTAACTCTAACTCTTTTTATTTTTAGTATAGGGTTTCTTACAACTACTTTTTCGCAAAGATTTGAACCTTAACAATCTAGTTTTAGCATGCTTAAATTTTTGCTGTAAAAATTCTTTTACCTCCTCATCTCTTGTGCATTTTCCTAACGCTTTAAACATTTCTAAAACCTGGAGGTATTTGGAAAACTCCACTTTCTTTCCTTCCAGCTTTCCTGCATATCGTGTCCAGGAGCATGTAAGAGAAGTATTTTGAACACTATATGTTTAGTGATTTACTAATGCCACTTTTAATCTCTTTTCAGGCGTGTGCTTTCCCGTGCTTTGAATTCGGATGTTTGACAATGACATTTGACAAAGCAGTACAGAACAGTGATCCGACACCATGCACTACTAATTTAATGATTTATTCTCATTATTCCGGCTAAAATTAGGTTCTTTTTATATACTTTGATTTAGTAGTCAAGGCATGTACGTGAATATGTGCATTAAAATATTATGATTATATTATTGTATGTAACATATGTAAGTAATATGAAATAATTGCAATAAAATTTGAATTTAGTATAAATAAAAAAAAATATTTCGTGTCCTTTTACATTGAGAAATTCCACTGTGCAATGCCTCAAATATGCTCACACACACATACGCATTACGCGAGTATCACACTAACACATGCACACAACGGATGGTTGCAGTTAGGTTGCACAGCAGCCATGTGCAACCTCTGTGCAACCATGCTTAACGAAACTTTTGCCCATGCCCAATCGGACGTTTTGAATGAACTTCGGCATAAATTTCGACCTATATTTCGTATACCGAAACGTTTTCCGCTATTTGTTCCGACAATCAGTCAGTCTCGTCCAAACAGCAGGAGGACTGCAGGATTTTTGCTGTCATCGTGCGGATGTCTAGCAAAAAGCTCAATTTCAAATTCAAAGCAAAAAAGCTTGTCACAGCCGTTGCCACATTATTTTTTTTATGTGTGGCGATCGACCGTCTTTTTTTTCTCTTGCTTGCTCCTGCTAATTCTAGTATTTGTTCGATTCGCGAGTTCTGTTCTGCGCTGGTGGTGTGTCTTGCATCGCGTTCGTTCGTTCGTTCTGCCTATGGCTGGTCGGTTTGTTTCGTTTTGACTAGTGGTATAGGATTTAGACCGTACTATTATTTCAAGGTTAGGGTATCCTCGCGTCGTGTGCGCAAGGGTAAGTATGATAGTCATATACTGGAGTGATATTGCCAGCTCGCCCATGTGTGTTTTCTGTAAAGATAGTAATGGTAGGAAATATCGGGAATCGATCCCAGACTTACATTTGGAGGCAATTTACCGTGGTGTTTCAAGCGTCCGCGAACCGATGGTACCAACAATTTGGCGCCAAAAGGATTGATACGGACCAGGTTTTGTTCTACGTGCAGTGCCTCGAACGAAGTACCATCAGCTGTTCTGTTATGGTTCTCTTGCTGGTGGTGCTTCGTGCGCGATGCATTAACATGTTGTGGACTGATCTGAGCAATAATGATTTTTAGGTTGGTGTTTTTGTACGAGTGTTTTTATTTTTCAACATAGAATGGCGATCCTCGCACACGGACCGTTTTTACGTAGCTTTAGTTTGGCGATTTTACAATGATATTTGTTGAATTATGTATGGGTTTGTTGGTAAAATAAACATTCCTTTTTTCGTAGGCATTCGTGACATCTAATATGCAAAGCCATACCAGAACATTATCAATCATACATAGTCTTGGCTCTTGCTTGATACCGAATAGGATCATTACAGATGTCGTGAAGTACGTTCATGTACAGTGCTGTTAAATGTTTCATTGCGTTTGAATTTCTACATGCGCCTTTTATTTAAAGTGCCTGAGCATCTTTTGCACGGCATCAATTGCGCTGGTAAGAAGAGAACGCTAGAGAATGTTCCGTGTGTTACGTTCAGCTGTGTTGTGATATGTTTTGTACTTAATATTAGTTTTCCAGGAAGTGTCGCTACGGTCGCATCCTACAGAAACAGTTTGGCCACGGGCTGAGCTGGTGCAATGCAATGCAATGAGCAATTGAATGAAAGGATCGATGGCAAATGAAATGTTTTGATCAGCAACTCTGGCCGGCAAAGACAAGCATTAGAAGAATGCTTCGAGGCCACGCAATCGATTTGTATTAAGAGAAATGCAAATAGAATTGTTATTCATATTAAATTGATAGAACTGTTTATTTTTCACAACACAAAGAAAGCTGTAACGTGTTCCAAAATATGCTATGAAACATAAACATGGCTACATTAACACAACATAGCTGTGCGTAGTTATTACAATTCCTAATCAATTCCAATGTTGTTTTAATTGTATTGTCCAGTATATTATGACTATTATTCCACAACCGTGTGAAGCTGTGGTACGTTCGTCAGAACGCCTTGTCACAAATAGTTTGCGCATTATTTCATCGGTTGATCATTTGACGATGGGTCTGAACGACATGCCATGCATACATTCCTTAAGATAAAAATATCGTTTGAATCATTGGGATCACCATGCATATGCTTCCATTCATGTGGTACGACGTATACGTCGTATAATCAAATCGGATTCCAACGCCCAAAACGTCTATTAGCTCATAACAAAATCGTGGTAGAAAACAGCAACAGCTTCGACACATGAGCATGAGCTGTTGTATTTTTGTATGATGTCTTGGTGCATTCGCCTTTCTTAATATGGACTAATAATTATGTTAATAATAATGATAAAAATTAGGAAAGCAAACGTACAACAATTCATCAGCGATTCTGTATACGATCCCGCGAACAATTCGGATAGCTTCGATTTGTTGTAAACCAATGCATTTGTTGGTGTTGTTGGTGTTTGGCGCAGTCCCCACATGACATTTTCCGAAGATTTCATATTGACCTCTCCCTTTTTCATCATTCTATCTCGCTATTTTTGAGTGATTTTTGCCGTTCGTGCCCTGTGGTGAGCGGTTTTGTCAATGTGTTGGTGTTGATCGTGCCGACCGAGCGACCCGAGAGTGATTTTTGAACAGTTAAAAAGACAAAAGGAAGAAGCAAACGAAGAACACGCACATGCACACAGTCCGCGTTGTCGGACTTCGTGATCCGAGAGAGTGCAAAATGGACGTGTTGAATTCAGGAGGTTTAAAATTGTGAAATATGAACGCAATTTGGCCAGAAAGGTAAGTAAAAGTGTTTAAAAATATACAGCACATTTATTCGTTGCTAATTATGTTATTGTGTTTCGATTTCAAGTATTTCAGAAGACCATTCAAGGCTGGATTAAAAACGCATCGTCAGTGGCATGTGTACCAGTGAACAGTGCAGCAAGGTTGATCACCAACAGCCATGATTCCGTCATGCATGTGTTTTAAAGTTATTTAGTGATAAATGTGAGTTATTCACATATTTGTGCTAGTTAAAAAACAGTGAAAGCGCGAATGAAATATTGTAATTTAAAAAATATAATGAAAAAAAAAATCATAAAATAAAAAAAATATTATACGAGTAAAATTTTGTGTACGTGACTGTACGATACGTTGGAAAGAAAAGTATCATTGTAATCTTGCAGGCGCACGATCGGGTCGCTTCGGTAACGATCGGGTTTGTTCGGTATATAAACCGATCGGATCACTCTCAAGCGTTCGCCCAACGAGAGTGCATTGAGATTGGCTTGAGAGTGAAATTTGAGTTACTTTGAGTTACTCCTGCCAGATGGGTCTGACAACCGCACGGATTGTACACTTTTGTATCGACGGTAGAACGAGCGTGAGTACGAGCAAGAGGGAATAACCCAAGAGAAGCGAACAGCAAGAGAAAACTCATCACACAAGACTCGAGCTTTCTGACCGTCTTTCGCTCAGTGTCAGTGCGAGCAGGCACGGAATATTTTTTAGAGGGAGACGTTCTGTCATTTGCTCTTGACAAGTCGAAACTTTTTGCTTGGGATGGGGGTGTCTTGCCCAGGTAGCAATGTTGCATGACTTCCCCTCGTTTCACGTGCGATTTCTACCCCGCGCGGCTCAGCGCACCCACGAACGAAAGTGTCGCGCCCGAGAGTTCGTGTTGCAAGCTATTCCCGTCCCATTCTGACCCAAAGGAGCTTTTCTTCCCTCTCGCTCATCTCGCTCGTGTTCATTTTCGAGCATGCAACAAAGTGAACGGTTTCGCTGTGTCGCATCGCACACACACACGCCGTCGGCCATGGATCGTACCCGGCAGAAGTAAGCTGCGTCCTGATTGGCTGTTATCAAATGATGGCGCCGATTAGGATCACTACGGGTGAATGGCAAGGATTAGTTTGGAGTTGGTCAAAATTAATTATTATTGTAAATATTTCGTTTTTATGCATATTTAATCGTAAAAAAATCTTTTTATTGATTAAATATTATTTTTAATTATTAAGAAGGGGTAAAAAATAATCTCCTTCAATAATTTCTTCCATTTATGGAATTTATTTACTGTTAATAAAGTCAATTAATTTTATGGTCAAAAATATTGATCCTTAATTTGAGATAAACCATAGTGCCGTTTGTTTTGGCTCTCTTCTCGCTCTTGTTGGACGGATTGAGGACAGTTTTGCAAACAGATTGAGATTTTGCTGGACACGGTTCGGCTTCGTGGCGTGTTATTTGAAACTAAATTAAATTAAATTAATTGTTTGCACCGCGAATGTGTCTAAAAAGTGTGTAGTGTTAGAAGGGCTCGTAAGCCAAGTGTAATATAGTGAATAAAAGTGCGTGTGTGCGAAGGTAGACGGCGCAGCAAACCGATCATCCCGGACCAAGTGGGACATAGGAGAATGCGGCTAAAGTATCCGGGAATACCGGCAGTCTCGATGCAGTTTTCGTGCATAAAATTGCAGCAATATCAGCTGTCGAATAGTTCGGTAAGTTTAGAATGTTCCCGAGGTATAATATGTGTGTTAAAAGTGTTTTTTTCGCTTTCTCCCACAGGTTTTCATCGGGCGCCGCCAACACCGTGTACCGTATTTCCTGGGAAATCCGTCCGTGTGGAGGAAGGAAGACGAGCGAGCGGTTAGAGGGAAGACCAGGACAAGCGCGCGGCTGAAGCTGGCCGAAGGAAGGAAGGATCGACCGGTAAGAAGAGGCGCGGATCAGCTGGCGCCAGAACAGAGGGGATATACCCAAATATGAGTGAGCGAAGTGGTGAGTAAATAAAAGAAGAGAGTGAAAAGAGAATCTTTCGTGTTTTCATTTCGTACGATCCGAAAGGTTTGGGGTGGGGGTAAAATGGTAGAATAAATTGCATGCAACACGCGACACCCGTGCGACGCTACAGAAAAACCCAACCATTCATGCTGCTATGGGTAAGCATTTTGGTAGGGTTTTTGGTAGTGTAGCACCCATACAAAAGTTCATGCAACATCCCAAATTTTGCTGCCTGGGTGGTTTGTAGCCATGTCTCAACACCGAATGTATACTCCGATTCCGTCCTGCAACAATCGTATCAGTCGCCCTTAACCGCCTTTATCTAACTGCAGATTTCAACTGTACCGGCTGGTAACTATAGTGATGTGCGGGTCGACCCGAACCTACCGGGTCGGAGCCATCCATAAGCGACCCGAACCCGTTCGGGTCGACCCGTAAATACAAGTAGGTCCAGTAGGTGCAACGATTCCGGTAGGTGCAAGCTGCCATAAGGGACTCCGACCCGTGGGTGCAGCGAGTTCGGGTCGGACTCGGGTCGAAGTAGGTTCAGTAGGTCCAGTAGGTGCAACGATTCCGATAGGTGCAAGCTGCCATAAGCGACTCCGACCCGTGGGTGCAGCGAGTTCGGGTCGGATCTACTGAAACTACCTATGTTTACGGGCCGGCCCGAACCCGCTGCACCCACGGGTCGGAGTCGATTCAGGTTTTGTTGCACCCGACTCCGAGTCCAGCCATGAAATGAATCGTATGACCCATCACTACTGGTAACCAGACATTTGCGAAGCGTCTACTTTCCGCTTGAACGCCGTTATTATGGTCTGGATGTGGGCATGCCACTTTCGTCTACATCCTACGAAGTTTCCGGCTATATCTATTTATGTTCCCGTCTCTCATCATTCAATTGCTTCTTCAGTTCTACCAACTGCTATCATCAACACCTCGGTGCAATGTCGTGTTTGCAGCTTTGCATTGTGTATGGTGGAACGCGTTTATTCTAGTGTTAGTGCATAGTGTTTTAGTGTAATACGGATGCATTATCGTTTAGTCGCCTTTTTTAATCTTTCCTTAAATCTATAAATTCACGTTAGAAACTTACATACTAATTTTTGTTTCCATTTTTACCATACTTCACTTAATGATTACTCTACAAATTTCTTCAATCTATTGTTATGAAATTTTTCCAACTTCCCGGCTTGGCCGGCTCCAAATACTTTGTAATTTCTGTCCTATCCCCATTTGAACGTTCCTAACTAACACCATTTCTCCAAACATGGGTTGCCATTCGTTTGCGTTTTTGTCGTATTTCTCTTTTCTTTTCTCTTTGGCTTCTATTTGATTCCTTTTTGCTATCATGTGCATTTAATAATAAGCAGATATGTTTTTTTTTATTTTCAACAATTTGCATGTTTCCTTCATAACTTCGCTCATGAAGTTTGTACCTTGATCCGTTACTACTTCCATAGGGTCACCTACAAGACAGACCAATTCTTGAGCAAACATTTTGGCTACAGTTGCGAACCATCGGTGTAACTATCAAATACCTAGTTAAATCATCCTGTATATCAAGTCCATATTTATTCCCTGACTCTGATTCGGGTAAAATGACAATATCCATGTAGATTTTTTCGAATGGACTTTGTGAGGTTGTCGTTATTCTCATAGGTGTCTTGTAATATCGTCCAATCTTATTTAGATGGCACGATGTGCATCCTTTTACAAACCTTTCTATATCCCTGTCCGTTGCTTTCCAAAAGAATAACTCTTTGATTCTTTTTTTCATTCTTCTTACTCCCACATGACCTCCTAAAGGAGCGTCGTGAAACTCTTGTAATACTCTTTCTACTTCGTTTTTATGAACTTCAACTTTTTCAGAATCTGACTCACAGTTCTTGAATTTATTCTTGGTTTCTTGTTTCATTCGTTCTACATTTTCTCTTCTTTTTACTTCTTATTCGCTTGCTTCATTCACAACATTATAAAATTTTGCCCATATATATAATGCTTGAAATATTCTACTGCCCACACAATCGCTAGTAGTTCCTTTTCAATTGGATGATATCGCTTCTCTGTTCCTACGAGTGATCTACTAGCATAGGCGATTGATCTTTCATTTGACAACACTGCACCAAGAGCGTAATCGCTTGCATCTTGTGGTGATTACAAAAACTTCCTTGTAGTTTGGGCGGACTAGTAATGGTTCAGAAATAAGAATGTTTTTCAATTTATTTAATGCCTGATCGCAATTAATAATACATATCATGACTAATATGAAGTGGCATCAATTAACTACTTGTTTTAATAAGTTCAGGTTTTGTAAACCGAACAAAAAACCAACAATAAAATGTAACGATAACAATAACGAAAAAGTAAATAATTCAAGTTAACGAGTCTGCACACTCTGGTGGTTGCTTATCGACTAAAGTTTTATTAAAATCTATGCGCACCTTACACCTAGTTTAACTAATACATATGTAAATAGAATACTTAATACTAACACTATCCTACACGATACGGTAACTTTCATTCAGGAACTTTGTTTACACGTGTGTGACTAATTTTGGCGGAACTTTTAATCATTTCCTTGTTGTTATTTACGCAACTTTTCGCGTTATATAACTTAGTTTTAAAAAATCTTTCGACATCTTCGGTCGTAACCTTGACTCCGGTGTCTTCGCACATTTCTTTAAACAAGGCACAAAGGTCAGCATCGATGAGAACACTCATCTTTTGCTTGCCCTCGCCAGCTGCATTGCACTACAAATTCTCTCTTAAAAAGTTTGCAAAAAATCTCATGCATGACGCTTTCGTCAAACTTCTTTCCGGCACTTTGCACATCAGAAAGTTGGTGAAGGATTCTTTGAAAATAAGGTTCTTCCTGCAGCTACTCATTAAACCGTTTTAGTTGATCTTCAGATGCAATAATTGGAACTGATGATGTGTGAATTGATGTTTGCTGCTCATTTGTATTCACAGATTTTCTTTTATGGTCCGCGCTATAACTTAGCTCAGACCATAAAAGCCACATCGACTTCATCATCACTCCCGACAATCCTTCGATTCTCGATATTCCATCCAGAACCTTGTTGTTAATTGTTGCACTCTCTGGGATTGAATCAGCTGTTGTTGCAGCGACGGTGGAAGGTGGTGTACTGCATGATGCCTATAATCCACTGGAGCGGATTTTACGCGAAGACGCAATTTAGCTATCGAAAACCGATTAAAAAAATACAATATCTGCGAATCATTTAGCAAAAGTGTTTGTTTTGTTTTGGTACGGAAATGCCTTCAGCTCGAGCTGTCAAATTCGAACGTAGTGGCACACGATTTGACCGTAGTGGCACGCTTTCGAAGGTAATGGCACGGGATTTGAAACAGACGGCATGCACTTCGAGGCAGATGGCACGATATTTGAACGTAGCTGGAAACAGTTGTATATTCGTGGAGATGTCGGATTATCGTGCGCGCGAATGGGTGCGATTTGGGCACTAGTATTGGGAGCTTTTCGTCATCCGCCATCTCAGCATTCCCCAATCGTCCTTGCACGTAGATTAGGTTATTCCTAACGATTGGGTTCAGGTGTTGCAGGCATCCTTTTGCAGGAACGTATCCGGAGTCCTGCATTTCTCGTACCTCGTTGGGAAATGCTGTAGTTTGCATTACCCGTAGTGATAGTTGGAGGCCATACTCTAACTCGTGTAGCTGTAGAGGGCCAAATCTTCGTTCCCCGTAGGTCGTCTTGAAGTTATGGATTGCCCTGCCGAGCCATGCAAAATGTCGTCTCGTCTTGCTGAATGAATTGTGATACTTGTATTGCGTCAACAAGTCGTCACAATTAGATTCGGCCGTCGCAGTCAGCTGTAGGGGTGACGCCTCGATTTCTTCTAATACGACCACATCATCGCAATCAGATCGCGGCTTTTCATCGGTGATGATGAAGTCAGGCCCTTCTAGCCAAAGCTTCATGAATTCACTGCTCACTAGTTTGTTGGCGGGAACGATACGATATCTCTGGATACGATATCTGCCGGGTTCAATTTCGTTGGCACGTAATGCCAATCCAGTAGGTTCGTTGTTGCTTGGATTTTGGTCACTCGATTTTTTACAAAGACGTCCCATTTTGTGTTGTCGGAACATATCCATGCTAACCATGTGGGAATCAGTCCACCAACTGAGCCTTTTGATAAGGATGCCAAAGATGACTTTTATGTTTTCGTACAGCTTCGCCAATAAGAAAGCTGCTCTGCCAACTTGGGCAGAGTCAGTTTTTTCAGCGGCGCTACTCTTGACTTGGAACATAGTAATCGGGATTGTCGATTCCCATTGTCGTCTTGATAGCGCACGTATATTGCGCACCCGTAGGCTTTAATCGATGCATCGTAAAAACCATACACAACTGCGTTGTCTGCATCGCTGGGTAGCGCCATGCGAGGGATGCGGAACTGGTGGAGCAGAGGAAGCTGAGCGGTGAACTTGTTCCACTCGTCGATTATGCGGGATGGTACAACTTCATCCCACCCAAGGTTTTCTTTCCATAGCTCTTGCATGAGGATTTTGGCGGTTATGATCACAGGCTGAAGGATTCCAACCGGGTCGTAGAGCTTGGCAATCCTTCCCACTAAGCATCGTTTGCTTAACGAATTCACCGGAACGTAAAAGCTGTCGTCAATGATTAGTTGGAACGTGTCTTCCGTAGGACACCATGCTAGTCTCAACATTTTTATGGCCTGCGTATCGCCAATCTGCACCGTGGCATCAAGGTGTTCTTCTGGAACGTCAGCTATTACCTCAGCAACATTAGATGCACATTTCCGCAAGGGCATACGTCTTCGAATGAGCGCCTTTTCAACACCAGTTCGAATAACCCGTAGTTGTTCTGGAGTTGCTGCGCCTAAAGACAAGTTGTCTACGTAAAATGATCGTTGAATGGCATCAGCGATCTCGGGCTGTGACAAGCACACTTCTTCGCCAACTTCGTAAAGTGCCCGGCAGGCAAGGTATGATGAAGATGCCTCGCCGTACGTAACGGTGCGCAATCTGTACATTTGTGCGGATTTCTCCGAATTGTCACACCATAAAATACATTGCATCCAGGTATCGGGCTCTGATACCCATACCAAATTTTGGCGATATCTGCCGTCACCACCACCGTTTCTGTACGGAAAGAAAGCCAAACGTGCATCAAATCGGGTTGTATTACTGGTCCAATGGCTTGCAGGTCGTTAAGCGAATACCCGCTGGTAGTTTTCGCACTCGCGTCAAATACTACCCGAAGTTTGGTAGTGTTGGAGTCTGGTTTTATCACACACGAGTGTGGGATCACGTAGCGGACCTTATGTAAATCGCATTCTGCGACAGGCTGCAGCTCCAAGTACTCGCGCATAAACTTTCTGTACTCCACGTAGGTCGGTTCATGCCGGGACAATTTTCGTTACAGCGACCGTAATCGTCGTTGCGCTTGCTCAATGGAATCACCTAGCTGGTTCAGCTCCCCCCGTAGGGAAATACGGACGATATACCGAGCATCATCGGCGATTCTGGTGTACTTCTTGAAATGTTCTTCAAGCTCGTGGTCTTGCAGCTTCGTGTTGTTTGGATCATCAGGTGATAACTCTTCGACCTTCCAAAATCGCTCCAAGCTCATCCTTGTATCATCATCGCTCGTAGCATTGTAGCAACTCTGCTAGTGGAGATTAGCAGAAAACGTATCTCGAAGCATACCTCCAACTATCCATCCGAATTTGGAATTTTGCAAGATAAGTTCGTTGGGTAGGCGCTGAAATCCTAACCCAATTGAATATCCCGGCACCTAGTATGACGTCAATCGGGCCAGGTTTGCAGAAGCTCTCGTCGGCAAGTAGCTTTCCAGGAGTACTCAGCGATGGCGGCACGAAGCGGGAACGCGACGAAGGCGGCACGGAGCGGGAACGTAAGACACCACGCGGTGGCGGTGCTGGCCGCGAGCGTGGATCGGCCATTGCTGGAAGCACTCCACGAGTACTCAGCGATGGCGGCACGAAGCAGGAACGCGACGAAGGCGGCACGGAGCAGGCTCGTAGTAGTACACAACGTGGTCGTCACTTCTCATCCACGACGGACTCCATGCTGGGGCACTGAGAAGCAGAGTGTTGGGTAGATAAACAGTTTATACACTTACCCTTGCCCATGACGAAATTTACGCGCTCGTAAGCCGAACGAACGGGGTGGCCCGGTGGTGCATGTGATAAACGGCACCAGTCCACACGGCCGGACCGGGTTCAAATCCCATCCGGACCATCCCCCCGTAGCAAGGACTGACTATCCGGCTACGTGTAAAAAATAAAAATTGGAGAGCCTATCCAGCTCCTCCCGTAGCTCCTTCCACGTAGGAATACTCTGAGCGTTCAGTCGCCGAGTGATACGTTCGGTAGTCTGCTCGTCCAGCTTGCCTAGAACGATCGATACTAGGAGCCCGTCCTCGACTACCGTTGCACTCTGGTCTGTCGCGCCCGCTATTTGTTTGGCCGATGCCACCGATGTCTCTACCACGTCGATGATACGCATCAGACCATTCGCTGACGCCGTAGCCAGCTTCGGAATGTCAAGCAACTGTCGGAAATGCCCGAGAAAAGCCACTCGCTTTTTATAAAAGCGTTCCTCCAGTTTCCGCCAGGCTTGCGACAACGGCATTCTTGCGGTTTCAAACGCCTCACAGCTGTTCCGTGCGATGTCGCATCGCTCGAAACACTTGAGGAGGAAGGCGTATTTGTCAGCATCCTCCGTTAGTCCGGCAACACGTTTTTTAAAGCATCCCGCGAACGCCGGCCACTCTGAAGGCGAACCGTTAAATCTAGGCAGCTCGATTCGAGGCAGATGATCCGGTCTTGCTGCAGCTGTCGCGAGCGTCACATCAAGGGAAGGGATGGGCGGACCCTCGCTTGGGCGAAGCTTCATCAGCGCGCATTTAGCCTTTGTAAAGGCTTCAGAAAATGTGCTGCGCCGAGGGTTCGGACCGGTCAACGCCTCCAACCGCAATAATGTGGCATTGCCATCCTGCCACAACGAGGTAAGGATTGTCTCCTTCACTGTGGCCATCGATGAACCCAGCTTCCCGGAGCTGACTTCCACAAAAATTTCACACACCGCCCCTTCCAGCGCCGTGAGCTGGCGGGACGCCTCGGAAATAGCTTGATCTTCGGTAGACATCACGCGGTTTTTATTTTAGCACGTAACACTATCACTTACGAAATCGCGTTTTAATCACGTCGGGGTCACCAAATGTTTTTTTCACGAAGCCGTAATCACGCCGAAAATAACACGGGAATTAACACTTTGTTGACGGTTGACGGACATGTCCTTCCTCGCTTAGCCGAACTTTTCTGATTCGGGACGGACTTGTACGTTTCTATGTGCGTGACAGATTTCAAGTAACTAATAACATCATGCGTCGGGACACGCTATGCTGTCCAGCGCCTAAGACAACAAACGTATGCGGTGATACCAACACGTTCTGGCTGAAAATCGCCCGCCAACAAGGTGTTAATACTTATTATAAATTATATATTGTAAGTAAGGTCGTTGCACGAAACCGCTCGGTCAAGGATAAAAAACGTAATGAGAGCGATCGACCCCTTTGATCGATCGCACGTAGCCTTTTTTAAGGAGCGGAGAGAGGATCCACGCCGGAAACTCTCTCCCACGCAGTCACGCAGTTGACAAGCGATAAGAACGCACCTAACGCTCCGGGAACGCATCGAAAGCAGGGGTCGTCGGCGCATATGACAGCCGGGTTTTCTAACGCAGTTAAATTCGACAACCAATAATCTTCAGCAAGGTTTGGCAATTTTAACTATCAAATAATCTCACCGCGTAGAGGCAATATGAAACCATCATTAATACTATCTTCAATAGGGTGACAAATTTCAAATGCAGCGGTGTTACAATTAAAGAGCCAGTCCTTATAATATATAACACACCACGTTTTGTAACGGTCAACATTTTAGTTGCATCAAGACTGTGGAAGCGAATTGTTGTAAATATTATTACAAATTGTGCGATAAAAAGCAAAGCAAACCAAGCGAATCTGCACTATATTATTGTTGTTTTGAACATCTAAAGTTTCGAGAAAGTGTTTTTTCTGTAAATTTTTATTTTCAGGCGGGAAAAAATCATTGAAATAATGTTCCCTAAAAATATTAAGGAAAGTGGTCATCTTTACAAGAAGTGTGCGCAACTCGATGCGAAATTTGAAAAAGAGTGGGCAGAGAATCTCGCCGGATGCAGTAGCCAATCTACTAGCTGTAATCTAGTAGCTATAATTATGCTTTTAGTTTAAGTTTAAGTTTAGTTTTTAAGTCAATTTTTTGTTAAACCTATAGGGCGGACAATTCAAATAAACAAATAACAATCTGCAGTTGTGCAATCCGCAGAAGGTAATGTTTTAATATGTTATTAAACATTTGTTTTAAATGATACATTAATACCCAAAACTAATGTTTTAGGTGAAGATGTTTCCATGGATGACCTCTCCAGCGAACTAGTAGCCGAATATATCGAAGAGGAATATTTGGAGGAAACCGACAGTAACAGCGATGAAGTGTCCGGCTTCCTTAATGACGACAGTGACGAGGAAGAAATTTTGGAGGAAGAAATAACGGAAATTAATCCCGAAAGCTCGAAGCTACGAGCCGCTTTGCGAATTTGGTTCATTCGCAATAACGTTTTTCGTAGTGGAAGCAATAATTTGTTATCAATACTGCGAAATGTATCTTCTCTTTCCGCTTTTTCATCTCTTCCGCAGGATGTAAGGACATTCCTGAAAGCTTCGGTCAATATAAGTCAACAGATTGTTGCAGTTCCAGGAGGAGGTCAAATGTGGTGCCAGGGAGTTGAATGTTGTTTGCAGCATTATTTCCGGTAAGCTAATTATTTTATTATAGTTGTTTGACACTATGATTTTTATCAATACTTTTTTTATCTTCAGTGATACGTTCGTAGCAGAGGAAGCATTCGAGCTAAACCTTTCCACGGACGGAATTCCTATTTACAACCGCAGCCCTATACAGATGTGGCCTATACTAATGCAACTGCACAATATGCCAAGTGTTCCTGTTATGGTTGTAGGAATATATTGTGGCGCTAACAAACCATCCGATGCCGAAACATTTCTAAGACCATTAGTAACAGAGCTTAACAACCCGCAGGACAACAATATCAACATTAATGGAAAACCAATATCAATCTCGGTAAGAGTATTCATAGCGGATTCTCCAGCACGCGCCTTTATTAAACGTAAGTATTCAAAATTTTACAAACAATAGTGTAGAGGACAAAAATTTATTTTTTACTTTTTTCAGAGGTTTGCTACTATAACGGTGTTCTCGGATGCATTAAATGTAAAGGATACGGAACCTCTTTAAAAAACCCAAAAAAAGTTATTTTCGAAGATATTACAGCAGATTTACGAACCGATGCGGATTTCTGGAGTGAGCCATGTAGCTCAAAAGGCCATCGCAAAGGCGAAACACCTTTAACAGACTTAAAACATTTTGATATTGTAAAGGATGTGAGTACGAGTGACAATTTACATCTTGTTCATGTTGGTAACGTAAATAAGCTTCTGCTAGGATGGACCGAAGGTTGTCTTACTCCCTTTAAAAAATGGGCTAAGACTGAAAGGGAAGAAATTTCAGAAGAGCTTAGAAGTATGCAATTGCCCACGGAAATCCACAGAAAATTTAGGTCACTAGATACTCTACACTTTTGGAAAGCGTCTGTAGTGTACATAGCGCCATCTGTGTGTCAACACAGATCTCAAACGCAGATAAAAACGCAGATCAAAACGCAGATTTAAAACGCAGTTCTAACGTAGAACAAACGCACACTTATACATTGATCAGGTACAGGCTAGATAGGGAAAGATAGGTTAGCAGATCGGCGCGCCGATCTGCTGAAGCACTTACGTTATACACCTGGAACAGTGCACAAGTAATACTTAAATAAAGTATCGAGTATCGACACGAAAGCAACACGTCCGAATTTGTGGTATCTCAGCGGATTTAATGAGGCACTGAACATCGTTTTTAAACGCACAAGAACTACACCACACACCACAACAGAGAGAAAAAACAAAAACAAAAACAAAAAAAAACTTCTTCCGATGAAACGGAACAGAATTTGATAGTTTTTTACATTATGGAGGAATGGTAGTTTTGCAAGATAGAATAGGTAGACTAGCGTATGAACATTTTAAATTTTTGTATTGCGCTGTAACTTTATTATCGACTTCAGCTTTTAAGGATCACTGGGAGTATGCAGGTACATTATTAAGGAAATTTGTAAAGGATTATAGTGTATTTTACAGCCGCAATCATCTAGTCAGTAACGTTCACCTTTTAATTCATGTATACGAAGATCTGCGCAGGTTTGGCCCATTAAGCTCAATTGCTACGTATCCTTTTGAAGATAAGCTACAGGTTATAAAACATAGCCACGTAGGATCAGGCTACAGAAGTTTAGAACAAGCTATAGGGAAAATAACTATGTTAAGAGACATCTAAACTGCAGGTAGTCGTGAAAGTATAGTGTATCCCATTTTAAAAATTAATACAGAAGAGGTTATCTTAGAGATTATAAAAGGGGTTTTACTTAGGAATCGGTTCAAAGATTGTTGGTTTTTAACGAAGCGAAAAATTATAGTTAAGTATGCAAAAGCTTCCGAGTCATCAGGAGCCGTCGTTGTATACGGGTATCCTTTGATAAGACGTGTTCAAGCTTTTGCCACTCCCTGTAGCTCAGATGTAGTTTTAAATCATGTAGGATATGAAAAGGACATTTCTACTTCACTTAGAACAGTAGCTATGCATTACATAAAATGTAAAATGGTAGCAATTAAGACACTGCGAAACCAATCTAAATTGTATTTTACTTCTTTAGTACATACTTTATTAGAATAAGATGATAATAGGTTAAGTAGGTTAAGTAGATTAGGTAGGTTAAATAGGTTAAGTATAGATTGTAAGCAACCGAGCAGACCCGGTATACAGGGTTTTTCAGATGATATTGTAAAATTCATACCATTTCTTGTAAGTACCCCGTATGAAATGGCACGCACACTTGGATGTTATTGTAAATGCTTCGGATGTCTTTGTAGGCCATGACGTTTTATTGCAAAGCCACCATATGAAATGCTGTTTGTAGCCAATGACATTGCACACTGCTTCGGCAGCGCTCGGGAGAGTACGGAACTTAGAGGTATAAACGCAAGTAAGAATTTGACACACAGCCGGTCTTTGAAGCGCAATGTTTTGAACAAATTTGAAAACACATACCGCGCTCATGTAATCTAATCTTCCGAAAACCTGAAACACAGTCTTGCTGCATTCTACCTACATTTACCATTTAATTTGATAGATTACATATAAGTAAGTATTGCATTGAATAAAATGTGTAAAAGTTGCATTCTTATTAGTATATGTCTGTTTTTTGCAGCTATGAGTTCTAGCGAAGAAGAAACCGTGGCGGGTCCTTCTCATCCAACTCGGAACCAGAGGAAAACAACAAGCGATGAGGACAGGCAGCGGATTGTATCAGCATACTTAAACGGCACGACACCAAAATTAATAAGTCGCAT
Organism: Anopheles funestus; assembly: GCF_943734845.2. NCBI lineage: Eukaryota > Metazoa > Arthropoda > Insecta > Diptera > Culicidae > Anopheles > Anopheles funestus. The sequence continues at coordinate 50,366,633 of NC_064599.1, forward strand.
GTTTGAAATAAATTTGTCAACGGTGTACAATATCCTGCAAATTTATAAAAAAACGGCACACGTTGAGGCAAAAAAACGTGGTGGGAATCATCCGAAATTGTTATCCGCCGAAGCCGTCGCAAGTGTGCAGCAGTGGATAGATGAGGACTGTACCATCACTCTCAAAAAGTTAGCGGACAAAATCTACGGGCAATATCAAATCCGTGCAAGTATTACGACCATATCAAGAGAAATTAAGGGTTTTAATTACACTTTAAAACGCCTACACTTGATCCCTGAGCGTCGAAATACCGAAAGCACTGTTTCGGAAAGGAAAGAGTACGCAACAAATTTGTACGATTTGTCACATCAGTATGCGGATAGTGGAATGGTGTTTGTTGACGAAGTCGGATTCAACGTCAGCATGCGGACTTCTTCCGGGCGATCAGTAAAGGGTGCCCCAGCAACTGCTGTCGTCCCGAATATAAGATCAAGAAATATTTCGATAATCTGTGCCATGAACAAACAAGGAATACTTCACTATTCTGTTCACCATCAGGCAATCAACCGCCAATCTTTTAAAGAATATGTATTGCAGTTGAAGCGAGAACTTCGATCACAAAACATCAATCGATCGGTCATAATAATGGATAACGTGCGCTTCCATAAGTGCGCTGAAGTACGGGAAGCTATCGGTGAAGATCAGGATCGCGTAATATATTTGCCACCATATTCTCCATTTCTCAACCCGATTGAGAATCTATTTAGTAAATGGAAGAATATGGTGAAGCGCACTAATCCACAAAACGAGGTTCAGCTAATAGACGCTATTGCGAATGGAGCCACAACACTCACACCAGAAGATTGTGAGGGTTACATTCGAAATATGTGGAGCTATGCATCTCGCTGCTTGCGGGGGGAAGAAATTTATGATTAATTTTAATTTGAAGTACCGGCCTAGCCGTATTGTTATACTATATAGAATGTTACATGAAATGAGAAATGTTGCATGAAAAAATAATACACTGAAATCCAAAGCAAACTAATCAAACGAATACCAAACGTAAAGTGTTATTTATTATTTTTAATTTTATGAAATCCAGAAGCACATGTAGTAACAAGTATGGGTGAGAGGAGTAAGTCTCGAGTAGAAGAGAGAATCAGTTACGAACCAACCATTGTACGGAACAGTAATAAAATTTCTAAACTAGATTGACTGTACTCTTATGCATTGTGATGGGAATTCGTACTAAAAACTCATTACCTGTTTAAGATTTAAAAAAAAACACGAATTGTAGTTACGTTCGGTAGTCATTTCAGTCTTTGAATCTTTTGACGATTTTGTAGTTAAGCTCTTGAACAATGTCAAGATCGAATCAGGGTAGCAAAACTCATCTACAAATAGGAGATCGTCATCATCGATCACTATTTTATTTCCGATACTGCATGATCTAACCAACGCACTCGCTGTGATTCTCTATGCATCGTGTCACCGGAAGGTTAGATAGCGACCCGTGGGGCACGCAGTCGCGGTTCAATCCCTTTGAAGGCCCTAGGCAGAAAGATAGTTGAAACCCCTTTTTCTAGCATGGTCCTACACTTTTCCCTTTAATTATTTTGTAGCCCCCAGAAGGTGAGACCCTACCCGGCCGTCTACTCTGCCTACCGGTGACACGATGCATAGAGAATCACAGCGAGTGCGTTGGTTAGATCATGCAGTATCGGAAATAAAATAGTGATCGATGATGACGATCTCCTATTTGTAGATGAGTTTTGCTACCCTGATTCGATCTTGACATTGTTCAAGAGCTTAACTACAAAATCGTCAAAAGATTCAAAGACTGAAATGACTACCGAACGTAACTACAATTCGTGTTTTTTTTTAAATCTTAAACAGGTAATGAGTTTTTAGTACGAATTCCCATCACAATGCATAAGAGTACAGTCAATCTAGTTTAGAAATTTTATTACTGTTCCGTACAATGGTTGGTTCGTAACTGATTCTCTCTTCTACTCGAGACTTACTCCTCTCACCCATACTTGTTACTACATGTGCTTCTGGATTTCATAAAATTAAAAATAATAAATAACACTTTACGTTTGGTATTCGTTTGATTAGTTTGCTTTGGATTTCAGTGTATTATTTTTTCATGCAACATTTCTCATTTCATGTAACATTCTATATAGTATAACAATACGGCTAGGCCGGTACTTCAAATTAAAATTAATCATAAATTTCTTCCCCCCGCAAGCAGCGAGATGCATAGCTCCACATATTTCGAATGTAACCCTCACAATCTTCTGGTGTGAGTGTTGTGGCTCCATTCGCAATAGCGTCTATTAGCTGAACCTCGTTTTGTGGATTAGTGCGCTTCACCATATTCTTCCATTTACTAAATAGATTCTCAATCGGGTTGAGAAATGGAGAATATGGTGGCAAATATATTACGCGATCCTGATCTTCACCGATAGCTTCCCGTACTTCAGCGCACTTATGGAAGCGCACGTTATCCATTATTATGACCGATCGATTGATGTTTTGTGATCGAAGTTCTCGCTTCAACTGCAATACATATTCTTTAAAAGATTGGCGGTTGATTGCCTGATGGTGAACAGAATAGTGAAGTATTCCTTGTTTGTTCATGGCACAGATTATCGAAATATTTCTTGATCTTATATTCGGGACGACAGCAGTTGCTGGGGCACCCTTTACTGATCGCCCGGAAGAAGTCCGCATGCTGACGTTGAATCCGACTTCGTCAACAAACACCATTCCACTATCCGCATACTGATGTGACAAATCGTACAAATTTGTTGCGTACTCTTTCCTTTCCGAAACAGTAATACTTGCACGGATTTGATATTGCCCGTAGATTTTGTCCGCTAACTTTTTGAGAGTGATGGTACAGTCCTCATCTATCCACTGCTGCACACTTGCGACGGCTTCGGCGGATAACAATTTCGGATGATTCCCACCACGTTTTTTTGCCTCAACGTGTGCCGTTTTTTTATAAATTTGCAGGATATTGTACACCGTTGACAAATTTATTTCAAACATGCGACTTATTAATTTTGGTGTCGTGCCGTTTAAGTATGCTGATACAATCCGCTGCCTGTCCTCATCGCTTGTTGTTTTCCTCTGGTTCCGAGTTGGATGAGAAGGACCCGCCACGGTTTCTTCTTCGCTAGAACTCATAGCTGCAAAAAACAGACATATACTAATAAGAATGCAACTTTTACACATTTTATTCAATGCAATACTTACTTATATGTAATCTATCAAATTAAATGGTAAATGTAGGTAGAATGCAGTAAGACTGTGTTTCAGGTTTTCGGAAGATTAGATTACATGAGCGCGGTATGTGTTTTCAAATTTGTTCAAAACATTGCGCTTCAAAGACCGGCTGTGTGTCAAATTCTTACTTGCGTTTATACCTCTAAGTTCCGTACTCTCCCGAGCGCTGCCGAAGCAGTGTGCAATGTCATTGGCTACAAACAGCATTTCATATGGTGGCTTTGCAATAAAACGTCATGGCCTACAAAGACATCCGAAGCATTTACAATAACATCCAAGTGTGCGTGCCATTTCATACGGGGTACTTACAAGAAATGGTATGAATTTTACAATATCATCTGAAAAACCCTGTAAGGTCGGACTTAATCCAGAGGCAGAACTAAATACTCTGTCTCAGTGTTTAATTTTAGTTTAAGCTAGTTTATAAGATTTATGTACAATGTTTTATTATTATATGGCATAATATTATTAGTTGTTGTAACCGAAAGTTGTAACAAGAATAACAACAAAAATGAAATTGAAGAAACTTAACAAACTTAACTGAACTTGAGGGTTGAATGAAAATATGGCAAATGCTATGAACAAAAACCACACGAGGCAGGTGATTTAATTTTTGTTACCATAGAGTTGTTTGCAGATTGTAGAGGTGTGAAGATTCGTCATCTTCCCAATTCTTTTAGCTACATGTACAAACCTATAGGAAAGCACTTTTTAGATTTTTTAAATTAAGGCGATCCGTAGCGCAGTTTTAATTTAAAAAAATCTTCCACGTCTATATCCGTGGACTGCGTGAAAGAATTGCTGCCTACGGATCGGAAAAGTCCTAAAAGGTTTGTATATGTAGCTAAAGGAATCTTTGGGTTAGAGGACGGACCGCCTTTCCAGCTACAGCCTGCAAACAACTCTGGGCAGAAGATCAAATCACGTGCATCGTTCATTCTGTTTTTCATATCAGCTTTCTCCATATTTCCATCCAACCACTCATAAATTTTGTCTTTAAAATCTGTATCTACAGCTAACTTTTCGTCTAACTCATCAATATCTTCTTTAGTGCCTAATTTTTTAAATCCTTCTGGTGGATTCGTTTGTGCTGCTGTCCCAATACAAACAACGCTGGACATTTTTTCTATAAAAATTCGCAATTGCAAAATTTTTTTCGATTGTTTCGCCGTCGTGCCCTTTACATGCTCCTGGTTGTCTTTTAGAGCCAAAATCTTCAACTTTTGCTCACGCAATTCGTCTATAATGGTGTGTTGGTTAACCAGGATTTGTCGCAACAATGTCATCACGTCCTCTGATTCGCATTTCGTTATTTCCTCCGGACATGGGACCAACTCATCACTAAAATCGTCCATCGATGAGACAACTTCTTCTTCGTCTTCGAAGCGTTGGCGCTTAGCGATCCGCTGATTTGAATTTATTTTTACTGAAATTGAAAAAAAATCAATTAAATTACAGCAAAAACACCTACGCACGCATGCAAACATACACACTCATCACTTCCCCCCGCACCGCAAGGTGATTCCGCGGAAGGATTTTTCATACTGGGTAGAAATCTCATCTCCCCCGTAGCGAATATGTTTCACAGATTTAAAATTCCTTGTACACACATGCATACATACACATACACATGGACACAAACGTACTTCATTTTTTTCACGCAATCATTTTAAACAAACCCACCACCTTTAAATGAAAAAAATTCCAACAAAAAAAAATTTCTCGAAAAATTTTCCGCCATTGCGAAACTAAGTAATTCGCGTCGTTACTGCTTATATTCCGCTCCATAATGCTTACCTATATCGTCCCGGAATAGTCGTATACAATCGCTGGTTTCTTCTCCAACACACGGTCACGGGTTTGAATGACGAAATTACGCGCTGCAGAAAAAGGTAAGTTTACATTCGCAAAGAAAAATAAATATAAGTGTTCTTCTCTCTGCTTCTCTGGATATTGCAAACACTCCACTGTCACACCGTCGTCCGTAGTCTCCAAACGCTCCACCTAGAGAATAATACTTTTAACGTACCTTCGCCGTTAAAGGGCGGCCCGGTGGTGCATGTGATAAACGGCGCCAGTCCACACGGCCGGACCGGGTTCAAATCCCATCCGGACCGTCCCCCCGTAGCAAGGACTGACTACCCGGCTACGTGGTAAAATAAGTCTAGTAAGCCAGAAATGGCCGGCGTGACCTGTAAGGTCGTTAAGCCAAGAAGAAGAAGATGAAGAAGTACCTTCGCCTAGACCCTTACCAGTCACTATGTCAAATATGCCTTTCGTATCAATTGGCAATTAAGGGTATCCTCTTAAGCCATATGTATTGAGACCATACGGTAGTGGTTTGGACGAAGAGAAAGAATTCTTTAACACATCATTGGCTACAAAATTGAGATGTTTGTACAACATGATACAAATAACTCCAAACAATGTAGATAGTATTGTGAAAACAATGTGCGAGTTACACAATATTTGCATTGATAGACGAGCGAATTCTGAAATAGTAAAAGAGGCTAAGAAGCCGTCCCGTTTCAACGAACCCCACGACGCCATTTTGTTCCTGAACCGACGCTGTCGGTGTTCACCGAGTCGTGCCTAACATCAGTGCTGCTGCATTAGTGTTGCCCGATTGGACAACACTACCATCTTGACCATGTTCGGTACGACAGTGCAACACAGCCCCGATAAGCGGCATGATGTTCCAGCGGATGCCGTCCCGAACCTTCCGGATAACGTCCCCGCTACCGGCTCAAATGCGGTCGACGTTCCAACACCGAAACACAGAACAACCTCGCTCCAACTCGAATCAGCCATGGACCACCCGGTGGAAGCGTTTAACACGGTGCGGATAAATCCACCAGAGATGGACCTTAACGACCTACCATCGTTCTTCTGGTCTCTCGAGCATTGGTTCGCAGCGCAAGGGATAACCGCAAAGATGGACAGCAAGCCGTACCACATGGTTATGGCGCAGATTCCTGTTCGTGTGCTGCCCGAGTTGCGACCGCTGTTGGAAAATGTGCCTTCGACAGACCGGTACACGTTTGCTAAGCAGACCATTTTGAGAAGTCTCAACGCAGCCGCCTTCACCGTCTGTTATCCGGCATGGAGTTGGGCGATCGCAAACCGTCCCAGCTGCTAGCAGAAATGCGACGGGCAGCCAACGGTGCCATGACAGAATCGATGCTCATCGATCTTTGGGTTGGCAGACAACCGCAACATGCTCAATCGGCCGTAATCGCTACACGAGGGACAACCACGGACAAGACTCGTGCGGAGGATGCCGTCATGGATTGCATCGCTCATCAGAATCAGAACTGTACTACAACGATTGGCGGAAGTTCAGGGTACGCGTGATTTCGAGGAACATATTTCCTGCGAGGTGGCCGAACTCAACCGAAAGCTGAGTGAGTTCATGCTTGAATCTCGACGTCGTGATCGTACCCCGCACCATTGTGATCGCTCCCAGTACTGTTTTCATCCGCGATCACGAACACCATCGGTAAGCGCTTCGAACACATCGAACGGTGAATGCTACTACCATCGCCGTTTCGGCGCAGCCGCACGTTCCTGCCGACCGCCGTGTTCCTTCCGCGCACCTGCCTCCTCAAGCCAGACGATCCAGTTGGCAGAAAAAAAGCAACTGACGTTTTTTGATCGACACCGGTGCCGATGTCTCCGTAATCCCGAAATCCAGCAGTTGCCAAGTTTCACCTGATTCTTCCGTAAGTTTGTTCGCAGCCAACGGTACACCAATAATGGGGTATGGGGAATCTCTTCGTTCTCAGGTTCACTTGACCTGAGTCTACGCCGTTCTTTCCTCTGAAATTTTATTGTCGCGGACGTAAATCCAGCGATCATTGGAGCGGATTTCCTACATCACTACCATCTACTGGTGGACATTCGTAAGGGCTGTTCGGTGGACGCGGAGACTGGCCTCCGGGTTTCAGGGCTACTCGACACTACGTCCCAAGACTCTATTAACCATTAACCGTCTTGTACCGGACAAGTATGCGGCCGAATCACTGATGCGTCTGGGTGTGTGTAGGCCATCGAAGAGCAGTTGGGCAAGTCCACTGCATATGGTGAAGAAAGCAGATGGTACCTGGCGTCCGTGCGGCGACTATCGTGCGCTGAATGCTCAAACGATCCCGGACCGGTACCCGTTGCCATATCTGCAAGATTTCACCATTATGCTGAGGGGAAAGACTGTGTTCTCCAAGGTGGAATTGCACAAGGCGTATCATCAGATACCCGTCCATCCGGATGACGTGCCCAAGACTGCCATCACAACGCCATTCGGCTTGTTCGAATTCGTTACCATGCCGTTCGGTTTGCGCAACGCTGCTCAGACCTTCCAAAGGCTAATACACGATGTGCTACGAGGGTTGGACTTCGCGTTCCCGTACATCGATGACATCATTGTTGCTTCAACGTCACCTGAGGAGCACAATATGCATCTTCGGCAGCTGTTTGGTCGCTTGGTGGAGCATTGCCTAACTATTAACGTAGCAAAATGCGAGTTTGGGAAGTCGGAAATTTCGTTCCTGGGACACCAAGTAACTGCAGCAGGAATCCGTCCACTGGAGGAGAAAGTCCGAGCTCTTGCAGAGTTCCGGCGACCGGAGACGATCATGGTCCTGAAGAAGTTTCTGGCCATGATCAACTTCTACCGACGTTTTCTCCCCCACGCTCTGCAGGCGCAAGGACCGCTACTGGATATGATACCCGGAAACAAGCGGCGAAACAAAACCTCCCTGTCATGGACACCGTCCACCGAAACCGCCTTCGAACAGTGTAAGCAACAGCTGGCTCAGGCCACCTTGCTGGCACATCCGGTGCAGTCTGCAGAATTGTCGCTGTGGAGCGACGCTTGCAACATCTCAGCTGGAGCCGTCTCTGCATAGACGCCGCGCGTTGGACCGACCAACCGGCTAACAATTCGGACAGTTTTTTGACAGATCGAGTACGGATAATTCGGATGAAAAGCTTCTACTCGATGTCCTATGTCGAATTCGAAATTTGGAAAAAAATCGAAATGCCCTGTGTGGGTGTGCTATTTATGGTGTGCATTTTATATTTTTAAATTCCAAATAAATAAATATTGTAAATAAATTTTTTATTTACTAATTCGCGAAACATTATTTTAAATTTAAGTTTTAATAATTACCAATATTGAACCGATTACGCTGAACCATTGTGCGTGTCATTTTTAAGCTGTGTTATTTTAACAGACATTTGCATTCGTAAATTCTTCCGTTTTAAAAGCGCCATCACGATTTTGTAACGTTCACTTCAGCCGCTCTTGAGTTTATTGTGTTTTACCATTATATACCTGCAAATATAAAAAATAGGTTAGTATAGTGTGTTTAGTAATACATTTAATATGCAGCTAATGCTCTGTATTTTATGCAGCTAAATCATTTCTTCGCCGGCAAAACAAGCGCGTCTTGAGATGCAAGACCCGCAATGCGAAACAATACGCTTAGCTGGATATGCTATTAGCATACCTTCTTGCTTTTCTGTGCGGCCAACGGTGTCTAGTGCTGTGCCGCGATTTATTGCAGCTGCTGGTGTTCCGATGCCGGTGATAACACGTCCGCCAGAAACAGTGGTGCGATTGGCTGGACAGCAGGCGTTAGCTGGATCAGCATCACAAGTTGCCGCAACAACCGTGAGTGCACCCAGCAAAGTACCAGTGAGGGTTACTGGCCGGTCGGTTGGTACAGTTGCTTCTGGTGCTGCGGTGACGGTTCCGGTTGTGCCCCGCAAACCTGGGACCGTTGTTCGGTTTGCCGGACGGAATGCGTCGGTTGTTGCAGCATCGAATGTTTCTGGCGCTGTTGTTCCGGTTGCATCTGCGCCCCGCAAACCTGGGACCGTTGTTCGGTTTGCCGGACAGGTTGCGGCGGTTGTTGAGGCTGGAGCATTCGTTTTTTCCATGCCGGTCTCATCGAAGCCAACTAACGTCAACCATTCCTCTGGCCATAATTGTTGCAACGCCTGCTGGAGGACAATGTTGAAAATAGAGGCACGCAGTACCCAATTATTAGTCATATTAAAAGATCTCTCTGCAACGATGCATCCAGTTAGTACAATTTCCGACGACATCGAACCTTCCGCTTTCGATGTTCTGTCGAATTTGGAAGCACTGGATTGATTTGAAAACATGATAGCAGACGAATCAGAATTTGAAAAGATAAAATCTATGGTACGTGCGGAAATCCAAAGTCATGATGCGAGAAACCGACTAAACGAATCTCTTGACATAATTTTTGACAAAGGTTTGCTCGCTATATGTAGTTGGGAAGGCTCTGGAGGGACGAAGATAGCGTTTAAGAAATATGGTAACACAATGCGGCTCTTGAAATCTCTTGCCACAAATCATATGGGAGTGGAAGTGGACATGGCGTATGTGGAAAATTATGTAAAATTAAAACTAGCACATGCGCCACAAAGAATGGAAACAATTCCAAGGCAAGGATGCGGTATAACTATAGTTGATGAATAACAATATTAAATTACAAAGTAGTCACGTTTCAACCACTATTTAACTTACACAACATTCTCGTAGCATGTAATTTATCTATACTTTAGTTATGTACCGTTTTTTAACAAATTATCATGCAAAAACAAGAGAGCAAAAATGTTGTATGTTTACATTAATTTCTTTGAATTTGCATCTTTCAACAATTTTTCGAATTCGCCCCCGCTTCCGCGTGTTTCGAACAGTTTCCCCAGGTTTCTACATACCCCTCGAACGAAATTTGACACATTTTGCTAGTAGGGCAGTAGGGTTAAAATACTAAGAATCAACTGTGCTTCGTAAAATAATGTAGCCACAAAAGCTAGGGCGCATGGGAATGCGATCAAATGTGGGAAGCATTGTGTTCGCGCGCTACTCGCGGAACGTTTTATTGCGAGAAATTTGGTATTAATTTATGACGTGAATTTCTCCTACGTTGTGTTAGGCTTGTATTGACGCTATATTACAACAGCGCGATGGCGCTGGTCCTATCTGCCGTTTCGCATCGCGCTGAACCTTTTTCGCCTCTGTCAATCTTAGTTGACAACCCCCTAGACATTTCGAGCAGTTTCACACACGGTTTTGTGATCGCACACATGTTTTTATATACCCTTCTCTGTTTCGCATATGACTGTGATCGTCTGTCCTACTCTCGAGACGCATAATCGTTCATTTTCGATCCAACTCGGAAGATATAAACGCTGCTGACCGTGTATGAACGCAGTTATTTTATATGTGCGCTTGTGTTGGTGAAAAATTGACAAGCGATCATAATTACTCGCACCCTCCTACGTTCGTCCAACATCTTTCGGTAGGTGGTTTGTTTGCTCCTTCTGAGTCTTTTCTTCGGCAAGGATATAAAATGGAAAAAATATTCCAAAAGTTAAATCCTGAAGGAATATTAAATAAATCCGTAGGAATAATTAAGAAAGGTACTTTGAATAATTTGTACTGGCAATTCTGGATTTTTTTTACAAATCTTTAGTCATTTTACAAGCAACGTATAATTATTCGAATGAGGCATCTGAATATGAAGATTATGATCGAAAAACATACTCATACAAAAAGAAAATCTGGAAACAATCAAAAGGGAGATAGAAAAATGAGAAAGATAGTAAATTAGTAAGTAATTAGTTTAATCATGAAAACATGTTATAGTGTAAATAGTGTCCTAAGTTAACATTGAATTGTAAGTTTAAGTTTAGTTATTGTGAAAAGTTTATCGTGCTATTCTAATTATAAATTGACTCTAGAGCCAAAACATTCAGGCCATAAAATAAGTCGAATTCATAAGAACATAAAAGTTTACTTAATCGCGACTTAAAAGATGTCACACGCACAACAAACGGATCACATTCTACATCACAACAAACGCCTATGTGGAATATTACACAACATATGCATTACTCTGTACTTAACAAAAAAAAAAGAGTTTCACAATATATACTTTGAATTACTGCTTAGATTACTCTGCTGACTAAGCAGATTAGATAGCCATTTGGTTTTATAAGTAGTTATACTGTGTAAATCGAGAAGTAAAATGTAAATGACTCCGTTCGATAGTCCGTTTGTGCCCATTTGCGTAATTTAAGTGCAAGTAAAATATTTAATGAATTGATTGCAATGTAGGGCAAAGAAAAAAAAAGAATCGTTAAATGGAAAATAATGCAATGTAATCAGGCCCGTAGCGGACACTGGTGTCGGTGGAAAAAAAATCACTTTAGAAAAAAGATGACCTGAAAAAATGTTCGATTAAGCCTTTGAAGGCTGGAAACTTTGCATTAGGCGTAAGAAATGAAATGGCCAGTTATTGTGTATATTAACGTGTTGCCGGTGGGCTTTTGGAAGCACCCCTAACATCACCACTTTGGTCCACCGTATCATTCACAACTCTTGAGAAATTCCTTTTTAACATAAGTTTCTGTAGTTAACTTCTTGCTAGAGCGCCTGCATTCGATTAGTACACTTGGAAGTAGTCAACATGACGAATCCATCTCTACAGAACAGGATATTTCTATCGAAGGTTCTTCGCTCCGGAAGCTTTCCGCCAGACAGATTCAATGAGCACCAAATTGTTTCGGCTGATTGAAAGATATTATGGTATTCCATCGTTGGATGAATTTTATTTCGTATCTTTTACATTCTCGCTTGACAGACTATTGGCAATGAAAATAGAAAAAAAACATTTTCAGTGTAAAATCTTCATTCGAGTATTCCGGAAACGTAATCAGGCAACTTCCTGGATAAGATTTTAGGTGGTATATTGGCGAAACTGCTGTGGTTTATATAAGGTATCTTAACAGATGAACTCTAAACCTACTTTGGAACTTAAGGAACTTTGTGAAAGTAATATTAATTACACTACATTTCTGTGTTGAGTGTAATTAGCAATTACACTCTTTTTGAAGCAACATTTCCTTGCACTTCTGCGGTTTGTTTTGATCCGCAGTATGAGCTGATCGGAACTGTCAAAAATCTGTATGTATGTATTGGTACGACCAAAGTGGGTATAATATACAGGTGGGCTTATCCCTAATGCTTTGACAACTGCGCTGTAAAAAAATACAAAAAAGATTTGACAGATCGCGTTACGGTCATTTGAGCATGTGTGTGAAAAAGCGTACCTCGTGTACAGAGTGACCAGATTATTTCTACGATACGTGTGGTTTGCATACAATAGATATTGCCATGAAAAATGAATTAGGACATGCATTTATGGCTTCTTGACCAATATTAAGAAAAATCTGTGATTTTCGGAAGGATTCATGAAACATCGGTAGTTTCAGGGTGCTCGTCTGTGAATCGGTAGGGTTATCAAAAATCGGTAGTTCTGGTCACACTGGTTGTGTGTATCGTTGTGGAGGTGTAAAGCTACGCATGGAAACCGTAACGCGAAACGTCAAACGGGTATTTAAAAATGGCCTGCTGAAAAGAGCTATAAGCCCACCTGTATATTATACCCACTTTGGGTACGACATTGAGCGTTGGCCCCACCTGTACTCTTTAATCCACCTTGGTTGACATAATCGACCGCTCATTGCGTTGCATATGCAATCCTTTCCCACGTTGTATTTTGCACTTGAAAAGGTTACCTTAGTTTCCATTCCTTAACCCTCCTTAACCCTCCTTTATGTGCTAATGCGCATCAGTCGAAACTTTACAGTATAAAGTAAAGTAAAAGTGAAGTGTAAATCCGAAGTCCGCTAAGTGTTGAAAGAAAAAACTAAACATTTATATTACACATCGTTAACCCCACATGAGGAGAATCCACGTGAGCTACCTTCCGTCCCGAAACATAAAACTCCTCCTGCCGGACGTGCTAAGAACAAAAAACGGAAATGGTACGAGGCTAACCTAAGTTATAGTAGTGTCCACGGCTACTAATATCATGTTAAGGTCAACAACATCATATAGTGACGCGTCACGTTTCGAAATAAATCCTGCAAAAATATTGGAGCAATGGTCTCTCCAAAAGACGACAGGCAGCCGTAATAAAAATGGAAGCATTTATGAATGAGGAGAAGTCAAAGCGCTTCCAGGATCATTTTGATAACGAGCCTTAATTTGAAATTTGAAAACTGAAATAAAGTTAGTCTTGTTCTGAACTCCAACCTGTTAGGACGTGTCGTCTTTCTCTTTAAAAACAATTAAAAATTTCTTTTGCCTTAGATATACTATCTGGTTATATATTAGTAAAGGTTGTTGGTGGAGGGTAGTGTAAGTTGTTATGAGACATTTTTGAAAAATATATTCCTTCAGGCCAAATCGGCCATTCAGGCGACGGTTAAGATTTACATTACTGGCTACTAGAAAAACTAATTTAAAGAACTATTAGAATCATTGAATAGAATTATTTCCTCATGCCATAAAAGAACGGTCCATATGGGATAGTGTCATGTAAAAAGCTGATTTCACTACATGAGAACCGCCACTGCTTTTGTCGCTGACGGAAATTATGTCCTTGTTCCGTTCCCATCCGGAAAGGAAGGGCAAACCACAATGCCCATCACTAATGAAAGGAGCGGGGAACTGTATGTGAAATGTGACAAATAAAAAGAGTCTAATGTCAACCTCCACAGTTAACAGATTGGTCCTTCGAAGAATAAAGAAAACCAGAAGCGTTCGACCCATAGCCAGGCTCGAACAGTCCTTTTTAGGAACCGCTGTCCGCGCTCAAAAACGTCCCTAGCTTAGGAGAATAGTAGCAGGAGAGCGGACTTAGCCGCTCCCAACGTAAAGATAAGCTAGGAGACTAAGCTTACCTCTCTCGCATCGCTTCACCGTGAAGCGATGAGTGAGAGGGAAGTTAAGCGTCTCTGTCTGTCTCGCTTGCTCCTGCAGGCGCAGACAGATAATGCAAGGATAATGCGGGGATCGGCGCGAAAAATCCTCCCCAAATTTATAAGATTTTATTAGACAAATTAGGGAAATAATTGAAGAAATAATTACAGGAAATTAGAGGAAATTAGATAAATTTTACACTATTACAGGAATTAATATTATGAATAAGAAGTAGGGCGAAAGGGTGAAGGATTAATAAAGGGGTTAAGAAACGCGAAGAAATCACAGTTATACATCGCCGTCAAGGAAAATTATGTATCGCTAAAGCAGCAAAAAGGGGCTACGGGGAGGTAGCCCTAAATAAAGATAAGCTTTCACACAACCGGAACAAAAAGCCTTTTTATTTCGGTTGGCCGCGGATAAATTAGTTTAGTTTCTACCTTCTCTCACCCTCGGTCGGAGTTTGATACTCCGGTCCGAGAGCTCAACACGGGATTATCGCCCTGCTGTGCTGGGAACAGCTTTTGTGGACAATGACATACAATTTTGACTTTATTTGGGCTTCAATCGTTTTCATCATTCCGATTCGTTCGGAACGATGTAATAAAAATGTGTAAACTATGCCTTAGTAGTAGCGAGTAACGGTTGAGGATTTACTCGCGTCTCGCACACATCTTTCTGCTCTTAGCTTCAGCCTCCACATCTGCTGCTTACGCCACTTTGGTCTCTTTTTTCACGACACCAAAGGCGGGTTCTCCTCTCATCAAATTAACCTATGTGATTTAAATATATTTAGTTGTAGCTACCTTCTCGTATCTCCGTAGTGTGGGAAAACGAGCCAACCTGGCATGATTTACAGCAGGCATGAGCAACCTGTGGCCCGCGGGCCGCATGCGGCCCTCGAAGTGGTTTTATGCGGCCCGCGAATAGCCAGTAGCAAATTTTATAGCAAATGTTATTAAGAATTAAAAGTGCAAATTACCCGGTTAATGCAACACGCAAAACTAAAAAAAAATGATTTTTAATCCTAATTAACTTTTAAAAAATACAACAATGCATCTAGTCTGAAAATGTCCGGATAAAAGCAGCTTTACTACATTCATTATTATGTCAATACATCCTGCAATGTGGCCCGCCAACCAGTTTTTGATTTTGAATGTGGCCCGAAGCTCTAAAAGGTTGCTCATCCCTGATTTACAGGGTTTCGAATCATCCCGGGTAGCAATATCAACATACCTTCTCGTTCTGTCTTATGACCAATCAAACCTGCCAAAGCGAGTGTTGCTTCAGCTCGCAACGCTATGCTTCAGCTCGAACGAGAAGCTATGTTGATATGTGGCTAGTTGGGAAAGCTTTCGTTCAGCCCTGCGGCTGTCAGACCGCAAAATGTCATTTGTTGACATTGCTTCGAAGCCGCCTCACAAGCATTCGAATAGGTGAACAGAAAGGTGAATAAAACTACTAAATATTTTTACTTACTGAAACATCCGCTTCATTACAATTGTTACCCACATCTTCTAATGGTATATAATGTATTTGCATCCACAGATGGTGTCCCGTATTCACCTACAGAGACGGTGATTTGTTTCATACAATAAGCAATGAATGTTTGTAACAATGGCGACGATGTTACGCAAAATCAAAACAAACAACGATACATTCTAATCTGATGTAGATGTCTTTTATATCTTTCAAGGTTGGTATACCATTATCACTAAAGGACACTGTGTTATCAACGATTGATTGGCCTCTACCTTTAACGGTTCTTGAGTTTGTTGTCGATCCTAATCGTCGATCTTCGGAAAGGGTGCTGTTTGATCTTTCGTCACTACCTGGGTCCATTGCCAACCTTCACGGAGATCCTGTTGGACCTGTTGCTGCTACTGTTCTGAATACTGTTGATACCGTTACTCTTACGTCAAGCTTAGTGCGTCAGTGCCCAATTAAACCAATACATTCACCAAGCACCCCATCGCAGTCATGGGAGCTCCTAGAATCGGTACTGCCGGATTTTTTGGACTCACCACCTCAAGCGTCACCCAAGAGCACCCCGGTAACTCACAGTCTGGAAACCACGCCCGTGCCTGTTCGCAACACCAAGCAACTATCAGTATCGTCTTAAGCCACCAATTTATGGTTTATTACCAAAATGTGCGTGGGATGCGAACTAAAAATGTCAACTTGCAGCTTTCATCGGAAGAAAATGATTACGATATCATCGCTTTAACTGAGACTTGGCTAAATGATTCCTTTTCGTCCAACCTCTATTTTGATAGCGAAGCCTACGACGTCGGCTTCACTACGTCTTTTTAATATTCCGGGGGAGAGTTTTTAATTCCGGCCATTATGCATGCTTGACGCACTCGGCAAAGTTTTGGAGAAAATCATCCTCAATCGCCTCAACGAACACCTTGAAGACCCTGAAGACCCGAAGCTGTCTGGAACGCAGTACGGCTTCCGCCGAGGATGCTCGACCATCAGCGCGATCCAGTGTGTTGTAGACGCGGGACGGGTGGAAATGACGTCCGGCCGCATGAAATTTCGCGACAAACGCTGCCAAACGCTGATGGTTGTAGCCCTACGTAGCGTATGTAGGACATACGCAATGCTTTCAACACCACGTCTTGGCAGTCTATCGCCGAGGCATTGCACAGCAAGGGTATTCCGGCTAAGATAATGTGCACCATCGGATCGTATTTCGAGGAAAGGAAGGTGTTGTTCGATACCAGCGAAGACACCGTCGAGCGTCACATCAGCACGGAAGTTCCACAGGGATCTTGGGCCCAACCCTGTGGAACGTGATAAACGATGGGGTTCTCGGTGTCAAGCTGCCGCCTGGGGCCGAGATTGTTGGCTATGCCGATGATCTGGTCCTGCTGGACCCAGACACAACAACGGAGGCAGCAGCATCAGTGGTGGAGGAGGCAGTGTTAGCGGTAGACCGGTGGTTGTGCGAACACCACTTGGAGCTGACACATGCCAAGACTGAAATGACAGTTATCTCCAGTCTCAAGCGGACTCAAGAGAACATCTTGAGAATCACCTCCACGCTCCAGCAAGAGTGGGACAATTTCCGCGAGGAGCTGAGTCGTCAAGGTGCAGCGCTGGCCAACGCGCATCGCCCCGATCAGGAAGCGGTTGCGCGAGCCCGCAACGACCGTCGCAACGCCGCGTGGAGAGCACGGACGTCTGCGTCTCAGAGAGGAGCGGCGAGGGGGACGGCCTCCTTCACCGACACCATCACCACGAGCAGCTACTCGGCTGGAGGACATCTGGCTCCGCGTAGCCCGACTGCGGCTGAGGTGGCACGAGATGCAGAATCGGCAAGGGGAAGAGGAGGCAGACACGAGCGTGGAAGAGTCTGACTAGCCCGAGCCGTCACAACATCTAACGTTGCTTGCGTTTGCTGAGGGTCCGGGTCTGATTGTCTGAGCAGCTGCGGCTACCTCCTCAGCAGAGTAAACGAAACGCTAACTGGTTCCTGCACGAGATGAAGACTTGACATCTCGAAGGATGGTGGAGCGATGACATTGGGAGGTTGACTGTTGCGAGAGGGAAGAGTAGCAGTAGTGAGATCTAGGATTATGCGTAGGCCTCATAAAGGCAGTTAAACGCCTTCCGACAAGGACCCCTCGCGGGGCATTTGGGAGAGATTGTGTGTGGGGTGAGCAAGATTTGATGTTGTTTTGTATCAGAACTGCAAACAATAAAACACCCCATGTTTAAAAAAAGCATCTATAAAGAAGCTTAGCATCAAAACCCAGCGGTACGATGATCAGGCTGCGTAACTCCTACACTTCCACACAGATACCGTCGATATAAAAGAGTTACGCACGATCAAGGCACTCGATCACCAGATTGTCAAATGGCGGTATTATACCAACAGCAGCTCAAGTGTAAGAACTGCCAACGATACAGACACGGAGCCGCCAACTGCTTCAAACATCCAGTTTGTATCAAATGCGCCGAACATCATGGGTCAGCGAACTGTCCTGTTGCAAATGACGCAACAGATGTAGTTTTACCGACGCACAAACTAAAATGTGCGAACTGCGGAGGAAATCACACAACTAATTACTTTGGATGCCCGATTCGCATAAACAAAGCAACAGCTGTTAAATCACACACCAGACCAGCGATACAAAAACACGTACAGTTTTCAAATAGTAACTTCCCACATCTTCCGTGTAAACAATTTTCCTCAACAAACACATCTAATACAACTACTAACATATCAACATCCCAGCGATCAACTTATACTTCATACGTCAAAGCAGCAGCAGGTAACCAAAATGATTTTTCAACTCTAAAGAAATAATAGAAATAGTTAAAGAAACCTTCTCTAGCATGAAATGCTGTAGAACAAACGAAGACCAAATATTGGTGGTCTTCATAACAGTTCAAAAATACTGTTTTCCGTAATGACAGGGGGTAAAAATGTTGTAGTTTCATACTGGAATGCTAATAGCATAACCAACAAAAAAATCGAACTTTTAAATTATTTACAAAACCACCACGTTGATATAATGACGGTTTGTGACACGTTCCTTAAGCCTGGGCAAGCATTTAGGCTGGCTAATTATATAACATACAGAATTGACAGAATACATGTAAAAACGAAAAATGTTAATTGGGAAGACCACAGGATCACCCTGTGTCGAAGGAGCGCAGAAAGAACCCCGACAGGGTATAAAAGGGGATCATTCGCAAAGGAACAAGAGAACGAAAAAGGTTGTGAAATAAAGTTGGTTGCTCCCGTAAATTCGTCCAACGACTTTGTACCTTTTTCCTCTTTTTACATACATGCTGCAAAAGTAGGTATAATATACTTCTTAAAAGCAACATAGAGCATAAGCTACTTCCTAGAAGCAATAGGTATTCAAGCTCGATCTAACAATAGTCCTATAACAATTATTGGATCATATCACCCTGGTGCTAAGACCGACACGGTCTGCACAAATAAAGTAACTGTTTTTTATGTCTGTAAGAGCTTGAATGTCACTTTTGAACTATACTAACTGCACGAAACAGAATGTGGAATGGTGTATCTTCGAACCAAGCAGGAAAATCCTCTTTGATGAGCTGCAAAAAGGTGAATTTTCTATTTATCACCCAGATACACCAACATATTTTCAAGTAAACTCCATGTCCAACCCATCTACAATATACATAATAGTTAACAATAACCACCATAGTTTTTCAGATCCTCTAACGTCTATCGATTTTACCTCAGATCATTTACCAGTCAGGTTTATTATTGAAAATTTATCACTTGTTTCCAAACCAGACGAACTAATTTTCGACATTCAAAGGCAAACTGGGTCGTCTTTAAAAACCATCTGAACAAACTTGCGGAATTCGGATGCTGAATTTTCTTTCTAATAGTTACCGTACGATTGGCGGGATTTTTAAGCGAAGAAGAGAGATTTTTTTTATTTGTTTTTCCTTTTATAACCTTTTCTCTGAGTGCCCACCGAGTGCCACCGGCACTCACAATACGACAGTTGCTGAAACTTGACGAAACCAGCAAACTGTCGGTTTATACCACTATTGTGATTCTTGCGTGAACACCATCTCAAGAACACAATCCACGCAATGGTCAGTATTAGTAGCATAAATAATCAAAATCCCATTTTTATACCTACAATAAAACCAAAACACATTAAAAAAATAATCCGTAACCTAAAAACTAAAAAAATCCCAAGGGCAAGACGAGATCAACAACCGAACAAATATACAGTTACCGAACAAGGCTGTCATGTATTTCACGTATATTACAAACTCCTGTATAAAACTGAACTATTTCCCGCAAGATTGGAAGATGGCAAAAATTTTACCAAAACCCAAACCTAAAAAAGATCGAAAGAGTCCTAAAAACTGCCGACCAATCAGTCTTCTGTGCTGCTTGGCAAAATCCTAGAAAAAATAATTTACAAAAAAATCCCTTAACACCCTCATCTCCACACAATCATTCCAACTTACCAATATGGTTTTCAACCCGGTCTTTCAACCACAAAACAAATCAATAGATTAACAAAAACCATAAAAACCCAACGTAATTTAAAAAAATCTACGGGATTCGTAATGCTAGATCTAGATAAAGCTTTTGATACTGTATGGCTCCAAGTACTCATACACAAACTCATAAGTTTCAATTTTTCCCCGGATATCATCCTAATTGTACAGTCCTTCTTATACAACCTTAATTCTTTTGTTCAACTGCATTTATCGAAATCCGATTCATTCCACCCATTAGCAGGCTTGCCATAAGGCAGTGTATTACACTGGTGTATATCACCGGTGCTTTTTAACATCTACACGAGTATTCTACCTAAAAAAAAGCATGTAAAAAATACTGTTTTGCTGATGCAAAATGATGATTTTGCCATGAGTTGCTCCGACAAGAATCCAACAACAATTATAAAAAAATCTAAATGATGGAATCAAAACATACGAAAAATTTTGCACCAATTGGAAATTAAAAATTAATCAAAATAAATATGAAGCGATATTCTTCACCTGATACGACTACTAAAAGTCTTCCTGATAGAATGCTTAAGATAGGGGATTTGGATAGGGGAGATGATGTTAAGTATCTTGTTGTGTTTCTAGACAAAACCAATATGCTTTCCCGCTTTGGCAGGTTTGATTGTTCATAAGACAGAACGAGAAGGTATGTTGATATTGCTAGTTGGGAACTTCTTCCGTCATGTTGAACTTGCTTGAATAAACGCGAAATTGATGTCATTTGCACGAAATAAACAAATTTATGTAAACAAATATTGTTTGTAGATGTATTCCATTTTTCCACGCAACAACAAAACGACCATAGCAAATGTAAAAATTAATGAAGAACTTGTCAAAACTGTTTGACATCCCTGTACTAGGACCGCTGGATTCCGATAGAGGGCGTCAGGATATATATATATATATATGGTGGCGGCAAGCGGGCCGGCGCTCTTGTTTTCGGACTCGGCAAAAGTATAGTCAGGGCAATAAATTTGAACCGTACTACATGAAATTCATGTCGTGTTAAATTTTTGCCTACCACGATCCGAAAATTCGACAGAACTATTAATTTCGCTAGTGCAAGAACGTAGATTTACCTGAGATCTTCGCGATCCCAGATATAAAACCATCGCTACTTGAAAATCGTTCCGGACGGCTCCGAACGGCTCCAGGCGGAATCATGGTTTTAACCTAGCCGTAATCGGAGTCGGAGTTGCTATGCTCGTTAGCGGTTCGGAGCCGTGGGTGCGATTCCGAGAACCCATCACTAAATCAGTGTCGAAGGATTGTTGAAAGTTTCTGGAAGATTAAGTGAAAGCTGGAAGCTTTCAGAAAACTTGAAATTTCCCATTTTATTACCCAAAAACATTATATTACTCGGTTGATTATAAAAGCTTATCATGAGCGATATCTACATAGAAAATTTGAAACAGTTTTAGCGGCTTTGCGCCAAAAATACTGGATTGTTAATGTATGAGCCGAATTAAAAAAGCTTTCATCGGAATGCCAACGTTGTAAAAACGAAAAAGCTAAACCTCTAATACCTATCATGGCCCCATTAACGGAAGCTAGAATTGCAGCGTACAGGTGCAGATCATTTTAGACCACTTAATGTCACTATTGGAAGGCGGCTAGAAAAGAGATGGGGCGTTGTTTTTACATGTCTCACTACGAGAGCGGTCCATTTAGACTTGGCCACAGATCTTAGCACCGACTCTTTTCTTATCTGTTTAAGGAGTATGCAACATAGAAGGGGAAGGGTCTCCCATATACAGGGTGACATCGTAGAACTGATACACTTATTTGAGAGCCCCTGTATTGTGTTTACTATCACTGTATGTCAAACACATGGGTATATTTTGACAGATAAACTTGTTTACTGTTAATGTGCAAACCGTTTACTTCGTGTTTGATTCAATTTTTTAGTAAACTACAATGGATTCAAGTCGCGAACAAGTAAAAATTTTACATTTGCAAGGTTTGACAAACATTCAGATTAGGCAGAAACTGTCTCATCTCAAGTTAAGCAGATTATTCGTCTACCGGACCATCAAGCGGTACGAGGAGACAGGCACGATTGTTCCAAAGAAGAAACCGGGCAAAAAACGGACAGTCCGAACTCCAGCGGTGATCAAAGCGGTAAAGGAACGAATACGACGGAATCCAGCTCGCTCGGGAAGAAAAATGGCGCGTGAAATGAATATGAGCCACTTTGCCATGCAAAGCATTCTGAAAAAGGATCTAGGCAACAAACCGTATAAAAAACAGAAAATTCACGGTTTAACCAGCAAAAATATTGCCGACAGGGTTGCCAGATCTCGCTTGCTGCTGAAGACGCACGCTGGCCATAACATCATCTTTTCGGACGAAAAACTGTTCACATTGGAGGCACCCTTGAATAAGCAGAACGATCGTGTTTATGGAGCATCTCTTCGGGATATACCAGCAGATAAAAGAGCAGTCGAACGGTATCAAAATGCGTCATCGGTGATGGTTTGGGGAGCTATCTCGACAAAAGGGAAGTTACCGCTTTTATTCATCGATAAAGGCGTGAAGATCAACAAGGAATACTATTTAGAACACGTTCTGCAAGGCCACTTAAAACCATACGCTAAGAAGCTTTTTGGCAACGACAGTTTTTGCTTCCAACAGGATTCAGCTCCAGCCCATAAGGCTTCGATCGTTCAGGAGTGGTGCAAGGAGCATTTGCCATGTTTCATCAGTGCATCGGAATGGCCAGCTGCGTCTCCGGATTTGAACCCGTTGGACTTCAGCACATGGGGATACATGCTAGGAAAGTTGGGTGAAGTCAAACATCTGAATTTGGACGGATTCAAGAGGCGGTTGTTGAAGATATGGGACGAAATGCCGGATGAAGTTGTGCGTGCGGCTTGCAACGACTTCAAACAGCGCCTACGGGCCGTTATCAAGTGCAAAGGCGAAAGATTTGAAATAAATTAAGTAAAATGCAAGTTTAATACTAATAGATGTTATTTCAATCGATTTCGAAGAAAAATGATATCGGGTTTCAATTTTAATTAAATTTACAAAGTGTATCACTTCTACGATGCCACCCTGTATATTGCGATAATGGTACTAATTTTGTTGGCGCCTCAAGAGAAATGTTACGTCTTAAGGAAAGATGACAATGAGCCAATGAGCTCATGAGAAAGATGAGACAATGAGCTTCGGTGAGGTATTAGATCTCTGATACTCGAGTCGCCACAAATTCTTTCCAACGGGATGGTCTGCTCCCCAGCCAATGTAGCACGATTGTAGAGTCTACCCAGAAGAAACAAGGTGGCTCATCCTAGAATTCTTTTTTCACCTTTTCCACAGGTGACTTAGCAGCAGGTGACTCCGCACAATTCCAAACGTGGTAATGTTACTGATTTCTGTCGTTTGCTCTAAATCGAAAATTGCACCATTGGACAATAGCAAAGCAGGTTTACCGCTATGCATCCATCTTCGGTGATTGTCCTCAAGTAGATGCATGCTCCATACGCTTTAAGCGATGCGTCGCTAAAGCCATGAACCTAGATGCGATGTCTACCACTACGTGCCATCGTAAGCATTGTTATAGTTTTCACAATAGCCAGTTCTTCTCTAAAATTCCTCCAACGTTGTTGTAGTTTTTCGTTCAACGGTTCATCCCATGTTTTTTGGTCAGTCCAAAGCTCTTTCATGAATAATTTTGCGATGACGATAACTGGACTCAATAGTCCTAAAGGGTCGAAGAGACGCGCCGAGTCCGATAATGCTACTCGCTTTGTAATGGATTCGCCACTTGTCCAGGTTGGCACACAGAATCCAAATGCATCCATCAACGGCATCCACCTTAATCCAAGTGTTTTGATGGATGTGTCCTTGTCGAGGTTGAATATCCCTACTTCAATGTTTTGCTCCACTCTGATGATATTCAATATATCAGGACAGTTGCACGCCCACTTCCGCAACTGGAACTCAGCACTTGATAGCAATCCTATCAGCTGCTCACATAAGATGGTTCCTTCGGCTTTTGTATCCACACCGGTAATGAGAACGTCCATGTAGAAATCATTGCTTAATATTTTTGCTGCATTCGGGTATTCCATTTTACCTTGTTCTGCTAGCTCTTGTAGGCACCTTGTAGCCAGATAAGGAGCCGACGAAGTTCCGTAGATGATGGTTTTCAATTGAAAGCTTTTCATCTCGGCTTCTGGATCATCCTTCCAAACAATTTGTTGCAATGGTCGATCTATCTCTCTAATCCAAACTTGGCGATACATTTTCTCTATGTCTGCAGTGATGGCGTATTTCGGTACACGAAACCGAAGCACGATTCCGATGAGGTCCTCCTGTACCACTGGACCGACCATTAGGACATCGTTCAGCGATATGCCCGTGTAATATGCTCGTGCGTACAATTGCTTACTTCGCGTTTCCGTTCGTACCCGCGTCACATTTACTACTTTTCGTTCGGGCGACAAACTTCCTCATTTGGGCGGACTTGATCGTCCAGGCGATCATAGAAATCTGGAAGAGATTTCTCTTACTGAATTGATGGAGACATCGAGGCCTTACCTTGGATAGGGGGACTCTAGCAGCTCTTGAAATAAGAACACAACATAGTTTTGGTTGGTTATAATTTCCAACCTGACGGTTAACCCGCAGGCGCTTTTTCAATTTCGTACACATTTCGAGATCCCTTTTGTGCAAGCACTTCTTTCGTTTTTGGATGCATATAGAAAGATGTTTCAACTCATGAAAGATCATTTAAAATATCCGCCAAATTGTCTTCACAGAGCCATACTGAATCGAATTTCTGGGTTTCGCTTTGATAAAGATTGAATCCATTTCCGTTCTGTAATTTTTTAATGTACATATTAAGCTACTTAAAACAAACAACATACCAGGCATGTTATCCTTCAATGGAGTTGTTCTTGAATCGATACTTATGTATTCTGCAATTTTTGTTAATAAATTGTTCCTTGTCACTGGAAATGCTCGGTGCTGCATCTGTACTATCCAAAGTGCATTTTTTTCTCCTCATCGTGCGACAAAACGGATGAGGGACCGTTGGACGTTCGTGACTGCAGCCGATGACTAAAAGCCTTATTATGAAACTCAGACGCAAATTTCACAAGCGGAAAGTCACAATTCAAACGGAAGGCAAATTTGCATTACGGTTGCTCGTTGGAGTCGACGAAAGTTTGATCGATTTTATTTAGACATATGACCTGTCAAAGCATGCTGATGAAAAAAACAATTGCCGTAGAAAGGTAAATATTGGTGTTCGCGTAGTTTTGATCCCAAACTTGGATTGATCAAAATATATTATTTCAACGCATAACCATGATTTCGGTGTAGTACGTTAGTGATAGTGATAGCAGTGATAGCGAAAGAGTGGAAAATTTTGTCGCGCAGCGACGATTGCTACGCAGTATGACCGATCCGATATTGGAATGGGATAAGATAACCGTTATTCTTTTCTTTTCATTCTAGTTTTACGAAAGATTTCGCCATTTCTAAAAAAATGTTTAAGGACATTATTACTGAGATTGCTCCCAAGTTTCCTCCAACAAAAGGAAAGGTTTGAATCATAGGGAAATATTTGCTGCAACGTTGCGGTTCTTAGCCGAAGGAAGCTATCAACATGGTGCAGGACAGAGCTTTAACGTAGCAATTGCTCAACCGACATTTTCAGTCGTTTTTGCAAAAACTTTAAAAGTTTTAGAAGATACCGAAAGCGACGTTTAATACAAGGCAACGACGTTTAATTTAGGCAAGAACAAAAGGGCATGGAGAACGAAAACAACAACAACAAACCAGTATCCAGTTCAGCGATAGTGATTTTAGAAAATAAGTTATTAGTTCCCACCAGAGCTGAACAACCATCCACATCCCGATCGGCACCCAAAACGTCCCCATTAGTTGTAAATAATGTCCATGTTCCCCCATCCGCAGTGACTTCATCACAGTCATCGTCAATGTGTTCCTCCAATACCTCTAATACCCCCAAACCGAATGTATCATACGCGGGTTTAACTCAAGGGAAAATAATAGAACGAAAGGTGGATATTGTTTTAAAAATGGTAGAGAAAGTATGCCATCAAATAGAACTCATTTTAACGCATGTATATAAAAAAGAATTAACACCCCTGCGTGATTTTCATGTTTAAAAAATTGATTATGAACAAGCACTAATTCATTTTAATGATGAACTACGAGAAGCAACATATATGGGGTATGTTGTTTCTCAAGTTATTAACATGCTTTCGCAAGTAAAGCATATTGACCGACGCTTGAACTTTGATCTCCAATTGTTTTTCGAAAGGGATTTTTTAAAGAAATGCAGCTGGACAGGACGAAGTTTAAATGAAACCAAAACATGTTTCTCAAACTACACTCTTGTTTTAAATACGTTTAAATTCATTGAAGGAAACGCGGTTAGTTGTAACCGACGAATCTGTAAAACAATTCTTCTCAAAAAAAAAACTCCGCAATACAGGAACACATAACAAATTACCAGCAAACAAAAAACAGAATCTATGCCATAAGGATTTAGAAGAATCAGACTGATAAAAGTTTAAGTTACAATAGGTTATTGATATTAAGTTTTTAAATATGACACAAAAATGTAACCAAAGTTCCTTTACGCAACCAAATGATGAAATAGATAATAATATCTCTTCTATTATTTTTTACTATTTGTATTTCGTATGAAAATAAGTCCTTATACATTTTACTAGCAAAATGTTTTCTGAAACCTTAACTTACAATTACAAGCTCGTCATTTAGGAACAGCCAATCGTCAATTGAATTTTAAGGTGTTGAGAACGTTGAAGGCTAACCCTGGACTTTCGGATGGGGATGTTGCAAAAAAATACGGAGCCAGCATAAGTACGGTCAGAAGAATCCGATTAAGAGCAGGTTACCGCTCTTTTCGTGCCTCAAAGCAGCCAAACAGAACTCTGAAGTCGCCAAAATGTAGTCGCCAAAAAACACGCACTCGAAAATTGTATGACCAGGTTCTGACGAGGTACACGGATTGCGTTCTAATGGATGACGAAACGTACATAAAAATCAGACAGGTTCCTGGCCAAAAATTTTATGTTGCCACAGCACGGGGTGATGTCTCCAATAAATATAAGTACGTTTTTGCTGACAAATTTGCCCGCAAACTGATGGTATGGCAAGCCATCTGCAGCTGTGGGCTCAAAACACGGGTTTTTATAACAAATTGTCAACAATAAGTAGAAGGGTTCGACAGCCCTGTACAGTAGGAGGAGTAGTAAAGTGATTGTGGAAAGTGGGCCAATGACGTAGAGCCAGCAGCCACCAGAGGGCGCGTGGCTAATGATCCTCTCTTGGCAAGAAGAAGGCAAGGACCAATCGCGAACCAAAGCGCCTAATGTGAGGAAGATATGACCATATATGGTCCGGTAACAAAACGTGCCCAGGAATGCGTCTGATAGAAACAATTACGGTCATTAGCTTTCGGACCGTGTGAGAATACACAAGTATTTGAACCTCGTAAAAAAATAGCGTTCAAAATAAGTATTCACGGCAAATAGGCATCCGAAAAATAACTAATACAATTAATCGTAAAGCGATTAATACAAATCAAACCATGAAGTCAACAGTTTATATGGATCAGTGTCTGGAAAAGTGTGTTTTGCCTTTTATCAAGGCTCATAGAGGCCCAATTAAGTTCTGGCCAGATTTGGCAAGCTGCCAATACAGTCGGGAGGTATTGGAATGGTTCACTAAAAATAATGTGGATGTCATCGACAAGACTATGAACCCACCGAACTGCCCAGAATTCCGGCCGATAGAAAAATATTGGGCTATAATGAAACGAAAACTGAAAAAGACAGGCAAAACTACAAAAACAACTTCACAACTCGCATACTATTGGAAAAAACAGCTGCTGAAATGGATAAATCAGTTGTGCGGCAGCTGATGGGAGGCATTAAAAGAAAGGTCCGTGCATAAAAATAGTATTTTTACGTATTTTTTTACGAAAAGAATAATAAAAATCCTTTCGTTTGATAAAAAAAATTATGTATCTACGTTGAAAATAGCCTGTGATGAATGACCGAATTCTAAATGAACAATACTTTATTTGTTTTTAATTCCCTTAGCTCGATTACCCTACTGACTATTTGTTTTAACGTCCTATGACCTGTCCTAACTAAGCCTTAAATAAAATGTAGTTTCCCTTCAAAGGGATATGAAGAAAAGGTTGGATGAGACCCGAATTCTTGTACATCGTCTCCTATGTGTAACAGATTATGAACATTACTATTTATATAAGATTTATTATAATGAAACCTCAATAAAAAAACAAACTGTTCCAATAAATCTGCCGCTAATTTCCAATGTTCTTTAAAATGTTCACTAGACAGTAATGTTACTCCGACATAGTGCAGCCTAAAATGTCGATATTCATCGTGAATTAGTCCTCTTAGTAATGGTATGCTAATATGATTCAGAAAAGTGCGTAATTCAGACCCCTTCCAATACTTGAGATACTTCAGGGACCTCATTACTCTATGTATCTCTACTGGCAATGGTGTCCTGACTAGTACATCAGAGATTTCCTTTTGTTCCTCTACCGTCCATTTCTGAACTGGCGGTAAGCTACCATCTGCATAGCCTTCCAAAAGCCTCTTCATAATTCCTAAATGCAATAAGTGTAGGTCGTCTGCTACAGTTACAGTTTTCACCATATCGAATCCTTTGACATCTAAAAGTGGCGTTGGCTGTTTCTGATGTCCAATAGCATATTGCCCAAATTCTAAATTCCGCGTCAGTCCTTTCTTCTGCTTTCCCTACAAAAGTCATTTTGCCACTTCCGTCTTCCATTTTACATTTTATGCAGCCATTAGCAGCATTGTAATTGACAACTCCTAGAAAATACAAAAAAAAATAACAAAGATACACACAGATCATCTTATGTTTTCTTAACATGACATTAATAAATGCTCGGGCTGGAGAATCAGCAATGAAAGCTCTTATGCTCACATGAATTTTGTTGTTGTTGATAACAACTCCGTTTTCCAAAATGTGGCTCAGATCCGTCGCTAGTGGCCTCAAGTACTCTTCTACGTTGTTTGGTTTTGCCAAGCCAAAATATATCCCTATTACCAAAATAGGCACTTCCGACAATTCGTGAGGTTGGATCATTATCGTCCACAGCTGAGTTGGTCCACTTTTACGTAGTGGAAGACCACCTTCAGAAAAATCTCTTTCACAGCAGGCGTGGGATATCTTTTATTTAGTAAAACAAAAATAGAAAAATGATGCTTCAATGAAACTGTAGAATATAAAGTCAATTAAATGCTGCCTATTACAAAATATTACTTAAATGATACTGCAGAGCTGTTAGTATCCCTTGGTACCAAAGTTGGCCACCTGACGCCGTGGTAAGTCCTTTCCCTACATCAATCGGGGTCTTCAAAAAAGTTCTTGAATCTTTAGGTACATGATAGTCCGTAGATTCGTGAATAATTTCGTCCTCTAGCACGAAAACATTATCATCAATCTCCTGTACAAAATCCTCAGCTAGAACGTTCGGAACACAAACTAGAAACAAATATTAAATTATGTTCAAGAGACCACAGAAGATTCACGAATGTTCATGCATAACTGTTATGCCTATTTGGAGTTTTCGGACTGTTTCCACGCACAAGACGTAAACTGTGCCATATATCTATGTTGTTGTAAACAAACGTTATTTACACCGACCGCCGCTGGCACTGCGGTTTTAATGTCGACATAAATGTAAAGATCTTGGCATTCGATCGGAACGGTTAGAACCGTGATGAGTTTAGGTTTGCGAAAAAACTTATAAAATGGGCGGGATCACAAGCAACGAACCTCTTTGGTAGAAAATCGGCAAGGAATAAAGTAACTAATTTTTTGGTTCGCAATAGCGTTCCTAAAAAAGTCTTAAAAAAGCCGCGTTTTTCTACATAAGTATATCGCATAGTTAGCCCATAAGTTTATAGCTTTATAGCCCATAGCCACATAAGTTAGCCCAATGTTTAACCTAAGGTATCCCGAGATAAGAGCCTTTTTCTTAAAGGTTAACCCTAAGTCAGAGCCTTCACCGGATCCATAGGTCCCTGGTTCATATCCGGCTCGAAGAACCAAAAATGTGAGAAATTCTCACGGAGTGCTGATTGTGAATTTTCGGAGTTTTTTCCACCAAGCCGAGAAAGCCGTAATCCTTGGGCGCCGTTCTGTTAGTGACTGTATATTCGTCTGTCAAGTTCATAACAAAGTTCATTTTGCCTATCCTAAAGTTCATTTACTTCTTTAAATAAATAGTCCAATTAACTTATCTAGTATGATTCCTTTCTGTTCGTCCTAGAAATATTTCATGAAAGATTTCCTATAATTCCTGTAAATTAATTCATGCAACTCCTAATCTATTTTCAACAGTGTCTGTTTAACAGCACACAGGCAAGCACAACCTTCAGTGCAGGAACTCAACCGCATCTTCGCCTGCCAAAGGTTGATCTTCCGAGTTTCAGTGGTGCATACAATGAACAAAATGGTGGACAATCCATGGCATGCACAGTGGTTAACCAAAACGATCAAGACTTACGTATTTTGAATCAAGTGCTAGAAGATTATAAAGACAATTGCCGTTAGCGGCATCGCGAGTGAACGACTTCTACGTGGATGATTTCATTTCTGGCGCGGATCTCTCTCTCTTCTTGGCTTTAACGACCTTACAGGTCACGCCGGCCATTTCTGGCTTACTAGACTTATGTTTACCACGTAGCCGGATAGTCAGTCCTTGCTACGGGGGGACGGTCCGGATGGGATTTGAACCCGGTCCGGCCGTGTGGACTGGCGCCGTTTTATCACATGCACCACCGGGCCGCCCCCCGGTGCGGGGGGTCTGTATTCTGGCGCGGATACAGAACATGAAATGAGGCAACTTTGTAAAGAAACCGCTTTAGCTAAAGATGGATTTCCATTGCGAAAATGGGGCTCAAATTGTCCACATATTCTCCCTAACGAGTTTGATCATGTTCAACATGCAATTGCGTTAAGCTCAAAGGAAGATTCGTTAGCGACGCTAGGTCTTGTGTGTCCTCTCGCCAATTCATTATGGATAAAAAAATCAGCATCGGAAACTAATCAGCCATGTACCAAACGAACGGTACTCCGTACGATCGCCAAAATCTATGATCCATTCGGGATCGCAGATACAGTGAAAAGCTAAATCGAAGCAATTTATGCAACGTGTATGGAGAGTGAAAACGGTTAAACGGAAACACAAGTGGTTGGGATAATGAAATTCCACAACAAATGAGACTAGAATGGGTAGCATTTGAGAGACAATTGGCGCGTTTACAATAAATACAAATCTCGAAACATGTTGCAGTAGAAGGCGCAAAAGATATTCAAATCCACGAATTATGTGATGCGTTTGAAGGCGGTTATGAAGCGTGTATGTACGTGAGAAGCTCAAGTGAAACAGAAACAATCTTGCGTTTATATGTTTCTAAATCCAAAGTGATTCCATTAGCCACGAAGCACTCGATAGCACGATTAGTGCTATGTGCAGCTTCTTTACTAAGCAAACTATTAACGAAAGTTCGGAAGGCTACAGGAAAGACTTTCCGACATTCTGTTGGACTGACTCTAGCACAGTAATTCTTTGGCTAAATTCGTCTCCTAGTCGTTGGAAGACGTTCGTTGCCAACCGTGTATCTCAAATAGCAATGGCAATTAAGGAGTGTGAATGGAGGCATGTGCCCGGAATTCAAAACCCAGCAGATGCAGTGTCGCGAGGTACAAATCCTGGTGAAGTGATTGAAGATAAGCTATAGTGGGATGGACCAGATTGGCTTATAAAAGACGGACAGTAGTGGCCAAATTCCATAGAGTCAGACAATAAGCATGAAACGGCTTAAGAAGAAAAATGTGTAACTTCTGATTTGACAAGTGTAGTCAAGGAACCAAGTCTAATAAACAAACTATGCGAAAGAGTAAGCTCATTTACAAAGCTGAAAGGAGTACTATTTTCGGTTCACAAAAACACTAAAGGAAACCAAGCGTCGCGTAGCATACTTATAAGTGAGTGAACTAAGGCGAGCCGAAATTACTATAATCCGTTTAGTGCAAAAAGAAGTCTACGCTAAAGAGCTAGAATGCTTAAAACGGGGACAGCTTGTGATGCGAACGTCGTCATTAAGATTCATAAATCCAGTATTGGGTGAAGATGAAGTGTTACGTGTGGGAGGCCGTTTGTCAAATGCTGACATAACGTACGAACGAAGACATCCTGTGATCATCCCTGGAAAGCACAGGTTGGCAGAGTTGATTGCCGACAAAGTATCACAAAATACTCCATCATGCCAGTTTTCATCTGATTCTGAGCACAATTTAACAACGTTATTCGATCACGGGTGCGCGGAACGCAATCAAACGCACAGTACACCCGTGTGTAAGGTTGCAAATATACGAAGCGAGTTTTACGCGGAGCGAGTAAAACACGCCTGTCAATTTTGTTATAACGTCTGTCAAACAGGCGAGTAAAACGCGCCTCGTGTATGGACCAAACCGCGTACGCAGTGTCAATAGCTAAAGAAAATCATAAACACATGTTATTGGTTGTTCTGGTGTTAAACATTATTGTTGTCTAGTGTAAAAAATGAGTCGTGAATTAAACCAAGCTGCTTTACGTTTTACTAGTGCGTAAGCGAATTTTATTCGCGTACACACAGCACCTCTCCAGCAATTCCCTTATCAAGCTAGTCGCCTGGTTGAGACGAAATTGAAAGAAGATCTGGACAACACCATAATAAATTTCATGAGATTATCTCGATCTGATTTCAATTATCTGCTTGAACAAATTGGGCCAAAGATAACGAAAATGGATACCAACATGCGAAAGAGTTTATTGCAAAGATAATTATTGTTATTGTTTATTGTTAAATTGCAAAGATAAACTCATAGTTACATTACGTTATTTGGCAACAGGAGATTCGTACAAAACTCTCGAGTATGCATTTCGGGTAAGTATCATCTTTTAAATAAATTTCAAAACAGAATGACTTACTTATTTCATGTTTGTTGTCAGATTTCGACACAAGCGATCGATGCACTCATACCGGAAGTGTGTGGTTGTTTTGTACAAGCAAGTTGCTTGTACTAATTGTATTTCCAAGTTCAGGTTTCAAGCTAGCATTTTTGCTGCAGGCCAACCATGTCAGTCCCTCGCTATGAGCCTGGCCACACCTTTGATGTGGTTCGAAACTTATTTTTAATCAAAAATTAACCTGTTAAAAATATTGTGCAGCTAACTATCTATACTCGTCAAAATCCGGTCGACAGCTTTTGTCATGAAAATGGCAAATGCCAATCCAGCTGGAAAAGTTTTTTTTTGTTCCACGCCTGAAGCAGATAGAACGATGGTCGAGTAAATGCCATATGTGATTTTTTTTTATGGATATATTTTTTATACATCATATTCATGAAATTAACAAAAAATATTAGGTGTATTAATGTGTTCGTGCGGTTTTGGTATTAATGCTCCCATTTATTTATTACATATTTATTGAATCTGGCAACACTGCCAATTTGAAGTGTCATTATTGGGCTACAATATCCACTATCTGTCATTTTGATAAATAGTAAATAACATAGTATCTGCGAGCACCGAACATGGCATCATTTGTACCAAATAATGTGTTTTTGCGGGGAGTTTTGCTTCATTATTTCAATATGAAGAAAAAGGCTGCCGAAAGTCATAAAATTTTGGTAGAAGTGTATGGTGACCATGCTCTAGCTGAACGAACGTGTCAGAAGTGGTTTGCACGGTTCAAAAGTGGCAATTTTGATTTGGAAGATGAGGAGCGTTCCGGAGGACCACGAAAGTTTGAGGATGGAGAATTAGAGGCAATACTGGATGAAGATCCATCACAAAACCAAAAAACACTTGCACAGACACTGGGAGTGGCTCAGCCAACCATTTCTCTTCGATTAAAAGCAATGGGAATGATCCGGAAGGTGGGAAATTGGTTGCCCTATGACCTGAAGCCAAGAGACGTCGAACGCCGTTTGTTCACTTGTGAACAACTGCTCCAAAGGCAAGAGCGGAAGGGATTTTTGCATCGAATAGTGACTGGTGATGAAAAGTGGGTACATTACGATAATCCAAAACGTCGTGCAACGTATGGATACCCCGGACATGCCACATCATCGACAGCCAAGCCGAATATTCATGGCGCGAAGATCATGCTGTGTATTTGGTGGGACCAGCTGGGTGTGGTGTATTATGAGCTGCTACAACCAAACGAAAAGATCACTGGGGAGGTCTATAGACGACAATTGATGCGTTTAAGCCGTGCTTTGAAAGAAAAAAGACCACAATACGCCGATAGACACGACAAAGTCATATTGCTACATGACAATGCCAGGCCACATATAGCGGTACCGGTTAAAAATTATTTAAAAACACTCAAATGGGATGTCCTACCCCACCCGCCGTATAGCCCAGACATTGCCCCTTCTGATTACTATTTGTTCCGGTCGATGGAACACAGCCTGGCTGACCAGCAGTTCCATAATCACCAAGAAGTGCAAAAATGGATGGAGGATTGGTTAGCGGCCAAACCGCCATCTTTTTTCCGCGACGGGATCAGAAAGTTGCCTGAAAGGTGGAAGAAGGTTGTGGAAAGTGACGGACAGTATTTTGAAAATTGAATAAATTACCATTTCGCCAAAACAGAGCCCAAAACTTTGGTTAAAAACCGCACGAACACATTAATACTCCTAATATATAATGAAGCTTAACAATAAACTTAACTAAACATAGGACATTACGGCCTGGCTGTTTTACTTTAAAACAAAAAAAAAACTGCTATGCCTGGTATCCGAAATTTTGACGGAACCGATTGTCTTCTTCTTCGGTTATCATACGCCGAACTCGCACCAAAAATCGCTTTCGGCACTCGGGTGTCCACACTTTTATCGTTTCTCGTGCTCCGTCTAATTCATCCGACGGTGTATTTAACTTATTTATAAGTTCAATGGTGGCTGTTCCTACTGTTTTTAAAGCTTCGAGCGCCTCCTCTGTTTAAGCAATACTGCCTTCTTGTTAGCGTTTACGACGGTTGTGTGGAGAAGATGACACACGGGGAACTGTGATATGTCGCGTAGGTGAGGCGTGAGAAGGACGCGGTTCCGGTGTAGTGGTACCATCTAATTGCGGAAGTAGCGAACAATCGGGAACATTTTCCGAGGATGGTCCATCGAGATATTGGAGTTCATTGGCCTCATCCAACATCTCGATCTCCAATTGCTATATGCAACTGAAGCAATAAACAAAAATAATAAGTTATTTTTTATCTAGTTTCTAAAACACTTAATGTTAGTATCTCTTTCTTTATTACAGCTTCCATCAACCCCCGAAGAAAGGATAAAAGTGGTTCAAGGGTTTAAAAATAAATGGAATTTTCCTCGCACTCTTGGGGTGATGGACGACAAACATGTAGCAACAAAAGCTCCACCACATAGTGGAACCGATTACTACAATTATAAAAAACTTTTTAGCCTTGCATTATTAGGAATTGTAGATTCCGATTGTAATTTTATGTATGTAGACGTAGGCGCTAAAGGCAGAATTTCTGATGGAGGAGTCTTTCGAAACACATGACTATACAGAAAACTAGAAAGAAACGAGTGTAAAATACCCAGTCAGGCACCGTTGAATGAAACATCGCAAATAGAAGTCACGTAAATGTTTTTTGGAGACAAGGCATTTCCTTAGGCCATTCGGTGGTGTTTGGCACCGAAATGTCAAAACAAAATGAGCCAACCTGGTTCTATAAAGGTTCTGACAGGAGAAGTAAGTCGGATATTGACTGTAGTGAAGTCAGTCTCCTTTTGTACTCCTGCAGATTACCCACGTTTTTTGTAATCTCGCAACTTTATAAAATAAAACACAACGTAGGGCAAAGGCAGTTCTTAATTTTAATAAAGATATACGGAACAAAACATTGGTGCAAAGTGACCAGGATTAACCATCGTTAATTAATCGCTGCCACAATCTATCATCGCGCGTTTCTTTTGTGTGGTATTGATAGTATATGTGTGTGTTAAGCGGAACAAAATGGTTGACGAAAAAACGCTGAAAAAAGCCTATACAAAGCGTCGCAACGCGGTAGAAGCGCTTCATCGGCAGAAAGGATTCGTGGTATCTATTACCACGACTAATACAAATGAAGCGACCAACAGGCTTGATCTTCTTGAGAGAGCGTATGAAAAGTTCGAATCCATCCAGGATGAAATCGATGGACTGGAAGAGAACGACGATATGACCAACGAGAATTGCGATTTGCGAGCGGTTCTGGAGCAGTTGTATGCGGAAACAAAAACTGCACTGCAAGCCGCCGTAACATGCGTGAGTGGAAGTGTCGTCAAGGCTGAAACAAATACATCGTCGCAGCGTATTAAGCTGCCAACGATTTCGCTGCCATCTTTTAGTGGCAATCCATCGGAATGGCTTTCTTTTCACGATACCTATGTATCGCTCATACATGATTCCGATGGCATTACGCCGGTGCAAAAATTCCATTACCTACGAGCGGCACTGAAAGGCGAAGCAGCGATCGTTATTCAAACGCTGGCTATCACAGCGGATAATTACGATTTGGCTTGGAAAACCGTGGTAAACCGTTATTCCAACAAAGTGCTACTACGAAAGCGACATGTAAGGTCATTGTTCGCTATAAAGAAAGCATCAAACGCAACCAGTGCAGAAATTCGACGGGTATCGGATGAGTTTGCGATGAACACAAAGGTTCTGGAACAACTCGGTGAGCCGATCAATGACGATAGTTCCATCCTCATCGAGATGCTTATTAGGAAACTTGATGACGATTCAATCAGTTCCTGGGAAGAATCACTAGAGCCAGAGAAGCAGCCAACTTACTCAGAGCTATTGGCATTTTTACACAAGCGGATCCACCAGTTGGAAAGTATTGCCATTGATCATTTGCCTGCTAATGCAGAGCACTCTCGAAAGAGTGTTAAAATGCGTGTAAACGCCAATGTGGCCGCATTTGATCAGCATAGTAAATGCCCAGTTTGTTCTGAGGATCATTTGGTGTATCAGTGTATGCGTTTCAATGGCTATGATTCCAAGAAGCGATCTGAGATTGTATCCATGCACAAATTGTGTAGACTATGTTTGAAGGTTGGCCATGAATCGCGTCAATGCAGTCTTAAATTGAAATGCAGGATATGTTCCAAGCGGCACAACACATTGGTTCATGACGTGCAGCTTCAGGGCGATAACCATCCAGCATCATCAAGCAGTGTAGTATCCGGCAACCCAGCATCCAGCAGTGCAGCATCAGCCACCAGCAGAATGACCATCGCAAATATAAGCTCAAATAATTCGATTTCTCGGCATGCTCATTCTTTGCTCTCTACCGTTTTAGTTTTTGTCGCTGATGCCAATGGTATGGAGTATCCAGTTCGCGCTTTACTGGACAATGGAGCGCAGCCCAACGCTATTAGTGAAAGGCTCTGCCAGCAGCTCAGATTGCCCAGACAGCGGGCTAATGTCATCATCACAGGGGTGGACGAGGTACCAACTAAGGCATCCAGTGAGGTTACAGCCAGCTTTCGATCGCGTAGCGGCATGTATTCGACGTCGCTCAGCTTCCTTGTTTTGCGAAAGGTGACGGCTAACACTCCAGCAAGGTCCTATGACATCGGTAGCTGGACGATTCCACTTAACATATCCCTAGCCGACCCAGACTTCAACCACTCAAACAGAATAGATATGATCTTAGGCGCTTCGCATTTTTACACCTTTTTGAAGGAAGGTCGTATTCGTTTGAGCAACGGTCCCATGTTAGTGGAAACAGTCTTCGGATGGGTGGTAACTGGCGAACTTTCTCAATATGACTTGCTGAGTGATGATATGGATGTTCGATGCAACGTGGCTACGATCTCAGTGGAGGATCAAATTAAGAAGTTTTGGGAAATAGAAGAAGTAAGCTACCCCAAAGCTTTACCGGATGATGAAGTTGAGCGTTATTACCAGGAATCAACTTCTCGTGATGAAGCGGGGCGCTACATGGTTCGATTGCCAAAACACGCGGACATAGAAAGCATGATTGGTAATTCAAAGTCTGCAGCTACCAGACGTTTTCTGCTGTTAGAAAGAAGGCTGTCGAAGGATGAATTAATGAAGCAGCAATACCATGCTTTCATGCATGAGTACATATCTTTGAATCACATGAGTCCGTTAACCTCAAATGCCACCCAAGACAACAAAATTTCGTACTACTTGCCACATCATGCCGTGATAAAGGAGACTAGCTCAACGACTAAACTACGCGTTGTCTTCGACGGAGCTGCTAAAACTAGTACTGGACATTCGTTGAATGATGCATTACTTGTGGGCCCTGTAGTGCAGGATGATTTGCTTTCGCTGATCTTACGGTTCCGTAAATTTCCAGTAGCTGTGGTTGTCGACATTGAGAAAATGTATAGGCAGGTACTGATACATCCGGCGGATCGCTCGCTCCAGCGTATTCTGTGGAGATTTGATGAGACTCAGCCTATAATGGAGTATGAGTTGGCTACTGTTACGTACGGACTTACACCTTCCTCGTTTCTCGCCACAAGAACCATGCTTCAGCTTGTTGAGGACGAAGGTTGTAAGTATCCATTAGCAAGCAGCGCAATCCGCAACCATCTGTATATGGATGATTTAATAGCAGGCGCAGACAGCATTGATCAAGCCATACGAATGCGTGACGAATTAAATGAGATGATGAGCAAGGCAGGATTCCGATTTCGGAAATGGGCGTCTAACGAGCTTGCCGTATTAGCGGATCTTCCTTCAGAGTTGCTCGCCACTAGATCGTCCATTAGATTTGATGAAAAGGAAAGCATTAACACGTTAGGCATCGCCTGGGAACTGAAGTCAGATGTTTTCCGTTTTAACATTGGAGCTTTGAAGCGTCAGGATAAATGGGTAAAGCGTTCCATCCTGTCAAACATCGCAAAACTCTACGACCCGTTGGGACTAGTGTCACCGGTTGTTGTTCAAGCTAAAATCCTCATGCAGGAGTTGTGGCTGTCATCTGTTGGATGGGATGAAGAGCTACCTGAACAAGTATGCCTAAAGTGGGCTCAGTTTTGTAACCAGCTGCCTAACCTCGAACAATTCAGCATACCCCGTTTTGCTTTTCATAGTGACTTCGTCCGTGTAGAACTGCATTATTTTGCAGATGCTTCGAATGTTGCATACGGCACTTGTGTCTACGCTCGATCCGAGCATGAAAATGGAAGTGTTCAGATCTGCTTGCTGGCATCAAAATCCAGGGTAGCCCCTTTGAAGCCGTTAACTATTCCTAGGCTGGAATTATGCGCGGCGCTACTTTCTGCGCGTCTACACGAGAGAGTGTCGAATGCTTTGGATATGCAGATCGACAGCATCCTTTTTTGGTCTGATTCAACAATCGCCATTCAGTGGATACAAGCTCCAGCTCGTACTTGGAAAACGTTTGTTTCAAATCGAGTTGCAGAAATACAGGAACTCACACACGGATATGAATGGAGACACGTTGCGGGTAAACAGAATCCAGCCGACCTTATATCACGTGGTGTTCCTGCAGATCAGCTAGTGAAAAGCAAGCTTTGGATAAATGGACCGGAATGGCTAGCTACCTCAAAATCTTCCTGGCCAGAAACTCATCTTCCTAGTGAAACCACAGTTGCTGAATTAAAGGTCCACAATGCTACGGTTTTGTCATCCCAAGTACTGCCTCCAGATCGTATATTTCAAGCCTCATCTTCGTTTACTAAGTTGCTTCGCATCGTTAGCTACATAATGAGATTCTACAATAATGCTAAGGTTAAGCCAGAACTGCGAAGCTGCAACCGGAATTTATCCGTCGATGAGTTGCAGGAATCAAAGTGGATTTTAGCGAAGCTTGTCCAGAATGAAGTATTTAAGGAAGAGCTGAATTGCTTGCGCAAAAATCAATCCATACCTAAATCATCATCTCTTCGTTTGCTAGCACCATTCATCGATGAAAAGGGTCTGCTACGTGTTGGTGGAAGATTGAAACGTTCGAGCGTCCCATACGGCGTCAAGCATCCTATTGTGCTTCCGGGGTTTCACCCCTTTACTCGACTTTTGTTGAAACACCATCATCTGAGACTGATCCACGGTGGAATATCAGTGACACTTTCTTCGGCTCGTGACGAGTTTTGGCCTTTACAAGGGAAACGTGCGGTCCGGAGTGTCATTCGAGGCTGTTTCCGCTGCAATCGAGCAAACCCAACGCCAATCCAGCAGCCTGAAGGTCAGCTACCCTCGGTACGAGTAACTGTAAGCGGTACATTTGTATCTACTGGATTGGATTATTGCGGTCCGTTGTTTCTGAGACCGGTGCATCGTAAGGCGGCTCCTCGAAAGTGCTACATCTGCGTGTTCGTCTGTATGGCCACTAAGGCAGTGCACCTCGAATTGGTGTCGGATCTGAGCACGATGTCTTTCCTTATGGCTCTCGATCGATTTGTCTCCAGGAGAAATAAGCCGGCACACATTTATTCGGATAATGGTACCAATTTTGTCGGCGCTAACAACTCGCTGCATAGTATTTATGAGATGTTGCAAAAGGACGAAAGCAAGATTTGCAGCCATCTGGCAGATCAGAGCATTCAGTGGCATTTCATACCCCCACGGTCGCCGAACTTTGGAGGATTATGGGAGGCCTCAGTTAAGGTCGCCAAAAGGCAGTTGGTTCAGCAGCTTGGATCCGCGATGTCATCGGAGGAAGAAATGGTCACCGTTCTCGTTAAAATCGAGGCCTGCATGAATTCACGTCCGTTAATGGCATTATCGGAAGATCCCAACGACCTTTCCGCGTTAACTCCATCTCATTTTCTTTTTCAAGAAGCTTTCACTCCCCTCCCTGAGCCGGATATGTTGACCGTACCATTCAACCGTTTGGGTCGCTACCAGCTTCTTCAGAGACATTCGCAAGAATTTTGGCAGAGATGGCGCAACGAGTATTTGAAGACTTTGAACAGTCAGCATTATCCTGCTGGGAAGGTGCACCAGTTGAAAGTGGGAGATATGGTGATCTTGAAGGACGAGCAGGTACCTGTGGCACGCTGGCCGTTAGCTCGCGTTCATGAGCTGCATCCTGGAGAAGACGGAATCGTTCGAGTTGTGACATTGCGTACAGCCAACGGGCTTGTGAAACGAGCTGTTAACAAATTGCGATATTTAGAATGTTCACGAGAAATTTGAAAACATAGTTGTTCAAAGGGGCCGGGATGTTTGGCACCGAAATGTCAAAACAAAATGAGCCAACCTGGTTCTATAAAGGTTCTGACAGGAGAAGTAAGTCGGATATTGACTGTAGTGAAGTCAGTCTCCTTTTGTACTCCTGCAGATTACCCACGTTTTTTGTAATCTCGCAACTTTATAAAATAAAACACAACGTAGGGCAAAGGCAGTTCTTAATTTTAATAAAGATATACGGAACAAAACAGGTGGTTTTACTCAAATTGGATCTGTTGAGCGCAATTTTAATCAACGTCACTCTATAGTTAGGCGTACTATTGAAATGATATTTCGGTATCCTTAGTGCAAGGTTTAGGGTTTTAAAAAAACCAATCGAACTTCGAGTAAATAATGCTAAAAAAGTTATAATGGCTGCAATATATCTGCACATTTTTATTACAAGACGGAGGACGTCACGGTGCACGATAGAAACTTTCTTTCAGGACACGACGAAGCAAATGCAAACATGCGAAACATGATTTCGAACGCGTCACTAATACGCTACAAATACTAAGTACTAATATGCTACAAATTCGGATGCATGTAGCAAACTTTCTGCTGAACAATTGATTGTTTAAATTTCGTCTACGACCATTATTTTAAAAATAAAAAAATCTGTTCTATCTAA
Organism: Anopheles funestus; assembly: GCF_943734845.2. Taxonomy (NCBI): domain Eukaryota; kingdom Metazoa; phylum Arthropoda; class Insecta; order Diptera; family Culicidae; genus Anopheles; species Anopheles funestus. Next base: position 50,408,676 of record NC_064599.1, read on the forward strand.
AAATATATTTAAGCCTTTTTTCATACTTTACTTTTTCTATTATAATTTCGAATAAATGATAGCATCATTGGATGCATGCGACAAATATTGCACTAGGTAATTGAATATAGATGACCATACATTTTGCCGTCATATTGGATGTAAATAATTAAATGTATATGCTATTTTTAGACATTGATTACTTAACTTAAATCCCTAATAAAACTGTTTTCATGTACTCTACTATAAAATTATACTTTTCTTTTTTCGGATAGTTTCAAACGTAAAAATAAAGTAAAAAAAGCGCATTTATAATGAAATTTTAAATATTTAGCTTTGGCAGCATAAGATTTTTTTTATTATTCATTTCTTTTTCTTATAGTGATGTGTGGTAAATATTAATAATTAATTCTGAATAGAGTAGATTATAAAATTATTATAATCTGAGTGAAAATAAAAGACAAATAAATGAAATATATTTACTTACGGTGTTCAGTGTCATCCGTTGTTGAGTCCAAAACCCTCATAGCGCTGTATCCACACCAGGTTGGAAGTGCGATTTCATCAGCGCCTTCAAATAAAAAGTAACGGTTTTATTATAACATCATCATCATCTGCTCAATCTGCTTTTCACTATTCGTAATACAAACCAGAACCGGTTACAAAACTGCGATTATAATTTGAGCTATACTACCGATACGTGGCCTGAAGGGAAGTCCACTTATCTTTAAGAGTTTGAACAGGATGTAGCATGACCCCCGCGATTTCATTCCACATATCGGCCTTGAGCGCTCTTTTGAGCGCATATCGCACAGCGCTCAGCGCGCTCTTCTGAACGCGTTTCGCTCGTCGTTGAGCGCGTTTCGCTCGTCGCGCAGTGTGCTCTTCGTTCAGTGCGCTTTCGCTTAGTGCGTAATTTGCTCAATGCTGAGCTACCTCCCTGAGTGATTTTATATGTGCGCTTGTGTTGGTGCGTATGCGACTTGCTTGGTGAAAAAATGACAAGTCCAACGAAACCGGGTAAGCAAAACCAAAACAGAAGCCTAACTGAAGTAACGAACATTTCGCATCTATTTAGAAAACGAATTATTCCGGACGAATTATCAACATGACGTCGAAATCATCCCTATATCGAAAGCGCCGACGCTATCTTGAGGAGGTAGAGAGAGAATATCAAGAAGAACTCGATGCATTGGAGGCTTCCGGTTCTGCTTCAGTGCCGGCATCATCGGATATGGGCGTTGGTAAGTACAATCGTTTTTATACAGCTAGTGTTAGCGCTGCCAGCACCTAAGGTAAAATGAAGTTGACAGCTGTCAAGAACTGAACTAGTGGACGGTAAACGAAGGCTTAGCTAGCCCAATCGGACGTTTCGAATGAATTTCGGCATAAGTTGCGACCTATTTTTCGTATACCGAAATGTTTGCTGAAATCTTTTCTGACAATCAGTCGGTTTCGTCCAAACAGCAGGAGGACTGCATGATTTTTGCAGGATTTTTTTAGCGATTTGACATGTGAAAAATCGTGCTGCTAATGGCGAGCAAAAAGCTCAAATTAAAATTTAAAAGCACAAAAAGCACATAGAAAAAGAGAAAGGAGAAAAAATTTGATTTATTCGTTATATCCTTCGTTCTTGCTTGCTCTTTGCTTATGCTAGGACCGGCCGCGGTTGGTTCGATAGCTCTGGTTATGTTATGTACTTGTTTGGTGGTATTGAATTATTGTTTTTGCTTTGGGGCTTTGGGTGGTGTTTCGCTTTTCTCTTTTTGTCTAGCTGCACATCGCATTGCATCTAGTTTTGCATCGCGTTCGTTCCGCTTGTCGCGGTGCTGTTACATCCGAACTTTTTAGCTATCTATCAGTGTGGGTCGGTATTAACTAATGTTTATTTTTTCTTAGGGCGGCTGCCTTTGGTGTATCAGCGGACCTTCGCCACACGTTGGTGATGAGTGTTGGGTGTACCGGTATTAGTGTATTTCTAAGGAAAGTATAGTTTGTTTACTGTAGAACAGGTTGTCATCACTTCGGATTGACCATCAAGCCGTGCCAGGTGTGTATTTTTTTTCTGTGAATATATTAAAGTTGATTTGGGATTTGAACCTCAAATGAGGAGTAGTTGTTATGTAGTAAATATTTACCGTGCTGTGAGAAGTGTCCGCAATCGGATAGTGCTATGGATTTAGCGCCAAAATACGTAGCTTAAGGCTAGGTTTTGTTTTACGTTCCCCGCGACGCCGGTCTGTGACGTCATTGGCTGTTGTGTTGTGGGTGGTCATGATGTTTAAATGGCATCTTTTAATAGTGTTTTTTTTCATTATGTTTCTGTTTCAGAACGAATATTATACAAACAAAAATGTCAAACAACGAAGCTGCCCAGCAGGCCATCGCAAAGCTGAAGCGAAGTAAGTAAAGTGTACTGCAGCGATTTATTTTATATTTTATTTACATTTCTTTATTCTAAACCGTTTTTTTTGCAGTGCCGTGTTTGACCATCCAAAGCGATAAAACTAAGGCTACGACGGTACCGGCTGCATCGTCCAGCGGCAGCAATAATAATATCACGCAGCCCGTTGCATTAGCTGCTGGTAAGTATAGATCACTTGTTGCATCTATAAACTTTACATGTCCTTATATGTGGTTTGTATTTTTCAGCAAGCGTCTATGCTGCCGGCTCGAATGCAACGGAGCAATATATTATGTTGCCGCTGGACGTAGATATTATTGAGGAGGACGCATCGGTAAGCAAAAAGCAAAGCTTAACACCAAGAACTTTTTTTTAATAGTTTGTCTATACTTTTTTTTAGCTTACGAAAACCCCACAACATCACCACCGACACCAACGCCGATGGCCCGACCGACGCCGATGGCCCGACCAACAGGAACGATCGGAATGTCGAGGTCGGTCCGCTCGACACCGTCGGCCGGAACGTTGGTCCGTTCGACACCGACGGCCGGAACGTTGGTCCGTTCGACACCGACGGCCGGAACGTTGATCCGCTCGACACCGACGACCGGAACGTTGGTCCGCTCGACACCGACGGCCGGAACGTCGACGTCGGTCCGAGCGACACCTACGGACCAACCAACACCGACGGCCGGAACCTCGACGTCGGTCCGAGCGACACCTACGGACCAACCAACACCGACGGCCGGAACGTCGACGTCCGTCCGAGCGACACCGACGGAAATCTCCAAATTGTCCGACCAGCTGCGCAAAACCCAATCGGAGCTGCAGAAAGTAACGGAAGCGTCGAAGGAGATGCAAGCCCAGCTAAGTATGTTAGTTAGCAGCTCTACTCGGCAAAGGCAAGCATTAGAAGAATGCTTGGCAGCAAACCGACCGCGGGCAGGGCTTCTCCCTCGGTCGGACTTTGAGTTAGTACCGCTGAAGGATGAAGAAGAGCTAGCGACTCTAGAATTGGCATTAGGGACAGATCCAGAGTATAAGGGAAAAGTAGAGAAATATTTGCTGCGGCAAATATATCGCGCGGATGTTGATAATCGCTTGCATCAGGCAATCGATTTGATTTTCGCCAAACCTTTTTTTGCCCAAATCAATTGGACTGGTGTCAGTAGGACCGAGGTACGCAAAGTACCGTTAAACAAAAATAAAAACGTTTTAGAGTTATTTAGAACCGTAGGAGGCAACGAATCGCTTTTGCCGACAGCGAAATATGTGGCAGATTTTTTAAAGCGAAAGATAAAGCACGCCAAAGAGCGCGTGCATATACCGGCAACAAGGGTGACTTCCAGTCATAAGAAAGCTAGATTTACCTAGCTCGCCCTTGTTGCTGGTATTACGCTTAAACAATTTGCCACATATTCTGCTGTTCACGAAAGACGTTCCGTGCGTTTTAGGTAGCTCGAAGACAGTTTCGCATTTGTTCAACTGTGCTTATCGTTCTAGAGTGCTGCTGATACCAGCCAGATTTGTGGTGAAAGAAGGTTTGTTGCCAAATGTTTGCGGATCGGGCGATTCTTTCCATCTGCGCGGATATAATGCGTTGCAGTAGCTTTTCCTTATGCCCCGGATCTGTGCCTATTGCCTTATAATTCTTCTTCATCCTTCAGCGGTACTAATTCAAACGTCACGCATTCTTGTAATTTCCTTTGCCGAACATGTGTTGCGTTGGCTTGACATCTTCTGCTTCTCGCTTTGCTTTCTGCAGCTCCAATACCGTTTGTTTAGCAGTGGCTGGTCTTGCAAACAGGATAATGGAGCGGTTCGGAAGGGATTTAGTACGGACAGTACCGGTCGTATCATGCGAAACACATCCCACTACGTAATCTATGATTATGTTTACGTGATAGTGGATCCCTCTTCCACTAGTTTATCGTCCCCTAGAAACGAATGTGCCATTTTTCTTCGATCTCACACGACATAACGACAGTCATGTATAAAGAACCATTTTTCTTGTACATCACGAAAAAAGCTGTGATATCTTAAAATATAAGTAATGAAATAGAAATTAGTTACGGACTACATGAACAAACAGACTCTCGAAAAAAGCTGTGATATCTTAAAATATAAGTAATGAAATAGAAGTTAGTTACGGACTACATGAACAAACAGACTCTCGAAAAAAGCTGTGATATCTTAAAATATAAGTAATGAAATAGAAGTTAGTTACGGACTACATGAACAAACAGACTGTTGTGAATAACAACGCGTCATTGTTTTGATTAGAATGCGGTGACAGATACTAATCGATTATAGTCGAATATCGATATTATACCAGAAGAATTTCGTTGACACCGGGACGGAACGTTGTTAAAGTCGACATAGTTTGGAAAATGATGGCCGTTAATGAAAAAGGAAAACTGTATAAATAGGGGCCAAAAGGCGCGCTTTCGGCCTCTTACATTCCAAATACGCGGCAATAAAGACCAATTTGTGGTAGCCCATAGCTGAACCAACAAAACCTTTAGAAAACCGCAATTATTTACAACACAGACAAAATTATTTTTTGTTGTTGATGTTGTTTTTTTTTATTTTCAGTATTATTTTACTCCGCAAAAGTGTGCAGCAAAGGCACCAGTGTCAAATCGTTGCCACGCTTAGTTACAACCATTTTGCAGAGCACTTCGTCCGTGCGAAAATTGACGGCAGCATTGGCCGGCAGGTCATGGATGGATCCCTTGAAAATAAGCACATCGCTTGAATCCAAGGGATCATCAAAAGCGGATGTTGGGCGATCCAGCTTTTGACCGAGGATGATGATTTGGCCAGCATCCGCATCCATGCCCATCGCCGCTGATTGCATTTTGACAATGCTGCCGTCTCTCGTCAACAACCAGCAATTTTTATGGTTGTTCATTAACGTCAGCTTTTCCCTTACGAATACCTTAATCATCCTACCTCGTACGCTGTACGATGGATAGGTTATTCGCAGGGCGTCCTCTTGAATCCCGAACTGCTCCACCTCCGATATTCTGCCGATCGCCTGCTCTAAACTTTTCCACCCGCTGCGCATCATGCGCTTCAGATGCTGGAGCTCGTTTTCAAACCTGTACGTTGAAGTGGAGGCCAGGGAACCAAAACGAACCACTTCTTCGTGCACGTGCAGCAAATTGTGGACGTTGCTGGTCATGAACTTTTCTCCGTACAAGGGTTCAGCCAAGCTGACAAACTTCTCCAGCATCTGCGCAGTGAGTGGCCACTTTGCCTGGTGGACCTTTGCAGACAGCAAGGTGATCGCGCAGAACAGCAACATAAAATGTTCGTAGCGGCTGGGTGAAATATACCCCTGGGTGAAGGACGGTCACTATTTTGAGTTTTTTGCTTTATCTCTGCTTGTTATATTAACCCACGAGTTGTAAATATTTCATGAAAATAAACGGTTAAAAGAATACTTCAAAATCGGCCAACCCTTTGTTACATCAGTAACAGCTAGAATAATTTAATTCATAGTGAAAGTGAATAATTAATACGTACCAGTGTTCTAATAGTGTTGCCCATTCGGTTGTTGGTTAATTTACGAGTTCGGCCACATTGTACCGGTTCTGAACAGAATGTTAAGTATGATGTTGTGTGTGGGAATGTGAGGTTTAGTGATCCCTAGTTATTGAATCTCGCTTCGGGAGTCACCGTTGTTTTTGGAGAGAACCTAATTTCCCGTCTTGTTGCTAATAAAAATCTGTGACAAAACGGTTATATTCTGTTTGTTCTTGCTGTTAAATAATGTGGCAAATAATGTGTGTTTGTTGTACACCCAGGAGGACGCATTAGTTCGGTGTTACGGGTGTGAACAGTGATTTATTATTTAAATTATTGTCACTACAAGTGAGTTTCCGCTACCCGCTACCGGAAGTTACGAACAAACCGGGATTGGTTTGCTCTCGATGTGTTTCTGGTGTTAAGTTTAATAACAGGTTGGCTGATAAGTCCCCGGTCTGACACATAGATGGCGCCGCTAGTATTAAATGCATATTATTTTTATATAGTACCAACCTTCAAATGATTCGTGTCAAAATTTGACGTCTGTATGTCAATTGGTTTGTGAGACAGAGCGTCTTTTGTCAAGCAACTTTTGTTATTGTGAAAAAATGGAAAAAAAAGGAATTTTGTGTTTTGATAAAATACTGTTTTCTGAAGGGAAAAAATACAATGGAAGCAAAAACTTGGCTTGATAATGAGTTTCCGGACACTGCCCCAGGGAAATCAACAATAATTGATTGGTATGCAAAATTTAATCGTGGTGAAATGAGCACGGAGGACGGTGAACGCAGTGGACGCCCGAAAGAGGTGGTTACCGACGAAAACATCAAAAAAATCCACAAAATGATTTTGAATGACCGTAAAATGAAGTTGATCGAGATAGCAGAGGCCTTCAAGATATCAAAGGAACGTGTTGGTCATATCATTTATCAATATTTGGATATGCGGAAGCTCTGTGCAAAATGGGTGCCGCGCGAGCTCACATTTGACCAAAAACACCAACGTGTTGATGATTCTGAGCGGTGTTTGCAGCTGTTAACTCGTAATACACCCGAATTTTGCGTCGATATGTGACAATGGATGAAACACGGCTCCATCACTACACTCCTGAGTCCAATCGACAGTCGGCTCAGTGGACAGCGACCGGTGAACCGGCTCCGAAGCGTGGAAAGACTCAAAAGTCCGCTGGCAAAGTAATGGGCTCTGTTTTTTGGGATGCGCATGGAATAATTTTTATCGATTATCTTGAGAAAGGAAAAACCATCAACAGTGACTATTCTTCTTCTTCTTGGCTTAACGACCTTACAGGTCACGCCGGCCATTTCTGGCTTACTAGACTTATTTTAACCACGTAGCCGGATAGTCAGTCCTTGCTACGGGGGGACGGTCCGGATGGGATTTGAACCCGGTCCGGCCGTGTGGACTGGCGCCGTTTATCACATGCACCACCGGGCCGCCCCGTTTAACTCAACAGTGACTATTATATGGCGTTATTGGAGCGTTTGAAGGTCCAAATCGCGGCAAAACGGCCCCATATGAAGAAGAAAAAAGTGTTGTTCCACCAAGACAACGCACCGTGCCACAAGTCATTGAGAACGATGGCAAAAATTCATGAATTGGGCTTCGAATTGCTTCCCCACCCACCGTATTCTCCAGATCTGGCCCCCAGCGACTTTTTCTTGTTCTCAAACCTCAAAAGGATGCTCGCAGGGAAAAAATTTGGCTGCAATGAAGAGGTGGTCGCCGAAACTGAGGCCTATTTTGAGGCAAAACCGAAGGAGTACTACCAAAATGGTATCAAAAAATTGAAAGGTCGTTATAATCGTTGTATCGCTCTTGAAGGGAACTATGTTGAATAATAAAAACGAATTTTGACAAAAAAATGTGTTTTTCTTTGTTAGACCGGGGACTTATCAGCCAACCTGTTATGTTGACTTTCCGGGTCGTTACCCGGGACTCTCCGTGTTATGAATTTGCGGTGCATTTATGACGTGAACCTGTTTAAACTATAGTCCGTTATCTATAGTTCTGAACTATCCGTTCAGTTCCGATGATTTAATCAACCGTTCGGTAGTTTGTGGCGATCACATAATATTAATTGAAGCTCCCATAGCTGAATATCAAAAAACTTATGTTGTTTTTTGTTGTTTTTTTTCTTTACAGACGAATTTGATGATGACAGTAATTCGTCTTTAGAAAGCATTGGTGGTGGTGTAGAAAATGCAATTAACACTGATATTAACATAGCTACTAACATCACTAACGATTCGAGTATTAATATTGAAGACGGTGAACCACTTGAATGTGCTGATGATTTTTGGAGGGATCCTTATAGCTTTCTCAATCAGTTTCAATCGTTGAAAGAAGCATTGAAATATTTAGCGATTGTAGGCCACCTTTCCCGTAATTTTGCTGCTGACAATATTAAGAAAATTCGGTCACCCTGAACTTCCCAAAGATGCACGTACCCTACTAAAAATTCCAAAAGTAAGTAACGAAATTCGAAAGTAACGAAATTGCAACAGGGCGATTATGGTATCCAGTGATTAAGGTTGCTCTTAAAAATTATTTTAAAGATACCATTCCGGAAGTTATTAATTTCAGCCTTCAAATTTCAATTGATGGTCTCCCTCTCTTCAGAAGTAGCCCCACCGAGTTTTGGCCAATTCTTTTCAAAATAGATGAACTACCCGATAGCCCGGTAATGGTTGCGGGTATATACATTTGCGGGTTTGTATAGCGGCCAGAACAAACCGAACAATTTGGAACAAATTCTTCGGCCACTCGTGGACGAATTAAACTGGTTGCATTCAACAGGGATGCAGTTTGGTGATAAGAACGTTGCTGTTTGTGTAAAGGCTTTCATCACCGATTCGCCAGCACGGGCAATGATCAAGTCGGTTTTAGGATACCAAGGTAGGCACGGATGCACGAAGTGCACCATTGTTGGAGAGCGTGTAGAGGCACTTCGTAAGGTTATTTTTAATTATGAAGCTGCACTGCCTCGAACTGATGCTAGTTTTCCTGCAAGAGACGACAGATAGCATCATAAGCCAAACCATTCTCCCTTGGAAGAAGTCAACAGTTTGGATATGATAAAATGTTTTCCGGTTGCTGATCGGTGCCACCATATTGATTTGGGCGGCACTCGTAAATTTTTAGTCGGCCTTGAAGACAATAAAATGGCATCTTTTGATCGGTGGACTAATGATCAAAAAGAAAATATTTCCCACTTTTTAATAAAAACTAAACTTCCTTCTGAAATACATAGGCCATCTCGAGCCCTTAAAACTCTAAAATATTGGAAAGTCACCGAATTTAGATCTTTTGCTCATTACATTAGCCCTGTAGTATACAATGATTTTATGCACCCTGCCGGATTTAAGCATTATTTTTTTCTTTATTTTTGTAGTATAACTATTTATTCATCTTCTACATATCAACATCTGTTTCGTCTTGCACACAGAATGCTTCACAAATTTATTTTAGAATTCCCTACTTTTTATGATCGCACCCATATGACTAGTAACATTCACAATCTTCTCCATGTGCATGAAGACGTTGAGGCGCTTGGTGAACTAGATAATTTCTAGGCATACGATTTTGAAATTTTTTTACAATTACTTAAGTGGTGTGTTAGAAAAGGCTCCAAATGTTTAAAACAAGTAGCTGGTAGATCAAAATTATTTGCTTCAATTAATGTAGCTGTTAGTCCAAGTAGAAAAGTATAACCTTATTCACTCACCGCGGTACTCAGTAATCCCGATCGCGAAGCTTTCTTCCGACAACTTCGTAAATACGAAGTTCGACATAATGTCCGACAGTGACAGCAGCGGTCGGTGTAAACACCGTTTGTTTACAACATACACACTTTTTTGATTAACTAATCCTATACTAATCATAGTTTAATCACACAGGTCTTACAGGTCACGCCAGCCATTACTGGCTTACTAGGCTTATTTTTACCACGTAGCCGGATAGTCAGTCCTTGCTACGGGGGGACGGTCCGGATGGGATTTGAACCCGGTCCAGCCGTGTGGACCGACGCCGTTTATCACATGCACCACCGGGCCCCCATTATTCCCTAGCTTATGAATTAAACAGTTCCATATTCCATTCTATTTACAGAGTACGAGTTCGATGCTTAAAACAATCACAACCATTTGCATGTAACTATTTGGTATGTATTAGTTCCTGTAATACTGTATTCCTACTTATTCCCTAGCTTATCAACTAAAAAAGTTCAATCTTATCCTATTCTATCCTAATTATGTTTTACGTTTACGTGTTAAATTATCGCTATGTTGTAACTTTAATTGAATCCATTTTTTGAATTCTAACTCCGAACAATTACCACCTAATTCCCTTATAACTAACAAAATATTACGGTATTTACAAAGAGATATTTTAACTCCTGCCATTCTTCTTCCTGTCCATGACAGCTTCAATAACATGTTAGTACCTATTACGATATTCAAGGCATCACACGCGCGTTTTTTGTTGCTTCCCTCAGCAATATTTCTTTTCAGCCACTGCACAAATTCATTGCGCGTATTTGCATTTTCCAATTTATGTTCAAGGGCACACATTTCTTCGTAACTATTCACTGTATCGAAGGTAGTACTTTGGCGGATGTCCGGATCAGCAGTTGCACTGGCGTTAAGCAGCAATTGTACGAGTGCGGTCAGCTTATCCATTTTGTCCTGCATCAAATCATTCTGCACTTTAAGGTGGCCAACCGTCTTACGCATCAACTTTACCTCCTTCTCCAATTGCCCGTATGATGGTGCGTTGTTCCGTTTATTAATATAAGTACAGTAATAACCCGAGATACGCGGATGATGCGTTCCAGAGAAATCCGCGTATCTCGAATACTGGATGACATGTAGTTTATACCTCCAATTCAGGGATCCAATGTGTGCGCAAGAAGAAAAGGTATTTTTTAAAAACACAAAACAGACCGTTATTTAATCATATTTAACACGTTCAACGATTAAAGATATACGGCCTGGCCGTTGTTAGGTGAAATAAAAAAACACGTTCAACGCCGTGTCAAAAAATGCAACAAAACTAGGGCGATGAATGTGTTAAACATAATTTTCAATAACATTTAATAATTCATTGGATAATAATTCATTGGAATTGTATAACAAAACATCTCACTTAACTCTAATAGCCTTGGAGATCAAATTTAATCGCTTTGCAATCTTGCTTAAACCTTATAATTACTGACTATTTACAAAATTATCCATTGTCAATTGTTTAGTGCAACTTTTTTTGTCGTGCAGTATTTTTATATAAATTGCCATATCAGAGTGAACATGCCCACTGTTTTTAGCAAAACGTTCCTCATCTTCGTCCATCGCTTCAAGCCCCGCTAAAGCGATCTCAAGATGACGAAAGACTTCAGCCAACCCTTTAAAGGTAATTTTTTTTTGCATGTCTTCTTCAACTTCATCATCGTCATCATCAATATGTTCTTCAAGCATCTCTAATGTTTAATGTAATGTAAAGGCTTTCGTGTACACCATCGTCTATAGCTAATACATTTTCTTCTAACTCCTCTTCTCCAAAAAATGTTGGATAGATTTTTTTCCATGCTGCTTGCATCGTTTCTTTCTTTACTTCTTGCCATGCCTCTCCAATATTTTTTACTGCGTTTAAAATATTGAATTTTTTCCAGTATTCGCTCAAGGTATTTGTGCTATTTTCCAAAGCATTAATTGCGCATCACAGCATCACAGCGATTCTCTCTTTCGCTGCTTTGTAGCCGGGCATCGACTCCATTTCTTTACAAACATAACTGCATCTTCTTCCAAAATAGGGCGGTTTCGTCCACGTTAAACACTTGTTCTGGAAGGTATCCGTTTTTTGCTATCAACGTAACCAAAATGTCCGGAAAAGCCATGGCAGCGTCTTCATCAGCACCACTTGCTTCGCCGAAAATTTTAATGTTACGGAGATTTGCTCGGGTTTTAAAACGCGTAAACCATCCTACGCTAGCTTTAAACGTCAAATTCGAATCATTGGAGGTGCATTTTAAATCTTTATACAAAGATAGAGCCTTTCCTTGTATGTTTTTCATACTCAGAGGAATTCGCTTGCTGGTTAGGTCTTCCATCCAGAACAATAACAATTTCTCCATCTTTATTATCGTTTCGTCTTGGTTCTGTGCGATAATTGTTCTCTCCATCGAAACACTCTCCTTTACAAGTCCCAGGAATCGGTCCTTTGAGTTAACAATGGTCTGTATTGTTAACTCAGGACGATTGGTTTCCCGGCTGATGGCAGCAAAACTCTTCCCATTTTCGTGCAGTTTTATAATGTGTAGCTTATCAGCAAAAGATATAGCGTTTTTTTTCGTTTTTCACATTTTGCAGACGACATTTTTGGTCACTTGGAACTGTGAAGCAAATTATAACGAACGCACCACGGAATGTTTTCTTGAATTATCATCAGTGTATTTGACAAGTAAAAGCGGGAGAACTCAATCATATAGTTATAAACTCCTCTTTCTGTCAAATTTTAAAAACCGCGTATCTCCGAATCCGCGTATGTCGAGAACCGCGTAACTTGGATATTTACTGTATTCGGTTTTTGTGAATCCATCTGAAATTAGTTTCATTATTTCATTAGCGCGTTATTATTTACATTTTAGCATTAAGTACAGTTAATTTAAACACCCGTACCAGAGTCCCTCATTTTGCCATCTGCCCATAGAAAAATCCCCTCAATTTTATATGGGCCGAAGCTCGGTGACCGAAAATGAAGGGATTGCAGGCGATTTCATGCACTTGTTTGCCTAGGGGGTACTTCAGACTTTAGCCTAAATACGAATATCGGACTGCCGAGTCCGACGGCAGTCGAATCGACCGTCCGTTCGACTGCTGTTGGTAGTCGAAATACAAAAATCGTTGGACCCACCAGATGGCGCTGTAGTCAAAAATTACATCGATGTCAAATTCAAAATCACGGTTTTCAAATTAAAAAAATGTTCGAAAACAAAAATGCTTGCAAGAAAGCTGCTTGAAAACAAATTTATTTTGAAAACGATTATATACTTTCTTCATGCGCCAACTGCATTCTGTTGCATTGTACATTGTCAGTACCGTTAATTCTAAGAATGGTGTTGGTGCTGCGCTGCTACTCTGTGCAGAGAGAATTTTATTATGTCGGGATATTTACTTTGCGTTAAATGTAGATTTGATCACCGATCCGAGCTGGTAAGAGTACAATCATTATACAACAGGACTATTTTACCGTCATGGTGTTCGAAGTTAAATGCATCTATTTAATCCTCATTATAGCTGTAAACAAACTGATGCATGCAGTAGTTGCGTCAGAATGAATACCGAATTGTCGGCGCTGGAAGCTGATATCAACCAAATGATATAAAGATACCCATTCAGAAAACAGCACCTGCAGCACCTTGCACAAAACAAGGCCAACTAAAACAAACAGATTTTTCGGCAATGTGTCTTGAAACTGATTACAAATACACCTAGCTCAACGGTAAAATCATCAGCCACAGTAACAATTGGTTGTGAGTGTGAAAGTGCAATTTTGAAATCGGTACAAAACACAGAAGCGATGGTAAAATCTATACTTGAAACACAGAAAAAGCAGGAAAAAAGGATTGAATCATTGGATACGATGCTGGTGCACCTTACGGAAAATTTGCGGACTGACCATAAACAATGGAATCTTTTTCTTTTAACAAAATCTCCAATAGAGTTAGCTGCCCTGAATGGGCGACATCCCGCCTATTTTACAAAAGTTTCCTCTTAGTTGAACGAATCAATATCTAAATTAGATATGCAGAATCGTATGCATAAAGCATTAGACATGATATTTGAAAGTGCAGTGCAGCAGGTCTGGAGGTGGGCGTCTTGAAAAAAAGATAGCTATGTCCAGATACACACATATACTCAAACTGTTTCCAAGCGTGGGATGCACGAGATTATGTACATGCACGGAAACTAATGTTAAGGATTTTTTAAGGCAGTTCTTACATGCAAAATGTCGTGTAAATTTGAATGGTAGAGTTGAAACTTCTTGCCAGTATCGTTCAAATTTTCATAGTTTTTTTTTATTTGCGTATTCTATTTTCTATTTCGGACAATAGAAAAACTTCTCCAACGGTTCTTCCGCACGGTGGATATATACATATATGCACACACACATATATTTAGCTTTTATTCTATAGTTATATATAGTTATTTTGTTAACATAAATGTTTTAGGAACTGGAATAAATATAACCGAGTTATCTTTAACCGTTGAAATAGCAGCAAGTTTTCATTTGATTTTTGAAATATTTACATTAGTAATATCCCTATCTAAATCATTATTAACGGCCTCACACATATGCAACACTGACGAATTGCAAGGTGAGGAAAAACATTTGCGATATTTTTTACATTTTCTTCCATACATTATTATTTCTGACGGTGTCTGTATTCCTGATTCGTAGCTTTAAACAGAATATGAATTTTGTCATGAACCATTTGTACCTATTGTCTTTCCTGAGACGAAAGTTGTTTTTAATGAAAGTTATTGTTTCAATCCTTTTTTGTGTTTCAATACGGGGATATGCTGAACGTTCGTAGTTTTTAACATCATTTACATGTCTTAATTATATTGTTGTCTATTGTCTGTATTATTGTATTATTTGTCTATTGAAGGTTCAATGAATGACACCACAGGTTAGGCTTCATCAGCACTTGCGTTTTGGTCGGCCAAATGCGCCACATCTGCGTCTTTCGTTTTGCGACCGCTTCATCAGAATGATCGACGCTTCTCCGGATCGCGAAGCTTTAATAACTACTCTCATCGTTGCAGGGAGACAGACTATTGAAAGTTGTAATCCTATGTTTAAAATCAATAATCGGATTTTTTTTTGTAAAATACACTTAATTTTAAATTACTTTCGACTTATCAATGCAAGCTTTTTTTATTTCGAAACCGTAAAACTAATTTATGTATCCGAAAAATGCTTTTTTGCAGTTTTTCTATATGTGTAAAAGATTTAAGGTAACGAATAACATCGTGCGGGGGGATACACTAAACTCCCGTAAACTAAACGTAGAGAGACATTTCTCGCGCGACATTTCTCGTCAATATTCGATGAAATGCGATGAAAAGTCCATATATAAAAAACAGCATCGAAACGTCATTTCCATAGAAACACATAGAAATATTCCAACGAAGTAGGCACAGAAATGTCTCGCCGAGCGATTTGCTTTGTTTGCAGAATTGAGCTACTTTTGAGAAATGTCGCGCGAGAAATGTCTCTCCCCTGCGGGCAAAATAGCTCAGTTTTAGCATGCTGCCTCTGTTACTCCTACACGAATACAAAATTTTTTCGTGTAGGAGTAACAGAGGCAACATGCTAAAACCGAGCTATTTTGCCCGCAGGGTCTACGTCTATTTCCACGGTAAGACATCAAACGTTGTCCAGCACGTTTTGGCTAAAAATCGCACGTCAACAAAGTGTTAGTAAAATGGGCATTTCTAGGTAAAAACGGGTATTGTAAGGCATCATACAGTTGATGGGTTTCGCTAATAGTCTGCAATCGCCCCCCAGGTAGCAATGTTGCATGACTTCCCCTCGTTTCACGTGCGATTTCTACCCCGCGCGGTTTAGCGCACCCATGAACGAAAGTGTCGCGCCCGAGGGCTCGTGTTGCAAGCTATTCCCGTCCCATTCTGGCCCTAACTAGCTTTTCTTCCCTCTCGCTCATCTCGCTCGTGTTCATTTTCGAGCGTGCAACAAAGTGTTCAGTTTCGCGGTGTCGCACCGCACACACACGCGCCATCTGCCATGTATCGTACTTGGCTCCATCCTGATTGGCTGTTATCAAATGATGGCGCCGATTAGGTCACCATGGGTGAATGGTGTGGATTAGAATTGTGTTGGTCAGAATTCGTAATTATCGCAAATATTTCGTTTTTATGCATATTTAAGCATATAAAATTGATTTTATCAATTATAAATTCATTTTAACTATTAAGAAGGATTAAGTAATCTTCTCTTTCAATAATTTCTTCCTTTTATGGAATTTATTTTCTGTCGATAATGTCGATTATTGTTGTGGTCAAAAATATTGATCCTTAATTTGAGATAAACCATAGTGCCATTTGTTTTGGTTCTCTTCTTTCTCTTGCTGGACGAATTGTGGACATTTTCGCAAACAGTGTTTGATTTTGCTGGACTCGGTTCAGCTCGTGGAGTGTAATTTAAAACTTAATTTAGTATAAGTAAAGTTATTTAAATGCACCGGAAATGTGTATAAAAAGTGTATAGTGTTAAAAGGCTCGTAAGCCAAGTGTAATAAAGTGAATAAAAGTGCTTATTTGCGAAGGTGGACGGCGCAGCACACGGATTATCCCGGACCAAGTTGGATTTAGGAAAATGCAGCTAAAATTGGCGGAAATGCAGGGAGAAACGATGCAGTTTTCATAGATAAAACTGCTGCAAAATATGCCGGCGAAAGTTTTGGTAAGTTTCAAATGTTTGCGGGTTATAATATGTGTGTAAAAAGTGTTTTTTTTTTCGCTTTCTCCCACAGGGTTTCATCGGGCGCCACCAACATCGTGCACCACATTTCCAGTGAAATCCGTCCTTGTGGAAGAGGAAGACGAGTGAGCGGTTAGAGGGAAGGCCAGGACAAGCGCGCGCGGCTGAAGCAGGCCGATGGAAGGAAGGATCAGCTGGCGCCGGTAAAGGGGGGGTGCTAACCAATCATATGTTAAAAAGCGGTGAGTAAATAAAAAAAGAGAATGAAAAGAGAATTTTTGGTGTCATCATTTCATACCATCCGAAAGGTTTGGGGTGGGGGTAAAATGGTACGATACATCGCATGCAACACGCGACATGTCGCAGCGATCACACCATTTCCTGCTGCTCTTTCCCGCATTTGGGTTAGCGATTGGGTTTAATCGCTCCCATACAAAAGTTCATGCGACATCGGCGATTTTGCTGCCTGGGCCTGTAGCATGATGTTGCAACACAATGTCACGCGTTTGCTCGTTGCACTATATTACGGAAGTAAGTAAAACCACACAAAAAACCCAAAACAATGTCGCAA
The DNA here is from genome assembly GCF_943734845.2 of Anopheles funestus. Classification (NCBI taxonomy): domain Eukaryota; kingdom Metazoa; phylum Arthropoda; class Insecta; order Diptera; family Culicidae; genus Anopheles; species Anopheles funestus. The sequence continues at coordinate 50,425,682 of NC_064599.1, forward strand.
AGAATATGCACATAACTATTCATAACTTTTACTTACACGCAACGAACGCAGCAACTGTGGAAGCCTTCTCCTTCGCGATCGGGGCTATAGAACGTGAAGATGAAGATAAAGCTACGCTCGCAACTGTACCTTCCGGTATCGACGACTGTAATGAAAAGTAAGCTACGTCATTAGGCCGGATTATCTGATACAAACGGCAAAGTCTCAAGACAAGCTTGTCAATTCAAACGGAAAAAATTGTATTATGAAACCATTATTGAGACAGACGAGAAATTTGTATTTTTTCGTTAAACCTTCAAAATCAATCTGTCATAGTGACGAAAACAACAAAAACAAAAAGTATGAACAATTGTTCTTTTTGAGAGGAAAATTTGTGTTGCAGCTGAAAGTTAAGTTATCACAATGATTTTTTCAAATCATGTGAGTGTTAATAGCATTACTGATGATAAAAGAACGGAAGCTCTTGCTAAACAACGTCGTCTGCTTCGTAGTATGTTCGATCTTTTGGAACTTACCAGTCAAGCGTGAGTTAAGCTTGTGAAACTTTTGTGTAAAACCTTTTTAATATGTTCTCGTGGTTGTTCTTTTCAGATTTAAGAAAAATTTTCGTGTATCGAAGGAAATTTTCCTCGAAATTCTTCATGAGATTGAGCCAAAGTTTCCTCCGGTAAGGGCAAAAGGACGCACACTAAAAGAAATATTGGATGCCACACTGCGGTTTCTTGCGGAGAGCAGTTACAGAAATGGGACAGGGAATGATTTCAATATAGCAATTGGTCAACCAACTTTCTCCATGACACTTTCCAAGTGTTTAAATATTTTGGAAGAAACGATGGCGCCCAAATACATTTCATTAGAAATGGAACCAAGTGAGCAACAAGATGCCCGACGATACTTTTTTCCCGAAGTGGCATCCCTGGTGTTGTGACATGTGTTGATGGTACACACATCAAAATTATTGCACCGGTGGACAGTAGGGTTCAACATTTCAACCGTCAGGGCTTCTCATTCATATTTCAGTTACATTTTTGTGCATTCTGATTTGTAGGTTTGTGACCATCTGATGACAATTCGATATGTTAATGCGAAATACGCGGGAGCCAATGACGACTCGCATGTTTGGAGTGTGTATGTAAAATATTAGGTAAAAAAACAGCAATACCACCGTATTTGCGAATGTTTATGACGTATATTTACTTTACAGCCGACGCTGCTTACCCATCAAAGTCATGGTTAGTTACACCAAAACGTAACCCTACTCCAGGCACACCAGAGGCTGCCTTCAATAAAAAACATGCAATGGGCAGGGAAATAGTGGAGCGTACCATCGGCCGGCTGAAAAACAGATTTCGATGCTTGTTAGGTGCTCGACAGCTGCATTACACACCCATAAAAGCAGCTCAAATCACAAACGTATGTTGTGCTTTATACAGCATGTGTACTGCACATAACTTAGGTGGCATAACTGCACATAATAAATATATAATAAATTGAACAAAACCCAATAAGTATTCTTTAGAGTATCTGGCTATATTATTATCACAATCGTTGCGTAATCCACAGTTTAGTTCTTAAAAAAATATGAAAAAATATGAAACCTTAATTCTTAATCACTATAGACTAATTAATTTCTATATTTGTTAGTCCCTTTGTGCCACAGCCGCGTTAAAAGCTGTAATAGCTTCTTTTAATGATGCTGTAGATTCTTTTTGTACCTCTATTTGAGCTTTAGAAGCTATAGTAGCTTCTTTCAATGCTGCCGTTGCCTCTTTCTGCACCTCAATTTGAATTTTAATTAGATTAAGCAGCTCCTGATTTTGGCGCAGCACTTCTTCTTTATTTTCCCGCTTGATGTGTTTCTTTTTAACTTGGGATTCTGTCGCGATCTGATCCTCGGGTTGTTCCGCGGTGAGAAGGGTTGTTGGCTTTGTTTACACGCAGCTTCTTGTTTATCGCGCAATTATAGTCGAACCACATCTTTAAAACAGAAAAAGAATGTTAAAATCAAAATATAACATATTTTGTTGCACCGTTAATCTTACCCGTTTCCACGTTGCGCCCGATCTAATCGGCGGTCCAAGAGCATTAAGATTCTCGGCCATATCTTCCCAGAATTCCGTTTGGTCTCCCTTGAATAGGGCCCTTGCGATGTCTAGAACACCCTCCAAAAGCTCTACCATTTTATGGTATTGCACCCTGGATGTACGTGCATCTTTGGTGTCCCTAAAAAATGTATGTACATAAGGGTTCATTGAACTATACTGTTCCGATCTCGCAATGCATTCCGCTGTTGTTGGTTGCTGTCGAATTTGCTGACAGTGATGATTGGTTTCCCAGCTGTTGCTGTTGGAATAGGACTGAATGTGCATGGCCATACGGCCACAACATCCACAGCTAAGCTTAAGAAAAGCAACAACAACAACAACAGTAGTATCTCCTGCTGCAACGGGAACATTAGCACGGAGCAGCCGTTTCACACTGGCAACCAGCACAGTTATATATGTATATATACATTTATTTTTGTACAAAAAAAAACTTAATTACTTCCTTCCTTAAAAAAACTTAATTACTTTCCTAAAATACTCACATTTTGGTTGAAAAATCACAGGAAAACGAACTGAAAACACACAGGACCGAGTGAGTTTGGCGCCATTCCGTTGCAAATAGGCGACGGAAAACAGTTTGACAGATACGAGTCTCCGTTTGTGTTAAAGAATACAAATTCTTGGCAGTGTATTTGTAAGTTTGTCTTTCGTTGTGTTTCATTTTTCCAACAGATAACACAAAAGGCTGTCATAATTCGAATCTTCCGTTTTTGTCAATTTGTCTTGACGATTTGTATGAGATAATTAGGGCTATAATCTGTTTCAATGTCACAATCTCTCACATTTTTCTGTTCTTACCTTTCGCAGTTACTGGAACGTCGATGATGCTACCCAAGCGCTGAGCTGTCTGTTCGTTCTATGAAGGTAAGAAGATAGATTTTTTATTGAAATAATCTACTACTGATTTTTCACATCAACGCTACATTCAACAACGAATGGATCTATTTACAGTCATCGAACGACTCGCTTCTCTGTTCCTCCCGCGAATCGGTTTGGCCACCGTTAGAACAACTACCAGTGTTATCATCTGTAAGTACAGCATTCATGATCATATAAAACATAAAGGTAAATAATAACTAACTGCTATTTTCTTTTCCACCCATCCTGCATCGATCGCTAGGCAGTATGCTATCTACTCAACTTACATCTGCTGCTTAAGTAAAACATGATCATCACACAAACAAATCATCTACTATTCATTACTCTCAATCGGGTTGTACTACTTACAGCTGGTGGTAGATCACTCTCGCTGCTCCTCTACGACGGTGTCCCGACGAGTTGCAGTAAAACTTCTACCAGCTGTGAGTAAAAGTAGTGGAATACAAAATCAGTTACGGTCGTTCAACACTGTCCATGCTCGCCTTTTACTCACAGTTACTAAACCACTCGCTATGTTCCTCACCAGTGTACTCGCGACGCATTGTACGCCAAAAGTGGTCGTCATCGCTGTGAGCTGAGGTATAGTGAACAAATATATTTTTGGTTATTATACTCCCATTATCTTTCATCATCATACTTACAGCCATCGTTTCTTCCATTTTGCGCCTCTTCCTTCATATCATCAACCTCTCAACACGATGCGTTGTGATACACGTGCATACTTCTAACTTTGGTGTTATCCGATACGAAAAGGGTTCATGTTGTCCACTACCGGGAGCAGGCATGCGAGGGAAATCGGATCCAGAAACGACAGATGACGTACAGAAGTCGGATTGGATTCTAGCGATAAATGGGCATGCAGTGAATAAGTAATGGCATGACACATACGCTTCTCCATTTTTCGTCCATCCAGCATCGCAAATTGGGTGTTGCAAATGTTCATTGTCAGTGTTTCAGTTTGGTACGTGGTATCTGCGTCTGGTTGATGTTCAATTTATGTGAAGCAAACCAAAGTTTTTGATGTTGCAATAATGCGTACAACTGATATTTTGTGCTACAATTTTATATATATATACACGAAAGCTTCTAATTGGTAATATTATGTTATTGCAATATTTGTACAAGGGATTAATCCGGGAAGGAAATATTTCCATTCCTTTTTTATTTTTCATTAAATAGTGATTTATTTATACAGTTTCACATGTTTTCACACGACATTCATATTAAAGATTATATCTATAAAATCGTGAGCGATTACGATTCTTTTAAAATTGGTTTACGTGTTGGTAACGATCGTTTAGTCACCTGCTATATACTGCATCAATAGTGTTCATCATGTAACTAACATACCAATGTTAATGTTTCAATGTTTGGTAATGCAATAGTAATAAAAGAAGAAACCAAATATTTCAAATGAAATGCAATACGTTGCAGCAGCTTTTGTGCAAGATTTTATGTACTCCATTTATTTCAATGCATATCCTGTGTTATCTACCGTAGATAAGAATATAAACCTGATATGAAAAGGAGTTGATACATTTAGATCAATGTAAATAGATCCAACAAAAGGAACAAAAGCATGGAATAGTATCGCATAACCTTTTCCCCCCTGGTCCAGTTATTTGAACAGTGTTGTGTGGTTCGCTTGTTTTATATTCTCTTTTTTACTTTACTTTTGTATTGTTATGTCGAGTTAGACTTGATTATTCGGAATTTGTTTATCGTGCTCTGGGATATTAAAAGCTGTGTTGACGCGTAGACGTCAAGAGGGCCATTTGACGAAAGCTAGTTTCGTCAAGTGAGTAGTGAGAAAATAGTGAGTAGTGAGATGGTCTCTCACGATAGGAACTCATGAAAAAACTTATAAATAGGGCTAGAAAAATGGAATAAATCCTCTTACATTTTGGAACCTCGAAAAACTACAACCTGTTTGGTAAATATCGCAACAAAAAATCGATCCGAAATTTCGCGAAGCTGTTCATGGTGCCGTGACCAGGATGGTACTTGCTCCTGGTTTTTAATCGCGAATTTCGATCATCACACCGTTACCGTAACATCGTTTCCTGCTTTCGTATCACATTCGTCGTGATTTTGTGAAACGCACAGCTGATTTTGCCGCCGCACGCAAAACACTGTCAATCCCACGCACTCATAGTCACTTACGCAATGCCCGTGCAACCCGTTGTCTTGGCGTCCCGACGGACAATTTTGTTGGTGTCTCTTTCGCGGTACGAGAAGTTTTTGGAGGATTTCGTTCCTGAACGGGACCAAGCAGAGGTGGAAATACGTGTAAAAAGGTTCGAGAAGCTATGCCTTGATCTAGAAAGTGTTCAGCAAGGTTTGGAAGATTCTGCTGCCACTGCAGAAGAAATAGCGCAAAATGCTGCTCTAAGGGAGAATTTCGAGAATAGGCTGATCTACGTACAATCGCAGTTACAGATTAAGTTACCATCAGAACAAGTTCCGATCCCACAAACGAGCACCGGATTGAATCCGTTAAAGGGCATCAAACTACCCACTATTGCACTGCCCGAATTCACGGGAGATTATATGCAATGGTTGACATTCCGCGATACCTTTGAGTGCCTGATACACGCAAACATAGATTTGCCGGCAATACAAAAGTTCCATTATTTGCGCGCCGCGGTTAAAGGTGAAGCGGCTCAAGTGATAGAATCTATCACCATAAGTGCAGCTAATTATGAGTTAGCATGGAACACGCTAACCGAGCGATACTCAAACGAGTATTTGCTGCGAAAACGCCATTTGCAAGCAATGTTTGCCATTCCTGCTGCCCAGAAGGAAAGCGTTTCAACACTGCACCATCTTGTGGATGAATTTGAGCGGCATAAAAAGATTCTACAGCACTTGGGAGAAGACACGGACACTTGGGGTAGCATTCTTGAGCATCTGTTATGCACTAAACTCCCAATAATCACCTTACGCGATTGGGAAGAGCACGCATCAAATAACGCCGATCCGAGTTACGATAGTTTAATTTCGTTCCTTCACCGTCGTATGCGTGTATTGGAGACGTTGTTAGTAAACAACCGTCATACGTCACAGGTTCATGACCTGAGTCACTCACCGAGAATGTCCTTTTCACGCCAAGCCAGTTTTGCTTCGACATCAAATGAAACGCCAAATTGTACGTTATGCAAATCCGCGCACTATCTTTTTAAATGCCCGCAATTCGAAGGGATGGACCCGAAGGAGCGTCACCGTTTTACCATGTCCGCGCGTTTATGTTTGAATTGTCTGCGAGAGAATCACAGGGCTCGTGATTGCCCATCGCCGCACAAATGCCGTTACTGTAATGCGGCACACCACACGAAATTGCACTACGTACACAACACCACTAGTACTACTGCACTTCCGCACCACACACCCGACACCACTAGAGATCACACAGCCACCAACAACGCACAACGCACTTTTGCAGCAGCTTTGCAGCAAGCACCCGAGCAGGTCTTACTCCAAACTGCGTTGATCAACATTATTGATGATTTCGGAATAGCTCATCCTGCGCGAGCGCTGTTGGACAGCGCATCGCAGCCGAATCTAATAAGCGATCGACTCGCTCATCGGCTACGTTTAAAGAAAAGTAATGTGAACATTACTATTGTTGGAGCCTGGCAATCTACAAAAACAGTACGTGAATCCGTACACGCCCAGATTGTCTCTAGATCCAGTTCGTTTACGGTGAACACCGAGTTGTTGATCGTAGACAATTTGATTGCGAATATTCCGACGCGCGATATTGACCGCAACGATTGGACCATACCACCTGGTTTCGCTTTAGCAGATCCGTTGTTCGATAAAGCTGCCCCCGTTGACATCATTCTTGGCGCTCGTCATTACCATACAGTTTTCGAGAATGCATCTCAGTTCCATCCAGCACCTCATCTACCCGTCATGATAAATAGTGTCTTTGGTTGGGTAGTGAGCGGCGCAACGTCCGTTGGAAGTTCTGCACCTAAAACCGTTTCCAACGCTTCGTATAGGGTCGTCTGTATGGCATCTTTGGAGGAGTCGCTACAACGATTTTGGCAATTAGAAGATTTAACGGTGAATGACGCATACTCACCGGATGAACGGTATTGTGAAACCCTTTACAAGACCACTACCAAACGTGACGACACCGGCAGATATATTGTACGCCTACCAAAGCAGCCTGACTTCGATCAAAAGCTCGGCCTTTCTAGATTACAGGCCATCCGTCGTTTCGAGCTTCTTGAGCGGAGATTGGAACGCGATCCTGCACTTCGAGAATCATATCAAACGTTCATGAAGGAGTATTTGGAACTGGGGCACATGTCTCGTATAAGCACTGAATGTGACGATACAGCTGCTTATTATTTACCACACCATCCAGTTTTTAATGCATCAAGTACCACTACAAAGGTTAGAGTTGTGTTTGATGGCTCAGCTAAAACGTCGACTGGACATTCACTGAATGAAGCTTTACGGGTTGGACCCATAATTCAGGATGAACTCATCGACATCATTCTTCGTTTTCGTACCTACAAGATCGCTGTTGTAGCTGATATTGCAAAAATGTATCGGCAAGTCATTTTGCATCCCGATGATCGAAAATTGGTTCGCCTCTTCTTCCGCTTCTCACCGCATTCACCGATTGAATTGTACGAGTTGAATACTGTGACATATGGTTTGTCTCCATCATCGTTCTTGGCCACTCGTACATTGTTGCAGCTGGCGGAAGATGAAGGTGCTGATTATCCACTTGCTACACCTGCGCTGAAACACAATTTCTACGTTGACGACTTCATTGGTGGAGCCAACAGCGTGGATGAAGCTCGCAAGCTTCGTCAGCAGCTATCTGAGTTGCTATCCAAGGGAGGGTTTGAGCTCAGAAAGTGGACATCCAACTGTTTGGACGTGCTTACCGGTTTACCAGTGGAACACATCGGCACACAGTCATCGCTGCAGTTTGCGCCGAACGAGACGGTAAAGGCACTTGGCATCGCTTGGAAGCCCGAACTCGACGTTTTGTGTTTCGAGTCGACGGTAACAATGGAAACCACCAGCATTACCATGCGGTCCATATTGTCAAACATTGCTCGAATGTTTGATCCTCTTGGGTTGATCGCTCCAGTCATCATACGCGCGAAACTGCTGATGCAGGAGTTGTGGCTGCAGAAAATCGGGTGGGATGATCCGGTTCCTGCACATATCTGCAACAAATGGAAATCGGTTACTGACGACTGGAAGGATTTGGCTGACTTCAAAAGTGAACGTTATGTGCTTTTACCTAACTCTGAAATACAGTTCCATATATTTGCAGACGCGTCAGAGGTTGCATATGGTGCCTGTATTTACGCTCGTTGTGAGGACCAGCAGGCACAGGTACGAGTGACTCTGCTCGCGTCGAAATCTCGGGTGGCTCCACTGAAACGTGTTACGTTACCGAGATTGGAGCTTTGCGCAGCCGTGCTAGCAGTACATCTGCATCATCGTGTTCGACGGGCGATGAAAATCGATGCGACCGAATCGGTTTTCTGGTCGGATTCAACTGTGACGCTAAACTGGATTGCGTCTCCACCCAACACCTGGAAAACATTCGTGGCGAATCGTGTTGCTGAGATCCAGAATTATTCGCATCCCCGACAATGGAAGCACATTCCCGGTACATCGAATCCTGCAGACCTGGTGTCCCGAGGGATGTCCGCAGCTGAGATGCTGAAAAGTTCGATGTGGCGTTGTGGTCCCGATTGGTTGGCTTTACCTGCCTCTAACTGGCCTATTTCGAATCCATCACTGGCTACTGAAACGGATATGGAAACTCGTCAGGTGAGTGCTGCAGTCGCCAATATACATACCATTCACCCTTGGTTCAATTTGTCGTCGTCATATACCAAATTGTTACGCATAATCGCATACTGCACACGTTTTATACACAACACAAAACACAAGATACGTACGCAACCGTCAGCACCGTTTACCTCCGCTGCATTGTCGATTACACCCAAGTTCATCGAAGCAGCGAAAATCGTACTATGCAAACTGGCGCAGCAAGACGAGTTTTCATCGGAAATCCGACTACTGAAAATAGGAGAAACCGTGGGAAAACACTCACCTCTAAGACGGTTGAATCCATTTCTCGACGAAGAAGGAATAGTACGAGTGGGAGGGCGTTTGAAGCTTGCACAGCTTCCTTACCAGTCTAAGCATCCCATCGTGCTCCCCAAGAACCATAAGCTAGCTCATCTCATCGCAGTCCACTACCACGAAAAGCTTATGCATGGCGGGGGAAGACTATTGCTTTCCCAGATACGAGAGGAGTATTGGCCACTCGACGGACGACGTCTAGTGAAAGGAATAGTAAGGAATTGTTTTCGTTGCATACGACAAGATCCGTCGCTTACGCAACAACAAACGGGACAACTCCCGTACCAACGCATCACCCCAAGCCGGCCGTTCTCCGTAACCGGAGTGGACTACGCCGGGCCGTTTTACCTCAAACCAACACACAAGAGAGCTGCTGCCACTAAATGTTACTTGTGTGTGTTCGTGTGCTTTTCAACCAAGGCGGTTCACCTGGAGCTGGTTGGCGATCTCACCACTGCAGGATTCTTGGCCGCTTTGCATCGGTTTACATCCCGGCGCGGATTACCATCTGATATACACTCGGATAATGGGAAAAACTTTGAGGGTGCAGCACACGAACTTAATGAACTGTTTGAATTGTTTCAGAACGAACAGCTACAAAACGTCATCGCATCCAAATGTTCCGACTTGGGTATCACTTGGCACTTTACCCCACCTAAGGCCCCACATTTCGGTGGATTGTGGGAAGCCGCGGTAAAGACGGCCAAACGACATCTCTATCGGCACCTAGGCAGTTCGAGGCTGTCGTATGAAGGGTACTGCACCATTCTGCAGCAGATAGAAGCGGCAATGAACTCGCGTCCTTTGTTGCCGCTGACGGATGACCCGAATGATCTGGCGGCGCTTACTCCTGCGCACTTCCTTATTGGCACGTCGATGCATGCGGTGCCTGTTCCCGACTACACCCGCTTGAAGGCCTACACGTTAGACGAATTGCAGAGCTGGCAATTGCTTGTTCAACGCTTCTGGAAGCATTGGGCAACAGAATATCTGCAGGAGATGCAGAAGGATAACAAGGTGGTGAATCGTAGTGAGATAGTACCTGGCAGACTGGTCATCCTAGTGGACGATTCGCTTCCCATCACCCGATGGCCCCTCGCACGCATTGTCGAAATACATCCCGGAGAGGATCAGCTTACGCGTGTAGTGAAGCTGAAAACGGCGAAAGGTATAATTACGCGTCCAGTAACTAAAATTTGTCTGTTACCTGTTGCGAAGCCGTCTGCTTAGTAGCACGTGTAACTTGTTTTGTTTTCTTTATGACGTTCTGTCATGGGGGGGAGTATGTTGACGCGTAGACGTCAAGAGGGCCATTTGACGAAAGCTAGTTTCGTCAAGTGAGTAGTGAGAAAATAGTGAGTAGTGAGATGGTCTCTCACGATAGGAACTCATGAAAAAACTTATAAATAGGGCTAGAAAAATGGAATAAATCCTCTTACATTTTGGAACCTCGAAAAACTACAACCTGTTTGGTAAATATCGCAACAAAAAATCGATCCGAAATTTCGCGAAGCTGTTCAAGCTGTGTTTTGATAACTTTAGCTATTGGTTAAAAAAATCATGAAATATAACTTAAACAATCTCCAGCCACATATGTTTAGTTGATTGAGATCAGAAAATGCGAATGCGAAAGTTCGATACGATATCCGATTACATAAAATCAATCCAAACTCGCAACTGATCATCAATATTCAATGTTGAATTAAGGAAAATAACTGAATTATGACGTACAAATTATTGATTTATTATTCGGTTGTTGTGCACCAGGTAACAAACATGGCAGGTTACCTCTTTTATCCAGTTTTACTCGAATACTTATATTTTGTTGTAAAAAAAAGAATGTGCTGTTTTAAGTTGATTTTTTAACGATCTGCAAAAATTTTGAAACATATACAATTAGTTGTTTTTTACGATTTTATAAATGCTCCAGTGTAGTTGCTAACTTTTTTATAAGAGAAAATTCCCTGTTCCTATTTAGGATCTGTATAAAATTAATGAACGCTTGTTCATGCCTACAGTTTGATTGCCCAGAATAAAATTTAAACCTAGTTTCATTGTAGTTTAACATTGTAGTTTTTGTTGCATACATCAGTTTATGCCATGAACTGATAATATTGTGTATACTAAAACTCCCAACTATCAGCACAAAAAACACACACATAAGGGTTTGCAGTTGAACAGCCAAACAAAAGGATCTGGGTGAAAGTCACAGAAAACTACCTCCATATAAATGGTATGTGTGTGTGTTGATTTTTTTTTTTTTGCTCTGTTCTGTCGCTCCACCAAACATAATTTGCAAAGGCGAACGAACAAAAACTTGAATAAAGTTTGTGCCTTGTTGAGCATTTATGAGGTGAATGAGAGTGACGAAAAACGCATATAACAGAACGGTGCTAGGTGCATAACCTGCAAAAAGAACCGAAAACTAAATCAACCACCGCTGGGGTTGGGAAAGTGAATGGAAAACACAGCTAAGCGTGCATCAGAAGTCCGGTCTCATGAATTTGTTTTCCACTACTTGCCGTCATGTTTGACGAATTGCGAAGGAAAGCTGGAAAACAAATGTGAAGCGCGGAAATGAAAATTGGACAAAGTTTTCACGATGCCGTCATGTTTTTAACCATCTCGCTTTATCAGACGCAATCCGTTTCTCTCTACTACGTCCAAACATTACCTTTTTTTTTGCTTTCTTCATTCCTTTCTCTACGATCTACAGCTTTTGTTAAAGGTTTTGCATCTTTCATCTGTTGGTTTTTTTTTATATTCGAGTTCAGTTACGATAGGTTTAGGAGTTAGCGTTGTAGTAAGCTTCAAAACGGATCGAATAAAAGAACAGGAAAGCGTAAACAAGGGAACAATAGGGCTTCCCGACAATAGATTACTTGAGGTGAGTAATACTCCTTTGGCAGACAATCACAAACAATCATGCACAACAGAAGAAGAAATGTGCTGGAATGTAGTATAGAAATTAAAGATGAAATGTTTTACCGATTATGATTAAATTATAGTGAAACCTTTTTCGTAACGAAAACATTCTGCAACCGTGCATTTATAGAAATGTTGGCAAAACAATGAAAAAAGAACACATCTTTCCTTGACCTGCTCAACCTGCTGACAACAAGTGTTGGAATACAGCGGTATGCATGTATTCCAATACGTGCCTTGGATATTCTTCTATATTCTCGCTGTCCTGAGAGGATCGGATCGGGAAGCGGTTTAGTGGGTAGGCGTCTATTGATAAATCCCACACTACATGGGCTTGGAAGGTAAGTTGGGAGCCCATGTGTCTTTCGAAGATTCCCCGCAACAGAAAAAAAATCACACACACACACAGACACTAACAACTAACTGATTGCTTTATTTCTTCATTTCCACAGTTTTCCACATAATAGAAAAAAAAGGATATCGTTATCATCGTTAAATTCCATGCCCATCCAATTTTCCCTACGACAAGCCTACGATTTTCCATACAGATTCCGAGAACTGCACATGAGTTTCCGGGTTTATACTGCGTCCCAATTCCCAAAAGTCTATCGCATTTCCTCGCAATGCAACTTTTTGCATGGCATTCCATGGCCAATCATATTTTCATGATCACCCGACTTTTCATGCGCCTCGGAAATTCTAAAGGTACCCGGGTTGGCATGCATCCTGGAGTTTCCGTGCGTTCCGTCCGTCCGGTTCCCTGTAATCTACCGGGCCTGTTACTGCAGTGTTGGCATACCGGGTTTTCCAAGTCAGTGTAATAAAACTTTAATTTGCCCAATATGAAAACTCAATCAACAAACCCCGCATGGTCACCAGAGGCCTACTTGAATTTACTTAGTATGATTTGGTTTACGAAAAAAATATGTTTTCAGCAATTGCAATAGTTTTGCAACCGGAATTTAAGAATTTGCTGTCTCAATTATAATAATGTTTGGGAAAAACTGTCTCGAAGTTCTTTAAAATTATACAATAACCATTTTATTATAGGAAATTATGTAATTCATTTAAAAACCATTCATACATGGTGGAGATGCTACATTATTTCATGAAGTAGTCATAGTAGGCTATACGATACGGAACAATCGTATATTTTCGCGAGTCGTTCAGTGTGTCAAGCGAGTTAGAATATTCATATCTTCTCTGTAATAATTCCTCGTGGAGTATTAGATTGTTGGTGAAATTCAATTGTTTGTTGTGTAACGTATAGACCAGTGACTGATTTATTCGCGTATACTTATACTTCATAAACTGGTAAGCTTGCTAAAGACATTCACGTTCATACTAAAACGGATTCATCAGTGTTGTATCTTGATTTTAGCAGAAAATTAACTTAGTATAGACAAAAAGGATCTACTTTTACAATGTCAGAAGAGGTACGATCCCACTCAGATTGGATGGCAAGATATACAACCCCACCTGAAGCGATTCCCGCAGCACGAAAGGCGCGGTTTAATCGCAAGCGACAAGCGGAGTACCGTAGTCGCCGGAGGGTCAACAATTCTATAACTTCAAGACAAGCCCCTATGGTTACGGAAAACCAGATTCGGTGGCCGAAGAGGTAGGAACAACAGTGATGGAACCCACTCCTTATGCGTCCAATCTTACTTCTACTTACACCGCATTTAATTTAGGTTTTAGTCCTGCAGATACCGTCCACATCGGGATGGATGACAAGATATGCAACACCACCCCAAGAGACCGAGCCCGCAGCGCGGAAGGCTCTGTTGAACCGTAAGCGACAAGCCGAGTATCGACATCTTCGACGGACCGCCGATATTTCGACTTATTCTTCGGTTTCATCCGTTCCTCAATTGCGTACCACTGAAGCGATCCAAACACAGACGACATTCAGCGTTGATGTGAACTTGATTCTTCCGATTCGGCAATAGTGCGAATCATTACAACGACAACAACTCCGCAGACGACACGGGATGCAAAATTACAAAATGGGACTGAGAAATCATGAATCCCAGAAATCATGAAATATACCCAGCCGGACCAGCATCGGCTTGGCGTCCGTACACCGTGCCCTTACTGTGCGACGCAGAAGTGGACGAGTGAGACAGGTATGTTGTGCTGCAACGGTGGTCAGGTCGTGTTGCCAGCATTTGCTGAACCACCCAACGAACTAATGGAGCTTTACAACAACTCAGCATTTGTGTGCCATATTCGTTCGTATAACAACGCTTTCGCGTTTACATCAATGGGTGCTTTATTGCGTCCAAATGACTCAGTGTGTCAGGACCGGATCGTCACTGACGGTAGAGGTGCATATACGTATCGTATCCAGGGTGTCCTCTGTCATCGAATCGATGATCTTTGTCGATCTCAAGGGCGCACACCGATGTTTGCGCAGCTTTATTTCTACGATCCGAGCAATTTGGAACAAAACAACAAAATTATCGACGCGCGCATGGCTCTCAACAGCAATCTGGATCAAATAATTGTATCCAAACTGCAGCGGATATAAGAACACAAACTCTTCAGGGCAGATCACACCTCGCGAGTATGCTGCATATCGACTTTGCTTATGAGACGGTCAAACTTGTCTTATACGCTGGGATCATGGACTTTGTCGGGACTGCCAACAGTTGCAGAACGTACCAGTAGAGAATATTCCATCGCGCGTCATCCTCTCACCATCATTCACTGGATGCGAATGATACACGCGCGTTCAATATCAGGGGTCGGTGGGCATCGTTCGTGCAGTCGGAAAGCCGGATCTTTTCATCACGTGGCCAGAAATTTTACAAAATCTGCTACCAAGACAACAGTCCTCCGATCGATCTGATCTCACAGCACGCGTTTTTCGGTTGCAATTAAAGGCTATCTGAGAGGACCTTTCAGCAGGTGTGCTCGTAATGGAGATCACACGGATACAAGTTATTGAGTTCCAGAAATGTGGGCTTCCTCATGCACACTGTCTGGTGATTTTGAGTTATGCTGACAAAGCCGACTACGACCGAGTGGTGTCTGTCGAAATGCCAGCCTCAGCAAACGAGGAGCTTCATGACACGGTGCGAAAGTGTACGATGTACGGATCATGCGGTTGTTCCAACCCACGGGAACCTTGCATAAAGAACGGCGTTTGCTCGAAACGATTCCCGATGCATTATATCAGCCAAACACGCCAGGCAGAGGACGGCTATCCGTTGTACCGTCGCCGCAACGATGGGCGCAATGTCATAATTAAGGGCGTTCCATTAGACAACCGTTATGTGGTGCCGTACAACCCGTGGCTTTGACACTAGTACGGCTGCCACATCAATGTGGAAGTATGTTCGAGTGTGGCCAGTGTGAAATATATATACAAATATGTTTACAAGGATCACGATCGCGTTGCCGTTTCATCTGCTGCTCAATCCTTGGACGAGATCCAACAGTACCTCGACGCACAATACATTTCCGCATCTCAGGCCATGTGGACTATCTTCGGCTTTGCGATTCAGGCAAAAACGGTAACTGTTGTTCAGCTGCCGATACATCTGGAACACCAGCAAAGCGTAATGTATAGGGCAAACGATAGCGTTGATTCCGTGCTTGAACGAGAACACCACACAATGCTCACACGGTTTTCTCAACTGGCGGCAAACGATCCCATCGCTCGAAGGCTAACGTATCAGGGCATTCCAGCGCATTACCGATACGCTAAACCGACGCGAAGATTACCTTGACACGACGGTACAGGTAATTAGTGGGTCCCACGTGTTCGTCAGACTGACATTCTGGTTGGACGCATGGTTTACTGCCTCATATCGCACATGGAACGCTACTGTCTGCGACTTATGCTGTGCTACCGCAAAGAATCTGCGTCCTTCGAGGATCTGTGGACAGTTGGCGGTATGGTGTATGCCTTCTACCAACAGGCAGCCACCATGTCCGGACTACTGCAGGACGATCTTGAATGGGACCGTGCCCTAGGGAAAGCTGTTTCGTTTCATACATCTTGACAGTTGCGCCAACTTTTCGCCTGTACGAACACTAATTAGCCGCATTTATCCGGACTTTCGACTCCACCATAATCATCCGCAGTATTTTACTGATAGGGTCATTCTTTCACCGTGGAACGTCGATGTAACAGCGATCAACAACAGCGTGTTAGAACAGCTCCCTGGACAGGAACAAGAGTATTTATCAATTGATACTTTGGTCAACCCAGAGGAACACGATGCGCTACAGCTGCCGACCGAATTCCTCCACTCGCTAAACATGAGCGGAATTCCGGTCCATCGATTACGGCTGAAGCAGTATACCCCGGTACTACTTCTGCGTAATCTGAACACCGAACGTGGATTATGCAACGGGACATGCCTGTAGGTCATCACACTCAAGCCACATTGCATACATGCACGTATTCTGACGGGCAAGCGTCGGGGAGATGACTTGCAGTTACCCCGCATTTTCTATGACAGCAACGACGCGAGCCTACCATTTCAGAATCGTCGAAAACAGTTCCCAATTCAGGTGTGTTTTGCGATGACCATAAACAAAGTTCAAGGTCAATCCCTGCACCACCTTGGCCTATATACACCTACAGAGATGTTCGTGCACGGGCAGCTGTACGTTGCACTGTCGCGAGGAACCTCGTGATCGAATATAGTAGTGCTGAATGTGGATCCTGAACAAGAGGATCAGGATGGTGTCGGTGTAAAGAATGTCGTTATCCGTGAGGTGATTGGAGAATGAATGGCAGATGGTGTGACGGTCTGCATTGAGCACGACCAATTGTGTAAAACAGTGAAAACATCCATTAGTATACCGATCTCATTCGTTGGCAGTGTAGGGGTAAGGAATTCTGGAACATGCTTAGGCATTTTATTCAACAAGTTACTATTTTTTGTTAGTTGCAGAAAAAGGAATACATATCATACGCTCAGAAAATATTACTTTTCTGTGATCGATCCTGCAATGGCGCATGATGGCACATGATTTCCCTATTTTGGAGATTGTAGTAAAATTATTTTAAGCAATACCGACGGAACCATGTCCGTTGCGCAAAAGGCTAGTAAATTCGAAATTTTTGATGTTTAAAACGAAGCAATTCCAAATCACGATGGCCAGGCTGACATTGGCCATGATCAACTTGAGCTCACAGTGAAGGGTAAGGAACTTTTTCATAAAAGAACGATTTCATAAAAAACTGGTTTAAAGCTCATTTTTTTCTTTGTTAGCAACAGAAATACACTTGATTTTCGAAGCAAATTGACATGTTCTGTCATTCATATTGGAACGTACGCCACTTTATGCAACCCGTGTCGAAGAGATGCCTTGTAGCAGATAATATCTAATCTGCTATACAGCTATAGTATTAAAGTAACAGCTATTACAGAAAACAGACTTTGGGATCGGTATTGAAGAAATAGACAGTACAAGTATGCAACTTAAATTTATAATGACCTACATAAAGTAAAGAACTAGGAAATGAGTCCAATGAAAGTAGGCTACTTACATGTGCTGCGTAAGCATTGGCCACAACCATTGGAAACGTCAACAAGTAGAACCCGCATGTTTATTTATGACACCAAATCAAAATCAAAATTGACCCGCGCAGCGAAGCCGAAAATTGACCATTATTGGTTTCAAATGTTAATTTGAATTGTTTTTATTTTAAAAAAATGTAACTAAAATTAAACTAAAGTACTTCTATTTCACCAATATAAGTTCAATGATTTAAACTTGATTATATTTTTGTCAACCTAATTAAGTTCAATTATTCTAAATTAACTTCGTTTGCATTTCTTTTTAATAAAATAAATTTATTTGTATTCAATTCAACTACAATTATTTACATTTAATACATGATTTCTAAATAGCATTACATTTAAAATCACATTTTTTTTCTCTTGGTTTCAAGTTTCATCATTATTGATGATCATCATCAATTTTCATCTTTATTGATGATTATCACTAAATAAGGCATCTATAAACTATTTATTCTATACAGATGAGAATGTTTTTTCCTGCGTACTGTAGAATAGTTGCTTTGCTAACGTAGTTCGGACAAATGTTGTTAGACCTTTTTTTAACTTGCTACAACGTATTCGTCCTCATTACGAGAATTATTCAAAGATTTTCTATGCAAATCAATTTACCTGGGTGTAATATTTTCAATCACCATTTGCTACGACCTGTCTCAATGCGGGTAAAAAAAAGAGAACTCAGTGATGCAACTAATTGTATAGGTACGTTCAAATGGTGTACATAAATGATAAAAATTAATATTTAAACTTTTTTAACATAACAGAACAAATTTACCCACAAAAATTTTAAAGCTATATTTATTGTGGAGTGATTATTTGTTTTGCGTTGTTGTGTCATTCGCTTTTTATTTTATTTCAAAATTTCGCAAAACATTACGGAAAACATCACGTATCCTTGCCGAAATGGCAAATGCCATTGTTTACGTTCAATTATGGTCTTCTATTTTGTTCTCTCACTGATGCATTTGAATAAATGCAACATATCAATGCATAATTTGAGGCTTTCCGTTAAATGCATCAATAGCACAAAATATGTATTCCAACGAAACTCTTCGCATCAAAACTAATTTGCAAATGCCCTTTTTTCGTACGAATATTGTTTCTTCCGGAATGGGTTCAGCAGCCGAACAGATGCTTTTAACCTTCCCATTAAATATGATGGAGAACGATGAAAATGACGACACAGCAGACAACATTACCTTCGACGGCACCACCATAATCTGAAACGGCGAAAGCAAAGAGGGCAAGACTTGCACGACAAGCACGGTACAGAGCCAACAAACGCTTTGCTCGGACAATGGCGGTAGCTTCCGGAGCAGACCATCCTTCTACCTTAAACCAGAACATGGTGATAGTTGTTGAACCAGGTCAATCAAACGTTGAATCGATCCGGATGGAGATTGCTGCAAAATATGGCACCCCGTTGGGAGAGACAACGGCTGCACGTAAGGCAAGACTTTCCAGAAAATGAAAGGCTCTGCATCGAGCATTGAAGCGACTGGCAGTTAGTGCAATTATTGCGCCAACCTATTTATCTGCAATGTTACCACCAATGACAACAACATCTACTACAAAAACAGCAACAACAATTACAGGGTGTTCGAGATAAATTTGACACCTGGCTTTGGGTTAATATCTCAGGGTTGACTTGACGTATCGAAATGATTGATATGTCATTCGATTGCTAAAAGTTGTGCGAACAAGTGTAAAAAATGTCTAGCTCCGTAAATATGTGGAACCCGCCCGAATTGTACAAGCGCGCAACGTGTGTTCGTGCCGGCCATACTAATGCCGAAATTCGGAAGGCGGCGATGTGTTCGCTGAACACCGTAAAAACAATACGCGCACAGCTCGAGGAGTGTGGTGAAGACGTGGATAGCGTTATTGTTCGCAAACAGCATAGCAGGCGGTCCGATTGTGTGCGGACCGATGCGTTCCTGGCCGGATTGCAGCACTGGGCGACGGCCGATCCCGGCGTCGGCATCCGGGCCCTGGCGCGAGACGTTGGCGTGGCCCCGAGCACCGTCAAGGTGGCGTTAAATGAGGACCTGCGGTACGCGTCGTACAAGCGACGTAGGGGACAGCTCATAACAGCAAAAACGCGCGAAAAGCGGCTTGCCAACGCTAAGCGCTTGCTGAGCTGGCTGAAGCACCCGGCGCAGCCAGGCACGTTGTGGTTCTTCTCTGACGAGAAGAACTTTTGTCAAGACCAGAAGCACAACGTGCAGAACAACCGCTGGCTCGCTTACTGTGCTGCTGATGTGCCCCGTGTGCCGCAGACGAAGTTTCCTCAGACAGTGATGGTGTTCGGGTGCGTCTCGCCGGAGGGAGACGTGATGCCGCCTCACATCTTCCCCCAGGGCCTGCGGCTGAATGCTGACGGGTACATTGACCTGCTGGCCACCGTGGTGAAGCCGTGGATTGAGACGGTGGCCAATGGGCGGCCGTACGTTTGGCAGCAGGATTCTGCACCATGCCATACGGCCGTAAAAACACGCCAATGGCTCACTGCCAATTTCGACCGATACACCAGAACCGACGTTTGGCCACCCAGCTCCCCTGACCTTAATCCTATGGATTACTTTGTGTGGGGCACAGTTGAGAGGGACACCAACAGGGCGTCCTGCAATACCAAAGCGGAGCTGGTGGCCAGAATAAAGGCCGTGTTTGCGGCCATCCCCAGAGACATGGTTGTCCGGGCTTGCGCGCGGTTCCGGAAGCGGGTGCAGGCGGCCATCGACGCGGAGGGGGGATACTTCGAATAAAAAATGCGGCAAACATGGTAAGCTAAACTTTGTAGAAATTTTTTTTTTAATATTTAACATAAATTTGATAAAAATTCCTTTCCTATTCCCTCAGAAACTGTCAAATTTATCTCGAACACCCTGTATTACAACAACAACCGACAGCAACAACTGTCCACTCAGCAACGGTCACTACAACTGCTGTACCGTAGCAACAGCAGCAACAAGCATACGTGCATCAACTGTACGAAGAGGAAGCAGCTCGCCAGCGTGCATATATTGGCTCGCATCGTATGACCCATATGCTAAGGGTGGCACATGGCAACCATGAACAATACAATCATCCCGAGGTTCACACCCAGCCAGCACGGGAACCATGTAGCTACTGTTCCGCGTTGAAGTGGCCCGGTGAACCACCGAATGTGTGCTGCAACAATGGACAGGTAGTGCTTCAACCATTTGCTGATCCACCGGCAGAATTGCGAAATTTGTTTGATGTGCCAGCATTTACGCAGAACATCAGAAAGTATAACCCAGGTAGCAATGTTGCATGACTTCCCCTCGTTTCACGTGCGATTTCTACCCCGCGCGGCTCAGCGCACCCACGAACGAAAGTGTCGCGCCCGAGGGCTCGTGTTGCAAGCTATTCCCGTCCCATTCTGGCCTACACGAGCTTTTCTTCCCTCTCGCTCATCTCGCTCTTGTTCATTTTCCGGTGTGCAACAAAATGAACGGTTTCGAGGTGTCGCACCGCACACACACACAATATCGGCCATGGATCGTACTCGGCTCATCCTGATTGGCTGTTATCAAATGATGGCGCCGATTAGGACCACTACGGGTGAATGGCAAGGATTAGATTGGAGTTGGTCAAAATTAATTATTATTGCAAATATTTCGTTTTTATGCTTATTTAATCGTAAAAAAATCTTTTTATTGATTAAAATATTTTTTTAAATTATTAAGAAAGGTTAATTTATCTTCTCCTTCAATGATTTATTCCATTTGTGGATTTTGTTTGCTGCCAATAATGTACTTTATTTTTATGGTCAAAAATACAACACCTTCATTTGAAATACCCCATAGTGGCATTTGTTTTGGCTCTTTTCTTTCTCGTGTTGGACGAATTGAGCAAATTTTCACCGCTGGTAGCAAACAGAAATTGATTTTGCTGGACTCGGTTCAGCTCGTGGAGTGTAATTTTAAACTTAACTAAGTTAAGTTAAATTAATGAAATGTACCGCGAAAGTGTTTAGAAAGTGTGTAGTGTTAGAAGGGGTCGTAAGCCCTGTGTATAAAATGAATAAAAGTGCGTGTGTGCGAAGGTGGACGGCGCAGCGAAAGGATCATCCCGGACCAAGTGGGACATTGCAGAATGCAGTTGAAGTGGACGGAAATGCCGGCGGCCTCGATGCAGTTGGCGTGCACAAAATTGCAGCAATATTAGCTGTCGAATAGTTCGGTAAGTTTAAAATGTTCCCGTGTTTTAATGTGTGTATAAAAAGTGTTCTATTTCGCTTTCTCCCACAGCTTTTCATCGGGCGCCGCCAACACCGTGCACCGCATTTCCAAGGAAGCCCGTCCTTGTGGATGAAGGAAGACGTGCGAGGGGCCAGAGGGAATGCCAGGACAAGCGCGCGCGGCTGAAGCACGCCGATGGAAGGATGGATCGACCGGTACGAAGAGGCGCGGATCAGCTGGCGGCAGTACAAAGTGTACCAAATAATGTGAGCAATTGGTGAGTAAATAAAAAAAGAGAATGAAGAGAGAATTTTTGGTGTCATCATTTCATACCATCCGAAAGGTTTGGGGTGGGGGTAAAATGGTACGAAACATCGCATGCAACACGCGACATATCGCAGCGATCACACCATTTCCTGCTGCTCTTTCCCGCATTTGGGTTAGCGATTGGGTTTAATCGCTCCCATACAAAAGTTCATGCGACATCGGCGATTTTGCTGCCTGGGAACAACCCTAGCGACAAAAATGACCACAAATTCATCCCAAAATATTCATTTTGAAAATGGTCGAGCCAGGGTCGAGGCGAGGGTCGACGTGTCGTGGTCCCTCGACCTTTTGCCAAAATGAACAAGACCCGTACTAAAATGAATCGTAACCTGCCGTGAACCGAAAGCAAAAATTTTGTTATCTGGGTAGCTCTAAGCACGCTTCCCCCTCCTAATCGCGTGTTGTGATTGGCTCAGCCGTATATTCTATTTATAACTCTCTCTTCCTTATCCTTTTATGTCCTGTATGCGCGCCAGGCTTTGCTTGCATCTGTAGAATTGTGGAGGGGGATATATTTTTGCCTAAACTTTAACCTCAACCACCAACTGAACTGTTGTGAGAGAGAGTCTCTTTTTCTTGTTCGCCTATGGATGGAATTGAAGGATGAAAATTTATGTGTTGTTGTGATTTGAACTCAATTTAGATACGTTTCCCTATACTAAATGTCCTGCCGCTACGATCAGGACTACAAAAATTGGGTTTTCGTCCGCGCGCGAAGAACGTTATATAAAAAATGGATGGAAGGAAAGATTTCTGCAACCATGATCTAGGAGTGAACACGTCTATACACTCTTTAGTACTCTTAGGATTTTGGTGCAAATATGTAAGAGGTAAGACGTATTTTTCATGAGCAAAGCGCAACATTCCCGTTTTTTTATTAATCGAATGCAATGCTAGATATGCGTCTTCGCCATTCGAAAACATGAAAAATTATCTTTTTTCAATCAATTAATATCAAATGGACGTACATTCGTTAAAGCATATGATAAATAATGATTAAAACAAAAGTTTTAACAGTAAAAGTGTTAACAAGTTTTAACAGGCAAGATATCTATAAATTTTGTTTTAATTGCTTATGTAAACATAGCTTAATATTTTCATTTCGAAAAATGTTATATTTCGTCGCACGTCTAACGATTTAGGTTCTGGTTAAGTGACCCATTTTCTCTTACTCTGTGATAAAGCCAATTAATCACATCATATTTTGTCTTGCACATTCAGTGCACCTGCACCTTCGCTGCATTCGTGATCTTCGTTCTATCTTTTAAAATCATGTGCCGTGTCATCTATTTTATTTTGTAGAGGTGCTGCTGATGATTGTTTTTACTGATTTTCAATAACAATTCAAAAATTTGATAATGTTGGTGATAATATAACAGCGTAACAAATTTCTTCATTACATGAAAACAATCATTATTATCATTAAAATTATTTTTCATGTAAAATATCGTAGGCGGGTTCGAAAGGAAACGCAGTCCGTATGATCCACGTGGTAAAGACGACATACCTTGCAATGATCGAACGGCAATAGGTTTTGAAACATGCAAAAAATAATCATATCAATAGAACCACCGCAGCTTGACGATGCTCTTTCACGTTCATTTCAGAACAGTTTTGACAAAGAGGCAAGTACAATCAAGAGAATTTAAAAGGACATCGTGTGTGTGCAATGCATATGGGTCAGAGGGTGTGAAATAAGAAGCAATGCAGGGTGCAAAATTCATCGTAGTCGTAACGACGGACGCTTGTGGGTACGAGCAGCAAGGCAAGAGGAAGCAAGAGTAGGAGCAAATGACCGGCCGAGCAGACGATGAACATTTTCGTGTTCTCGAATGAAGGATTTTGCTCTTATCGTGAATTTTTGGGACAGCGCGGTCATTTTTAGAGGGTCGGCGTTTTTTTTATATGGAGTTTGGATGAATTTGTGGTCATTTTTGTTGCTAGGGAATGCATTCGCTTTTACTTTCACCGGTGCATCTATTCGTGGCAATGACCCTGTGCACCAGGATGAGCGTGTCGCTCAAGGTGGCATTTACAACTACCGCATACAGGATGCGCTTTGCCACCGTATTGTCTCACTTGCAGCACTTCCGGGACGTTCCAGCTTTGCCCAGCATTACTTTTACGATCCCAGCTCGGAGGACCAGTACACATCGATGCTGAACCAACGTGCCACTTTGTTCGGAGGTGAGCTGGATCGTAACATCCTCTAGATCTTGTAACGCGTGCTTACCACCCACAATCCACTGGCAGCATTGTTTAGCTATGCATGCGAACGTATGTCCGTTCGAGACGATCTGCGAATATATGACCATAGTCAATACTTCATGGCATGTCAGCTACCGCTTTTGTTTCCACGGGGTGAAATGAGTTGGACATATGGAATACCGAAGGTACGTCCGCAAAGACCGATAGCCCGACGAAAACAGTCAACGCGACAACTAATGATGGTGCAAAACGCAACGATGAGAATCTACATGGAAGATACTGCATCATCAGCGCATCAAATTTCATCTCGTTAATATGCCGCGTGGTGGACGATTGTTCCAGCAATATGCAGCGTTTGTGGGTGATAATCAGGCACAAATGCGCACAGAGGCATACGCAGGATTGATCGATCTTGCTGGCCGATACAAACCAACGCGTGCCGAACATGCCGATGGAAGGTCCGGTGCCGATACCAGCCGACGCCGACGGGGAAATTACACAGAACCGGCGATGTGGCAGTACGTGTTTTCCGGTTGAAGCTGAAAGCCATCCTTCAGGATCTCACGATGGGAGCTCTCAGCGTTAAGGTAACGCGCATACAAATAATTGAATTTCAAAAACGTGGCCTACCTCATGCCCACATCCTGATGATACTGGTAGAAGCAGGCAAACCACAAACGCCGTACAGCTACGATCCGTTTGTATCGGCTGAGCTGCCCGATCGGGAACGATGCGAGCAACTCTGCCAAACGGTGCACTCCTGCATGATACATGGACCGTGCGGACTAGCGCATTCTGCCTCACCATGCATGAAGGATGGTGTCTGGTCAAAGCGATATCCGAAGCCTTTCTGCGAACGGACATACATAACAAAATAACAAAAATAACAAACAATGGACGCACCGTGTCGGTAAATGGAACGGTACTCGACAATCGGAACGTTTTACCGTAAAACTCGTGGTTAAGTCACAAGTACAATTGACACATTAACGTCGAAGTATGCACAACGATCAGCAGTGTAAAGTATCTGTACAAGTACGTGTACAAGGGTCATTATCGGCTGAGCATATCTCTCACCGGTGGCAATGATGAGATACAGCAGTTCATCGACGCACGCTACCTATCACCCACAGACAGCTGCTGGCGTAACATGCGTTTCGAGCTGCAGGCGAAAACGCACACCGTCGTGACGCTGCCCATCCACCTGGCGAACCAGCAGCACGTGTTTTACCGAGCGAACGAGAACCTTTCCTGTGCGTTAAACCGTGTAAAACGCACAATGCTGACTCAGTTTTTCTTGCTTGCGGCTAGCGACGATTTCCCCAAAACGCTCCTTTATCACGACGTACCCATGTACTATCGGTACGGTGAACCGACAGCGCGTCAGCAACAACCGTGGCACGAACTTGGCACCAAGCAGTGGATCCGTCGCACCCGTACCTCGCACAAAACGGTAGTTGGACGCATGGTGTCCTGGGGAATGCAGCTCTTGGAACGCTACTGTCTGCGATTGCTACTGTGCTACCACAAAGGACAGACATCGTTCGAGGATTTGCGCACTGTTGACGGCACAGTGTATGCAAGTTCCAGCAAGCTGCCATCAGAGAAGGACTGTTGCAAGATAATTCCGAGTGGGAACGGGCTCTACAGGAAGCGGCCACATTCCAAAAGCCCTCCCAATTTCGCCATTTCTTTGCACTCATTATCTTAGCTGGGATGCCACAAGAACCGCGCAAGCTGTGGGATAAGTACGCAGAACTATTGTGTGAAGACTTTTACTTCCACAATCGCGACCGGTATACATCACAACAGTCCGACCTGAATACGCTGCTGATTGACGTCGAACGTTTTCGTGCGCTGCGCGAAATCGATCGGTTTTTGCGAGGTACCATTCCGGCAAAGGATTTAACCACCTTTCCCGATATGCCACAGCTGCAGGATTATGAACACGTTGCAGAACACCTCAGGAACGATGCGAATGAGAAGACCGAGTTCATCACGACCGAACGGGCTTACGCAGTGAACGATCTCGACGAAACTTTGGCCACCCTACACATACTCACCGACGAGCAGCGTACAGTGTACGACAAAATTACGGCGGCCATTGATCGAGTTCGGATATCGACGAGCACTACAACGGATACGGATGTGAACACCAACTCCGGAACCGGAACCTATGATGCTGAAGACAATCGCTTTTTCTTCCTGGACGGTCCTGGCGGTACGGGCAAATCTTTCGTGCTGGAAAACATCCTCGCATACACGCGACGCCAGTCAAAAATTGCCCTTGCCACTGCGGCGAGTGGAATAGCTGCGCTGTTGCTTACTGGAGGAAGAACGGTCCACTCAACGTATAAGCTTCCGCTCGACTTAAACCGACACTCCACTTGCAACATCCCACGACAGTCCAAGCGCGCTGAACTCATCCGCCAGGCAACGCTAATCGTGTGGGACGGAGCATCCATGAGCAGCCAGTACGCGTTGCAAGCAGTCGATCGTACCATTCGGGACATAACGGGCGTGCAGCGACCATTTGGCGGCAAGGTGGTACTGCTGTCCGGTGACTTCCGTCAAATTTTGCCCATTGTACCCAAGGATAATGATGCACAAATAATCAACGAGTGCATCAAACGGACCACACTATGGTCCCTTTGTACGACGCTACGGCTGTGCGTTAACAAGCCGGTTCGCACGGATCCTAACGCGACTCGAGCCAGCGAGCTGCAGGAATTTGCCAACTTTTTGCTGCGTATCGGAAAAGGGCGACACGATACGTTTGCAGGAGCGGACCCATCGTTGGCAAAAATAACGCACGATATGGTTGTACCCCGTACGGCGAACTCGGCTTAGGACATCAATTAGCTGATTGCCCGCATCTACCCAGACATGCAACGGAACTGTCAGAATCCAGATCGATTCTTTTCCGATCGTGCGATTCTGTCTCCATTTAATGTTGACGTTGCCGTCATTAACAACATTGTGACGGATCAGTTACCCGGGCAGGCAAGGGAGTATCGTTCCGTGGACACATTGGTAAACCCGGAGGAGCATGAACACTTGCAGATTCCATCCGAATACCTGAACTCGCTCAACATTAGCGGCATACCACTGCATCGCTTACGGCTGAAGCGATCGACACCGGTGCTGTTGTTGCGAAATCTCAATTCCGACATGGGACTTTGCAACGGAACGCGTCTTCAGATTGTGGACATGAAGACGCACTGCTTGCACGCCAAGATATTGACGGGCAAGCGGCGAGGAACGGACGTGCTGCTGCCACGCATCTACTGTGACAGCAACGACAAGGGCCAACCGTTCCAAATCCGCCGCAAACAGTTCCCGGTGCAGGTGTGCTTTGCCATGACCATTAATAAAGCACAAGGACAATTACTGAACCATCTGGGCCTCTATCTGCCAAAGGATGTGTTTGGACACGGCCAGCTGTACGTGGCAGTGTCCCGCGTCACGTCACGAGCGAATATAGCTGTGCTGATCGCAAATCCTGAACACGACAATCAAGATGGTGTCTCAACGCGAAACATTGTGTATCGAGAAATCATTGACGATTGAACGTGTTCGGGGATTCAGGTAAGAACATTTGGGAACGAAGAAAAAAAACTGCATTACTATCTGTTTAGTTTTTATTCATATTACAGATACCATGTCCTCGTGCCTTATTGGTCGAGCTTATTGTTGATGGTCGAACGCATTCGGATGGAAGTAAGGAAAAAGAATGAAAGTACCAAATACAAGCAAGAAGTAATTGTGAACCTTTTTTCCCTCAAATTACAGATAATAATTTGTTCGCCCTCATCGAGTTTATTCATTCGAATTCGGACGAATTCGCGTGTTGGTAGGTGAAAAGAAGAAAAACAAATCTAAGAAAAAAAAACTTTATATCCTTCCTTTTCATTTCAGCCCGAAAACAAACATAAACTTTGACCAAGTTCATCGATCGAGACTTTGATAATTCGGACGCATTCCAATGTAGGTAAGTAGAAAGAGAAAAAAGTAAGAAATTCAATAACAAAATACCTAACCTTTTTTATTAATCCTACTACAGTTATCAAGTGTGTCTATGCCTCATGCCTCGCTACATTCAATGTAGTGCTGGAACGCGTTCGTATGTTGGTAAGAGCTAAAAGGAACGAAAGCCAGTCCGTTTTTTAAATATTTCATGACCAAGTAGCTCTAACCTCTCCTACCTACAGGTAATAATTTGACTATTTGTCGACGAACCAGCTTCAACTCAAGGATGAATTCGCCCAATTTATGACGACCCAAATAATAGGTAAGTTATACATTTCTACACACACAAACAATATGCATAAAATTTACGCTTAACTTTTTTTGCTTACACAATTTGCTCTTTCCAGGACAACATAATCAACTTTCTACTCTGATTGCTATCGGCACCTGTTGGAGTGTTTTCTTTTATCAGGTATCATATTTTTTCCTTTTTAATCATTTCACCGTTCTATTCCAAATTTGCATATTTACATTTTTTTCCATAGCTTTCAGAAGCTGAATGAGACCTTATCCCGGATGCTGCAACGAGCAAGTGGATATTCATCACACATCAAGTATAAAACAGAGGCGAAGACAACACATTCATCGTAGTCAGTAAAACATAATGTACGTATCGTTATCCATACCTACCATTGGTGTTATGCACTTATTAATTCTTTTTTATTATTTATTTCATGTCGCCGCATCACTTTGGGAGCACGCGAACAAACAACATGCAGCAGCGGTGTATCAAGAGCATCAAATAGCAGCATCGGGACAGACCTCTGGAAACTACATCACGGGACTGTAACTGTTAACGTACGTATGCGCATATTGTACGCAACACTATTACCGTGGAAATAGACGTAGAGCGACATTTCTCGCGCGACATTTCTCAAAAGTAGCTCAATTCTGCAAACAAAGCAAATCGCTCGGCCAGACATTTCTGTGGCTACTTCGTTGGAATATTTCTATGTGTTTCTATGGAAATGACGTTTCGATGCTGTTTTTTTATATATGGACTTTTCATCGCATTTCATCGAATATTGACGAGAAATGTCGCTCCAGGTCTATTTGCACGGTTACACATTTACTAATACACTGCTCTGCTTTTAGAGACACCGGGATCGGCATCGGAGTATGTTGAGTATCATCACAACAACTGCCAAAGATGCCGCATCAAACATATCGTTGATGCTCACAAGTACTCTATGTTCTTTGTGCGGGTGAACGCCTAGGAGCGGATTGGGGCAACCGAAACAGAAAGATCTACACGACACCATTTCACAAAACATTTTAGCGATTGCGATGTCACCGAGTGCAGAGTGCATCAGCATATTATGAACCCTGTCGTGCATTGCGCTAAGAAAGTAAAGTTAGATTTTGTTTTACTCTCATTCTAATACACAAGGTTGCACAACTATTATTTAACTTTACCGTTATTTAACTAACCGTATTTAAACGATAATTTTTAATGCACATAAAACAACCATTAATTAATCATTAAGTTAACACACTTACCACACGAAACCAGGAGTCACGTCGGACAACGGATAATTCACGTAAGCTCACATTTATAATGCAAACGCTTATAAATGTGGATGCTGTTAAGTGACTATCCGGGCCTCGAAATGTCTGAAGTTTTGTGTTGTGTTTTTTTGTATATTTTTATATTTTTACGTTGTAATTAACGGAGCATATGTGGCCACCTTGAAGTGTTTTTAACGAACAATATACAAATGGCACTCTCACGCTTACATGTAAATGATGAAATAGTTGTCGTACTGCGACTGCTCATACGTTAAACACTCAAAGATGTACGAACACACACATACAATCAGTTTTGTATCTTAATAATTAAATAATAGTTTTGCAATCTTACTCACAGTACATTCTTAAGTTTTTCTTATATTGAATAATATTAATTATTAACACTAACCGCTTATGCCATTTTATTTATTTTACAAGTTACAAACAAATAACTTATAGCACAAATTGATTAATAGATTGTTATTTATTTTAGTTCACTTTTGTAAAAATACGTTTCGTTATTTTATTTCTACTTTTTCCCTGAAAAACTAAATTTACTTTGTTTTACACTGCGTTAATTTTTCAAAAACTAACTCTAACATTGTTCAGTATCGAAAAGGGTGACCATAGCGTTTCTAAAGTTTTGTGTGGCTATTTTACCATATCGCTCAGCTTATGAAGCCATGAGTCAAGTCGGACAACGGATAGTTCGCGTAAGCTCACATTTATAAAGCAAACGCTTATTATACCTGTGAGAAAATGTTACAACCTCTAAATTTTTACACCCCAAATCCGTGCGTTGCCCTGTAATATACCGGGCCTGGAGTTTAAGCTAGTCTTTTTTTAGTTTTCGTAAAACGTTATGCATCATCTTTCCGCGTTATGCTATTGATTATTTTGTCGAAAAAAAAATCACGCGTCACGCATTTTATTCGCCTAAATTTCAGCGCATTACATTCGACAGCCAGCTTTCTGTTTATTCACTTTTTCCGTTAGTATACTATTGTTTCTACTATTTACAATGATTATTGTACTATTATTTTGTTGCAATATTTTTTGTTGATTTCTTTAGATGAAAATCACGTATCACGCGTCACTCATTAATTCGCCAAAACATTCACCGCACTATAAATTTATCAACCGGCTGTCGGTTTACTCACTCTTTGAATTTGGTTCCTACTATGTGTAGAGTTCCCTTTATTAGTATTCGTTATATCACGGTTATTGATCCTCTCTCGTGGCGACTGTTGCCATCCAACTGCCGCTAATCCTACATCCTCCAAGTCCGTCATTTACAGCCCGCTCTCAAAGAGTCGGCTTAATGTTACTCGAGTTTACCTTCTATAATCCAATACTCTACACTATGTACAATGATTATTTAATTAATACAATTCTTTCGTGATCATTTCTACATCTGTCGGCCTGATCATTTCTACACCGTAATGATTATTATTTTACTATAGTTTTTTAAAGTTTTGTTGTTGCAAGAAACAAAAAACACTATCGGCCTGATCATTTTTATAGCGTATTTCTTTTTTGTATAAACGCTAAAAAACGCTTGGTCCACTCCGTTTGAGTGACACCGAAAAAATGCGGACACAGTTTCGCAGTATCGGATTTTATGATATTTTTTCTTCAGCCTTTAGCCGAAAAGGTACAAGAACATTATTGTTTCCGTAATAGGAAATAATTGCATGGCTCGCTCAGCAACATATCTTTCTGGAGAGTTTTCCGATTTCAGCAAATCCGGACACACATCAGCATACACTCCGGTATGGTACAAACCGTAAGTACAACGCACATTCCAATGCGTCACCGCTACTTCACCGGCGGGTACACCTAATCATGGGCGGGTACACCTAATAATCATCATGATCACTTAATTACTGTGGGGATAATGCACACCCACACACATATACACTAGCGACAATAAAAAACACAAAACTCTAAGCACACAACACAATTTTTTTTTACACTATTGCACACTTTGAAATAATATCACACACTCACATTTGATACCGCGAACGGGGCATAGTCGGGACACGTAAAAAAAAACTCGGATAACTAAGTCGAATAATCGCGGCACAGAAGAGAGGGATAGGTGATGGATACCCATAACATAACGGGTTAACGCAGCAACCTTTTATAGCTTCGAAATGCATTGATGTAATAATCAGTGTAGTAAAGCTCTTTAAGCTTACTACGCTGAAGCTTACTTTGAAGTCCTAATAACATTTGAAATATTCTAACTAATGAAACTTTGAATCTAGATTTGCGGGCCGCATAAAACCCCCTTGAGGAGCGGCCAGCGGGCCCTAGGATGCTCATGCCTGGGTTAACGCATCACAGGTAGACTTTGGCATTGCCGAGATCCAATTCACGTAATTTGTAACATTACGCGGAGCAAATATGTGCAATTTATATATTTTTTATTCATCTGCAATTGGTCTGGCAGCCTAATGCCATACCAATTGCAGATGAATGAAAAATATATAAATTGCACATATTTGCATCGCTTTAATTCCCTTTTTTATCTTATCCACTCAATGATAACATACGCCTAGATTTCTACTGTTATGCGTGCAGTATCCCACCCGTGTTCTGATTCCTTTGGTGCTTCTACGATTGCCGTTACAGCGTGATAAGGATACATGTGTCTGTGCCGTTATGTTAATCGCTGTCCATGGTTGTCTTTTCTTATTTTCGCATGTAAATCGCATCACGAGTGCTTTCCCATTCTGCCTACCTTATATTAAATCCGTGGACCTTAGTGCGGAGAATAGTGCTTTTATTATATTAAGCGTGTACAATGATAAATGCGTAGTGAATAGTAGCGAATTACATCGATAAGTGCGTACGATTAAACTAGCGTCAATGTATCCCTGCTGGGTATTGCCTTCACATTCCGTTAGGAAACAGGTTTTTTTTTCAAATATTCCTATTGTACTCAGTATTTTCGAAACCCACAGGAGTAACCCTGCTTCGAAAAACGATAAGATCGATAGGACCGAAGTAGCACGGTGAGAAGTAGGATTCACGAAACAGCGATAGCAAGCGAAGGACGTGCGTGTGAGATCTAGCGAAAATAAAATTTACGGTTACACTATATTCCCATTTTTAATTATAATTATTATTCCATTCAATTCCTTACAGTTCTAATACTATTTAAGAGTAGTGTAATTATTATATTAAGCGTGTATAGGGTTAAGAGACTAGCGAAAAGTGTTTTCTGTTAAGTTTGGTTACTTCCCGCATCCCTGTGTCGGTTCTCCATTCAGTTCAGAAAAAAGTTTTATTTTTAATTATTTTTATATTCTCATTACTAATTCTAATTAGTATTTTTACATTATATTCAACACATGTTCATTTCTTTAACATTATTACTTATAAGTGTTGTATAATTATCATATTAAGCGTCTATAATGATAAGTGCGTAGCAATAAGTGACTAGCGATAAGTGTTAAGTTAGATTACTTTCAGCGTTCGGCTTACCATGAGTTCCAGCCAAGTAAATAGTGGTAGCGCCTCAGTTGAAACCGTGTCAGAACGAAACGAAATGCAACGTACTGCTGCTAGATACCCAACCGCACTCGCAGAAACAACAGACGAACGGAAGGCGAGGCTCGCTAGGAAACGGCAGGCACTGTACAGAGCCAAGAAGCGTTTTGCTCAGACAACGTTTACTTCTTCCGGAGTACCAGAAGTGGTCCCGGCACCAACACCAGTACCGGCATCATCGGTAGAACCACAACATACCCTCGATCCGATCCGAGGATAAAAGGTACAGCACCCCACCGAAAGAAACACCAAACGGACGGAAGGCAAGACTCGCTAGGAAACGGCAGGCACTGTACAGAGCCAGGAAGCGTCTTGCTCGGAGAACGTTTGCTTCTTCCGGAGTACCATAAGTAGTACCGACACCAACACCAGTACCGGCATCATCGGTAGAAGTACAACATATCCTCGACCCGATCCCGTTGCAGATCGAGGATATAAGTTACAGTACCCCTCCGGAAGAAACAGCAGACGAACGGAAGGAAAGACTCGCTAGGAAAAGGAAGGCACTGTACAGAGCCAGGAAGCGAATTGCCCGTAGCAATTCTGTTTCTTCTAGAGCCAACCACAGCCAACAGCCAGGTCCAGTACCAACACCAGCACCACAACTAGCACCAGCACTAGGACCAGCAACAGGACCAGCACCAGAGCCAGCACCAGGACCAACAGCACCAATTACCATCGTATCCACACAACAACAGTTGCAAACATGCGTGCGTCTTCTTCACGACAACGAAGCAAATCGGCAGCGACAATTTATATCCCGGCGGGGCATGACCGGCCACTTGTGAGTAGCACACGGCTATCATTGCATAATTTGCCTGTGGAAGTCCCGGTGCCACAAGGATCACCCATTCCCAATGTCCGTCGTTCCATTCATCCATCGTCGAACCTCTCACGTACCGGCACGCGTGTTATGCTCGGACCATCATTCGTCGGAAGCAATCGATACATGCGGGCGCAATATCAAGACGCAATGGCCATCGTTCGAGCGTTGGGCAAACCAGACCTGTTCATCACTGTAACATGCAATCCGAAGTGGCCGGAAAAAACACGATCCCTACTCCCGGGACAGCGGGCCCGGATCGACCTGATGTTACCATGCGTGTTTTTCGACTTTTTCGAGGAAAACCTTCCTGCATGACCTTACTATGGGAGTTCTCGGCATCGAGGTAACGCGAGTTAAATTTCGGACGAATGATGATCGAATAAAATAGTTGGTAACGCGTCGAGTGCTGATTACTGCCAGTAATTGGATGGATGAAGGAAGGGAGGGAACGGAGGTGTACCAACTGCGTCGTCAGAATTGCATCGATACGCTATTTCTGCCGAATAGCAATTTTATTGCTAATCGGTTTTATGCTATCCGTGCATTTGGATGCGGTCGGAAACAGCTACGGCCATCGATGTTGCTGACACGATAATGTCGTTGACTCTTAACTCGCGCATTCATGTGATCGAGTTTCAGAAACGTGGCCTTCCTCTTGCTCACCTACTGATGGTACGTTGTGTACCATATATACATACATAGTGGAAACTATTTTTTTTAGGGGTAATGGTTTTTCCACCAATCTTGATACCACGGTAAAGGTAGTGAGTCCAGTTTATTTTTAAACAGTTTATAAAACACAAATGCTGCACACCACTTCTTCAGGTGCTTAACTCTTTTCCTTCCCCCTTGTAGCATTGGCATGAAGCCTGCCAGGTAATTAAGACAAGTAGGCTATAAAAATGTTTGTTGTTGCTTGGAGGCGTGTAAAGCCTGCGTGTTGATGCTATCCCTGTTATGCTTAGATTCGGGTAGCGGCCGCGCGCTTATGGCATGCCTGGTATGGTTGGAATAAAATGAACGTAGATAGCTTTGAAAAAAAAAAAAAACATTCGTTACCTTTACACGCTGATCTGTGCCGAGTGTTATTCTAGTGCTTGGAGGTATGATTCGAACATGTTAACTGTCGTAGCTACGTACGTATTCTATTGAAATTGAGAGTTTTTCAAAGGTTTCCTTAGACTTCCAGCAACGCATTTATTAACGCCATCAGTTTCGATTTAATAATCAGCCATGTGTGTGTGTGTGTATGAAATGCATTTTTTTCATCTTTTTGCCTAAACCAATATCTTTTAGTGCTTATAATAATTTTAAACACGTGTATTTTTTTTAAATATTTATTTAACTCTAAATTACTTGGGTTGTAATGTATGTAGTAATGGAAGTACAACAACTCCTTGCGATTTATCTACACTAATTCCTACTAATTTGCAACGTATGTCCGAGACAGCAACTTGTCTTAAAGAAGACGACAGGTCACTCATGCTGGCCTGGAAGATCATTAACTTTGTCGAAGAACAGGGATAGTCAAATAATTCGTACTGACGAACAAAGTTATAACCATACACGCTTATTTGTCCAGTTTCTGATTGAGCTGCTGTACAGTACTTCATAATGGTGCTGTCTTTCAATAAGAACCATTCGTTCCTGGGTCCTTTCCTTAAGCTGAATTCCGGATTTATGGCCAACGAAATGTTTTGGCCTTTTGTAGTTATCGATGGGTAGCTACTGGTTTCGTCGTTTTCTCCGGCTACATTTGTGTGATGTAGTTCACACACTCTTTTGACTATTTGTTCCAGAAATTTGCTGCCACCTCTCATCAAGCGTTTCAAGCGTTGTAGTTCATTTTCGAAGCCGTATGTGGAGATGTCTTCTAATGGTCCGAATCTGGCAACTTCGTCGTGAACATGCTGAAGATTATGAACGTTGCTTGAAACTCTGCTAGGTCCATAAATGGTTCCAAAATCCTTGACGAACAGGTCCAGCATTTCTTTTGCAAGTTCCCATTCGTTTTCATACACAGTCGTTGACAGGAATGTCGTGGCACAAAACAGTAGCAAAAAATGATTGTATGCTGTTTCCGGAAGTATTTCCTTTAGAACGACTACGCTGGCGTAATGTAAGAAGGTTCTAAACTCCGTTCCTTTCCAGAATTTGATGTATTGTAGGCTTCGCGGGCTTCGATGAATTTCTGAAGGGAGCTTGATATGTAATAAAAATTCCGAAATGATATCACATTGTCTTGAAGTCCATTTGGTGTGATGTGGTCCTTTAGTAAATTTGCCTTTAATCCATCCGTTTAACAGTTTCCTCATCACCCCAAGATCAATCAGATGAAGTCTGTCGGCAATAATGACGTCTGCGATGATGTCGAAGTACAAAATATCGATTAGAGGTGTTGGTTTTTTGCAATGCTGAGGGTATTCTTGTGCTCGGAATTTGGCATCTGTCCGCTTTTCTATTCCCACTCCTGCAAAATACATCCTTTTGGTGGCTGTGTCATGTACAGGAATGTCTGTGCATTTTAAGCATCCATGACAACCGTTAAACGAAACGACACCTGGGAAAAAAAATAAAAAAAATTAAAGGCCTTCTTTTGATTTCAAAAGCATATTTTTACACTTACCTTTAATTAAAGCTCGAGCTGGTGAATCTGCTATAATAGCCCTTAGCTTTACTTGATGTGTAACGCCTTGTAAAACAATACCGTTGCTCTGAAGTTCGTTGATCTCTGTGACAAACTGTCTTAGATATTGTTCGGCGTTTTGAGGTTTAGATGACCCGCAAAATATAGCAACGACGAATATTGGAGCTTCCTGCACTTCACACAGCCTCATTAAAATAGGCCACAACTGAGTGGGTCCGCTTCTATGAAGTGACAAACCATCCATGGAAATATCGATCCACAGAGACTCTAAGGATGGTTTCACATCGCTGAAGTAATGTTGAAGACACTGCTTAATGCCATGATACCACATTTGACCACCTTCGATTGTGATGAAGGATGCACACGTCCGATGCGGTGTTCTCAACAGTGTGCGGTAGTCCTTTGGCAAACGAGACTGCACAACCTTTTTAGTTTTTAAAAGTTTCAACAGACTATTCATCGCAGTATGCGTCATATTTGACGTTAGGGCCCAATTTCGTAAATCATCCACGAATAATGTTGCTCCTATCTCTTCCTCGTTTGTTGATTCCTCATCATCTGATGTACTTAGCTCTTCATCCGATGTTATGTAATCATCATCAACTGAGCCATCCGGGTTAACACTTTCCCCTGGATCAAGCAACAGTGTACGCAAATCAGCCTCGGAAAAGTTTGGAGAAAAGTCTGGAACGATAAATGGAGAATATGTAATCAATAAAAGCGATATCAACGAAAATTGCTCTAGCAATAAATATACTTACCATCAACAGCCAAAATAGACGCACTTGGAGCTGGATGGAGTGCTTCCCATTCCTTATCGAACTGTTTGGTGATTTTATTACGACGTTTATATAGACCACCGGTGTCGCGTATACGTTTGGTAGCCATTCTTTGAATTATTTTTATGATTGAATGTTAAGAACCAGTAACGAGTGTGGCTGACTTAAGAATGATTTGTTTGTGAACATGCCTTCATTTAAATAGGATTATTTTGTCCTGCGTGTGACGCCTGTTAAATTTACCCTCAAAGGCAAGTGCCATAAGTGTTACTTTGAGTACCTACGAGTTTAACTAGAAAACCTCGATGAGTGAACGAACGTATAAAATGTGTACAGCATTATTTAAGGGTAGTTCTTCAGCCATTTGTAATACAGGTAAGGAATTCTCCTTTTTTTTGTATATTAATACAAATTTTGTACGTGTCCCCATTATTCGTTTCAAAACCATCAAATTGAAAACAAGTCAGTAAAGATGTATTCTTCTACCAAAAAGTTGCGTCTGGACGAAAATCAGGAAACTGATTTCGTCGATACTGGTGTTGAGGTTATATCGAACATCCAGTTGCCGTCCCTCGACATTGGAAATATAGTTCCGGCTTCAACATCACCACTCCAGCAGCCTTCGACTTCAGGACTTCAACAACTAGAGGACTGTGCAGTTTTGGCCGAACCATTGCAACCGTCTCCAAGAATAGTACGGTGTAGACGCAAGAGTCGAGCAAACATTACTTCAACTATCTCATCTTCCTACAACATTGAACAACAACTATCTCATTCCTACAACCGACTTATTTGAGGAGCTGCTGCATCAAACGAAACAAAACCAAGACAACATCACGAAGCTTAGGTCGTTGATCATATCGCTATTTCAGCAAAATTTACCTTGATGGAAAAGTTAGCTATGAAAACCGATAATGCACTGGCGGTCATGTCAACAATGCACGATATCATCAGAAAGGTTACGACATCGCAGGCTTCAGATCGCTTTGACTTTGTCATAGTAAAAACAGCGGAACAACTAGACGCTTTGGAGGCCAGGTTGGGAACTGATACGGATTTCTTCGGAGCAATGGGCGCATGGTTAACTGATCAAATTTGTCGCGACGATCCGAAGAACCGTATGCATCAACAGGCAGTTTATATGCGGTTGTAGCTGGACAGATGTCGGTAAAAATGGCCCAAAAATTAAGGTTTCAAATAAAGTAAATATATTAAAGATGTTTAGAATGATCGGTACGTGCGGTTATGGTGTACCGACCATTGAAGCGGTCAACAAGTTTTTCAAATTTAAGTTGAAACACGCAACTCAACGGGAAACTATGGTAGGAAACCGAGGAACTAGTTGTAGACGTACTTAATCATAAATATTTATTACTTGCATATTTAATAATTAAGGCTGGCTCAATGGCCATGCTTAAGTATGATGGTACGCTTGGACGATTAACTCTCCAATGGCTACATTCATACAGTGGAACTGTAGAAGTTTGCTTGGAAAATTAGATTCTTTTAAAGCACTTGTAGACGAACACAATTGTGATGTGTTCGCTCTCTGTGAAACTTGGCTATCGGATGACATTACACTAACCTTCCCGGGATATAATATAATCCGTGAAGATCGAATTTCCAGGGGTGGGGGGGTACTGATTGGTGTTCGAAAGAGTCACACTTTCACCAGAATACCTACCCCTAGGCAGGAAATCATCGAAACTGTCGCAATCAAGGCAAAACTAGGCGATCTCCACGTGACAATTGCCTACATTTATATCCCTCCGATAGCCAATGATGAAAAGCAAAAAATTGAAAAGTTCAAAGAGGATCTTGGAAATTTAACAGCGGTCTTGCCTGGACCGCTTTTGATCCTGGGAGATTTTAACTCCCATGGAATCGAATGGGGGTGCGATGACATTCGCGCCCCTATCATCCGAGACATCTGCGACAGATATGGCTTTACAATACTCAACTGAGGAGAGGCAACTAGGATGCAGACACCTATGAGTAGGGAGAGTGCACTGGACCTGTCTCAATGTCCATCAGCAATGGCCCTGGATTTTATTTGGAAGGTGATACAGGACCCTACCGGCAGTGACCACTTGCCGATAGAAATTTCCTACATCAAGAGAGGATGTTCAGTAGTTGCAATCCTCGTTAAATGTGACTTAACGAGGAACATCGACTGGACGAGATACGGTGAATTAGTAGCCGCTTCGCTTTCTCTTGTCTTGGAAGATTTGTCTCCTGTAAAGGAGTATGAAAAACTTGTTTTAACTATAAACAAGTGCGCACTTGAGGCCCAATCAAGGCGCACCCACCAAGCAAGGACATTCAAAAAACCTCCCACTCCTTGGTGGGACAAGGATTGCCAAGCGGCTTTCAATAAGAAGCGGAAGGCGTATAAAGCATTCCGGGACACGGGCTCGAGGCCTTTATATGAAGAATATAAAGGACTAGAGAGATCGTGCAAAAACCTGTTGAAGGCGAAGAAAAAAGGTTATTGGCGTCGGTATGTCAATAACCTAGACCCCTCCACTTCACTTAGCTCCCTTTGGAAAACGGCTAGGAGGATGCGAAACAGCAACAACATCAATGAGAGCGAAAGCTTTTCTGGCGAGTGGTTGAATGAATTTGCCCACAAGCTTTGCCCCGATTTCGTTCCTGCGCAAAACTTTATACAAAATGCGCCTGGCAGTGATCCTATGATGGACTCACCGTTCACAATGGTTGAGCTATCACTTGCTCTACTATCTTGCAAAAATTCTTCCCCAGGCCTGGATCAGATTAGCAGCAAATTGCTTCAAAATCTTCCCGACGTAGGCAAGAAACGTCTGTTAAGAATCTTCAACAATATGTTGGAGTTCAACAGCGTCCCGCAAGAATGGAGAGAAGTGAAATTTGTCCTATTTTGAAGCCTGGCAAACTGCCATCAAGACACGATTCATATCGATCAATATCGCTACTGTCGTGTCTGAGGAAACTCCTGGAAAGGATGATTCTTTTCCGATTAGAAGACTGGTTGGAAAAAAGCAACCTTCTTTCAGATACCCAGTTTGGTTTTCGTAAAGCCAGGGGTACTAATGACTGTCTAGCACTTCTAACTACAGAAATAGAGCTTGCGCGTGCACGCAAGCAGAACATGGGATCTATTTTTTTGGATATACAGGGGGCATTTGACTCAGTCTCACCATATAAGCTGAGTCAAAAGTTAGAAAATGCGGGGCTGGTCCAAAGTTGAATAATTTTTTATTCAATATTTTGTCGGAAAAAGCTATGAATTTTAACAATGGTCATGTGCAATTAAAGCGGACTAGTTTCCTGGGACTAGCACAAGGGTCCTGCTTGAGCCCCCTGCTATATAATTTTTACGTTAGTGAAATTGATTCTTGTCTAGCGCCAAACTGCAGCCTTAGACAATTGGCAGACGACGGCGTCATATCAGTCGCAAGCAGGGACGCCGCCGAAATACAACTGGCTTTACAAACCACCTTGGATAATCTTGCCGAGTGGTCTGACAACCTTGGTATCAAGTTCTCTGCGACGAAAACTGAGATGGTAGTCTTTTCTCCTTTTAGTGACACTCAAAAAAATAGGGAGAAAAGACTATATGATCCGCAAATTGATGTCTTTTTATATGGTGAAAAGATATCAACAACCGACAATTTTCGATACCTTGGTGTTTGGTTCAATTCTAGACTAAACTGGAGTAAACATGTCGCCCATCTGGTGCAAAAATGTAGTAAAAGAATCAACTTTCTAAGGACAGTCACAGGGTTCTGGTAGGGCGCACACCCATCAGATGTTCTGCGACTGTATACAGCCGTTGCCACCAAATTTTGGCCGTAAGTCACGAATTTTTGACAGAGTTCATCATTTTTTTTCCGTAAAGCATCAATTTTTGCCAGTGCGCATCAATTTTTGACTAGAACGCACCAATTTTTGACTCTAAGTCACATATTTTTGTCTCTTAAGCACGTATTTTTGACACGAACTAAAAACAAGATCAATTCACTGCCTTACCGGACAATTAAGGACTGTTCATTTGTAACAGTGAAATTGCGTTAAAATTTACGAAATAATTATCTTAAAAATAAACAATTTTCTGTTCTGTTTTTCTCGTTCAATCGTACATGCATCATCATGATTCTTGTTTTCAAGCTTTCAACACGCTAACTATAAACCAAGTAATGAGGCAAACTAGCTGTCATGTGACAAAAATTGATGACTTAAAGTCAAAAATTGGTGCGTTCTAGTCAAAAATTGGTGGGCACTGGCAAAAATTGATGCGCTCTGTCAAAAATTGATGCTTTACAGACAAAATTTGATGAGCACTGTCAAAAATAGGTGCCTACGAGACAAAAATTTGTGACTTAGGACTAAAATTTGGTGGCAACGGCTGTAAGACAACGGTACTCTCCGTTTTGGAATATGGAAGCATATGCTTCCATTGGGCACCCAATACGCTTATCCTCAAGCTGGAGAGGCTACAGTATCGTTGTCTTAGACTCGCACTAGGGAGCATGAAATCTACACACAACATGTCCCTAGAAGTGATGACCGGAGTGATGCCGCTCAAACTTCGTTTTGAAATGCTGTCGCTTCGCCTTCTAGTCCGTTCTTCAGTGTCAAATCCCTTGATAATAGGAAATTTTAAAGCGCTTCTAGAGACAGGTTCTAAGAGCAAAATCTTGAAAGTTTACCAAGACTTTGTTACCCTACAAGTGCATCCTAGCGCTCCACAGGCATTAAACCGTGCTGTCCTTCCTGAGACCTATAGTTCCATTTTAACAACAGACACCTAGCTGCGCGAGGAAATTAAGACCATACCCAATGATCTTCGCCCGAGGGTAGTTCCGGGCATTTTCATGAACAAGTATGGCCATCTTGACCAAATAAGCCAGTACTACACTGATGAATCATCCTCTGAGGAGGGCATAGGCTTCGGTGTCTTTAGCGAGTCCACCGAAGCTTTCTACAAATTGCGCCAGCCGTGTAGTGTTTACACCGCAGAGCTAGCCGCAATCTTTTACGCACTATTACTGATAGCAGCGAGTCCTCCGGACCAGTATTTCGTTTTTACAGATAGTCTTAGTGCTATTGAATCACTGAGATCCCCAAAGGCTATTAAGAGTCAGGATTACCTTACCATAAAAATCATTGAACTACTTGGCTCAATGTTCGACAAGGCGTACATAATCTCGCTAATTTGGGTCCCTTCTCATTGCGGAATTCCCGGCAATGAGAAGGCAGACTCACTGGCCAAAACAGGCGTCAGAGAGGGCGCATTTTACGACCGACCAATCTCTGCCCAAGAGTTCCTTCGTTTTCCACAGCAACTTTTCCTGTCTCGCTGGCAGAGCATGTGGGAGGCGGATGAACTCGGGCGATACCTTTTCTCGATCTCTCCGCAAGTGTCCCTGCGGCCTTGGTTCGGTGGGCTCTCTGTAGATCGTGCATTCATTCGGATGATGTCTCGACTCATGTCGAATCATTTCGCCTACATGCCTGGATGCACATCTACAGCGTATTAATCTGGCTCAGACGAAAGTCTGTGGCTGCGGCATTGGATTCCACGATGTGGATCACCTTCTGTGGTCCTGCGTGGAATTCGAAGCTGCGAGACCCTGCTTGATAAGCGCAGTCGAGGCCATTGGCAGACTGCCGGATACACCGATCCGGGATGTTTTGGCTTGCGGGGACCTGAGGTACATGAGGCTTGTCTTCCGCTTCGCCAGGGACAACGGTCTTATCCTTTGAATCCTATCCCTACTTTCCCTCCTTCCCCTTCCTACACCTATTGTTAGCCGTTGTGTCTATACATGTTTTTGTTGTAGTACCTTAGCCAAGCCGTTGAGGAAACAGGCGTCTTCGAGGACAACACCCGAGCCGCAAAATGGAGGCAGACCGGGTGTTTTGTGCTGTCCACAAACTATAACTGTTCTTTGTTCTGTTACAGTCCCGTTCAGTACCGAACAGCGCACGACTAGATCGCCATTGGTTCACTCCACCAGCCGCGCAGACCCGATCATCGAGCGACCATAACGCAGTTGCGAACATACCACCACCAAACCAAGCAACAGTACAGTCATTGACATTACATCACAATGAAACAATAGAACTGCATAAACCAAGCACACAACGAAATACGACACTAACACTCTACACTTAACAACAACTCCACCAACAACTACAACCACCTCAAAAGACATCCACAACCGAGTATGCCCGGGATAAGGCAAATTACAAGGAGGAAATGCCTTGCGAAAATTGTAATTACCTCAGCCGTCTGTGGCTGACAATATGGCAAAAGCCGTAATCATGTAATAAAATAAAATAAAATAAAAAATTTAATAATTTATTTTCAAAAATAAATTAAATGATTTAATATTTATAACTTTAAAAAATACGAACCATGCAATATGAAAAACGGATATTGCTCGCGCAGAACAAAAGTGTTGTTTGCCA
The DNA here is from genome assembly GCF_943734845.2 of Anopheles funestus. Lineage (NCBI taxonomy): Eukaryota > Metazoa > Arthropoda > Insecta > Diptera > Culicidae > Anopheles > Anopheles funestus. Next base: position 50,469,807 of record NC_064599.1, read on the forward strand.
ACACTATTGACAGTAAGGCACGAAGATTGACAAAGGCGAAAAAGACTTAGCGCGAGGAGAAACAGCAGTTAGGACCAGCGCCATCGCGCTGTTGTAATTAGCGTCATTACAAGATTAACACAACGTAGAAGAAAGGCCTGATAATCTACATGAACCAGTGACTTAACAATAAATAGAAAATATTTAAATATATATTTATATTACTATATACCTTCACACCAGCAGGATTTCGGAACGAATTTTAAATGTTTATGCGTATCGAAAAGAACACATTTTCATTAGTCGTGACATAGTTGCATGTAACATTATTAATACTTTCAAACAATAAACACATGCTTAATTAGCTTTGTAAAAATCTGCAAACATTAAAAAAAATGCAAACTTTTATTTTCTACAACCTCAAAGAACGTCGTTTTCATCTATCTCTTCAACTTTTTTTGTTATTCGCTAAAAACCAAAGCCAGCATGTTACGGGCAACCGCGAGGAAATAGCTAAAGCAATGCATAAAAATGTAGCGAAATATAGTTATGTGCCTATGACAAGCGACCGTCATACGACACCTATAACAGTGCAACATTTCCCACGGTTGTCGTCCAGACCGGACTAGACGACAACTCAGCAGTTCTGGACCGCGTTCGCCATCTGACACCATCATGCCACGCTGCACCAAACACCATCGGTTAGGCACAACAAGTAGGATTAGCTTAGAATTAAAGTTTTAGTTTGTATCGAGCAACTCAACTGTAAGCAACGAGTCGTCATTAATAAAAAGTTTTGTACTTTAAACTAATGAACACGCGTCGCCTACATAATTATATACCTCTTTTGTAATTGAATTTTTGAATTATTTTATCTAAATACCACACGGAAAAATCATGCAACTATCAGCCCAAAGTGTGTCCAACATATTGTAATCGGTCGTTTGTAAATAAATAATAATTTTAATACAAATAAATTAAAAAAACTGAACGCGCTTTTGCACGCTACGCTACGACCACCGCGACCAAAACACCGTCCGCTGCGAGCGGTCTTGTAGCTTGCCACATTGACCCATAAGGATTCATCATTAACCCGCACGCAGTGCTGCAAAATGTCATGACCATCACGTGATGATCACAACTGAAAACAATGAACATCTCGACGGTAAGTGATGTTCATTACTGATAGTCATTGAAAACTTGTCATGACTTGCCGAAAATGGGGTCTATGATACCTTCCACTAGTTTTTTTATATGGACTTTGACGTTTCGCGGCTTATTTGCTGCATGTTTTCCATACAAACCGCTCAGCAAAATAAGCCTGCGTATTTCAGATTAGAAAATTTTTCTAATGTTAGTTTCGATCAGCTGCTCGACAAATGTCAAAACAAGGCATTTTTCTAGCAGGTCTAAAACAGGTTAGGCCATATTTGATTCGGCTGAATGTTGATTGAATTTGGATTTAAAACAACAATGAAATTACATGAGTTTAATTATGTTCAGCTTTTTATGAAAAATAATACAAATTTTTACTTGTGCTATGCCTTTATTTCGAACTACATTTCGACGCTGTAATTCCTGTTTCGTCAAAACGCGGTTCTACAAAACTGCAGCCTAATGTAATTCTTTATGTCAAAATGCTAGGTCCTTGAGGAATCCTTGCATGATGATATTACCTGTCACCAATTTCCCGCTCGATTCTGCTCGATGTTTTGACAGATCCGGGCTAAAAATTTTAGCTTTCTAACTTAAGGTATCATAGACCCCAATGACAGGTGACTACTTGAGTCAAATGTGATTCTCTGACTGACAAGCTGACCTTAATGCCAGCGCAAGCATAATCATGACTTTTTTTGCTGCAAAATGTCACTGATATTGGGGCAGATCACGGTTTAAGTTAGAAAGCTTAAGCTGTAAGCCGGCATCTGTCAGATAATCGAGCAGATATCGAGCAGTAAAAAGGTACCGGGTTGAATCATTAAGAACAACATAAGGTATTTTTTACTGAACCAAAATATGAGGAAAATAAATTTGAGTTTGACCTTTTCATGACATTGTTTTTAAAGTGGTGTCTTTATTAATTTTCAAATTATTAATTTAATTAGGTTTTGAAATAATTTTAATCAAATAAATTCAAATAAATTTAATACAATTCTTCAATGAATATGAATTCATAGAAAAATATTGTAAAAAATGCATTCTAAACATCTTTTATACAATATTTCTTAACCATTAATTTTTACGGCATGTCTTGTAATGAAATTAGAAGCGGAACACTCTTTGAAGAATAATAAAAATTCTTCGTTATTTATAACTCTGTGAATTGAACCGTCGAAACAAGGAAAGCAGATTGATCCTATTCAGTGCCACCATGTTCTTCATTCAATTAGTTTTTTATTTCACATTACAGAGAAAATATCGAATTGAGTTATAAAAAAAACCTAACCAATCTGTCTAATCGACTTTGGTCGCAAAGAAAGGGTAACCATGGTAACACGAATGCGTGGGTGAGCAGATAATGCATCTTAAGGGCGTCCAAACGCCAAATGTAATTCAAAATGGCGGCAAAACAGATCTTGAATTGAACCAAGAAATCAAGAACTCAAACCGACGCTGTAAACTAACCGACCAGATGAAAAAATAAATCAGAGCGTCATATTTTACTCATTCGCTCAAAAACTGTGATCCTTGCAACGTCAATTCTGTGATCTAGTGACAAAATGTAAGTTAAAGTATTTTGTTTTTTTTTTTTAATTTATTCTTTAACACGTTGGTTGTCTTGGCAATAATTTTTGATAGAAAGTATCAGAATGTATGTGAATTTGGTATACGAATCGTGTATCAAAATGTAAATCATATGAAGATCACTTTCATTCAAGACAATGCTTGGCAGTCAACGTGTTTAAGGTAGAGTGTATATTTTCGAAAATTGATATATTTTTTTTTTAGGAACCGTAAACCAATTACAACAAGAAACCAGTTCGGTAAACTGGTCGACCTGATGGAAGAGCGACCAGATATTGCTAAGGGTTTTGCTAAAGGTAGCCAGAAATCCTTCTGGCAACAGCTTGCTTTAGAATTAAACACGTTTGGGCCGCCTTTTAAAAGTGCAGAGGAATGGACAACGGTAAGCAAAATAAATTGTTCTATGTACTACTTTGAAACTATTTTAATGCTTGTAATACAAACCCGTAGGTATGGAAAAACTTGAAATACAGCACCAAGAAAAAATGGGCCAAGATTCAAAGAAACCTCACGGCAACGGGAGCAGGCCCCTCGACTGCAGTGCCGTTAACCGCATTGGAGGAGAGAATTGCTCTCCTCCTTTGCTTTAAAGACGATGACGAGGGCCATGCAGGCAACATATACGGCATAGATCACAATAGCAACCAGTTTCTACAAGACCCAAATACACACAGTTTTTCATCCGCAACCATCTCTGACACCAGTACCAGCAATAACAATTCCTCATTGGATCCACATCAACAGTCCAGCATTTTGATAACCGATAGCGACGAAGAAAACCAGCCACAACAAAAACGCAGAAAAACAATAGACATCAGAGAATTAGCCGAACAACAGACGGAACTATTGAAATCGATGGTGACAAAAATGGACACATTAGCAGAAAACCAAATCCTCATCCTACAAGAACTTCGTGAAATGAATCAAAACCTGAAACGCCAAAATCCTTGCTAAAACGCTAAAACCTTGTGATATAGTATAGTGCCTGTTATTTTTATTTAATTTCTTGTTTTTAATTTTCTTCATTAATTCATATTATTCATATTATTCTTAAATATTAAATTCATATTATTCTATTTCACCTACTTTAGTAATACCAACATATTTTTTCCTTAATTTTATCTGAGTCATTCACTTTAAGCAATACTAGATGTAAATAGGGCTATTAGCTAAACATGTATTAGACGCTATGTTCTTCTTAAAACAGCCTTTTTATAAGTCCAGTTCGTTTACTATGGTATGCATTCAATGCAATAGTTAAGCTTCAAAAATCTAGTTTATATAAACCAAAATAAAATCCTTTCCATCTTTTGTGATAACCTAAATGATTTTTTTATTGATGTTGAAATTAAGTGTCATATAAAACTTTCTTTAAAATCAAGGAGTATAAATGGACACGAAATACAAGCAGAGTTTTCATGAAATGTTTTTCAATGAGGTGGTTGCTACGATACAAAAGCAAGTTCGTGTAAGTTCAATCACATGAGCATGAACAGCACGGGGCAGATTTGAAAATCGAGAGCAGTAGCAAATCATTCTTCTTGGAGGTGCTGCGTGAAATGCTAGTGGAGGCTCCTTTACTAGTGTGTTCTTACACTCTGTCATTGTGTTGCATGTTTTAAGTAACCAGATGTTGTGGACACGTCTTGTGTCACGCGACATCGTCATCTGGGCTTCTCACGACGTGCGACATCCTTAGATGACAAGAGATGTCATCCCAGCGATCCCACGTGCTAGGCTCGTGGGCCCAACCATGTTTCCCTCATTTTGGATTCTAGCAAGGACGTTGGCACGGGACGGCCTTTCGATCACCGGCCATTCGGGTTTGTAGCGTTCGATCATGCAGAGCTCGCGTCGCGTTAATATTGTCGTATTGAAATAAATAGTAATAGATATTATCTATATATTTGGGTTCCGTGATTAACCACAAAACAATATCACAGCGTGTGAGAACACAAAACCAGATTTTCGAGGCCTCGAAAGGATGAGACGCCTTGCGGTTGTCTACTTCGCCCACCGTTAGATCCGCCACTGGCCAAGTGTAATGTTGTAACAATACAACTCGAACTAAATACGTTTTATTACGTTAAACGATGCGATTCTGGCTGCACCATGTTTAGTCTATTTTACCAGTAGATACACGCAAGCACAGTGTGCTACCGATCTACGGATAAGGCAAAAGTTTACGATCTCATCACTCAACTAGTGACACAACCTTGCGACAATCAAAGCTCTTCGTTCACACATCTCTGGTTTCTCCACATTTACTTGTCTATTGTTGTGTATCTCAATTTAGTTAGTAAAACACAAATAAACGACCATGATTTGTTATGAATTTATTCCATGTTCGATGCACATGTTGTGAAGCGCACAACATACATTTATTATTTTAACACATTTGGAAGGTGCATATTGTAGCTCTCGTGTTCCGGCAAGACATCGAAATCTGCTTTTTAAAACTCCAAACGTTCGCTCAATTATAATACGTCCTGCAGTGTGTCGTTCGTTGTACTGAGCATCTGCAGAGCTCGGATTTGCATCTCTGACAGGTATGAGTAACCAGTCTTCTCTTGGATATGCTGAATCACCTATTAAACAACAGAATTTATTATTAAACATTAAACATTAATTAAAAAAACATAACATCTTCTTGGCGTAACGACAACGTGGGATAAATCTGGATGGGATTTAATTGAATTAAAAATATAGTACCTAGCAACTTAAAGGCTGTGTTGCCGTTGCGATGCTTGGCCGCAAAAAAACTACGCGCAGGGCTCCGGTTCCATACATGCGCATCGTGTTTGGCTCCACCATATTTTGCATTTACAAATCTTATTCTTTGCTGGTGATCACATATCTGAAATATGGGTTATAATTACATTTGTTAATAAATATTCCACTGTGTAATATTAAACAAACATTCAAATCAAGTTCAATGCACATACCATCAAAGCATTTATACTGAAAACTCCTTTGCGATTGTAGTAGAAATGCTCATTCGTATTTGGGCGCTTTATTCTGATGTGTGTCCCATCTGCACACATAACTACGCCACTGATTCCAGATTTCTCGTTAAAATACTGGTTTGCTGCTTCTGCGTCTGCTTCGGACATATCCAACATGATGTATTTTGAACATAGCTTCCGTTCCATACTGTTCAAAACCTTGGTCAACATAGTAGAAAACGTCGACTGTGCCATTGGTATGTGGAAATCTTTTCCAACACCTTGTTGGAAGTGACCTGTTGCGAAAAACCGTAGAGCTGCAGCTAATTTTTGTTCGGCTGTTATACCAATCGATGTACCAGGAGTAAGGTCACCTTCAATTTCACGAAGAATTTCGACGAAAATATCATGTGAAACTCGGAAATTTTGTATAAAACTGAAATATAGTATGTATCAGAATTGTCATGTTTCAAAACCGAAGAGATAAGCAATAATTTATTACCTATTGCGTGGGAGTTCAATCACGCTTCTGTTTAACCGAAGACACCTACGATAGCGTTGTTGATTCATCTTCTCTTCCCTTTGATCTTCCTCTTCAGCGAGTAAAATCAATGGAATCATATTGAAAATTAAATCACAATCACGGTGTAACTAAAGTTGTAAAAAACAAAAACACGCTTTTTCACTAAATTGGGCTAAAATGATCGAACAGCTAATCGCGAGCACACAGGTAGAATAATTTCAGTGGTTTGACAGGAGATGGATGACGAAAACAGATGGCGATTATCCGAGAGACATTTTACCCCGTGTCGGATTTTCCGTGTTGTTTCAGTTTTACCCTGTTGTTTTGTTAAGTTTTAAAAAAAATATGTAAATCTGTTCACTGAGGTTTTTTATTTTATTTTATTGTATAAGTCCATTATGACGGCATTTGCCGTATTGTCAGTACCATATATACTGATTTACAAATCATTACAAGGCATTTCCTACTTGCCTCACTGAGTTTTTATAGAAGGTGAAAACAAATTAACGAAATGTAAATCCCGGATTCGTCATCTATTCAACGAAGGGCAAAGCGTATTGTAATAGAGCGATCGTTTGGAATTTTCAAAACCGAGCAACCTATCTTCTTCTTCTTCTTCGCATCGAATATTAAATAGATGTATT